>NC_135016.1:14051007-14789515 GCF_051020955.1 Megalopta genalis
AATTATTCTTACAAATTAAGCGGTCCATAATTTATGTTCTCCAAGAAAATGTAAAACAAAATTTAAAACGAGTCTTTACAAACTGGTCACCTAATTTACTGATTCTACATATATAAATAAATTACATTAAACGAAATATATGGCGACGGTAACTATGAACAACCATAAAACCACTCGGCAAGTTGCTAAGCAACTTCATCGACTGTTATCTTAGCGCGCCAGTATGGCCGAGAATTTCAGACGAACGGTGTTCTACAGTCTATTTGAACGAGAAATTAGGAGTCAGATTAGATTGCTTGGTTCTACATCGTGTTCGAGGTCTAGATAGTGCCTGAAACGAGAATACCTTGGCGGCTTCTGAAACTTGACGATCACTTTGGTGTCTTTGGTGAGCGGTTCCGCGGAGATGGCTTGCCTCTTCGACCTCTGACCAGGCCCGATGACACCGGGGACCAAGCTGAAGTCGACGATCTGCCGGAACTTGTCGATCTCGTTTTGAAGGTAGCGAATGGTGGCATCCCGTTCGTCGATCGCCCTTTCGAGTATTTCGATCACTTCGTCGCGGCGTCGCAACGCCTCCGTCCTCTCGTACAGCAGCCTCTTCAGATCTCGGATCGAATCCATGGCTCGTCGACTTCCGCCCGGCACTTTAATCAGGATCTACTTTTTTTCTGGCGACAGTTCTCACCGGGCCACGTGCCATGCACGTTTCGATTCTTTTCCGGAGAGCAATAATTTTATTTTTAGAGCGCACAGATTTCCTTCCACCACTTCTCAAGCGATTTCTTTATTGGTCCGCGACGGTTCGATGGCGATTTTTAGGCTTTCTGTCCAAGGCGACGATAACTCAAGTTGTCACATGGTTTGCTTCGTTGACCGATGCTTCTTAATAGGGATGCAATTAATTATAGAAGTTTTCTAACGTAAAATTTCATTGTCGTAGGTTCGTGATAAAAATTAAATTTCATATTAAAAATTTATTATGATTGTTCTCATTCTTATTCGAAGTCAATTAATTTAAAACAAATTTATTGATTGGACGTGGTTTATTCTGTTGGATGTTTCGTGGTTTGAGATTGTTGGTGTTTGGAATAATCGAGATTTGTTTCGGTTTTTGTATATATTAATTCTATATACTAATTCAAAATATTGATTTATTTTGTTATTATTAGGTCAGAGATGGAAAATTGTACGGGCATTAAAAGAATTTAGAGATACTGATACATTATTTTCAATTTATTAGTATTATTGGAAGAGGAAAGATGTTTTCGTCTAACTTGTGTTTCTTGGAAACTAACTTAAAGAATTGTTAGTTTGCATCAATTCCAAGGAATGAGGATCACACAGAAGTCTCTTTCTTCCTTTAATAATTTTAATAAGCTGAAAATATCACATTCGTGATCTTAAATTCTTTTTTAATTCACAGTCTAATTATCAATATTTAGGAATTCGAGTAGATGTAAGCATGCAATAAATATAGATTTCTTTTTGTTTCTAACAAATTATTCTCTTTCGAATTTTTCTTTGTATAATATTTTATGGACAACTCTGTATGATAATATATCTTAATTACTAGGGTAAGTATAGACAAAGAATTTTTATTGGAAATAAAAATCGTTTCTATCAATTGCAAGATGCAGCAATTATACATTAATTTCTTTCCTTAATAATTTTAATGTGTTGACAGTAATATAATAATATTTTAAAATGTGTTTTAACATTTTTATATTTGCCATTTGATTTACTCATTTTTGTCATAAATGCATAAAATCCACAGTCTGTTTACAATAATTATTTAGCCTACTACAATCATCAACCGAACTTTACAATTAAACTGCGAATGTTTATGCACTTATATTAAAGTTCAGTCAGCTATCAGTAATTTTGTATTATTTTATAAACGTGTATTGCAAGTAAAGATATTATTATAAATGATATCTACAAAATTTATTTCTCCATTAAAGATAGATGTTTTTCATTTGTACAGTATTCGTAAAAAAACTTTTTTAGAATTTTACATTATTTAATAAACGTTTGTTGTAAGTAAAGATATTATTATATACTACGTTTATAAAATTGATTTCTCCACCTTATTTAAGATGTAAGAGAACCTTGAATTTAACCATGTCAAGTTAGACATTGTTGTAATTTATACAGGTTAAAGCATGAAAATCTACATTTTAGCGTGCATCCGTTTACTTGAGAACACGAAGTTAAAATTAAATATGAAGTATACTGTGAAATTTAATTGTGGTCTTTAAATGATTCTATTTTGTAAATTCGGATGTTACATAAATACATAAAATCGTGTAATATTTCCTGTGTTAGCATTAATGACGATTCTCGTCTGTTTTTAATTATAGAAGAGACTAGCAAGTAATTATTTAAGGCATTTTAAAATGGTTAAATATTTTATATATTAGAACATCATGTTACGCCTACACAATCATAACAAAGTCATACTATTTTCCTAGATAACAACTGTTAATGAAAATCAAATTCTATCTTCTGTGATTATTTAATTGTTGAGAAATTATTAAGTGATCTTGATTGGAGGTTAGATCTCCAATGTAATAATAATTATGAACAAAGAGTGTTAAAACTTAAAATATATAATGAAACGTAATTTGCGATTTTGAAAATGTTATTAGCATATTAGATAATTTCACTCAAAAATTTAATTGTCTAAAGTTTGTTAAAAAATTTATACTCTTGTTACGATATATTTAAATATCGACATTTTTTATTTCTAAGTTGGTTAAAGAATCGTAATATCAATCACCAATCTTTATTTATTTTGTTCATTTTATAGATCAAGCAACAAAAATTAATTCTTTTTACAAAATAATATAATCTTTGTCGAAATTTTATATTGAAAAAAGTATGTGAGCTAAAAATAAATGTTGATACAATATTTACGTAAGAGTTTTCAACTAATGTAAATATGACTGCACAACCTAGACACGAAAGTGTCGCTACCGACACACTTGGCACAATTTCAAATCTGAAGAATGATTTTTGTGCTAATGATCGGAGAAGTGTGAAAAGTCATAACAAATTTTTCGAATATGATTAACGACGACACGATGGTTTTGAAAATATTTGATATTTTTATACACTAATCTGCGCATTCTATTTCAGTGGTTCAAACACCTACTACCAAACTATTTTTGAAATTTATACTATCTAATATTTCATTCTACAGGTCAGAGTTGGGCACTATTCAAGTAAATGCTCATTTAAATAATTATTTGTTATTAAAATAAATATTATTTGCTATTTGGAAAAGTTGAAATAAAAGACAAAAATATAAAAATATATAAATCTAAATAAATTATTTAAAATAATAGAGATTATTTCTTATTTTTAAATATAAAAATAAGAAATATAATTGAAAAATAATTTCAATTAATATTTACTACACAATGAATGAAAAAAATACAAAACTAATTATTTGCTTTTCACTCAAATTCGAACAAAAAAAAATGTCATTTGCATAACTGATGTACAAAATCCAAATGAAAGATAACATTTCATTTTCAAATAAGAAATGATAAATAAATTATTTGTGAAATTATCTAAATTATTTTTTAATTAAATAAAAAGTTTAATTATTATTTACAAATGACACATTCATTAAATTTGTAATTTGTTGTGTATGATTTAAAATAAAATTTGCCCGACTCCGATGAAGGTTCGTCAATCTTGTTTACTTTTCTACGACACTTTGAGTATCGATAAAGCAAACCGCTTGAAATTTTTATCTTCTCGAAAGATATTTCCTTGAAAAGTCAAATGATCGATAAGCAAATCAAATTTATAGATTGATTCATGTATACGATGAATATTACGATTCAATCATACGATCCTCCGGAAATAACTCGATCTATTTGGAATCTCAGGATCAACACGTCTGCAACCGAGGAAGATAATAAACTATTTTCGAATTGATATGATTATGGAGATATACCTATGCGTATCTCACAATCAAAGTTGTTATTTACTAATTTACTCTAATCTTTCATACTTAATCGTTTTTTCGAGCCTGTAAAATTTCCACTCTAAGAAATGCGTGATCATGTTTCAAAGATTAGAAAATGATCAGTATTATAATTCACATTCTTCTTCAACACGTCATGAAAGATCTTCAAAAGCTATGGCAATACATCAGTCTCATCGAATTCGTAAATCATTGTGTGTTGTAAATGGCAAGTTATACTTGAAAGAAGTGAAAATTTGTATTTCCTTTTATGCTTATGATAAGACCGCGGATGTTTATGCAAAATAAAAATTGTTTGCATCAACTGAAACGAAATAGAGACTAAAAATCAAGTTTGTTCTTTCTTTAATCATTTGAATAAATTGAAAATAATTTATTAACATTAAAATTTTTTGAAACTTTTTACTATTTTAAATTGTATCTACCCAATATTGTTGTAAATGCCTAAAAACCGTAGTCTACGTAAAATATTTAATAGTGTACACGAAGATATAGAAGTTATATCGTTAAATATTTTTAATGAAAATAATATGTAAAAATGATATACAGTTTCATTTCCAATTATATTTTTTTCGTTATTATCTAGGACAAATATTTATGAACTTTCTGTCAGAAGTGCTTTCAAATGCTCTTAATTTTGATTTATTACAGACAAAAAATTTGCCTAAATTTATTAAATTCATTAAAACAATTAAGTAAAAGAAATTCCTATTAAAAAAAGCAGAAGTATTGACTATTTCATTTTACCATAAGCAATTTTTCAGTTTGTAAATTGAATTTATTCCTTAACCTGTGGTTTTTATAGAATGATCTGTGAAAAATGGAATTTGATTATACATCCGGATTTTATGCATTTATGGCAAAAATGGGTGATTAATATTTAAAACAATACAAATATTTACGTGTCATTCTCAACTCGCTTACATTATTAAAGAAACAAAGGAATTTCTATTTGATTCCTTTTTGTTGCAATCTTCGATGATAATTTTTATTTTTTACATAAAGATCTGCAATATAATAATTGAAAAACTCCAGAGAATTAGGACAATGGTCTACCGAAATTAAAAAAACAATGAAAATTCATATTCTGAGGCTGAATCGAAGATCGTCGGAAAAAAAATCAAGAATGCAGGATACAATTGAAGTATGCGCGATGGTATTTTCGTTTTTTCTGCAGTCGTTTGTCCGGCTTGAAATTAACAATTCCGATTACATAATGGTCGTTTCAAAGGCTCAGTGTTCTTGAGCGTCCTAGACCAAAGCGGAGGGGTCATCTGTGCGCAATACTTTCGAAAATGACCGTGGAATAACAATGATTGACACCCGTGATTGGCGGTCCGTGGAAATCGGGACAGATCAAATTTGTTGCCGAGTCATGTGATGCTTTGATTCAAACTTTTTTCGGGTATTACACGTCACGAAACTGCGAACGATGTCCGTGCGAAACCTTGAGAAGACAAAAATGTAAAGTTTATACATCGACTGTGAAACTTCGTGCAAATACTAGTTTCATAAATCCGATTTTCTAAATAGATTGCAGATTTTATGGATTTACGACAAAAATTAGTTTGTTTGAACATTTAAAGAATTTAAGAGGACGGTACCACTATGTTCAACTTACTAGTATTCTTAAGAAACGAGATCGATACGTGCAAACAATGTTTATCGTGCATAAAAATTCGCAGTTTGTTTATCAATAATTGAGCCGTTTATTTTGAAAGCGGCATAAGTCACTTTGTTTTTAAGTCGATATATTTAAGGGTTTGCGTTTTGACACGTTTAAAAATATGGTTGCTAACTTTCGAGAAGATTTACTTGTATTTGTTATCTCGGGATACTGATATTTTTCTCAGTATAAATAATTTCGTATAAACATTAAAAAATCACCACTTTTCACTACGGTAAAGTGACTTATGCCACTTTCAAAATAAACGGCTCAATTGTCTCAGAATGCTGGCAAAACAGAAAACAGAATACTGGCAATTTTAATTAATACACATATTGTTTCATATTATATTAATTTTCAGATGCTGCAAAATGCATAAAGTAGAAGATCTGCAGTCTGTGAATTATTAATAAATTAAAGGATCACTGAATTACAATTAGACTGCAAGTTTTATGCACTTTCGATAGAAATGAATAAATTAAATTTAAAATGTTGAAATTAAATTGGAAAAAATTGAAGAGCATTGATGTATTATTTTCCATATATGTGAAAGAAAGAAATTCTTCGGATTCTGCAATTTGCAATCGATACGCAACATTTTTCTTTAGCATAAAAATCCGCAGAATAATAAATAGACTGCAGAATTTTGTGCAACATAAAAATTGACTGCGTCAATTGTAAGAAACGTAAATCAGATAAAAATGTATTTTCTCTCTCAATAATTTTAATAAGTTTTAATAAAAGTAATTGTGTATAAACATATAGTCTCGAGCTCTTCCAATGTCTTTACAGAGTTGTTTTTGATCTAATAGCCATTTTGGTAATATGCGTTCTGTTAACCTGCATAAAATTCGCAGTATAATAAATTACTACCGTTGTCAAGAATTGACATTAACGACTAATAATCGTCAATTTTTGAACTTCGCGTAAAGAAAGTTTACCGTAGCCTATCTGTGCTTATTTTAAAGCATATTTAAATAAAGCTTATTTTAAATGTATTTTCTCTCTCAATAATTTTAATAAGTTTTAATAAGTAATTGTATAAACATATTCTCAAGCTCTTCCAATGTCTTTACAGAGTTGTTTTTTATCTAATAGTCATTTTGGTAATATGCGTTCTGTGTTAACCTGCATAAAATTCGCAGTATAATAAATTACCACCGTTGTCATGAATTGACATTAACGACTAATAATAGTCAATTTTTGAACTTCGCGTAAAGAAAGTTTACCATAGCCTATCTGTGCTCATTTGTAAGCGTGACGTCTCCTCCGCGACCTCGAACTTATTTTTTCAACGACTTTGTTCTAAAACAATGCGAAAACTGAAATGACTCCAGGGAATTTGGAAATTTTTCTCCGCTGACTGGCAAAAGTTGATGTATAATTTTGAGATCACTTTCGAAAATGACAGCACAGAGAGACTGCTGTCAAATTTTCAAATACGAAATTACAAGACTTCAAAGATCGAGAACTTCTCGAATTTATTGATCTTTTAATTTCGTTAAGCAGCGTATACTTTTATTTGTAGTTTGAACATTTAGTAAAACAGCAACTTCATTTCACAAAGCTGCTAATATCGTTCGGATAGCTGCACGATCATATTGAATCAATGGAAACCGATCTTGAACTGCCGTCTTTCACACGGCTTGAGCTTAACTTTAATTAAACCTTAGTAGAATTAGTTAAACACGGATAAATTAAGCAACGAATAAATTTCGAAATGATATACGGTAAGATTCGTTTAAACAATACAAAACGTAAAGAATTCAACCATTATTTTTCCCAATATTTGCAATACGTTTATATGACCTACGATTTATAGAATGCTATTGTGTTCAATTTTTGTTGTATGAGAGGATTATATACGGGTTTATAAACCTTTAAATAATTCGGTTAGTCCGAAGAATCCACGATGAGACCTTCTCTTACACGAAAATCGCACAATGGACAAAATGAAAATACTGTGAAAAATATAACTTTACGTTAATAACAAAATTCAATGGCTCAGCTAAGAATAAACCACTCGAATTTTATCTCGATTCGCCAAATGTAACAATTAACGTTAGTCTCATTCATTTCGAATAATTATGTATCATATGTATAATACAATCCACTTCACGCGTATAATTTTTGTATACACTTGTAACTAACTTTGATCTGTGATCATTCACTTATAATAAGATCATGAAAATAATAGACAAAATATAACGTGGAACGATGAAACGGTGTCGCTGATAACCATAGCAGTTGATGCGACGTAAAACCAGAAGCAACAGAAAGTTCGACTATTTGTATAGTTGGCTCGTTCCTCTGAGAACAATTCCGTTATCTAACTGTTTTCAACAGGTGATTGTCAAGTGTTAAAGTTTCCAAAAGCTGCACGTGGCTACTTTGGACTACATTCTTGACAATGCAATCTAATCTACGCCCACAGATTATTAACAATTAATCGCGCGGCGGGTCGATTAGTCGCAGACCACCCACATGATCGACTACTAAAACCTCTCCGATATTTTTTCCAACAACTTTGTTCACTTTTCACATCGTGCACAACACGTCACATCGGTTTGTTTAAACTTTCAAAAATTGCTCGTGAACTTCCACGATCGACGAGACATCGGAAATGGAAACGGAATGTGCCTGCGAACACGCGCGGATTTCAATGACTCCAGAAATTTGTACGTACGCGTCGTCAATGGCCCCTATTCGACCAGTTGGCGCAAAGCTGACGTTTCATTATTGAGAGGATGATTTAATCAATTGGACGCGGACAAGAGGCGAAGAACCGACGCTTCGGACAGCCTCTATCAAACTGATTACGAGATCGTGAATTCGTTCGACAGAACTCGATTGGCTTCTGAGCCGATCGATCAGAGCGAGAACATAGCACAGTAAAAAAAGGTACCATTAATTGCATGCTATTACTGGTTCAGCGTATCGTCTCGTTACGCGAAAATTCGTTTATTAATTTCCCAAACAGCAATTAGTATTCTATCGAACTGAAGAGAATTCGGTCGAAATAATTTCTCACAAGTTCGACGTGCCACGATTGCATAATTAATACATCTTGACATAACTATTTTGTTTTGTTCAGTAACAAATAATTTTTAGATGACTATCAGCCTATTAGATAACGATGATAATACTTTTTAAAAATTTTGTTATTACTTGACATGACGAAAACTCATGTTTCTCGACTTTTTATATGTTAAAATATAAACCACTTGGTCACCATACGCAAATTTCACCGGTGTGAATTATTATAGATTCAAAGTAACTTTTACATTCTTGATGTGATATGTAAAAACAAAACTGAACAAAATATCATATTATTAGAACGAAACTAATTGTTTCGAGGAAAATTGCTGGAATAATTGTTTTAATTTATTCTAAATAATGCCGAAGGAAAATGTTCAAACTATTGTGAATATTTATAAATGTATAATTATACGAATTTTTAAAATTTGCTATTTACTTATCATTCCATTTTTCCAAGTATTAAATATTAAGACGACGCCTTTCATTGAAATCGTGTTTTTGGAAAATCGATATGCTATCACTGGACTGCGGATTTTATGTATTTATAATAAAAGTGATTAGGCAATGCATTAAAAATATTTAAAGAATTTTTAAATACCGTTGCATTATTTTCAACTCATTAGGAACGATTAAGAAACGAATTAAATGTCCGTGTAGCTTTTATGGCTTGCAATTAGTGCAGGAAATTTTTATTTTGCATAAAATTTCACGGTTTTGTTATAAAAAACATAGCCAACATAGTTCAACAATTTTCCTAATTCGATGTTATCAAAAATTACAGTGTAAACTGCGAAGTTTCTTGTGCTTGTTACAATAGAACCAATGAAAGCGAAAGAATTAGTAAGTGGTGTTTAGTGCGAACGGTTTCAGCGAAATAAATGCACAATAGCATTGCGCATTCCTTTGTAAGTGTTACATTTGACGCATTTGAATGAAGATTGGCCAATGCTTCAATGTATGCAATTAAGCGAAGTGGGACGAAACGATTCGTCGTTGAATTAGAATTACACAGCTTGTGGAATATGTATTTTGTTTACGTATTTTCAAACTATTATTACCGATCCTTTTTGAATATTCCTATTTTTACCAAAAATTAATTTGATGATTATTGCAGGGAAAGTTGAGAAGTCGATTAATAAAAGATCAAGCTTAGAAGATATTTAATTTTAATATGTAATTTTAATATGTGATAAATTGTATGTATATTGTAATTATATGTAAATTAAAATATCGAAAATAGTCGGTTAATCGCTTTGGTATAATAATGTCAAATTAAAAATTTAAAATAGGTGCATATTAATGCTTTTGGTAAAAATAGTGTTCGAGAAAAAATTGTAAAGTCAATTGTGTAAAAGTGATTAAACTTGGAATATAATTTTAAATTAAAATGTTCGAAGGTGTCTGTTAACATATTTGGTGAAAATTGTGTCAATCAGTTGCATTGATAAATATTTAATACCTGTCTGGTGAATTCGGGTTCGTTAAACGGTCGGTGAAAATAAATTCAGACATGACAAGCAAGAGACATATAAATCAGCGTGATTCATTTCGACAGATAGAAAGATAAAATGTCAGCCATTATATCATTCGGATAACATCGATTAATATATAAGCATGTCGAATAGTCGAATAAATGTACAAGATACGAGAACTACGAAAACGAATGAATGATTAATTCCAATGACTTGGACTTGAATTGTTTTTTCGAAAATATCTTTCCTTTAGTACGATGAGCGTGCGATATATGTTAAAATAAAACTTGACGTTTCTATTATTAGCCACCACTATATATATTTGTTTAAAAGCTTTGTTTAACAGGGATGATGCAGAGGTGAAAAATTGTTATTTGACTATCAAGCCTCTGTGAAAATAATTTAAATTTCCATATGCTTCATTAAGCTGTATAGAAGAACTAACGTATCTTGAAGAATATGTTGGAAGAGATTTATAAATGTAATTATAGGTCAGAAAATAATATTAGAAGCAGTGTTAGAATTACATTTTTAAAAAAGTTATAAAAGTTACTTATTACTAGTTTGAGGATTTTGTGCGTTTATGTAAAAGAATGTGTGGCTGAAGCACGATAGAAGAAACATCAAAAATGTTCAACTTTGCTGGCATATTATACATAATCTACTAAAACTATTAACAGATGAAATGGTCTTTTGTTTTAATTTTGCAATATATAATTACGCAATCGATGAAGACAATTTTTATTTTGCATAAAGATCCGCAGTTTACTCATTACTGATTAGTTTCGATAATAGTAATTTTAAGTAGGATAATTCTTCATTATTTCGTTATTTATTAAAATCATATCGAATCTCACTAATTTATTAAATGGGCGCCGTAAAGCTAATTTCAACATTGAAACACGGTCTTTTTAAAATGATATTTTCTAACAGTTATATTCTACAGTGGAACTTCGATTATCTGAATTCAAAAATGATAGTTAATTTCTTTTCATTTTCGATGAATTATTAGTACAATATTATTAGATGACAAGTAGAGATATAATCGAGATGTTTCTATAGTTTTATCGTTATTACTTGAAATAATTATATCTAGTTCGGTTAACCGAGGTTCTAATTCAATTCTAACTGCTATCCTGAATTTTTCAAGTATTTACGTTATTTTATCGAAACAAGCATGTCGTTCATATTCCGAAAGTAACTGTATATGCAGAAAGAATTAATTACACTCTTGAATAACACGATGACAAATGTATTCTTTCAACTACAATTAACAAATTCTATTGTCCATCTATTTTAAGCGAAGAAAGTTTTCTCAAACAGGAATGAACGAATTTAATTGAACAATGAGATGAAGTAACGAGTGCAACGTTCGAAGTTAGTTTCAAGGCTGTTAAAAATACAAGTCATCGTTCTAATTATACAAAAAGTTCGCGAGCAATAAAAATTCCGTAACTTCACTTTCTAAAATCTAATTCAATCCAATCGTATCCAGATCGTAAATAATCAAATGATACAATTGAAAGATTGATTTTGTTTTTGAGAAAATTCGTTGAAAGGGCGCGATAAAGTTCTAATACGTGAAGTTCCATTTTTGAAAAGATTGTGACAGACAAGTCTCTCATCGGAGAAGACGTACGTAAATGGTTCTAGAAGATTTTCTTGATTAGTTTTATAGGAAACGATCGTATTCTGGACTTTCGAGTTATCCTTTCGTGAGGAATTATCTTTTCCGCTTGCACTGCTATTGCAGGCACAATCACTGCATATCCACAAAACCGCATATTATCTAATTTAGCAACTAATGTGCCAGTAAGAACCTTGCATATTTCCTTTAATTTTAAAATAGAACTGGATACACAGTGACTCGAGGATGTTCTCGCACGGTTTTAATAATAGTAATAATACTAACATTACTATTATTATTATAATAATAGTAATAATACTAACGTTACTATTATTATTATAATAATAGTAATAATACTAACGTTACTATTATTATAATAATAATAGTAATAATAATATCACTATTACTATCATAATGATAGTAATAATAGTAATAATAATAGAATCCATGTATTTCCAAATACAGCATATATAATAATAAGTATGTAAACAAAATTTGAATTTTAAATATTTGAACTGCTATAGTTTCGTAAGAACGAGAGGTGCAACAATAAACCTGGTCTCGTTTCAAAGCTTGAATCCTCTACTTTTGTAATAGATGGTGCATTTGTTTTCTAATACGATTTTACATTTTATAAATTTTACTGATTTCCTTACGGATTATAAGTGGTCTATCTCCCTACAATAAAATAAAATAGGTAAAATAAAATAAGATAAAATAAAACAAGAAAATAAAGTAAAAAATAAGATGAAACAAGATAGAATAGAATAAAATGCAATAAATTGAACTCAAATGAAACAAAATACAATAATTTATATAACGAATTTAATATGAGTTTACAGGATATCACAAAAAGGAAACCGGTGTCACAAATTTATTCGAAGATGCTACGAATTGAAACGACTTTAAAAACATCGGACAATTTTCTTCGCAAACGAATCTACCACGGATTTGAAGATGGAAGTTTCCTCTTTACAACGTCACTTGAAAACTTAGCGCACGATTCTTTTTAATCGTTGTATGGAAGAGTAACGAGGAACAGTTTAATAATATGACTGGAAAAATGGTGCAGCAAGGAGTCTTTGTAAATAGGAGGCTTCAATCTTCAAATTTGTGCTAAGATCGATCAGAAATGAAATTTTACGATATGTCTGTACACATTTGAATCCGTAACATTCTCATGAAAGAGCACGTTTCCAATTTCCCATCTGCTGAACAATGCAAGAACATGTTGCAAAAAAATGAACAGTACATTGCAAAAGTAGAAGCTTCAAGTTTTAAAATGAATTTAGATTTATTGTTGTGTATGACACTCCTTTTTGTAAAATTGTGATAGTGCTGATTCATTATAAATAAATAAAACAATAATATAAATTAATTGTAATACAAATGAATTTTGATACAAATGAATTGTAATGCAAATTAATTGTAATACAAATGAATTGTGATACAAATTAATTGTAATGCAAATTAATTGTAATACAAATGAATTGTGATACAAATGAATTGTAATGCAAATTAATTGTAATACAAAGTGGTTAATTTATGTTCCTTATTCTTATCCCATAATGTCTATCAAATAAGGAAATAAAATTCTATGATGTTGCAAGAATTATGTCTTACATAGCATCAATTTTTATATCGACGAAACACTATTGAAACTATTATAGTCAGAAACTATTATTATCAGTTTGGATTATAGATTTAGAGCTAAACAATATGGACGCATTTCTTATGTATAAAGGACTGCAATGATTAAACTAATACCGGATTTTAGCATCAATAGATAATGTATCCCCTTCCTGTGCAGTTCTTTTTATAAACAAATAACTTGTGCCAAATAAAATAGAAGTTAAATTTTAAATTTTTAAAAATGGAGAACAGTTATTATGTTATATTCAAAAAACCAAATTCTGTGAAATAATCAGATTGAATGTCGCCATTGACACGCCCCTAGAAAATCATATTAAAAAGAATCCGATCCACTGATTTCATAAACAAAATAAACTCATTAACTCATCATCTACAACAGTGATCATTAATTCTCGCGAAGCGGTATGGCCGGGTCAATTTTAACCCATAGTATTTGACTCGTTCGCTGAATTACTCAGTCTTCGGTAATTAAATAATATAAATGGCCGTTATAAATAAAATAAATTGCTATAAGTTTTGGAAAATTGCTGAACAAATCTCAGAATTGTTATAATCATTATCTATAGTACAGTTGTGAAAATGGCCCGCCCAACCGAGGGTTAATCATCAGGATGTCGAAATCTCGAACCTCTTACCAATTCAAAACAAAGCCATAAGAAATAGCTTCGATATCTCGATCGATATCTTTCTCGACAATTACTTCTATGGAGAATTAAAAAAAACAAAAACACATTTTCTAACTTAACGATCAGACATAAATCCCTTATCAACGTCACTGAAACATCACGATACTAAATACTATACACCTTGATCGACTTGAAAACGAAACTCTGCGAAATTAAACGTGGACACATTTTCACAAAAATGCACATATTTTACCATTCAAAAGCAGAACGCTATGAAATAAATGGTCTCGACGTCTCTATCGACATGCTCCCAGAAAATTCATTTTTAAGAATATGAATACCAAATATGAATCCATGAATTTTCATTATCCGTGACAGTAACCACCGCGACATCAACGATCGCATAATATCGTTCAGCGTTTCAGACAGAAATCAACAAAATAAACCTCTTCAACGTGTCCATTGACATGTTTCGAGAGAGTTTTAATCCAGTAGAATATTCCTTGAAAATTCAAAATTCTTTTCTCGTTTCAATACAAAAACGAACCAACAAATTCATTTATTTCGGTAATCACCACGACAACACCGACAATCTCACACCTTTTACAATTATAAGCAACAAAAGTGTTCGATATAAACAACTTGGTCAACGTACACGAACTTCTCAAGAATACAGTGATGTGGATAATTATAGACACACGCGAAGCAACTTTTACACTTTTAGTGATATTTAACACTAAATATTTATTTACATTTAATTTACGATTATTCGGACTTTTTAAAAGATACATTTATAAATTATTTATTCGATATATATATTACTTGTGACAAATATTACAATAAACATCGTTAAAAATCAAAAACTTAACAAAACACCGAATTTCTATATTTTTATAATGGATATAATAGAAAATAGAAATAGAAAAATATAGTTATTTTGGTTTTTGTTTAAATATCGGTAAAAATGTAAATGTTACAATTAATAGTACAGCAAAGTACAAAAATTACTTTGAGTTTATAACTATTCACAGTACTGAAGGTGGCCTCTTTTGTGTGAGACATCCTCCATATTTAAAAAAGAAACTTAACAAAACGCATTCGCATATTTCTATTTTCTATCATTACCGATATAAAAAAATAAAAATAAGGTATCGGTAACAATTTCAACGTTACTTCGAGTCTATTGTTACTAGACCGCGGATCTTCATGCGAAATAACGATTAATCTAATAATAACTAATTCTTAATCATTTTGATAAGTTCAAAATAAATCATTAAATTCTTCTTATGCATAAAATCCGTGGTCTAATAATTTCGCACACCACTGTACCAGATAATCGAGAAATACTTTTCCAAGTCCGATAGGAACTCCTTCAAAGAATTCCATGAAATAATCGAACCAAAAATGACCAATGATCCAGCAGAATAAATCGAACGCCGGAGTCCGGTCTCGGAAACGTTCTTCGGCGAATTATAGAAGAAAAGATAAAAGTGGACACACTGTCAACGGAAGAAGCGCGCGATTCACTTAGCACGCCGGTTGCGCGGAGCGGCCGCCACCTCAAAGGTTCACCGTTAAACTGATCGGAAAGGACCACGGGCCACGGGCAACGGGGACCGGCAAGGCTGTTGGTCGCGTAGGGCGGTAACGACTAACAAGCGGCCAGTTCGCGGCACAGTCTATTTTTGAGATATAATCGCGACACGAGCTTCCTCGAAGCCAGAACGCGCGCGCGGTCCGCCGTCGAGCTGGCTGCGACGTCTTTCGAAAAATGGCCCCCTTTCACCGAGCCCGCGGCCACCGTTCGGCCACTGCCGACGACGCGGTATTACCTGTGCGCAAGCACCGAGTGCGTGATCAGCGTGGCCCATGGGGACGTCGCGTCGATTTCATTCCTTCCATTGGTTTCATCGATTTTTCGGGAAAATTAGGTTGGGTCTGGAATTCTTGACACGTTAACAGACGCGACGAAAACCTCGAGAATGTCATCGGATTCAATGTATTTTATCCGATTAAGCAAAATTATACTACACGAACTATGCTTTTTCAACATTTCTGCCTCTTGCGAATCTTAATATTTAATTATAATTTTATTATAATAAGTTTTATTATAATATTATTTAATATTATTATTATTGTTATTATTTAATATTATTTAATATCATTATTATTATTATTATTTAATATTATTTAATATCATTATTATTATTATTATTTAATATCATTATCATTATTATTATTATTATTTAATATCATTATTATTATTATTATTTAATATTATTTAATAATAATATTATTATTATTGTTTAATATTATTTATTATAATATTATTATAATTAATTATAATGGATTAGCGTGAAAATTAATCTTCTAATATTAACCCTTCGCACCCGAATGACGACTTGAAAGCGTCATTGAAAAAATTGTTATATCACGTTTCAAAATAATCTCAATACTATCAAATTTATTTACATTGAAAAAAAAGTGTTAAAAGTGTAACTGCTGCTCGAGTCACAAGATTCAATGTCATATGAATAAAGTTATATCAGCCTTTGACAAATCACGGAGTACAGATTTAAAGGAACTCTCACGGAGTAAAGATTAAAAGGAACAGAAAGAAAGAAATTGGTAAAACGCATCGAGGTTTGAAATCTTCTTTTTAAAATAACGTCTCACGTATCGCAGACTATCGAAAAAAACATGATTGAACTTCGATTCGTCCGAGAAAAATATGTTCTGCCAATCCCGACTTTGTTCAATATTTATGAGTCGTAGCAAATGCAAGTCTCGTGTTTCGATTTTTGTGTTGGTTTGTTACGTAGCCTTCCTGCTCTTAATCGAAAATATTCCAACTGTTCTCTAACTGTGTCAGCATCAATTTGTACATCATTGGCTTTAAATCTATCTCAACTGTAATGTTAGTTGCAGAACAAAAGCTATTCTTTTTTGAGCGTTATTCTTAATTTGTCTGATATTTGTATCTGAAAGGGTAGACTACTTGTATTTCCGACACATTTTTACACGATAGCCTGTACATCGTTATTGGTGTTCTAGAGCATCGAATGACGAATCCGACAAATATAATGAACATATACTTTCGATCATTTAACCGCGAGATATTTGCGTCTGAAATATTAAGTAGTCAACTTTCAGACGCAAATATCTCTAGGTTAAATAATGAAAAGTACACCATTATTATACTTGCTGGATTCGCTTTTTTATTCTCTATCAAGATACATACGATTCTATCGAAAATTAAGTGAAAATAAATGATCAAAAAACTATTAAATAGCTCGCCATTCAGACGTAAGTATCCCAAGATTAAATGATCGCAATAGCATGGTTATTATACTCATCGGTTATGTCATACTCATTGGACTTGTGTTATCACGTTCTACAAGGATCTCGAAAGCAAGCTACGATATTGTTCTACTTCCAAATACCATGATTCGCAAAGCTTGGGAAGATCGGTTGTTTTGAATGCATATCCGGCGATTGTAATCCGTCGTTCATAGAAGTCAGATGACCAGGAACATAAGAACAACTACGAGAAACAAAAAGTAAAACCTGCATCTGTAGATTTCAAAACCCAAAAAAACTAAATAAATAAGTAACGGCTATATAATATGAAATTAAAATTCATTGTCTATAATTTACGATTGTCATTGTACATAGGACACTTACAAATAACATGGAATTGTAATACCGATTCCTTCTGAGGAAGTTACAAGATTGTAATGGTTAGATTTATAGCGATTTATCGTTATTGCAATTTTTTTGGATGAATATAGATTGTTAGTACATTGTAGTTTTGTTGGTTTTATGAAATTGGAAGTATTCTTTTCCTTTATATTTAGACTACTACTTTGGAACATGTCTTGGAAACCGCTGTAATTAGAGTTGTGCTAATTCAATTACATTGTAATTCGTAATTTTAATTCGTTTACATCGTAATTAGTAATCTTAGTACAATAATTAATTCGTAATGTTAATTCAATTATATCGTAATTTGCAATCTTAACTCAATTACACCGTAAATCGTAATCTTAATTCAATTATATTGTAATTTGTAATTTTAGTTCAATTACATCGTAATTTGTGATTAATGTAAGTGGATTACTTAATTAGTTAATTTCACTACAGCAATACGATAATTAAAAAAGTAATGTAAGCCTGATATACGGTTTAGATCAAGATCTGATACTACATTAAAGGGTTAACGCAATAACTGTTTAAAAATACAATTACATTATTACGCTGCCAACTTACCAAACACCATAGTGTAAATGTTCCTATTATCAATCTAGAACATTTAACAGAACAGAATTGTCAGAATTCGAATTATTAACAAAAGCAAAGTGTACTGAAACAACATTCTACGTTGTGCCACGTTTATGTACGAAAAAATAAGGAAGTGTTAGATCGTTAAACACAGTTTGAAAACCTTATTCAAGATAAGATTAACCAGGTTCATTAGAATGCATCGTATCTGCGACACGGGTAGTGGAAACGTATTATAATTTCGTTTAATTTTAGACCGAACGATAAAATGGATAACGATATTTCTAAAAAAGAATACTAAGAATGATTTTAATTATTTATCATTGTTAGCCCTGAGAATATTGAAATGAAATAATTATATACCCTGCTCGATAAAAGTTACAAATTAGCATCAATGTAACAAGGACAAGCTATTTTCAAACGTGTTCTAATATTGATCTCTAAAAAGTGACTAACTCTTTTAAATTGAATAAATTAAAACTTCGACCGATTTGTTTATATATTGCTCACATGTTTGCTTTATTGTTAAACAGAAAAAGTCAGATTAAATCTTCATCTTTTATGAATAATATAAGGAAATATTAATTATTTTATACATAATAATATTAATTAATATTATATTTAGATATTTTAATATTTAATGTTTAACAAACAAATAAATAATAATATAAATAATATATATATAAATAATAGGGAAATTGTGGTGAAAATTATTTCAAGTGGAAAATTAATATTATCTAAATAAGTTTCGGTAAAAACACCAAAACATTATTTTAATATTTCTGAGATTTGAAATCTGCTTCCTTCAAGGTTTCACTTCTCACTAATTATTGAACATCTACAAATATCATCAATTATAAATGATTAAATATCGTAAAGGATTTATTGAGCTGTAAAACTAGCGTACTTTAAATAAAATTTAATGTCGAAAAATAAAATGTACGCGGCGTGTTGAAAAGTAATTGATGCTTTATAATTAAATAAAACATTAAATGCAAGAAATTACGATGTAATTGTATATAAAATCTGTGAAAATAGGTCATGATTTCATTATCATATATTTAATTTCCCTATGAATGTATAATTTTAAATCTTCTTATATATATGAATTTATAAATACATTTAATAACTAATTTAACACATAATTTTTAAATTTATTGCAAATTTATTTTAACACAATTTTTTAAATTATAAATTTATAATTTAAATAGAGCTGATTCTACTTGTGCTATAATTACATGGCTTCCAAATTATGTTATCCTAATTACAGTATTTCTATATAGCAATCCCATTTTCATCAAGTTCCTATGTCGTTGAAGTCACGTAATAATGAAGTTTATTTTTCGACTCGAATTTTTCTAATTGTTCGACAAATTATTGTAGCATCGATGCAACAGTATCGATCAAAATTATACACGTGAAGGAATCATACTAACGCGAAACATATCGTTCTGTTCGGTAATGAAATTATTGGCATAATCATCGGAGTTCCGTAGTTATGTAATTCGCTAGGAATAATTTATTGTTTCCCTGTTTCTATCGCTTCTTATGAAAGACCACGGAAAATCGAATCGTTGACTGGAAATTATAGCCGCGAGCTCTACCTAGACGATTAGCTATTAATAGAGTAGAGGCGAGTGCGATTACATGTTCCTATTTGCAGAAAAATACACCTGTGGCTGCTTGACTTTTTGAATAGAGGCTCCTTGCACAAAATAACAAGATACAATACTTACTTGCGTCAATATTTCTATGAAAAGCATATTTGATTCTGTCGCTGTATTCTCGTTAATTTCACACCAAGAATGGAACATTTTAATTTTCTTCCTCTGCTACATGTTAATTTTTTAAATAAATATTATACAATTTTTATTCATGTACTAGGTTGCAATTGTAGATTGATAGATCGTTTAATTCAATGAAAATGTAGTAGATTACCCTTATCGACAAAAATGTTTTTATTAGTCTTTTTATTTGTCGTATGCACTAAATAAAACAATATTGTAATATTAACAATGTGTTCTATGCTTCACTATAATATGTATTTTGCATATAACGAGACGTATATTTACTAAAATATCAAATTTTATCCGCAGTCTAATTGTAACCAGTACTATAAACATATTACATACACTGTTGTCCATAATTTTAGCATAATAGGTGTACAATACATACCGCAACAAAACTATAAGACGCTCCTGAATTTCTAGCGTTTCTTAAAACCACGGACGTGTGTAAAATGTTGTATATGAACATATACAGAATATCTCTAGTAGCGTATAAAAAATTGACCAGTATCCGCGCTGTTTTACAGTAATGGTAACATTTTATAAGAAAAACTGGCGCGACGAAACAATAAAACAGGTTAGGTTTTCCGTAAAAAATCAACACATAGAATTCTTTTTGTTACCTCATGATAACGTGTATTTCTACCCTTCTTTTTTACTATTTCTAACATTCTTTGCGGTTAAGATTTATACAGTTTTTTAAATTGTGTTCTGTTTAAAATTCTTCCACGTATCCTCAATAAATCGTTTTAATTCTTCTATGGTGTTAAACTGAGTATACTCCTCTTGAGTATACTTTCTCAGCTGACATTCCCGAACTATTAGGTTGGCAACTAAGTAATTGCCGATTTGTTCAATGAAATAAAAAATTTTTTTTACTTGGAATGAAGTTTAATCTGTAATGTATTTTCCATTTTGTTCGATGACCTTTTGCCATCTCTCTGACAACTTGAAAATTCCACGCTCGTAGAAAGTCTGATCCTTTTCGGCCAAAAACTGAGTTAGGTGAGATTTTACAGCGTCATCGTCATTAAAAGTTTTACCACGAAGGGAGTTGTCCAGGGATCGAAATAAGTGGTAATCCGATGGCGCGAGATCAGGGCTATATGGTGGGTGTAACATCAATTCCCAACCAATATCCATCAATTTTTGCCGAGTGGACAAAGACGTGTGCGGCCTAGCATTTTCCTGGTGAAAAATGACACCTTTACGATTGACCAGTTCTGGTCGCTTTTCCTTGACCGCTGCATTCAATTTGTCCAGTTGCTAACATTCACGGATAATAAAAAATAACATAATAATAATAATAATAATAATTTTATAATATAACATTTACGGATATCATAAAAATGGGAGTGAGAGACATCTATAACTGAAATCGGCAATTACTTAGTTGCTAATCCAATACTTATCTTTGAAATAAGATCGTGTTATTCTTGCAGTATACACAGCTGCGTTATCATGTTGAAAACTATACTTTTGCTTACCTATTTTTTGTGCATATTTCGATAATTTCCTATTAACGATATCCACGTACGTTCTAGTATTCATTTTTGTAGAAACAAATTCAATATCCGTATTTCCATACTATCCTATAGCTACCCACATCATAATACCACCGCCACTTATTTGTCGCTTTTGCTATACGATTTATTCTCTTCTCAGATCAGGAAAATAATAATTTATAGGCCATCAGGTCTACCTAAATTAAAACGCTTTTCGCCAGAAAAGATTATTTCTTTCCACTTTTTACGCCAATGTATTCGATGCTTTGCAAATTCTAATCTGGCTTGCTTATGTTTATTTGTTAGTGACGATTGCTTCTTCATTTTAAGTCTTTTCAAATGCTTAGAACCCTTTATTATTCTTTGTGCACTGTCATAACACTCGTTCCCATTCGTCATTGTAGAATTCGAAGCATGTCTTAAAGTTTGTCACTTTTCTCGCACATTTCTTGATTTTGGACGACCACCTGGATTCGTTTTAACATGTTTTTCTTTATTTTTTAAATAGTTATGGACTATATAACGATTTCTCTCTAATATATGGGCAATTTCTTGCATTGAATAATTTTCCTTCTTTAAATTGTTAATTATGTTGATCTCCGTTGCATATAGTTTTTCTTCCGTGCGACATTTTGTATAATCAAAAACTATTGCACATTTTAAAAACTATCGCATATTTTAAATACTGCACGCCTAATAATAATAATAATAATTGCAAACAAAAATCTCTTTTCGTAGCGTACAATTTACCGGTTGTTCTATAATTTTGTCACGGTTCGAGTAACATGTTTAAATCTTTTAACTCAGTTTTCGAAACAACATTTTCATACAACTGAGCGACATGCTTTTTTAGTGTGTAAACAATAATACTACCGGTTAAAGAAATACAAATTTCTAAGTCACGTAAAATTTTTCGCAATCCATTGTTTGCTATGCTTTTTCATTTGATATTGATTTGAATGATTTTTTTATATTTTCAGTCAACAAGCCAGAGACATTTGAAAATGCAAATGTTGTTGAAAAGTTATGTATCATACTGTAGGTAATGTATCATATAATTTTGTAGAATTTTGTAGAATTTTATATAAAAATTCGGCATTTTTGATAGTTAGGAAATAATGGTAAGTTCTTCAATAATTTATTATTTATTACATGTTAAACAAAAATTACGTATTATTATTTGCTTTTCACCTAAATTCGAATATAAAAATAACAAATTATTTGCGAATAAGAAGTAACAAGTAAATTATCTGTGAAAGTATTAAAATAATTTTTCAATTGAACAAAAACTTTAATTATTAGTTGCAAATATTAACTAAGTTACGGATGTCGAGCCTAATTCGTCATTCAAGTTAGTCATTCAAACTGTTAATTACTATGTATATTATATCGCTCAAATAAATTAATTCTCACACAGGCTTGTATTATTCCGAGCATCAAGAAATTAAATCCGTTCCAAACGCAAGAATTTTTTCAAATAAATCTGTACCCAAGCGATTAATGTAATTTGTGATTTGTTAGTTTTCATTTTTTTCTTTTTCTATGTAGAATTAGCCATCAGAATATCTACGTTCTATTAGTATTTATTATTTAAAATAAAATTATCCCAAATCTGACCTCGTGCGATGACGTTGCGTACATTTCGAGCTCGGCTATATTCCACTCAGTTTTTCTCGGACTCACTTATCTGGATCGCCATCGTGCTCCCTCTGCGAGAGTGCAGGACATTTTGCATTGTCCATAAACCTACTTTTTCGCGTGCGCGTTGCGGTTCTGTTTTCGGTCGCGTACACGGTTCCCACGCGGTTCCCCAAACAAGACCTTGCCTTACTTCTGAAGGTGTTTCCAGAGAACACGGCGGAGGACGATCGTGCGCAGCTTGCACACGCAGAGGCACGGATCCTTCGACAAGCCGATTATGGTACCACCGACTTGAATTATTTAAGCCACGTACCCTCCGTATTTCCGTTTCGCAATCGCAATAAGCACGCTCGAATTTAGCTAAAATCCGCCGGTGTTTGGCAACACGCATTCTCGTTAATGCCGGGCACTTGCTCAATGAACGCTGCAAATTACACATGAAAACGCGATGTTGCATATGCATACGTGCCTCGCCGTTCATGCTACCGTAGTAGCATTAGTTACTATAGCGGTATGTCTAACGAGTGCTCGTTTGTCAACGATTCCTATGACATTCTCTGCACGCATTAGAGTAGTGGAGTCAGTTACTGTGGTGGAGCCAGTTACTGTGGTATAGCCAATTACTGTGGCTTTAGATTACTTTCCGAGCATAGTAAACTTTGTAGTTATCTAACAAGACATATTAGATATTTTTATTCGCGTAATTATCTATTCGTTAAAATTAAACGTGTAAGAGATGACAGTTCTTAAAATATCAGAATTATACTAATTGAATTAAGTTGTATTTTATTTAAGTAATTGAATTAAATAGTGTATTTTATTTACGTAATTAAATTAAATTGTATTTTATTTATGTAATTGAATTATAAATTGTATTTTATTTACGTAATTGAAATAAATTCTATTTTAATTGCGTAATTAAATTAAATCATGCTTCAATTACGTAATTGAAATAAATTCTATTTTAATTGCGTAATTAAATTAAATCATGCTTCAATTACGTAATTGAAATAAATTGTAATTCAATTACACAATTGAATTCAATTCTATTTCAATTACGTAATTAAATTCAATTCTATTTCACTTACGTAATTGAATTCAATTCTATTTCAATTATATTGAAATTCAACTATATTGTAATTCAATTACATAATTCAAAACTTTCAATACATTCAATTACGAATTATTTTAATCACGAGTGTAATTGAATGCAATATAATTCGAATACGATGTAATTGAATTAAAATGTAATTAATTGAAACACAATGTAATCGAAATAAATATGAAGCCGAAAAGATAATCGAAGATAAGTGATGAAATTTATTTTATAATGAATGTAGGAAAATTTAAGAAGTTGATTGAAGAAAAATGATCAAAATTTTATAACGAAAAGTTGAAAAGTTAATTGAAAAAAAGTGGTCAAAGAATAGGATAAAGAATTCCAAATTAAAATTTTGGAACGTGTCTTTTTCGTTCCCTTGTGTAAAAATAGCGTTGAATAAAAATTTCAAAAATTGTGTTCTTGACCCTTTTCGTTAAAATATTACTAAATAAAAGTTGTGAAAGGTGCCTTTTGACATTTCGTTGACAAAAATAGTATCGAATGAAATTTTTGAAAGATGCCACTTGATTTCTTTTGTCACTTGAAAATAACGTTCAGTGAAAATGAAACAAAACGTCTTTTAATCGCTATGATAAAAATAGTGTTAACAATTATACGAATCGATGTAAATAATCATATCTTACGATCTTTCACAAGCTCGACGTGTTAATTGCTTTCGCTAGTCAACGTATGCACGATGAATTCTCAAATAAAGATGATTATCGGCCACAATTAAGCTATCATTATTGGCAATTCAAGTATCATCGCGATTGCCAACAGCAGCGAAACACATTTTTCGTATGAATGGTAATTATTATCGGATAAGCTCGATCGAAAACATGATAAAAAGATTTCATAATACTGGCGTGTTTTCTTTATCAAAGACGACCAACTGTGACGACGACTGTCAGTTTCGCCAGTTCGTCGCCCAATAAACGAATATTAAACGTAAGTCGAAACATTCGTCACGTGGCTCCTGTTCTTTATCTTTTTATGTTGCTCCGGCTCGGCGTGTAGCCGCGACGAAAAAAAAACTTAATTGAGCCCCAAGGCTGAATCAGATCATTCGATGAACCAAAGAAATGATTTATCGTGGCATCAATGTTTCTGCTGTTATCGAGGTCTTCGATGTCAGTGCGTCGCGACGGTATAAGTATCGATGCATTAAATAATACAAAAGTATAAATAAAGTCGTTTAATTAATTATTATGCAGATTTTGAATTTTTTTTAAAATTATATTCTAACAGTCATTACAACTTTAAGGAACCTTATTATCAACTTTATGTGAAGCTATTGATCGAATTTTTTCATTTTGAGTTATTATTATTATTATTATTATTATTATTAATATTGAGAACAATTCTTTTAATAAATTTTAAATCAATTTTCCTAATAATTTTAAATATGTAGTTCTAAGAAATTGCAAATAAATGTTTTTCAGTAAATTTTAAACATATTTTTCGAATACATTTGAAATGTACATAACACTTTTTTTAACAAATATTAAATAAATTTTTCTAGTAAATTTTAAGTGTATATAAAAAATTGTTTAATCAATTTTCTGCACAATCTACACGCCTTGAAATAATTTCTCTAAGTGACAATTGTCAGACTGTAGTTCCCATAGTCGTCGCATTCATTTTCATAGAAATTATGTTTTTATTCTCGTTAAGAAAAATTTTGTTGGCGTTCGTTACAAAATTTGTTTTGACCACGTAAAAGTCATAATAATTTTTGTAGCAATTATAGTCGTTCTTGGGTAATTGTAGTAACTTCCGTATAATTATAACGTCTATAATCGGTCACAAGTTGATTCTCTTTTAAAAGATAAATCTTTGAATATGATGCTTGGATTTCGAAGAAGGCAGCTTTGATAGTTTATCTGATAAACATGCACTCGGTCATCATTAAATCGTGGATTTCACGCATTCGTGGTACGCAAAATTGCCTAACGCTCGGTATCTTAAACGACTTAACAAGCATTTAATGAGGTTTTTATGGCATTTCAAATCCGATAAAATCTGCGCATTATTCGATACAAATTAATATTTGCAGGTAGATCTGCATATTAGCCATCATCGTACTTCGCAGTAAGTAGAAACGGATTACCGTGAACGGACTAAATAAAAAAGTAGGAAAGTCTTCGTTAGCGCGTATGTACTCGATGAACGCTTGCGTTCGAGTTTCTCTTAGCGTATTTAACATTTGCATAGTGTACTTTCTATTGTTTGGAAATTGTAATAATTGTAATTCGACAATCATTAGACAGTCATAAGATTTTGGATTTTCATGCATTTATGACAAGAATGAATAGGTCAAATATCAAATTGTAAAGTCGTTAGAAGAATTTGAGGATATTGATACATTATTCTCAACTTATAATTATTAAAGAAAGATAGACATTTTTTCAACTAATTTGTGTTTCTTACAATTAACTGAAACAATTTTTATGCAAAACGAAAATCGTTTGAAATCATTGTGAAAAAGTTGCCATTGCACAGAGATTTATTTCTTGTTTTATCAATTTTAACAAGTTGCAAACAATGTAATTTGATCTTCGAATTCTTTTAATTTTAACTATTCTATTTTTGATGTATCGATTTTTATCATAAGTGCATGAAGATCAAGTTATCATTTACGAATTAACTATGATTAATTTGTGACTCATTTTATGACTCGTTTACGATGATTCAAATTTTATTCACAATTTATTCTTTAACAGATCATCATTTTCTGATAACAAATAAAATTCTGTAATTAAATTACGCATTAATTTTTCTAAAATATTATTTTGAGACAGGGTTTTTTTAAAGAATCTCATTTTTGGGAAAGGATTTAAAAACAAATCTCTGTTCTTATTTTTGATTACTTTCTATATATCTTCGTCTCTCTTACTGATCTCTGTTTAAACAAATATTTGTACTAAATTAATGTGTTCTGTTAAATTTCATTTTACTCAAAATCATTTAAACACTGAATTATTTCCACTGCAATCAATGTTCTCATCTGTCAGAAGCTACTTTCACTTTTCCCGGAAAGATAATATCGTTCCAGTATGTTTATTTATTAACCCTTTGCAGTCGAAACTATCTTAATTCGAAATCCGATACATGTTTTCTAATCTATAGTATTTTCCTCTTATATGATTTATTACGATTTGTGCACATGAAATTCAGCCTATTGGCAAGTACAATACTTGCAATTTTAACAGTTTTTTTGTTAATTATAAACGAATCTGATACTGTTACAATTATTTTGAAAAATGGTGTAACAATTTTAATGGCGCCTCAGCGTCGCCACTCGAGTGCAAAGGGTTAAAGTAACATCGAATAGTATTTTTTGTTTACACATAATAAATATAATAGCATTTGTTGCAACGATTCATGTTCGAATGGGATTAAAAAGAAATTCCTATGATCGTTTAAAAAGTAAATTTTGTTAGAAGCCTGCTGTTAAAAACATATTCTTTTGTAAATTGATACGTTATAGCTGAACTAAACATTGATCATCTTATACATCTTATAAATAAAAAACAATTTTCTATTCGGAAAAACAGACGATAGTTACAAAATATTTTCTCGATATCATGTTTTTGAAGGTTTCGAGGTCACAGATATTATTTTAAGATGAAATAGATATTTTCATCATCGTGTTATCATAGCTGAGATCGAGATCACTTCAATGATTCAGAATGCCTTAATCTCGACGTAACCTTGAGCGTCACTTAGAAAACCTTAATGACTTTAATTTGTGATATATTCAGATCGTTTTGATACATGCCTTTGCAGCATGGCGTATTTAAATAATTATATTCGTTTAAATTTTCATTTAAATAAACTAACAATAATTAATACAGACAATTTAGACTTTACTATGAGACCCAATTAAAACCACAAAAGAAAACCAATTACGATACATACACACCAGACAGAGTTGGACATCATTAAAGTATAAACGCTGTTTTAGATGATTATTTAAATACAAACATATTTGTTATTTGAAAGTATAAATAAAATACAAAAATAATTACTTATTATTTATATAGATTTAAGTAAATTATTAAAAATGATAAACTTTACTTCTTGTTTATAAATACATTTTTTTCAACTGTTACTTATTAATTAGCGTTTAATTGCTTATTATTTCTTATTTGTTCGGCACAACGCGTCGTATACATGCGATAGTTAGTAAATAATATAAACGATATTATTTAGTTCACGAAGGAAGACGCATATTCTTCAATAATAATAAATAAAAATTTACATTTATTACACGATAAACGAAAAAAGATTGCTTATTATTTGCTTTTCACCTAAATTCGAATAAAAAACATTTTGTTTTCAAAACTAATGTAGAAAATATCCATTGTATAATAAACATGAGACGCGAATAAAATGCAAATGTTACTCATTCTTTCTTTATTAAGACTTCGCCTAAATTCCAAAGAAAAAAATAACATTTTATTTGCAAACAGGAAATAAGAAATAAATTATTCGTAGAATTATTAACATGATTTTTGAATCGAACACAACATTGTATTTATTATTTTGTGTATTTATATATATTTATTATATATATTTTATTATTATATATATTATATATATATATATATATATATATATATATATATATATATATATTTATTTATATTTATTTTTTGTATTTATTATTTGATGCGAATGAAGTTTGAATTCAATTTGCAATTTGTTATTTATTGTTCGAGATCAAATTTGGTCAACTCTGACACCAGATACGCATATCGCGCACTCGCATTTGCCATAAATTCATGGAACCTGCAGCGACGACGACGCGCGACGCCGTCCAAATTCGCTCGGGCGAACGGTCAAAGAAATAAATCTGCTTCGCGACGGATCGAGGTCGATGAAGAAAAAATGACACCGCGTTGTAGAAACAATTCGAAGACAACACTCTCGTCGCGTCAAGCAAACAGCCAATATTTCAGAATATTGATTTATAATAGCGTGTATGCACAAACCGTGTTCTCCGGAATAGGACAGCGCAGGATTTTTCTTCCAGTCGGCTGCACAAAAAGTTGTCCGCGAACTGTTTATCGGGACACGCGAATTAACCGCCGCGAGAAATCGATTTATTCCGAAACGACGCAACGTGCGATCGCAATGAATACGATTCGCGACGCTGCAAACGTATTCGCGATAAGAGTTTGATGAAAACGAGCTGTTTTCGTAACAACGCTGCACGAGCCGATTCGCCAAGATAACCGTGAATGTCGATCGAACGTACCAATGAATTTGTTCCTCCACGTAGAGATCGTTGCACCTGGCAACGATCGACAAGTTTCAAACAAAGCTTTTTGCTTTTTTTTTATTAATATTATTATCATTATTATCATTTAATAATTAATAGTAGTATAATATTAGTAATAATAGTATATATAATTATAATAATAGTATAATATATATATATATATAAATTATATTACTATTATATATAGTATATACAATACTATTATTGTAATACTATTATTATATATATAATATAATAATATAATATATACTATGTATATACTATTATATTATAAATATTATATATTATATTACTATTATATATTGTGTATATACTATACTATTATTGTAATACTATTATTATATATATAATAATATAATATATACTATGTATATACTATTATACAATAGTATATATAATTATAGTAATAGTATTATAATAATAGTATAATATTTAATAGTAGTAATAAAGCTACGATTATATTATTATTAGTTATTATTATTGTTAATATTTAATAATAGTAACAAAGTACTATTATTAGTACTGGTTAGTAATAGGAATAATAACAACAATAATAATAATTCATTATCTCATATTATTATTATCATTTAATAATAGTAACAAAGTACTACTATTATCACTATTTAATAGTAGTAATGAAGTTACGATTATTATTATTATTATTTCATAATCGTAAGAAAGCACTGTTACTACTATTTATTAATAGTAATCAAGTACTATTATTACTACTATTTAATAACTGGAATAATAATAGTAACAAAATACTACTATTATTATTATTTAATAATAGTAATACAGTATGTTTACAATATAGATTGGCAAAATTAAGTAATTGAGACATAATGTGAAAGATTGAAGAGGAGATTCTCATTGGTCTGTCACAGAAAATTGTGTAAAATTCATCGGATAAATTGGAAAGAATGTATAGTGTTTCAATTTAAACGAAATATTTAACAAAGTATTTGTATTTAATCGAAACACTATTGTCATTTCAACCACTTGAATAATTACCGACAAATGATGTGTTATTAAATTCTTCTAAAACAATATAATTCTTCATTTAAAATTCTTCATTTTTCTAACAATATAATATTCATTTTGAACGAGTGCAATCTACGTCACTGGACGAAAAAGATCAGTTTTCCACTTTTAATCAAAATCATTACTTAAGTTAAGTTATTGTCACTTAAATAGACTGCGAATTTGTAATAACAGGACGACTGTAAGAAATGGAAATTAAATAATAAATAAAGTATTTCTTTCAATTATTTTAAGTTAAGTTGCAAACAGTACAACAGTGTTATCAAATTCTTATATTTGCACAGTTTTATATTTCAGCTATTCAAGTTTGTCATAAATGCATAACATCCGCAATCTAGTAATAGAACTCCAGCCAATAATCTTCTTAAACCGAGATCTATAGCTATGAAAAAAAAGAGAAATGATTTACGTAAAAAAGGATAACAGGCAGCGATTAAGAAAGGAACAGTGATCCCGATTTTCTGGTCAGCAACTTCGAAAGCAAAAGCAACGCATTCGATGCGTGAAATGAAATATGCACGAATAGCTCTTTGATCAATCGCATAGAAAAAATTGCGGTCGATTTCGGGAAAAAACGTTCGCGGGACGAACTATACAATCTTACGTAACTTCGTTGTGTGCGCTAAAATCGTTTCAGGTTAATGTTATGCAGCATCAGCACTTTATTATTTTCATATACAAATTTACTATACAAAATAACCATTATAATCACTATTTATCACTAAATAGTGATAATATTATTTATATAAATAATATTAATTGTATTATATATATATAAATATTATTTATCACTAAATAGTGATTATCATTATTTATAATCACGTCACAAAATGATCAAATTATAAAAGTTTTATACAAATGCAATTTACGATTAAATATTTTACTGTAAGTTTGCCACGAGCGGCAGGGCTCGGGTCTATTTGGACCCTGAATGTAAATATTGTTATTTGATACCCAGTTTCTAACAATTGATTTCAATATTCACACGTTTCGTTGCGATAAAAAAGCTGGTATAAGAAATACGTTGAACAAAATTGATAAATAAATTTATGAATGATACTGAGTATATTGAGTTATAGTTTTGTCAAAAAATCTGCCATTCGAGTGTTAAAATCCAACCGAATAATTAAAAATTAAACCTTTATTTTACAATATATTATTATTAGACCGCGGATTTTATACATTTATGACAAAATTGAGTAAATGAAATGTAAAATAGCAAGATCAATTAAACAATCTGAAGATATTATTGGATTGCTGTCAACTCACTAATATTGTTAACAAAAGGAATAAATGTCTATGTAGTTTCTATATCTTGCAATTAGCAAAGACTATTTTTATTTTGCATAAAGATCCGCAGTCTAATTATTATACAAAATTGCCTGTAAATATACTGTAAGTATACTGTAAATATACTTATAGCATAGAAAAATTTTCGATAAAAATTTGTCAACTTTGACTGACGATAACTCCGCAAAAAATCGTCGTAGGTTGATGACTTTTTCTTTAAATTACTCTTGTCAAGTGACAAAAGTATTTGATTATATTGGAAAAACTTCGTTCGCTTAATTATGTCATAAAGTCAATAAATAAGCAAACCTAAAACATGGTTAAGTAGGTTCTTTTGCATCCAATGTCCCAATTGATTGTAAATTGATTGAAACAGTCCACACACACACACACACACACACACACACACACACACACACACACACACACACACACACACACACACACACACAGACAGAGACAGAGACAGAGAGAGAGAGAGAGAGAGAGAGAGAGAGAAAGAGAGAGAGAGAGAGAGAGAGAGAGAGAAAGAGAGAGAGAGAGAGAGAGAGAGAGAGAGAGAGAGAGAAAGAGAGAGAGAGAGAGAGAAAGAGAGAGAGAGAAAGAGAGAGAAAGAGAGAGAGAGGAACACAGTCCTCCGAGCAGTGTTTGTAAACTGAAACGGAAACTGATGGTGACTTGGACGATTGGTATTGCTCGTAGGAGGCATGTGTTCTACACGTGGAATACTAATCTTCTCAGTGTAACCACATAGGCCATCTTGTCCTTCGGTATAACAAGGTTTCTTCCATTTCTACAAAAAAGGATTATAGGTATCTAAAAACTTATAAATTTTAAAGAATTTGGAAACGAACACCTTGTTCCTTTCTCCGAATTTAACATTATTGGCGTCACTATAATATCTGTATGTATTTTCATTTATTTGTGAATAATCTTTACATAAATTCAACGTTATTGTATGTATAAAAATCAACAACAGCATTGGTGCAACAGAAATACAGATACAGAAACATGATCAATCTGCAAATATATCATTTAAATAGAATTACACATTAACGATGATGGAAAATAATTGGCATGATATGTATGTATTCTATGTATGATGTGAAAAATGTGCTATGAATGTTGTCTGTTGTTGTTAACATCTTATGGAGTAAAGACGAACGTTCTGTTTAATTAATGATTTTGATCTATTCTTTCACGTCGTTAAATCATATTAAATTAATTTTGAAAACTTCGCATTTATCCCAAGTAAATTGTACAATATGTGGCACTTTTAAACAAAGTAAACGTGTAAATAATAAGTGTATTGACTTTCCCGAAAAATATTTCTAAAAGTCAAATTCTCTTTAGATTGCGAAGTACCGATGGCACTTTAACGCTTTGAGGACCACATATTTCGCTTGTTGACAATTAATTATTAATTGTATAAGTACGATATAATTAATTATTAACAGCTTTACATTCGAAGAATTTTGCTGGCGCAAAGTATTAAGTAACGCTTTAAAGAACGCATTAAATAACAGAATATTAGTGCTAATTAAATTGTTTAAATAAGATTAATAAAAAATTGTATTGGTACAAATTTAAAAAACTGAGAACTGTTAATTCTGGATGTTCAATAATTATCAGCAGCTTCGTTGTGTCGACTAAAAGAGGGTTGTCACCTTAACAAAGGGTTAATAATGTTTTTACAACATAGTTCGTTATTAATAATGTAATTACGATACAATGAATAGCCAATGCAATTAGGATATAATTAATTATTAATAATGTAATTACGGGATAAATAATTATTAATCATGTATTATTTATAATTACAATTATTAATCGCCAATTATCATTAATAATGTAATTATGATATAATTAACTATTAATCATATAATTACGACGAAATTTTGTATTAATAATGTGATTAATAATGTTATTGCGGTATGATTAATTATTAATAATGCAAACACGATGTAATTCAATTATTAACGTAAGTATGATTCATTTCTGGAGAAAAATGTGTCGAATTTATCTTTATTATTTCAATTTTAGTATATGACCGCTACTTTTGCGAAATCATGTAAATACACGCGACGGTAGTCACAGTAGTTAGATTGTGAACTTTAAAAACACCAAAAAAGAAAGAACTGTCGGAGGAGACCGTGGTGGTGGTGATATAGCATCTACGAACAAACCCAAAGTACGTTCGTAGGTTCGAGTCCCACTTCCATCGGTACTCCTCTTTTTGCATTCAAACCAATACATATGTGTATGTATTCTCTTACATTCAGTGTTATATTCTATTGTTTCATTCTGTTTCGTAAATTGAAACATGTTCTACATGTGCATAAACTTCTACAACGTGTTTCCATGTAACATTAACATTTAAAGCTTCATTTACTCAATAATAATTTAGTTTTTGAAAATAATGAAATATTATTTTCACTACATTTTGTACTACTGTATATTGAGGAAAATAAAATAAAACAAATTAAAATAAAGTGAAATAAAATAAATTGAATTAAAATAAGATAAATTAAAACAAAATAAATTAAAATAAAATAAAATAAGATAAAATAAAATAAATATAAATGTAAATAAAATAAATATAAATGTAAATAAAATAAATATAAATGTAAATAAATACAATAAAAAAGTTAATATGAATATAGATACTTTAATATCTCAATATTTCTCCAGATGCACACAAAGAACGTAGAAATGGAATAGTGGGATATGGTGATTAATGCTCCTCCCTTATACATTTAGAGATGTGTCAGCATCGTATTATGCAGATAACGCTGTTTGGTATGAAATAGTAGAATATCTCCAAATCAGTTTATTTTTTTAAATGGCTCAGTATTGAATTAGGACCGCGAAATCTATAGTCGCTGGCGATGGTATTGTTTCTCGCGGAACAATGATGAATCACGCCATCTATTAAACATCGGACAGAACCTCGGCGCTCAACCAATATATCCTTTCGGAATATGAATCGCGTTATTCAGCAGTATCGGTACAATAGAGTTCAAATTAACGCCAAATCTACCACGCGCCGGACAAAAATGACTGATTTCACATTTTTCGTTTCAGAATCATTGGGATCGTAAAGATTCTTTTTTAGAAAATGACTGAATAAATTTCTTAATTCAACATAATATAATAATCAAAACACAATATATTCTAATAAAAATGGAGAAAGTGTTAAATAAATTCAGACTTGCGATTTTTATAAAGCAACACAAGTTTTTTTTTCAAGCAAAACTATTCTTCTTGTTCAACGAACAGATAATCCGCATACACAAAAGTATTATTTACATTATTCCTATAGCACATTGTTTTGAAAGTGAAATATTAATTGTGGATTTTTATGTATTTTGTATTATTTGTAGTATATTTAATTTTTTAAATATTCAATAAATTTGCATGAAGAGAAAGCGACAGGAAATTAGCTCCAAAACATTGTATGTAATCATTAATATCAATAAAAAATATAATATATCTAACATATTTATATACACATATACATTACATATATAAATATATACATTTATATACATATATATAGTATAATATAATATCACATGGTTCGTGATTCTTTTTAAGATATAATTGTTAAGTACATCAGCATATTATAGATCAATTAAAAATCACTTAAAAGATCACATAAAAGTATATATTTTGTTGCTTTATTTGTAACTTTGCATATAATCTATGTCAAACAAAATTAAATATTTCTGACACATTATAACATCCAATTCTTTTTTTAAAAGCAATAATAATAGCAAACAAAAGGAAATGACTTGTAATTATTAATTATACACATACAATTTATAATAATGGTTTATTAATCAATTATAACTGTTGCAAGATTATGTCTAGTCTCAATAAATATACAAACAGATGCATATGTTACATGATCGTTTATCAAACAATAATTTCAAATACATATTTTTTGAAAGACATTTTTGTAACAGATTTGATTGAAAACTATTTCATTCAGTCTGCCTTTTTATAAATACTGAATGTATAGCTTAAAATACGAGTTTTCAGTCGTCTACCAATGTTAACAAGTAATATATTCCTAATTAATGATATTTAGCTACATGCGAAAACAATTTACAGCAAATTAAATAAATAGTTAAAAAGAGTCAAAAAAAGAGTGAAAGGGAGGGGGAGAAAATATAAAGAAAAAATGCATAGATAATAAGATATATATAAATTGATATCAACAAGTAACGGAGAAGTATAAGAATAGATAAATGTTTGAACAATTTCAAAAGTTTTACTAAGGAAAGGTGTAGATTGAGATTAAACTGCTATCATTATATTCATTGAAATGTAGTTCTAGATAAGCCTTTGTAATGTTACAGAAACTTCATTGCAAAACTATATAGATTAACAACAAATTATTATCATTATTACTATTTATCATATTATCTTGTCATATAATAAATATTGTACTACCATCTAAAATAAAAAAAGTATGAAATGTATCCAATAATAGTACAGTATTAGCTTGTATACTATTAAAAAAGAGATAACAAAAATGAGGACTAATATAAAACTATAAAAATCAAATCCTTCCTCTGGCGCATGTTCAGTCAAATCTATAAAATTGCACACTGATACATTTAATAAATATATTACATGCTCCAAATAATAGTAAAGTATTAGCTTGAATACTGTTAAGAAATAGATAACTCTTAATTATCATTAAAGCATCAAAATCACAAATACAATTCTTGTTCCTCCAATACCAATTCCTTTATATTGTAAAACAGACAAACTAATACAATTTTAATAGTTCTGTGGTGTATGTTTTGTTCTGTAATCTATGATTAGTTATCAAGAAATATTTTGTAAAATTTAGCAAAAAGAGAAACTAAACAAAACAAATTTTTAATTTTTACTTTTAAGAAACTTTTCCATTATTTTTGTTTCTCTTTTCATGTCCGTTTAATGTAATTCTTAGGCCGCATCTGCACGACAAATAAAGGTACATCATCACATCGATAATTATTATTAGTAACCAAACATTAATTTTTATCATCTATGTATAATGTAATGGTCGTTTGTAACCAGAAACTATTTCCGTCCTTTATAATGGTTATTTGTAACCAAAATCATTTTAGGCAAAATTAAATAGTTATAACCCAATATTTCCTCGTTTTGGTTATAACTAAACTGCCGATTTTTATGCAAAATAAAAATTATCTGCTTTCATTTACAAGGCATAAGTACCAAACAGCAACTTCATTCATCTTTTAATCATCTTAATAGATTAAAAATAATACCTCGACGTTTTGAAATGTTTTTAATTTTTACACTATTTTAAATTGTAACTGGCCAATTTTATGCGATTATGACAAAAATGAGTAGATGAAACGCAAAGCAGTGTCACTGTCCGAAGAATTTAACAATTATAATTTTATAATATTATAATATAATATTTGTAATATTATAATATAATATTTATAATATTATAATATAATATTTGTAATATTATAATATAATATTTATAATATTATAATATAATATTTGTAATATTATAATATAATATTTATAATATTATAATATAATATTATAACATTTATAACTCGATTATCCTACAATAAGATTATCCGAGACGCAAATAAATATTTATCCAGTTCCAGTGTCCTGTAACCGATGCACACAATTCTTATATTGCATGAAGATCCGCAGTCTAATTATAAATGGTCTCCAGTCAGAGACAGATCATTCCGAGCAGAAAAAGTTCGATCATTGATGTCGAGACCGTTGCCTTTTTTTCTGAGAATAGAATCGAACGCGTTGCCGTGCGCGAACCGCAAGAAAGTTACTTCGATAGGATGGCCAGACTATGGTTGAGGCCTCTGCGATACGAGCGAATAAATCGAAGTGAAAAATGATTCGCGGCACATCAAGGTCGGCGGGGATCCTTTGGAAACAAAAATGACCGATGCTCCTTGACGATACATACATACCTTCGAGCACCACGTGGTTGCGTAACGTTTCGAGTCGGTTTCACGTAGGTGGGAGAAAGGAAGTTGTTCTATTTACGTGTATCACTTTTACTAATGTCCGCGACGCGGCGCGCCGGGGATAATACCCGGCGTGCCTCGGGCAATGTATTACCTCGATTCGGCAGAAGTGGCGAAACACTTTTCGGTCTGCTGCTAAAACATCCTTGTTCTTCTTTTTGCAATTGGTGCGTCGAGTCGCACGGTATGGCTGGCTGTAGAGGAGAACTGCCGTGAACGGGACACGTACCGAATGGGACATTGAGTTCCATTATCTCAAAAATTGTGAATCTTTTTATCATAACAATTGTACTCGTTTTGTAACTATGTAATTAGGTTGTGTAATAAATCCGTTCGCGGACCTGTGATATCTGGGAAAAGACAAGGAAAATTGCACGGATTTAAAGCGATAGTTCAGATGTATTTTTAAATATGTCCTCGTGAGGCTGTTTCTATGCAACTTAGCTTAAATGAAAGCTGGAAGTGTCTACTTTGAGACAGGGTGGATTGGATTGCAATAGAATGACGAGATCATTTTGAAAAATTAGAAAGAGTCGATCTGTGAGACCTGGGGAAAGACAAGGAAAATTACATGAATTCAAAGCGATAGTTCAGATGAATTTTTAGTTGTGTTCTCGAGGAGCTGTTTCTATGCAACTTAGCTGAGATGAAAGCTGAAAGTGTCTACTTTGAGACAGGGTGGATTGGATTGCAATAGAATGACGAGATCATTTTGAAAAATTAGGAAGAGTCGATCTGTGAGACGTGGGGAAAGACAAGGAAAATTACATGAATTCAAAGCGATAGTTCAGATGAATTTTTAGTTATATCCTCGTGGAGCTGTTTCTATGCAACTCAGCTGAAATGAAAGCTGGAAGTGTCTACTTTGAGACAGGGTGGATTGGATTGCAATAGAATGACAAGATCATTTTGAAAAATTAGGAAGAGTCGATCTGTGACATCGTGGTGTTTACAAGATTTAAAAAGAGAAGTCAAGGTGGATTTTAAGATACGTTTCTGTAGAGTTATATGTATACAACTTAGATGAAATGAAAGCTGAAGGTGTCTACTTTGAGACAGGGTAGATTAGGCTGAAAATGTGTAATAAGTCCGTTCGTGTCGACGAGTACACGGTGCTACATTTTCCTACAAGAAAACGGACTTATCGCACAACCTAATATATTATACATATCTAATCACTAAACTGCGGATTTTATGCATTTTTGACAACAATATCTACAAAAACAAAGTTGAGGAGGCTTTGTAGAAAATAATGTGTGTGTCAAAAAGATAATTGTCTAAGAGGAGGAAAGAACATATTGCTATCTTCAAACTGTTAACGAAATTTGATTTATTTTTATCTTTACATGTAGCTGAGACCACAGTAGCTTAAAAACAGAACAAATTTTTTTACAAACTAATACATTTTAGGAGAAAAGGATTGTTGTTAAGCGTCAAACTATCGCAAATTACTTAAGAATGTCAAAATACAGAAAATATTAAAAAGAACTAAAATATACTTCTTCAATATGATGTTTTAATTTTGCATTAAAAGGTATTTTTATTTTATAATATTTCAGGTAAATTATTGTAGAAGCCGATATATGTATAATAAATTGTATAAATGTAATACGTCTTTTCTATACGATAATAGTCGATAAATAATAGTCGATATTAGGAATTAATCAGAAAGATTATTATACCTTCTTTTCTGTGTGTAATGTAGCTAATACAACGAAATACATTTAATGATTGATACAAAATAATTTTATCAGACTTCAAGCATCATTCGTCATATCGGTAATACGCAGATAAATATAATATCAATGACTAAGAACAATTGGTATGAATCAGCTATTTCACGTCGAATATATAGCTGATAACAACGATTTATAATTTTTTACACCTATTTATTCCACAATAACATATACGCAAGATTAGAAATATCAAAGACTAAATTTAAACGTAAATTTAAACTATTGCAGTTCATTCTATTTATACTTGTCACAGAAGAAAGAAATGTGTATTTTCAGAATACGATGTTGACTGCACTAAATAAGATTTTATTACATTTTTAAATTTTTACTGTATAATCGCTTCATAAAGATTTAATTAAATGTCTTGAACGTATTAGCCTTTTGTCTGATTTGTATTTATTCGACAAATTATTGACATTTCATTTCTATCGTATTATCAATTGTTACCTGGCAAAGTATTCATAAAAATTACTTACTCTTACAGCTGTCACACGATAATTGTCCCGTAAACTTAATAGTTTACACTGCATAATTGCACTGCAACTTACCTGAGAAAAACACAAATATCGAATTAAAAAATTATGCTATTGAATTATCATTATGTAAGATTCATATATCACGTATGTGTGTCCAAATGTAAAATAACAAAGAGAAAGAGAGTTAATTCTTATATTATATTTGTACAATTTGAGCAATTATATTATTATTATCTAGCGTTTGTATATTATTCGCGTATACATGCAGCAAAAATAAGTGCCGCATAAAGTTTTAAATGTTTAAGAAAACAAGAAAAAAGAAAGAAAAACGGACTGTATTAATTACTATATTACATTTGTATAATCTGCACTATGTTGTGAGTCCTTGTATAGAAAAAAGAAATCTCGGAAAAGTTTTTAAATGATTAATGAAACAAGAAAAATAAAGAGAAGAGTATAGCTACTGAAGAATAGCTACTCAATCTGGAAAATTATTAATTACTATTACGCTTCTACACTATATAATATTGAATCAATATATTATCTAACATTACATTAAATATTTATAATTGAAAATAATTATATAAATCTATTTTAAAAAATACGAAAGATTTATATTAATTAAGTTAGAGAGGAAATTATGTATAAACATTTTGTATATCGCATATATCATAGAGAGTCAGTGTAAAAAGTATTCGTACTTTGAATTTCAGATTTTTGACAGATTTTCAATATTTGAACTGTTATAATCTCGTAAAAAGGAGTCATATCATAATAAATCTGGATTTATTGTAGTGCTTGAAGCCTCTGCTTCACAATTCATCCCTCAGTTCCTTTCTATCATACTTATACAACTCACAGCAAACAGAGAACTGAAAACAGTGGTTTACTCGAAAATGTTACAAATTGAAACGTCGCCGGAAACATTAAAAAATTTTGGTCACGAATAAATCGACCACGAATTTAAAGATCAAAGTTTCCCCTTTACAATAACCCCTCAAAACTCGGTATACGACTATTTTTAACGATTTTATGAAACACAGACGAGGCACCAATTCGGTCCCGTAGAGCCCTCGTGAACCTCGTGTTACTGTAACACGGTACGCCTTTCACTCAAAACTCAATAGAGTGGCTAAAAAAGATCGTACATCAAAGTTTAAGGAGCCATTATAAAGAAAGAAAGAAATATTATATATATAATAATAATACAATATATATAATAATGTAATTAATAATAAATAATAATATATTATATATAATAATAATATATAATAATAATATTATATTAAATAATATAAATATATATTATATTAATAATAATATAATATAATATATACAATAATATTATAATATTATATATATTATAAAAACAGAAATCCACGTTAGGGTAAATCGTCGACAAAATTTTCCAGTGTATTCGCAGACGTTTCAATCCGCAACATTTCCCCCCAGAAAGCGTGTCTCCAGTATCTCCACCTGTTGCATCATGCGAGACTATCTTACAGGAAAATGAACGCAGCACAGCGTAAGCGGAAGCTTCAAGCTTTAAAACGAGCCCAGTCTCGTTGTCGTACGACAACCTTTTCCGGAATTATAACAGTTCAAAGACATCGACGATTCGTCAAATATCGGAAATACAGTGCGCGTACGAATAGATTCTACACTGACTGTACGTTCGTGCGTGGAAAGCAAGGCTCGCGCGCGAGGTTCGAGATACAAAACAGAAAAGAAGAGCCGTCGTCGTTGTATCGGCGGAGCAGATCTCATGAAACGATGCGCGCGCGAACAGGTGGGAAGAGAGAACACGAGCGGCTCGCGAGAAGGCGCCACCGACTAGCCTTGATAGCTCTTCGAAGGCGCTAATTCGCTCGTTCGGCTCGCATCGGTTCGGAGTGCTCGTCGCTCGGCCGACTGTTGCGGCTTTAACTTTTTAAAATGTCGCCGATGGCCGTGACAGGATCTATTTTTAGCCGCGGCGAGATAAGCGCGGGAGTGAGGACGTCCGCGGGGACAGGGACGCGGGAGACCGGCGGAGAGACCGGGAGAGAGACCGAGAGAGGGAATCTCCGAGAGCGGGAGAGAAAAGGAGGACTCGGAGAGTGGGACAGCCAGTAGCGTAACCGGATGGCATTTTAGTCAGCACTTGGAAAAACACCTGTTTAATTAACTTTCTGGCTGCGCCTTGATCAATGAAACTGGACGAGCCACAGCGCGCAGATTCTGCTGTTCCCTTTCGCACGGGTGTACACCTTACTATGCTCGGCCTTGCTATCGCCGGCTGTGCGAAAGGGACTGAGGGGAGTGTTGGGGGAGAGTTGCCCAAACCGTACTACATACTTGAAACATTTATCGACGCGTGAAAGAAATTGGTTTGCAGATTTAATAATTAGTTACATCATTACAGTTCGGTAACTGTGAACATTTATTCAAGATCCTGCACTCGGCGAATCATGTTTACAAAATCGTATCACTCGGTATCCTAAATCATATGAGCCGTTTATATATATATTCAAGCCACTTTACCGTAATGAAAAGTGGTAATTTTTTAATGTTTATACGAAATTATTTATACTGAGAAAAATATCAGTATCCTGAGATAACAAATACAAGTAAATCTTCTCGAAAGTTAGCATCCATATTTTTAAACGTGTTAAAACGCAAACCCTTAAATATATCGACTTAAAAACAAAGTGACTTATGCCACTTTCAAAATAATATATATATTAATTAAATAATAATATAATAATATATATATATATATATATATATATATTATTTATATAATATATTATATATATTATTTATATTTATATATAATATTTAATAATATATTTATAATTATATATAATTTATACATATATGAAAGTGGCCTAAGTCCATTTATACTTAAATTGAGATATATAAAGGTTTGCGTTTCAACGCGATTAAAAATATACGTACAGGATACTAATGAGTCATACTGCTTAAGTGTATCTAAAGAAGTTAAATTTATAGTTCCTATTAAAATAATGGCAATATTATTAAGCGAATAATATGCTTTTTCTTACCAAGAATAGAGTTAGACCACTTTCAAAATTAACAATCAGATTCGTTACAAAATTTGAAGGAGCCCAAGTCCATTCAACATAATTTAAGATGCTTCAAATTGAGAAAAATAATACTCAATTTATTTATAATTGATAAATGGACTTAGGCCACTTTCAAAATAAACGGCTCATATATTTATATTTAATAATGGCGTAGTGTAAGCATTTCGGAAGTTAAAATATGTACAGCGATGTAAACAATTATAGACTCAGAGTAACTTTCACATTTTCAATCGCGTTTAAACAAACACTTAACAAAACGCCGTATTTATATATTTCAATATTAAAAATAATAGAAAATGGAAATATATAAATATAGTTTTCTTTTTGGTTTTCGTTTAAAATACGATGTTTTGTTTAGTTTCCGTTTGTCAGTAACAATGTAAAGGTACTTTCAGTTTATAATTATGCACATCATTGTATGAAAAAAAAATATATGGAAGATAATACTAAAAACTGTTGTCATTGTCTTTTAACATGACCAGTTCGTCAACAAATTTCAGGAAATTTTTTCAGCTGAAGTAACATGGTTTAAGGAGAGTTTTAAAATAATTGCACCAAATGTTTTATCAACCTTTCCTTTCCTTAATTATCAAGGTCTTTTTATACATAAACCTACAGTTTCTTCCTTATTTACGTCCTGAACAAACCATATGTTACGAATTCGCTTGGCGAATTCGTTTTAGCATCCCCTAAACCAGGGGTGTCAAACTCGCGGCCCGAGATGAACATTTTTGCGGCCCAGTCAATATATCCGACGCAAAGTAAAAATAAAATAGAAATGTGAATTAGAAATTTTGAAAGTAGTCTCGGCCAATAAAATTTCTGCCGAAATAGGAAAGATAGTATCGGAGAAGAGATGTCAAGTATCAGGACGTAAACAATAATTTAACTTTATATATGTTTATTACAATGTACTAGTCAAAATAAAAATATTTGTTTCTATGAACATTGATTCTTTTTTGCGGCCCACCTAAAGTTAAGCATTGTTTATTTGGCCCAAGTTAGCTTTTGAGTTTGACACCCCTGCCCTAAACGATGGATACAACAAAATTGTAGGTCAACCTATGAAAAACTGAAAGTGTCCTTGACAACTCCGGGGAAAAAAATAGAAAATAGAAATAAAAAATACTTCAATAAAGAAGTGTGTGTGTGTGTGAACCGAAAAATTTCTTCCAGAAATATTTTTATAATATCAGGAACTGTAAAAGAAAAATATCAGAAACTAGTCATTTTGACTGTTTTGGTAGTTCCAACGTTAAGACTCTAATTAATTTGTATTTTACATTTTTACTGTAAGTAGGAAATTTTTTTTAACTCACCAAAGAATATATAATAACAAGGTATTCAATAGTTCTTTTAATAATTTTACTCGTTATCATATGTGAAAATAATGAAACTGTTTTGAAATCCCTTTAAAAGTTTCCATTGTTTTGCACGCGATCTGATCAGTATTATCATAAACAAGAATCTGGACTGTTTTCAGTAACATAGAAAATGTCGTTGCGTGAACAATTATTATTTTTATTAGAATGTTTTAAATTATAAGCAAGAATTGCACGTCATCGAAATTCTCTTCTCGTTATCCATAATCGTTACTGTGTAATTTCATCGAATCAGTCGTAACTGATAATTGTTGTCGTCGAGAGAAACATTATTCCGGATGATTATTTATTATAATTCTATGCAAAATAAGAATTCTTTGCCCGAATGGTACGAAACATGAGTCAAATAAAAAAATATATTTCTCTTCCGTTAAATAGTTTTAATATCTCGAACATAGTGCAACGATATTCTTAAATTCTTCTAATTTATTGTTGTACCTTATCCAATGTAGATTTTCTATTAATTTCAAATAGAATTAATCGAACAGTATTTTCGTCATCAAAAATGATTATTAGCAACAGAAAAAATGTTCAGTCAATTGTAATTGTCGTTTGTAACATATTTTACTATCGGCGTTAAATATCTTCGGCTTAAATAACAAACGACTTTTTCACTGAATCTTTTTCACGCAAATTTCTTAAATAATTTTTATCCTCGATCTCTGATCACGGATGCAAAAAAATGCAGTCTATTCATCGATTTACGCAAATGTATCGACGAATAACAGGCTCGCCCACTGTAAACAATTCCACGAAAAAAAGAAATGGAAAACGGGTCATCCGTGGTATGGTAGATCGAGCGGGTTAGCTCGGTGTTACCCTTTTGCGGCGTTAGTGCTCCGTTAATGGTCATGTCCCCAGGAATAAACCGAGTCCGTCTCTTATGCAAGCCCGAGGCGCGCCGCGAGTAGTGTAAATGATGGCACATGGCGTGCCGAAGGAATGTCGCCGGTGTTTATCTCGGCGAGTTGGAAATATTAACGAATTTATCACCGGCCGGCCGTTCCGGAATTAATAGTATTATTCCATTGCCGCATCGATATTTCCGTTCAGGGGCCGTCGTCGCGGATCTCCGATCAGTTTTGAAACCAGTGCGGAATCCCCGTGGACTTCCGAGCTCGTACAGTCCGCAGCCGACAAATCAGAGACTGCCGTGATTTTCCAAATTTCTCGCAGCGATCGTGGAATCAAAACGGGCCGGAATGCAAATCATTAATAATTTTTCATTAATATTAGAACTAACGAACCCAAGACGTGACTAACGTAGATTGTTTTATTATATAATATAATATATTATATTATATATTCTATTCTATTCAATTCTATTATAATATATTCTATTCTATTCTATTATACTATACTATACTATACTATACTATACTATACTATACTATACTATACTATACTATACTATACTATACTATACTATACTATATTATATTATATTATATTATATTATATTATATTATATTATATTATATTATATTATATTATATTATATTATATTATATTATATTATATTATATTATATTATATATTTATAATACAATAGCAAGATCGGATTTATTCGAACTTTGTAGAATTTTTATTATAATACGTGCTTGTATAAAGAGGAAGGCAGAAATATTTGTATGACATCAGAAATTGTAAAAGAAAAAAGATATATATATATACAATTAATACATATGGTATATTACAACATACGTACATACATGCATTTATATATATATATATATATATATATACAGGGTGTCCCACAATTATTTTAACAGCCGAAAATGAGGGGTAGCTGAGGTCATTTGAAGTAACTTTTTCCTTTGCGAAAATGCAATCCGCGGCTTTGTTTACGAGTTATTAACGAAAAACACTGGCCAATGAGAGGTGACGGTGCGAGAGAGAGAGTCCGCGAGAGAGTACGCAGCACGAGGCTTTGACAGATGGTCGGGACGGACTCGAGCCACGTTCGAAGTATTGAACAAATCACGAAGCGAGAACTTTCCGGATTTTTTTTTTACTACGTGACAGTGATATTTTGAAGAAAAACGCTGTTCACCTTTACTTTAGAATGTCTGAAGAATATTTACTAATTTTTCGGACCCGAAATAATAAGTAATTTAACCGTGACGGCCGTTTTAATTTTCTAGTGTGCATGACACCTCGTGTGTAACATATGAAATTTTTAAGCAAGGTGTACAGTGAAGATTAACAAAGTACGTAAATGATATTTTACGTTAATGGTATTTTATTTAAATAATTCCGTGTCCGAACATAGTTCAACGAATGATTCGCAAAGCTAATTTAATAAATAATAATCGTGTTAAAGGACGTAAGGGATATGTTTGTTAGAGAAATATGAAGAATATTATCAACAAGAAACTCACCCATTTAGTTGTAAAATCCACTTCATGCACGGAAATGTGTGCAGGAGGATAGTGCATTGACCTCGTACAATGTATGATGAACTGCACAGCTGATCTGTATCCGACGGCGACGAACAGAAGGATATCTCCAGGCAGGCAATTTCAACGTTTACTTTCACTGCATTATCACTAAACACTGATCACTTATCAATAATATTTGTGGACCAACTTTCCTGGGTTAATATGTATAGCTCTGAAAAGAGCCGATTTTTTTATGCGACGCGTTCGAAGTTCATATCGTTAAGAACACATACCGCGTTGACGGGATAAACTGCGGAAGACTAGCACGATGGCTGACAATGTTCGCGTTCGATGGAAAACAGTTGAAATTCGCTCGTAGGAGAACGAAACACAGTCGGCCATCGTGCCAGTCTTCTGCAGTTCATCTCGACAACGCGGTACATACGTGTCGTTAACAGTGAGACCTTCGAACGCGTCGCATAAAAAAATCGGCTCTTTTCAGAGCTATACATATTAACCCAGGAAAGTTGGTCCATAAATATTATTGATAAGTGATCAGTGTTTAGTGATAATGCAGTGAAAGTAAACGTTGAAATTGCCTGCCTGGAGATATCCTTCTGTTCGTCGCCGTCGGATACAGATCAGCTGTGCAGTTCATCATACATTGTACGAGGTCAATGCACTATCCTCCTGCACACATTTCCGTGCATGAAGTGGATTTTACAACTAAATGGGTGAGTTTCTTGTTGATAATATTCTTCATATTTCTCTAACAAACATATCCCTTACGTCCTTTAACACGATTATTATTTATTAAATTAGCTTTGCGAATCATTCGTTGAACTATGTTCGGACACGGAATTATTTAAATAAAATACCATTAACGTAAAATATCATTTACGTACTTTGTTAATCTTCACTGTACACCTTGCTTAAAAATTTCATATGTTACACACGAGGTGTCATGCACACTAGAAAATTAAAACGGCCGTCACGGTTAAATTACTTATTATTTCGGGTCCGAAAAATTAGTAAATATTCTTCAGACATTCTAAAGTAAAGGTGAACAGCGTTTTTCTTCAAAATATCACTGTCACGTAGTAAAAAAAAAATCCGGAAAGTTCTCGCTTCGTGATTTGTTCAATACTTCGAACGTGGCTCGAGTCCGTCCCGACCATCTGTCAAAGCCTCGTGCTGCGTACTCTCTCGCGGACTCTCTCTCTCGCACCGTCACCTCTCATTGGCCAGTGTTTTTCGTTAATAACTCGTAAACAAAGCCGCGGATTGCATTTTCGCAAAGGAAAAAGTTACTTCAAATGACCTCAGCTACCCCTCATTTTCGGCTGTTAAAATAATTGTGGGACACCCTGTATATGCATGTATGTACGTATGTTGTAATATACCATATGTATTAAATTAATTCATATGACAATTTTGTTGCTCCAGTCCAAAATCTTATCAAGTTTTAAGTAAATTCAAGACGTCTACCTAAATCAATACAATATGTTTACAATATTTTTACAATATGTACATTTACACTTTGTACCTTTACATAAAACATATATTAATATAATATACTAAGTATTGATATGTAAAGTTCGCCATATATATAAAGTATTGATAATTTTATATATACAGAACCACATAAAATGAATAATACACATAACCGATATGCAAAAAGACGAACGTCTGAGAGAGAGATGAGATCTTAAAAATTAATTACAATTATTCGCAGAACTCTTTGAATCACAATATACATACAACATGCATTATACATATATATACCATCGATTATTTTCCATTAGAATCCTTGTACATGCATCACTTTTATCGCAATAGATGATTTGAAAAAGAAATAAAAATTTTAGAAATTGAGCAAGGTCATTCTGAAAACAATAATTAACAGTAAGGGGTACATACTGTGATAAAAGCTAAGGGGAGAGCAGGGGAGAGACGTGAACGCAAATTATTAAGTATGTATGTACATAACTGTATTATGTATATTCCAAGCTTTATATATTATATATAAAGCTATTATATATTATATATATTATATTCTAATCCTTTAGTAGTTAATAAGAATTATTATTTTACAGTAAAATCTTCCCAATTTTTCTTCAGCTTGTAAACAAAAATGGACAATTTGGGAAGAGGAGATGCGATTATTCGAGCCTCACGGCTCATTTTTATAGTCGCCGATTATCAACAATTATCAAAACAATAACCGCGAAGAATTTGAAAAATTCTGACCGGGGTTCTAACGTTTTCGCCGGGGACTGTAGAAAGTACCGGGCACGGAGGTGACTCGTGATTATGCAACGGCCGTTATCACCACCTAAAACTGCTAATCTTTCGGGCTGATTCAATTACATAACCGACAATGAGCAAGAACGACAGACTCGTTGAAATTGAGGCGATGCTGGGGGACGGGGAGAATGGCGGACTCGCGGAGCGGGAGAAGGAGGAACAGAGAGAGAATCAAAGAACTAATTATGCGTGACGTCACTCGGTTCGTTTCTACCGACGCGACGAGTCGAGTGCAGCGAGTCGACTCGAGTTTACTCGAGTCAAGTCACGGCAAGTGGGCCAGGAGTCTCTCTCTTTCTCTCCCTCACTCCCTCTCTCTCTCTCTCTATCATTCTTCCTCTTTGCTATTCTTTTTCTCTCTTCGATTCTCCCTTATTCTTTCTCTCTGTGATCCTCTTTTTCTCCCTCTCTATCTCTCTATCCCTCTCTCTTTCTATCTCTCTCCCTCTCTATCTCTCTCCTTCTCTTTCATTCTCTTATTTTTTTCTCTCTCTGTCATTCTCCTTCTCTCTCTCTCTTACTCATTCTGTCACTTTTTATTCTCTTTCACTCTCTCTCTCTGTCTCTGCATTCTCTCTCTCCTTTCCTCTTTTATTCTCCTTCTCTCTCTCTCCTTTCCTCTTTTATTCTCCTTCTCTCTTTCTCACTCTCCCTTTCTCTTTCATTCCCCCCTCTCTCTGTCTCACCTTCTTGCTGATTCTTTCTCTCTCTCTCTCTCTCTCTCTCTCTCTCTCTCTCTGTTTCACTCTGTCTCACCCTCTTGCTGATTCTCTCTCTCTCTCTCCTCCCCCCTCCTCACTCTGTGTCTTTTTCTCGCGATGCAGCCGCAGCAGCAGCGGTGAAAGCTGCATCCGCGACGAGAGGAGTCTCCTCGGCCCGAACGCGAGGCGGGAGGTGGTAAAAACAGAACTCCGAAAGTTTATGGCTGGTAAATCAGTGGCGTGTTAGGCCCGCCGCACAGTGGGGCGAAGTGACGAAGCCAAAATCAAAGTACTTCTGATACAAATGAGATAAAGCGATGCTATTTTTCTCCCGTTAAAGCTGAAATGTTGTGGAACAAGCGATACACAGAGAGAATGTAGCATGAACATTTTCTGACCTCGAAAATTTATGTTAAACTTGAGGTACGGTACAACCACGATTATCCATAAATGTTCGGATAATACAACAATTATTAACACACAGTGCCAGATTTTCACTTCATTTATTTATACCGTAAATCGGTTTACATGTGAGTTGCCTTAGACTGAGCTGATTACATGGGAACAATATTTGCATAATAAATGATTTTAATATTGAAGGATCAGAGTGCAGCTTTCTCACCATTATGTTGAGCAGAGCACGTTCTCTTTCGGAGAAACATTTATCTAAGATAATTATTCGAACGAATTCCTTTTAGTCGAGTGACTCATTATTCGTCGTAAATCATTCTATCCATTTATTCGAACAATTCTTTAGTTGAATGATTAGTTTTATTCGAATAATCTTGTACTCAAATAATTCGAATAATTTTGTATTCGAATAATTTGATAAATTCTTTACTCGCATAATTTTTCATTCGAATAATTCGAAATATTCTTTACCCGAATAATTTTTTTATTCGAACAATGCGAAAAATTCAAAGAAGTAACGAGCTCTGAAAAAAAACACTTTATATTCCATTACTTTTATTCAAATCAATTATTTTCCTTATGAACGAATGAATTCTTCGAATGAAATCTTACTCGAATGAATTTTCATTCGAATAAAATTTTATTGGGATAAATTGCTATCTAGTTCCATTTTTATTCGATTGAATATTTATTCGATGGTGTCGAATAAAATTTTATTCGTTAAGTTTTTATCTTTTATCCGCGATCCGAATAAAATTTTGCCCAACTCTGCTTCGAATACGTTCTTTCCACGTTAGTTTTCCGTCCAGAATCATGCCGAGGTATTTAACTGATTCCTTTTGTAGAATCATTCTGTCTTTTAATTTAACACTGGGGGACATGTGTCTTTTTGCGTAGGGTAAAGTTCATACGAACCGATTCATTTTCGTTTGCTCGCATGTTCCAGTTTTTTGAACGAGATAGCTATGTTGCCCTCACCCCACTTGTTCGCCGTCGCTAGACGTCCCATTCCGACCGGTCTGATGAACTGATTGACTGGAATAACGCCGGCGACGCATAGGAAATTCAATGAGCGCCGCGCGAGCAATTAGGGAAACGTGCAAGTCTTAGGATTTTTGACTGTTTCACACGTTCGTTTCATGTATTCGGGAGACGCCTAAAGCGATCACACCTGCCCGTGAAGTGGAGCAGATTGGGACTGGTAAGCTAATTGTTCAGTTTTTCTCTTTTTTACTTAAAACTTCTACAAGTTTCTAAAAGTTTACTTTAAACTTCTACTACTGAAAAAAGTGTGGTTTAAACATTTAGCTATTTGCTTTATTTCACGTACTGTAATGCAATATATTTAATGTAATATATCATCCGAGATACGCACTGCATTTTTATATATTATATTGTTAAAAATATTTCGTGGATTCTATTCTCTTTGTATCTCTTGTGGATTGTATTCTCGATAGAAATTTTAGGCGAGATTTCAGGTGCAAAATAGAAGATAAAAGAAAAAAAAACCTCTTGCGCTACGATTTCTTTCGCAACATTCTTTGGTTAGCATTTGTTCGTGCTTAATAATTTCTCTAGTAAAATACAAAATTTTCATGTCTTGTTTTTTTTTTTACATTAACATGCATATCCACAGTTTAATAACAGAAGAATTAAATTCTGCTTTGATTTGGAAGAAACGAGTAACGTTCATATTTAGTAAATTATGTGCAAGATCTTCGATACGGGTCTGACTTGTTATTATATAGTGTAAGAGCTTAATAAAACGTTAATAATAAGATCGTTGCGTTATTTGCGTATACATATATCGTGTAACAGCAACAGAACAGCATATTACGAAAAAAACCTTTCAAACAACTCAATAGATATCGAGCTTGACCGCATCTCTAGCTCTGATAATTTTAGAGTTCGGAAGTGCAAAGATTATTATTAGTTATTGTCAGGAACCTTGATTCAATCAAAAACTTGCAGTGCAATTTTGCATTAATTTCGCGAAGAAAATCTAATACTTTCTGAACTTCGACCCATCTCTAATTACGATGATTTGGGAGTGCAAAAGTGTAGCGATTCAATTGCTATTTATAGAAACCTTAATTGAATCACATAATTCCACTGTAACTTTGTATTTTCGCGAGGCAATATAATGACTTTTTGAACTTGATTCCATTCTGGATTCTGCTGATTTTACAGATCCGAAGTATAACGATACAATTTGTTATTTTTACAAATCTTAATCGAATTACAAAATTGCTGTGCAACTTCGCATGAATTTCGCGAGGCAACCTAATAATTAATTAATTTCAGAGCACAGAAGTGTAACGATTCATTTGTCTATTTATAGAAACCTCAATTGAATCACTTAATTGCACTGCAACTTTGTATACATTTCGCGAGTCAACGTAATACTTTTTGAACTCAATTCCATTCTGAATTCTCACGATTTTATAGCTTAGAGAGGCAACGATTTAATCAGTAACTGATAGAAGCCTTAATTGAGTTATAAAATTGCACTGCAACTTTGTATAAATTCCGCGAGGCAATCTAATACATATTGAACATTATTCCAACCTTGATTTTGACGATTTTGGCGCACAGAAATATAACGTCGCAATTGTTACTTATAGAAACCTTAATTGAATCACAAAATTGCACTGCAACTTTGTAAACATTTCGCGAGGCAACCTAATACTTTCTGAACTTGATTGCATCCTGAATTCTAATAATTTTACATCTTAAAAGTGTAAGGATTCAATTAACTATTTGTACAAATCTTAATTGAATTACGATATTGCTGTGCAACTTGGTATGAATTTCACGAGACAATCTAATAATTTTTTCACTTAAATCCATCCTTAATACTGGCGATGTTAGAGCACGGAAGTGTAACGATCCATTTGACTATTTATAGAAACCTTAATTGAATCACAAAATTGCACTGCAACTTTGTATACATTTCCCGAGTCAACGTAATACTTTTTGTACTCGATTCCATCCTGAATTCCGAGGATTTTATACCTCAGAATGGTAACGATTTAATCAGTAACTGATAGAAGCCTTAATTGAGTTATAAAATTGCACTGCAACTTTGTATAAATTCCGCGTGGCAACCTAATACATATCGAACATTATTCCCACCCTGGCTCTGACGATTTTGGTGCTCAGAAATATAACGTCGCAATTGTTACTTATAGAAACCTTAATTGAATCACAAAATTACACTGCAACTTTGTAAACATTTCGCGAGGCAACCTAATACTCTCTGAACTTGATTGCATCCTGAATTCTAATGATTTTACACCTTGAAAGTGTAAGGATTCAATTAACTATTTGTACAAATCTTAATTGAATTACAATATTACTATGCAACTTCGTATGAATTTCGCGAGGCAACCTAATAACTTTTTCACTTGAATCCATCCTTAATATTGGTAATTTCAGAGCACAGAAGTGTAACGATTCATTTGTCTATTTATAGAAACCTCAATTGAATCACTTAATTGCACTGCAACTTTGTATACATTTCCCGAGTCAACGTAATACTTCTCGAACTCGTTTCCATTTTGAATTCTGATGACTTTATAGCTCAGAAATTATTGATAAAATTTTTTTATTGATAGAAGCCATAATTGAATCACAAAATTGCACTGCAACTTTGCATAATTACCGCGTGGCAACCTAATACATATTGAACATGATTGCATCCCTGGTTCCGACGATTTTGGCGCACAGGAATGTAACGTCTACTTATAAAAACCTTCATGAAATCAGGAAATCGCATTGTAACTTTGTATCGCGAGAACTTTGCCCCCATCTTTATTCTGATGAGTTCAGCTCTCAGTAATGCAATGACTTGATCGATCATTGTTAAAAACTCGAATTGAATATAAAAAGTTGCAGTGCAGGTTCGTATAAATGTCTCGAAGTAACCTAATTCTTTTCGCACTCGATCCTATTACTCTCGATCTTGGATCACAAAAGCGTAACGTTTCAATCGGCTGTCGATAGAAAAAACTTTACGCGAACAAAAACACTGCGAGCGCGAGTTTGCATAAATATCGCGAGGCAACCTCGTGAGTTTCTTACGAAGCAGTCGGTTCACAATTTCAACGCCATTCGAGCGCGCCTATCTTTAGATCTGCGAGAGGGATCAGATAATGTATAATAATCGACGATCATCTACGCAATGTCTGGGTGTTCATGAACTACCAAAGCCCACGCCTAAAGAGATAAAACTGACTGTTCGATGGTTTTGTTCATTACACGTTACTGCACCCAGCGTGCTGTATCAACGGCTCCCACTTATTTTAGGAGGTGTTAACGGAATGAAGAACGCCGAAGCATTTCGTTTGCATACGGCCGGCAAATGCAGGGTGTTACTAATGGTGTTACGAACTGGCGGCACTAAGCGGAAAGGGGGTTTGAGTCTACGTGAAAAAATAAGTCGAAGATATGGAGCGACATTTTTTTGTTAGGAGCTCCATTCTCGAGTGAACACTGTGTCCTATTTTAATCTATAAATGAAAATAACTCGTTAATTACACGCTGCGTGAAAAATGTTTCCCACGGGAATTAAATGGCTTCGAGGGGTCTGCAAGGTAACATAATTCATTTTTCTGTAAGTGGACGCGTATGGGGCAAATGAAGGTCAACTTTGTTTTTTGAAACGGAACCATATAATTTTGAATACATTTATCGGTTCAGTCCATTGTCCCAAACAAGAAAATATTAGACCTCGCATGTCGAAAAATTATTAGTTTACGAGATACTTGAGTGCAAATATTGCAAAGTGGTGATAGTCGTGCAGATATTGACTGCTTTAATGTGACACTAACTTTGACGAATAATTTTGTGTACGACCTTGCAGTATTTTTATTTAAATTCTCCTACTTCTCCTGCTATGATTATCAAATTTGAATTGATCTATTTTTATGGTAATAGTTCAATCAACTTTTCTTCGATCGATTCTCCAACTTCTCCTACAATAATTACAATACTTAAATCTATTTATTTTTATAGTTATAGTTTAATCAATTTTCCGACTTCGCCTAAAATGATTATATATATTTTCGGAAACTTGATAAATTCAAAAAATCGGTAAGAAATACTATTAAATAATAGATAAAGAAACAAATTATAAGCGACCTTGTACATAATTATATATGGCCAATTATAAGTGGCATTAATCCTTTGTAGCTTAATATCCTATTTAAACATTTCGAAAAACAAGCACGTTGTTCATCACACCATAAAATCTCGTTTTCACGGGAGAAACTGTTGTAGCAAGCACACTGCGATCCTAGAAATGATACTGCAACATCGAGGATGTTAAGCGATAAATATTAAAAAGGAAAGAACAATGGTTTACGACGCTATAAATAATTTCAGGCGAACAATAAAGCACGTCGGGCAAGCGGCATCACTCTCGACCAGGAATTCAAATTCCACGTTCAATTCCACTATTATTCTCCTCGAATCGATGACAACACGAAGCAATGCGAAAGCAACATTTTCATTGAACGCTTGTTTACCGGATTATTTTTAGTCCCCGGGTAATATGAGAAAGGAGTCACGAATTGCAGCGTGCTCGTAGCATAAATCGTATTGTTTACCTTATTTCGCAAGTAGGAAGACACTGTTTACGGGACCGTGGACATGATTTACCGAGCGGCGCGATGTAAAATCGCAAGCGCGTCTCCGCGCAGGGATTAGAGCGTTTGCTCGTATCTCTCATTAGAAAGGGAATTCCAAGCAAGCGGTAACGAGCAATTATTATGAATTATAATGACGAAACGTAGGATTTACGCCGCTTAGTTCCGCGATCGTTGGATCAAGGGAAACAATCTTTCTTTTCCTCGACGAGCCTAATGCATCTTGGAGAAGGAAAACGCAACGTAATCGTTCGGGAAGTTTTACGGTCAGGAAATACTGAAAGACGAGAAAATGTTCTCAGGATGCAGTGCGAATTAATGTTTAGTTCCGACGTACGCTCCCCTCCAAAAGTATTAGATACTCGCAGGAAATTAAAGAAATTTGAGAAACCGATAGGAAATTGCTACAATTTCTTCAATTTGTTTCGAAGTTAATTTTATTGAATTGTAACGAGTATAGTCCTCGCGCGACAAGAAGGCACATTCGTGTTTGCTTTCCCCCTCCCACTAGCTATCCTACTGCCGCAGCTGTCGATCGGTATTGGTCGAAAACGGCGACGAAGATCGACGGCGATCAATAGCGACCGATAGCTACGGCTGTGAGGCAGGTAGTAGGTGGGGGAATGTTAACGCAAAGGTGCCTTCTTGTCCCGTGAGATATATTACATTGTAATAAAAGTAATTTCAATTTTATAAAAGAAAATTATATTTTCTCTTCGACAATATTAAAACCAATTTTAGAATCCGTTTGATTAATTTGTTTATTATTTCTGACCATATTCAGTTCCGTGCGTTTATGTAGTATGCTTCGAAATGCACACAGCGTATGTTTTCAATGAACAAAATGCAATAAGTGGGTAAACTAATTGCACAAGTGACAAACACTTATAAAATTAATATGTACTTTCGATAATATGATGCCATAGATATAACTGTTACATGTAATTATTAACGTTAACTATTAGAGTCGACTATAGATTAGATAATTATTACAGTTAACCATAGATTACATAATTATTACAGTCATTTATAGATTACATAATTATTACAGTCATTTATAGATTACATAATTATTACAGTCATTTATAGATTATATAATTATTACAGTCATTTATAGATTACATAATTATTACAGTCATTTATAGATTACATAATTATTACAGTCATTTATAGATTACATAATTATTACAGTCATTTATAGATTACATAATTATTACAGTCATTTATAGATTACATAATTATTACAGTCATTTATAGATTACATAATTATTACAGTTAACTATAGATTATATACTTAATGCAGTCATTCATAGATTACATAATTATTACAGTTAATCATAGATCAAATAATTATTACAGTGTTATCCATAGATTACATAATAATTACAATTACATAATTATGACAGTAAATCATAGATAACATAGTTACCACACTATTTAAATATTTTGATTAATATTATCAGTTTATCGCTGAGTGTATTTGTAATTTATTTTTAATGATTAACAGATCTCATTTTCTGCTTATTGAAAACCCAAGAAAAAAGCCAAGATATATTATATAATACACATAATATAATCAATTAATTACTTTTTAAAAACGAACACAGAATCCATCAAGCAATAGTTTTCTATTAAATTGTTTCAAGAAATATTAGAAACATATAATAGTAAATAGAAAATTATTGTTTTAAATATTCAGCAAAGAATGTTAGCTGCTAATATATTGTGAGTCGGGCAAAGAATGCTACTGCAGCGAAAACGGAACAAATGTCCAGAAACGCATGTTAAAAGGTTTAAAAATAGTAGGTAGATCGCTCGGATAGGAAACTGGTCAGTTTGAAAATACGGAAGCGGTTGAAGCTATCGAACCGGTTCGTGATTTCAACGAGCCGCGCGCATGCCTCGCGTTTGGAGTTTGGACAAATTTAAAGGGACACACACACACACACAGATTAGACTATTTGCGAGTTCTATCGAAGTTCGATTTACCGGGAGCTTGCATCGAGATTATCTCTTCGTTATCGCTCAATACAGTCACTCACAAAAATATTCGGACACCCTTGAAAACGAAATAACCTTTTTTCAATTGCACAGAATTGCTCGAATTTTTTAAAATGTTAGAACGACTGAATACCTTATTAGACGATGTCTAAACAAATTTTTACAAAATTACAATTGTTTAGGATCGTGAAATAAATAAAAAGGAGGTGGTTTTTAACTTGTGTTGTCAGAATCTATAACGAAAATATTTCAACAACGCGTTTTCTAGATCCCATTGGTTAACGTCATTACGCGCTGTAAACAGTTCAAAATCGTGAAAATTGCTGTTTAATAATCTGCAAATTTGTAAATACATATTTCAATGCCTGTAGCTTATCAAAAAATAAATATCATTTTTTTTTTGCTATTACAACCAAATGCAAATTTTGCAAGAATTTGCGTAGACATTGTCTAGAAAACTACACTCTCTAACAACTTAAACAAATTCAATTCATTGGGTCCAATTTTGGAACAGCTGTTTCGTTATAAAAGATGTCTGAATGTTTTATCGAGTGACTGTATGTATTTGTTACCATCATTGCTCGTATCTGCTGGTTCATTAAGAATTGTTGATAATATTATGAGCAATGTGTGCACTCTCCCATCTCGTGCAACTTGCACGTGTATCACAGTAATTTCACACTATCGTGATAAAATTATGCAGAATAATAATTCCGTTTAAAAATTAGAATCGACGTTAATCCGACGTTCGAGCATGATATAAACATTTTTCTGAAAATTTAAATTAAAATGATAGAACATGTTTGAAATAAGAGATATAATATTGAAGAATATGGATTAATTAATGAGGCAAAAATGATTAATCTTATATGTGATATGTAGGGGAATAATTTATTAATAGAAAAAACGATGAGGTAGTAATATTAAATATTAATAATATTACATATTAATGAAAAAGATAAAGTAATAATATTTCACAATAGTATTAAATATATTAATTGATTTATATTCATAAATTATATAAATACAAATAAAGGGATAAATTTTGTATAAATGAGTAAAGAAATTATTATAAAATAAGTTATACTCTCTCTCTCTCTCTCTCTTTTTATTTAAATATGTAAAGTTTTATCTTTTTGTTTAAACATTGTTGTTGAATTGTATTCGTTCGTTGTTACCAGACGCGGAAGATCCTGCCGTATTCAGATAACAGCGTTTGGAAGCGAGTAACTTTCGTTGCTATAGATGACAATAATTGCGGGTGTTATATTTAGAACCATAATTGAAGGGGAACGCAACGGGGAGGCAAGGTAGGGAACACGCATGTATAATACATTACCTCTCGACGTTCGAAATGGTGTGGTCTAAAAATAGAGTTGCATAACTTTCAGTATTAATAAAGGCAAACATTGCGTTGCTATTATAATAGAAGAGTACGGTTTGCTGATTTTTATTTAATTTATTCATTCTCAATTATAGAAAAATATTTGAACTAAGAAATACAAATGCAAATAGTATTTCTTTCAACTGTGTTACGTATGCCTCATTTGAAATAGTAACTTATTTCTGTGTAAATGAAATACTAATTGAAATGCTTAATTGATTTTATAAATACATAATAAATAGTAAGTATGTAAAATACGTATTTTACGATATGAGAGAGAGAGAGAGAAAGAGAGAGAATCTGTGTGTGTGTGTGTGTGTGTGTGTGTGTGTGTGTGTGTGTGTGTGTGTGTGTGTGTGTGTGTGAAATACTTAATTCAAATAAATATTTCACAATAGGAATCTCTCTCTCTCTCTCTCTCTCTCTCTCTCTCTCTGAAAAGTGTATATACTTAATTCAAATAAATATTTCACAATAGGAATCTGAAATACTTCATTGAAATAAATACTTCACAATGTGAGAACCTCTCTCTCTGTGTGTGTGTGTGTGTGTGTGTGTGTGTGTGTGTGTGAAGTACTTAATTCAAATAAATATTTCACAATAGGAATCTGAAATACTTCATTGAAATAAATATCTTCTTTATTGTGCGTGAATTGAAATGCATGAATATTATATTCTTGAAATTTTCCCGACCAAGCAACTGCAACAGTGTATCTATTTATTCCAATTACATTAATTAATTAAGTGCCTCCAACGGATACGTGTTATAATTACTGCATTACCTACACATTAGTATATAAGTTTAATATTGTAAATGTTACGTATGTAATAAAGATCACAGAATAACTTCTCCTTGGAGGTCACAGCTGCATAAACGTGAAACAAAAAACAGAAAAATATAAGAAAAAGCTTGTTTTTCAGAACAATATATATCTCTATTGTTTCAATAAGCTTATTTTCTCGAACAAATATTAATCGTAAGAAATAGAATTTCAAATCATTATTTCCAGTTTGTTTTAAGAAAATACGATTTCAATTAATAATTATCTTTACTACAACATCAGTCATTATTTTCGATACATGTACTTATCTCTATGACGTCAAATAAATCTTGAAATATTCTTTCATGCAAACAAAAATATTCCATTAACTATTTCGAATATTTTTCGAATTTTTTTCACTCAGGTCTGATCGCGAGACTTCAATTCGAAATTACGGACAATTATGTGAGTACAGTAAATTCTCTCCAATTGTCCCTCAGCTTGTAAACGAAGATGTACAATTTGAGAAGAGGAGATACGATTATTCGAGTCTCGAGGATCGTTTTTATAGTTTCCGATTGTCGATAATATAATGTTCCTTCAAAACTAATTGCAGGAATGCAAATAATCATGAAACGTTAATGTTATTTCACATGTGCCCGAGACTGATTCTAGGCTCTTTTTGACCCAGTGTATTTAAATCGTCAGATAATCATCTTATTTTCGGCAATTAAATTAAATCAGTTGTTGTTACGCTAGCAACAAAAGAAGGACAAATAGGTCTACAAAAACTATCTTTAAATATACTTTCATTTTAATATACAAATATATTATATTTGTATTATATTAAATAAATATATTTCGTTTCGATATATAAATATCTTTAAGTATACTTCAAATATCTTTGGATATGTATTTTGAGAAATAGACGAATAAAGCTGAGGATGGTTGTAAAAGCATTGGCAATTGTTTGAAGTATATACTTAAAGATATTTATATATCAAAACGAAATATATTTATTTAATATAATACAAATATAATATATTTGTATATTAAAATGAAAGTATATTTAAAGATATTTTTTTGTAGACCTTTGAGTATGTATTTTGTTTATGTGTATCTTTGAATATGTATTTTGAAAAATAGACGAATAAAGCTGAGGATGGTTGTAAAAGCATTGCCAACTGTTTAATTGTGAAAAAGATCCGTTGACCAAAGTTCGAGGCCCGCTTATCTGGATTAAACTTTCGAAAAGTCATGTTACTGAACTTGCAGCTGTGATTTTATTGCCAGGGTTACTGCCAAACGCTGCTCCTGTTACGGAAATAAATCATGTTAACTGAGTCCTTCTGTCAGTATCAGTTACACAATAGCCTCGACGAAGCTGTGTTTTGTTCGACATATAGTGCAATGTCAGAAATTTTTATAGTGTACCATTAAGTCTGTTATTATCTTTTTTACATTGTTGTTAGTCACTCAGGTGCTAATTATCGGTATGTGACCGTGATAGATTATATAAATGTGTCTGCTTGTTACTTAAATATAAAAAGGATGCTATTTTGCATATTCATACAAACTACTTTCGTTATATAAAATAATAAAAGCTTTAACTTAACGTACCACTAATTATGACACACTCTATGTAAACATTAATTGTTTTATAATTGCAATTAGATGACTGAAATAATAGAATTTTGTGTGCTACATTATGCTTATTTATTAGATGTTAATTTGTTAAATACCGTGCGCTTATGTATGGAAAACAAATTACGATTATAAACAACTACTGTTATTAATGTAAAACTAAGTTACACTATACTGTAATGCACTGTGTTATAAATCAGAATTATATTGAATTTCATCTATATATATATATATGATAGAGAGAGAGAGAGAGAGAGAGAGAGAGAGAGAGAGAGAATTACATTCATAATTATAATTTCAAATAGAATTATTTTGATAATTATAATCCCAAATAGAATCATGTTAATAATTATAATTCCAAATAGAATCATATTGATAAATATAATTCCAAAGAGAATCGTATTAATAATTGTAATTCCAAATAGAATCAGATTTATAATTATAATTCCAAATAAAAAGAGATTGATAATTATAATTCCAAATAGAATCATAATGATAATTCTAATTTCAAAAGAATCATATTGATAATTATAATTCCAAATAGAATCATAATGATAATTCTAATTTCAAAAGAATCATATTGATATAATTATAATTCCAAATATAGAATCATAATTATAATTTTAATTTCAACAGAATCATATTGATAATTATAATTCCAAATAGAATCATAATGATAATTCTAATTTCAACAGAATCATATTGATAATTATAATTCCAAATAGAATCATATCGCGAAGAAGTAGAATTATATAGAATTACCTTTGTGATATACTTCAATTTTTGTCCCCCGTTTTATAGTATTATACGAACAGGAATCATCGGTTCCTACTGTCGAATCTCGGTAACTTGAATTTGAAGAAACGATCTGAAATCTTCGCGTCATGAAGATTTTGTCTTATCGGGTTTGCGAATGAGACAGACTTAAAAACAAAAACTCGATTTATTCGGCTTTATTACAGACTTTCGAAACGCTCAATGTATTTAATCCTGCTGTGCTTATGCTAACACTTTTATCTCCAGATTGCTCGAATCGTTTTACCAAACGTTTTACCGCATCGTCGGAAAATTCGACAGATATTTTTATTCGGCAACCTTTGATTATGAAAAAAGAAAAAAACTACCAAAAGTATAATCGTCGTACGAGCTACAACATTCAATTTCATCTGCACAAAATGCAGCGAGTGAGTCATATAAATACTGTGTAAGCCACAAAAAAGAAATGGTTTGAATTTAATGTTAAAATGGCTTCGAGTGCAAAAGCTTAAAGTTCAATGTTAGGTACGGACGGACGAGTGTGTCAAGATGACGTGAGCATGATTGAGGTTGAGACTAATGTAATTGAGATTATGTAAAACCGAGTTCCTGTACAGAGCCGGAGAGGCTAAAAATACTATTCTATTATGCTATCGAATTGGTGTCATTATTGGTATTATTATGGGTATAATAATTGTTATAAAACGCTCTAATGATTTATCAAATGTTAATTAATTTATTATAGTATTTTATTACGGTATTAAAGTGACACAGTTTCATATTACCTTAGTATTTTAGTATTTTAATATCGTATTCGTATCAAATATACTTATATATACAATAATAATTTAATTTTATATTAATATATTTATGATAATAATAAGACTAAAAATTGAATTCTAATAATAATATTAATAATGATACATATTAGTATATTTATATGATAATAATAATAATTAGAAATTAATTTTTATAAAATAATAATTTTATAAAGTGTATTAAAAGGTAAATCATATTAAAGTATATATAAAATACATATTTATATTGCTATATATTTTATAGAATAATATAAATATATTTAGAAATACCCTCGTCACATATAAGTATATCAAATATAGTGATATAATTATATATTAACATATTTATTGAGTTGCTGCAAAAGTAATTACGGTTTTCCAAATGGATCACTTACAGAAAAATCGAAATTTCTTTCGCAACAAAACGCGATATACGTATAAAAATTCCGTTCTATTCTATTCTGTAAACAAACGAACGAACAAACGACCTGGAAAACGAGCAACACGGTGAAGTGAAAGGGAGAAGAGAACATTCCGTGAAGATAAACACCCACATTATGGGCGAGCCTGTGGATTAATCGTTTCTAGAACTGGTCGGATCGGAGTGCACCGGTGGGCCCACATTGGGCACAACACAACGGTGTCGTCACTAGCCGTGACGGCCAGCTATTTTCAGACCGACCGGCATTATCGAGGGGACCTTCCGCGGGGGGCGTGGATAATAGAGTCACGTGATCCAGGAGGCCCCGTCATGCTCCCCGCTACCGCGAACATACCTAGGCTAAAGACTCGTAATGCGGAGCACCTGATTCGAAAAGCTCTCGACGAACCCTTTCAGTGTAGAATAAAATGAGAAAATATGATGGAAGGAATATCTAGCTTTTTCACATTATTTCATTCATTATTGTATTATGAAATGCACACCCGTTATGCTGTTTTCGCACTCGGAAATCCAGGTGAGTGGGAGGTGTCTCCAAACTCTTTCTTGATAAATACAGTAAATTCTTCCCAATTGATGCTCAGATTGTACACAAAAATGAACAATTTGGGAAGAGGAGATACGATTATTTATATTTTATAGTTTTAGTTTTAATTTTATAATATTTTATAGCTTTTATTTTAGTTCTATAGTATTTTATAGTCTCAGTTTTAATTTTATAGTATTTTATAATTTTAGTTTTTTATAGTTATAGTTTTAGTTTTACAGTATTTTATAGTTTTAGTTTCAGTTTCATGGTATTTCATAGTTTTAGTTTTGTAGTCTTTATAGTTACCGATTGTCAACAACAATAAAAGCGAGCCGCAAGGCTCGAATAATCGTGTCTCTTCTTGTTAAATTGTTCATTTTTTCTCCCTTTTTAGGGAAAATTTACTATACTTCTGCGAACTTCTTCGTAGACGCTAATATTTAAATTACTTGTTCCTGTCGTTTGTTGTTCGAATATCATCGCGATCATTCGTGTTTTGTATTTCATATTATCAAAATTTAATCGTTATACATATTGTCATTAGAGTGCGCATTTTATGCATTTATGAGAAAATTAGTACAATTTGTAATGTGAAACAGTGGGAAGATTGAGAACATTGAGCAATGTCAATACATATACTACTTTCGAATTGCTAAAATAATTAAGGAAAAAATGCAACGTTGAAATTACTCCCATTTTTTTGCAACAAACGCAGACAAATTGAATCCGTTGCTTTCTAACGCCGTTCTAGCATTATTTTTATGACTTTATGTAATATTGACACTGCATGTATGCCATTTAGATTATGTTAATTGTACTAATACATTATTGTACATTATAATCATTTATTTATTAATACTTTAAAATATATGTTCGATGTAACTTATCATTATTATTATTATTATTAATTTCTAAATTCTTACCAAACATTGTTTAAAGAAATAATAAATTATTCTACGTCTTATTATAAATATATAACAGGAATTGAGGTGGCACACATTAACTTTAACACAAACAATATAATATTTCTGTTTAGATCTTACCTGTTCATAGGTAAACATAATCGAAAAACATAAATCACCGATTTATACATACAATTTTTCTTTTTATAAACGTTTTTAATCCGAAATTGAGACTTCTACCCTTCGTCCTCCGAAGGTTTAGCACGTTGCCACTACAGAGAAGATATTTCACGACATAAAATTAGAAGAACAAGACAAGCTTTCTGCAACAGTTACTCGAACCATGACGCGACTGTCATAAAAACCGAGTTGGAAATTTGATAAAAATAATTGCGTCGATCATATCTGTGTACGACTGACATAACAGTTAAAGTGTTTAAGATCCGAATGGCAGGTTCTCTCGTAGGCAAGCGTGCGGATAAATAATCGGTGGCAGGTATACGATCGTCGTCGACGATAGCGCAATTATCGCGATGCAATCTCGGACGTCGGTGCCCGGTTTATTTGCAATCGGCGACGTTGACTCCCATAGGAATTCCGTCGGTTTCGCCGTAAACGATGTTCCGGCCGAATGGAGCCAGAAGAGGAAGCCACGCGGCGGCATACTAAATCTTTTTGCACCGTGTTTGACCGTCATCCGCGAGCGTGACGATGCTCGCCCGAGTCTTTATAAATATTCACGGTCGGCTAACTTTCGGATAACGTCGATGCATTATGTGCATCGTATCCGTCACTTTTGAATATGTATCCCGTCTGTTATGAGTTATGAATTTTTAAACGAAACGCTCCGTTCTATCGATACGGCGCGAACGATTTCGATGCTTTGTCACGCCGAACGGCTGCTAATAGGTGGCCGGTGTTTTATTGACACGACGATCACTGCGCGTCTATTACTTAGCTTTTGTTGACTCAAAATCGACTAATGCGAGGTTTCATTGATTTTTTTCTAATTTTTCACTAATTCGAGATCTCATTGAGAATTTTTTGAAAAATTTGTTGGCCGAGGTGTGTTGTCGCATGATCGATGTACGCAATTTAATCGACATTAGTGAATGTTGTAATGAATGCAGAGTTGGGCAAAAAGTGATTAATGGTTAACAATTATAACTCGTTGGTTATTGCAAATTATTATACATTAGTTCATAACGAGTTATCATGATCATACCTCGTTAATTAGTATATAATTTGAAATAATTTAGAGTAATTTTTTTATATTTATTTTAATTTATGGTAATTTAATTATATTTATTATAAACTAATTTATGACAATTTATTTATATTTATTATAACTAATTTGTGATCATTTATTTATGTTTATTATAACTAATTTATAATAATATATAATATCATTTATAAGTTACAATGGTTATAACTTATTATAAATCGTTGTTAACTAATTTATAATTATGTATGATAATGTATTCGTATTTACTGTAACTAATTTATAATAATGTGTAATAACTAGTTATTAAAAATTGATTTAAAATTCTAGAAGGGCATTTATAAATAATATTTAACGCGCTCTGACGTAATTATTTACGCAGATGTAAAATTATGATAATTATATAAAAAGATGAACATTTACTTTTACACTAATCTATCGTGTCTTCCTAATGTTATTAGGAGACTGCGTATGTTTATGCGTTTATGGCATGCACGGATTTTTCAAATGCAATGAAACCAATAAATTAACAAGCTACAATTGTATTTTTATTTTATTTTTGCACGAGGTAATTTTTTACTGGACGAGGAGAACTTTTCTTTGATTCTAAATCTTGTAAAGATTAAAAGAACGTATAAAATGAGAATTTGCATAAACATCCGCAGTTATTTGTTATTAGAATCAGCAAAACGTTAAGAATATCGGAAAAAGGAACGAAATATTCCAATGTTAATTTAGCAAATGAGATATTTTAATATTATATTATTTAAGTTGCTGACGTGGCAGTCGAATTGTTAATAAAATTAATCAGAAAATCTGTTGACAACGTGTCGTATTAACCATTTCGAACGGATTCAATTGAATTTTTCAACATCGCTTCAGCCTTCATAGCACCAGAGGAATTCCGATGCTCTGTTCTCTATGACTCACCCGGTATAATCGTTTAGATACAGAGATCGTTCGCAAAGTATCTTGTCCGCGCGATAATCACAAACGGCTGTTTCGCCAGATTTCAGTGATTCATTTCACAGAATCTCGCGTGCAGAATAATATTGATTCTCCTTCGCGAAGCTGCGAATGCATTAAAGTTTCGAAATACGGAATGTTTCCCGACGCGCCTGGAATGTTTTACATTAAATTCTTCGAGTTTCCAAACTAATCGAATTTAATGTCAGGTCAACTCTAATCTCGCCCTCATTTTTCCAATTTAACGTGTCCCTCGTGTGTCAAATTAACACTATCGTAAAAAATCGTTATTATAAAAGGCAAACAATTTCTTTTATCAAATGTTTCATTAAAAATAAAGAAAATCACGTTCTTCTCATATTTTTTATATAGAATTAAACGACGTGCTGCACAGACTTCTTTTTTAGCGTTTTCACTCTGACCTTCATTGTTATTGATAATCTAAGACGTATAGCAAAGTGGCTACTGTATTCATTCCGTCCTCTATTATTGCTCACCGTTCAAGTTTTTATTCACTTGTTATCTTATCGATGAAAAAAAGAAGTGACATATCTTCTCCTGCTCGTGAAATGCATATGTATCAAATTTGCACCAAAGACCAGGGTTCTCAGACAAATAAGTCACCGAAGGAGTGGAGGAGTGACGCATGCGCAGGGAGTTCAATAGGAGTGGGGGTAGGCGACGCATGCGCGGATGGATAAAAATTGGCCAACTTTAACTGATGATAACTCCGCGAAATATCATCGTAGGATGATGAATTTTTTTACAAATTGAAGCTTGAAACCTCTAAAAAACTGAAATAACATTTGAACTATATTCCTTGAGTGTTAAAAGGCAGCAAACTAACTATAGCATTGTGCTTATTTAACTAAGAATTAAGTACGAAAATTCTTGGATGACATATCTTAATTTTAGGAATTTATATTACCGCCATATACTCGAAATATACGTCGAACAAAAGAATCATATCTAAGATCTGCGGACGGCATAGTGTTAAGATAATGTTTCTGAATGTTAAATTTCATGCACTCTTGCCACTGTAACCCCTTTAAACGTGAGGTCACGTTTGCTATATTGAAATTTGCCAAGTTTGACGAAATGCACGGACTGCGTAAAACATTTTTCGAAGACGTCGTGTGCAGGCGAATGAAGTTCGATCCTTTCTTTTTAATTAAAAAAAAAAAGAAACATGGCTGCGATTTTTTTCACAAAGTTACAGCACTTTAAAGTAACCCTGTTACTTCAGGTACATTAGTCGCGTTTAGGGCCTGATAGTTCGAATGTTAAAGTCATAATGTCTCTGACGAATTTTCCTAAAAATAGCGGAAAAATATATTCTCACACTTGAAAATAATGTCAAATTGACACCAGGAAGGGATAAGGGTTAATCGACCAATTGGTGTATCGTGTACCTACTGCGCGCGTTCGTTTACTAAATTCGCGCCGTGCGTAATTGCATCAGCCCGGTATTATTCTGATATTTTAGCGTTGTCTATTATTTTATCGCTCTCGTGCACAGTCTGCCGCTCAAATTACCGGTGCTCCGGTTCATTTATTTGGATTTACTCGGATTTGTTTTGATAGTTGGCTGCCATTCGTGTCCGACTAAAACTGGAAGCCTTCCGGAAAAATCGATCGAGTGCCGTGGAAGCAAACAATATTCGCAGCATAACGTAACATTTGACCACCGGTTGCAATCACTTTTTGTAAATTGGAAATTGGATTGTTGCAGAAGCAAAAGCGAATTTTTTTTTGTATTAACCATCAGCAGTCCGGTGTTGCAATATACGCGACATAGTACTTTTAATTATTGGGTCGAATGCTGCATATATTGCGACAAAAGTTATTCCATTATTTTTATCATTGCACATTTATCTGTCAAATAAATATCCTTTTTTCTTCTATACTTGATATACAAATTTTTAGTACATAATTTCTCTTTGTATGAAAAATAGCTAATAATATACTATATCAATATACGTATATACATATGATTTATTTATATTATATTTATACTGATATATTGATATAATTTATAAAACATGAAACTTCGTACCTTTAAGTTCGTTCTTCGTACTTATTTCACTTTACCTTATATTTATTATATTGTATTTTTTTCTATTCCTTCTAAATAATATAATAATATAATAATATAATTTGTTAACTATCGGAATAGTTAACTTAAGCATCAATAATTAACACATTGACATATCATTAATTGAAACGCAGATGTTATAGGAAACTTTTCTGTATTAAATTCAATAAATAATAATAATAAAATAATAATAATATATAATTTATAATGGCTCTAGAAAATATTCGTACACATTACAACCTTTTGTCGTACTTTAACGAGTCTGATTCGTGGTGGAGATTTCTAACAACATTATTAAATTTGTTAATATTTAAAAAAGGACCATTAAAACTGTTAAAATCGTTGTACGAGTGACAAGACTTAATTTCACGTGTATAAAATGTGGTAAATCATATAAAATGGAAGTTTTATAAATCCGAAGATCTATTTTGGATTTAGAGTTAGAATGGTTTTTTTTCGAATGCAAAGGATTAAATGTCGACAAAAATTCGAATCTTCGTAACTGTGACGAAAATTCCGCGGCAAGAGCTAAAATCAAATAATTTCTTTACAATTGGACTAAACAACTTGAATGTTTTTTGAGATGTTATTTAAAATGTTATTTCGTTTTAAAAGTGTAGGAATAATTTATGAAGCCACCGCACATCATTTGTAATTTGTGTATCATTAACTGTGCGGCGCTTTCGTTCCTTTTTCAGTCAGCTCCTGTTATCGATTTTACCAGCTGTTTTGTTAAAATGCACTATCGTTGTGTTAACTTTCTCGTATAATATTTAAGTGTTCGAGGATTGTGTCTGTCAATTTACCATACATGGAATGTTCTCACAGTACAATGTAAAATTATAAATGTTTCTTACATCTTTCTTGCATTCAGTTAAGTCAACTAAATATTACTAACTTTTTAACACAAAATTAATTAAATCAAAGTACAATAATATTGTTTAATATTGTTAATTAAAATATAAATTGTGAATTAAACCTTTCGCCATTTTCATGTTAGTCTATGGCTGGATTAACAAATTTATTCGATCATTTTCTACGAAAGAATCTTTACAATTTCAGTAACTTTGAAAGAAAATATGTGAAACAGATCATTTTAACCGGCTCGGCAGATTTAGTGTTAAGTGGACAGTTTGAAGCTATAAAATCCAATAGGTTCAAAAAACCGTGACACACATTTGCAATTTATGTTGGAATAGCCAGTATACAGAACATCTTTCTGAGGTTATTAAAGGACCGGATGGTACCATTGGTCATTAAAATGCGATTTTTTATTTCGCAGAAGTGTATCAACGTCGTTTAAGAATAGAATGTATCTGTAATTGACAGTATTTTTGCGAGTTCGCACCTCATTTCATTGATTTACTGTAAGCAGTTTCATTTCAACACTGCACAGTGGGAGGCTATTCATAGATTTATCACGGACTGCGTCTTATTAATACGTTGACTGCCATCGCTCACATTCGGGTGACGAAATTTGTTTGTCCAGATTTGAAAATTTATTTGTACGCTGATAGATCGAGTGTACCGAATTTATCTATAATCTTGCAAGAGATGCATGGAGATCGAGGGAGTAAGTAATATTGGATCTCTTAACTTATCAGTTTCCGGCAAATCGAATGAATTGTTTCGAGCTTATCTAATTTTTGCGATTACTAAGTGGATTTTATTAGAATGAAGTTTTGTAATGATGAACGAAAGTATTTCTTTTTAAAAGTAGAAACAAAATAATTCTCTTCTTGTGCCGAGGTATTAAATAGATTGTTCGTGGAATAAATGTAAACAATTCGATCTGTGTCTACAAAATGGTATAACGATTCGTTGATTTATAAAGAAAATTTGAATCTAATCTGTATAAAATAATATTATAACAATTTATTAATTTATAAAGAAAATCGGAATTTCGTCTGTGCGAAATGTTGTAACAATTCTTTAATTTATAAAGAAAGTAAGAATTTAATCTGACCAGAGTATCGTACAATTCTCTTAATTTATAAAGAAAATAACGCTTCAATATCTAAACAAAATTTTATTTTCCGTAGTGTTAACATTAACATCGAACAAAATATTAATGAACAGTTTAAATTCTACATAATTTAATGAGAAGATAAACAGTGGCCTCTTATTCTTATCAGTCATGATATTTAGACACGACTTACATATTTAAAAGATATTACAATATCGATGTATGTTATTATTATTAATTTATATTAATGACAATAAATATTTCAGTATTATCATTAATTTATATTAATCACAATAAATTTGTCATCGCTATTATTAATCTACATTAATAATAAATATCATATTATATAAAGATTATCAAATATATAAAGATATTTAGAAAATATCTTTCTTATTAATGTAGATTAATAATAGTAAGGACAAATTTATTGTTATTAGCATAAATTAATAATGATAATGAAACATCTCTGTTATCAGTATAAATTAATAATAATAGTGAAACATCTACTGTTATTACTATAAATTAATAATAACAATAAAACTTCATTTGTTATCAGTATAAATTAATATTAATAATGATGAAACATTTATTGTTATTAGCATAAATGAATAATAATAATAATACATCAATTGTTACGTATACTGTATGTATATAAAAATAGATATAATATCTTTTACACATATTTAACAACATCTAACCAACACAAAAATTGTTAAGAAATTTTTAAATAAAATGATAAGCGTAATTTAATTGCCGCATTCTATATCTCTGCAATTAGAAGAAATCTACAGCATCCGTACCGTAAGTATGAAAAGGTATCTTTCTCTGGTGATTGGTGAAGAGTTGCAAACAAAGAAGGATTGTTTCAAAAGGGCGTACGAATCTAATTGCTGGCTAATGAATGTGTTAAGTGGCACCGTTGTAATTAAGAGCAGCGTCCGCTCCTATTTATAGCGAACGAGATCAAAGCCGTGTCTCGAAACATAATTCGTCAAATCATGCGTGTACGTGGACCGGCTATAAATACGCGAATACGGATACAGTTAGGCGAACCGTATCCTTTCTTCACCGGCACACGATCCAAGACCGGGGAAACTATACAACAGCGTTTTACGAGCGTTTCTGAAAGTCACCGGACCTGAACGCGTCCAAGAAAAATACGCCTGTGCGCGTACACAGTGCTATTCGTATGTAGAAATAGAGAAATAGTTCTTCCGAATCCTTAGCTTCGCAATTTAATTTCGTTTTGTTCTTTTCTTCTTCTGCGAACTTGTTCGTTTCAGATGTTTCATCGTTTACAATCCGATGGAGAAAAAAATGCATTCCACGTTTATCGCGAATCTGTGTGTATTCTGCAGATTAAGTTACCGTACCCAGAACGAAGATTCATACTTGCATGTTGTTTATGCAAATTCATATTTTAGTGGAGTACGTTGGAAATGAACTGTGATGCCATTTTCTGTGTTATGGCGGTAGGAAACCAATACAGTGTTACTGCACTCGTGCCGCAGAGATGCAGATGCAGAGATTGCTGATGCAAGATTGAGACGAAATGAAAGAAACTTTCACACTTTTTTAATGATACTTACAGGAAAATTTCATGAAACATCATATTTCTATATTTTCATTTTCTATTATTTCTAATATGGGCTCGAAGTAATTTTTACATTTTTGATGTCATTTAAACCACAGTTTAACAAAATATCATATTTCTATATTTCTATTTTCTATTATTTCTAATATAGATTAATATAGATTCAAAGTAACATTTACATTTCTAGTGATATTTAAGCAAAAATTTAACAGAACATCATATTTTTATATTTCTCCATTCTCTATTATTTCTAATATAGTCTACTAATACAGGCTCAAAGCAACATTTACGTTTATCCTAAAATGTACAATTACATCTCCGTTTTACACTCGTCAATGTGCATCTACATTTGTAGATGATGCATCTATAACCAGACTGCAGATGTTTATGCATGTTCACATTTTTGCGGAGCAGATTGCAGAACACGAGATCAACTGAAATGTTATTACCCGTATTAATTACCCATTCCGACGCAGAACCAGTATCTCATATTGATTCTCGTATCATGCATCTCTCGAAAATAGCTGCACAAAAGTTTCCTCCTACAGCAGGGGTGTCAAACTCAAAAGCTATAACTTGGACCAAATAAACAATGCTTAACTTTAGGTGTTCATAGGAACAAATATTTTTTTTTTTAGTAGTACATTGTAATAAACGTATATAAAGTTAAATTATTGTTTACGTCCTGATACTTGACATCTCTTCTCTGATACTATCTTTCCTATTTCGGGAGAAATTTTATTGGCCGAGACTACTTTCCAAATTTCTAATTCACATCTCTATTTTATTTTTACTTTGCGTCGGATATATTGACTGGGCCGCAAAAATGTTCATCTCGGGCCGCGAGTTTGACACCCCTGCCCTACAGTAAATGAATAAAAATACACTAATTGACGCTCAGCTTGGAAACAAAAATGGACAATTCGGGAAGAGGAGGTACGATTATTCCAGCCTTGCAACTCGTTTTCACAGTTGTTAACAATCGGTAATTATAAAAACGAGACGCGAGGCTCGAACAATCGTATCATCTCTTCCGAAATTGTCCACTTTCGTGTACAAGCTAAGCGTCAATTAGAGAGAATTGTGTTATCTGTGCACAATCGTCGTCTACTTTTCATACATCCACTTTTCTGCATGCAGACTTGGCGTCTACATGTGCAACGGATTGCAAAATATCAGATCAACCGATATGTTGCTCTCCATTCTGACGTTAAAATTGATGTCACATTAATGCTCGTTTTCTTGTCTCGAACATAGTTGCATAAAAATTTCCTTCGCGGCTTCCTCCTATCCTCGTTTTACACTTGCCAATGTAAATTTACATTTACAGATTAATAATAAGACTTTTATAGACGACGTATGTATAACTAGTCCACGGATGTTCATGCAAATTCGCGTTTTTATGGAGCTGGTTCGTGACCAAGAGATCAATTAAAATATTATTTCTCATGTTAATATTGGCAATAGATATGATCTTTCCAGTTTTAACCTACCATCGATATCTGATTAATATCCGCTCCTCGAACATACATGATTGCACAAAAGATTCCTTCTCGACTTCCATTTATTTTCGTTTTACGCTTGCCAATGCACGTTTACTTTTATAGATGATGTATGTACAACTAGTCCGCAGATGTTTATGTAAATTCACGTTTTTCTGAAGCCGGTTGGAGAACGTGGGATCAATTAAAATATTATTTCTCGTATGTATCTTGTCAGTATCTTATTAACTCGCGCATGCTCCTCGAACATAGTTGCACAAAAGTTTCCACTTTTTGACTTGCCATTGAATTATTTCTCATTAATTAAATTCTCGTTTTACACTTGTCAATGTACAAACATTTGTTAAATTAAAATTGATTTCTTTATCTCTTGTATCAGGCTTTATTAAATTAAAGATGAAATTTTATCGATCTCGAAAATAAAAGAGCTAATTGAAATATAATTTTTAATGCAGCAAAATAATTATGAATATTAAAACAATTATATTTGAAACGTAACTCGATTTTAGTAATATCTAGTTTCTTTAGGAGCAAATTTAATTCGTGTACTAAAATTAATTATTATAACAATATTAAAAATTTAAGGGATAATCTTTAGAATTAATTTTACATTAATTAAGGCAATTTATTTAGTATTATAATTTGTTATGTTTTCCATTGTAACGTGACTGCCTCGATATCGTGGATATTTACATAAATAACTTGCCGTAAAATTAACCTCGACCTTGAAAAATCAAGATCCTTAAATCCGTAAATCGTGTTCTATTGCATCATATCGAACCGATCACGAAGGTAAACTTTGCAAAAATTTTGCAAAGTTTCTTTAAATTAAATTAAAAAAGTTTCTTTCGAAAAATTTCTTTAAATAAATAACGAAATTTATGCAATTATCAGAGAAAATGTTCGATTTCTGACCTCGAATTATGAAGATCGAGGTGAATTTTGTATGAGTGGCAATACTTTGTGGCATCCTGTATATCCACTTTTATAGATGATGTGTCTATCACTAGACTGCGGATGTTTATGCAAATTCACATTTTTATCCAACTTGTTGCAGAACAGGAGATCAACTGGTATGTTGCTTCCCGTTCTTATGAAAAATTCATACCTTATTTGCTCTTATATGCTTCGAAAGTTTTCTTCTTCATTTTCCCTTGTTCATTTTTGTTTTAAATCTTAATTCAAGCAATTCTGATTCATCCGCAATTTTATGTTTTGAACTAATTCATCTCGTTGGAAAACAATCGTAAAGAAATCGAAGATTTTGCAGTCTTTGAAACAGAAAATGAGTGAACTGTTTTCGGGTGCTGTCTTCGAACATAAAAATTAAGATAAATAATTCTTTCAAAGTATTGTTATAATAAATAGATCGTGAATTCTAACGTAAAATAAAAATTCTCTGAATCAATTTTAAGAAACAAAAATGTTCTCAATTAATTGTAGGCCACAGAAGTTAGAAAAAAATTATAAAAAAGAAATGTCTTATATAAAAATGTATTGATTAACATAACTTTGACATTAAAATAAAATTCTGCTCTCTATCGACGGAAGATTTTGATAATAAATAATAATCTGAACTGCGAAAACAATGTATATACAGAAATCGATTAACATACCTTTTATAAATTGTGTAAATAACTAGTTAATTTTGATTAAAAACCATAATTTTTAGTCATGTTTTACATGTTTTTACACAGTTTTTGACACGTACTCCATCGTATAAAACGAGATCCAGATGTAATTATTTATATAAGATTTGTTTATATAATAAAATAATATATAAAAATAATATAATCATGTAATATAAATATAATATAATCATATAATATAAATATAATATAATAATGAAATATAAATATAATATAAGTAATATGATAAAGTAATGAACAATGACATGCGCTGTTTTTCTAGCAATTTAAATATACCATTGTAACAAAAACTCGGTTGACCGGAACTAATGAATTCGTTGATTTTCGGCGGTCGACGGCTGATTCGAAACGCGTGTCTGCTGAATGATGGTCGTAGCAACCTGAACAAATGGTAATCAGATGGAGCTATGTCAGACGAATGAGCTATCAGTCACCGTTCGTCCACCATTTGCAGCGCCAATCATTTGGTTACTTCGGTCACGGTTTCTCCAAGATTGAATGCAAATTGCACTATCAGATTTCATTCAACGCTTTATCTGTCGGTTGTTTTGCATTGATCGAATTTAATATCGATTAAACTTCATTTCTACTTATTGCTTTCTCATACCTACTTTATTTTATTTATTGCACTTTATTTGATTACATTACTTTATTACATTTATGACGTTACCGATGAAATTTCGGCTAAATGTGTAATTATTAGACTGCGGATATTTATGCAAAATAAAAATGATCTAAGTCAACTGTATGAAATATAAAGTAACAATGTAACAATAATAATAATGTGGTAATAAATTAATCATAATTTATATAGTAATAATTAATAATATCCTCAACTTCTTCTAATGTCCTCTTTGTTTTGCATTTTACACATTAATTTTCTTTTTAATAAATGCATAAAATCCGCAGTCTAGCAACAATATCGGTTGTTAATAATATAATGTTGCTTACATTCGTACCAAAATGTCAGTCTTACAATTGTAACAGAGTTGGCTTTGATTCTCGTGCGTTTTCTAGTCTTGTATACTAGTAGTAACTCGTTTGAATCTATCATGACATTTATTATCAACATAAATTTACAGTAAACCTGCACACAGAAATTTCACACAAGAGAAATAAAATTACATAAAATCAAGCAGCAAACAGAAATATCGATTTATTATGACATAATAAAGTGAGAGAGTTTTTAGTTGAACATAACACGTGAAATTGTCTGCAATATACGATAAAAATATTGTAAATAAATTGTAATTAACAACGATTTACATATTGTTAATAATAAGAGTGGCGAAGCCTAATAATTAGATTGCAGATCTTTATGCGAATTCTCATTTTCATATGTCATTTTCCAAATTTAAGAATTAAAGAAAAGTTTTTTTCGTCAACGAAAAGATTATTCAATGCAAAAATAAAATAAAAATGCTATTAAACCTTTGTTAATCTGTGTAAATGTAAATTTATTCGTTTTCTTTCGTTTAAAATGACATAAATTGCATGAACATCCACGGTTTAATAATAATAAACAGGAATGCCGTTGTTTTGTTATTAACAAGATTTGACTAGTAAAAGGTATTTGGCATCGTTAACGCTCGACTGACAACATTCTCGTTCGACTAGTGATTTGTTATATTCTGTTGCCAAGATGATTGCTGAAACTCCAAAAATGCGCATTGAAACGATGATATCTAGTTAAGAATTACACCAGCATGTTAATTTTAGACAGAATTGTAATATAGAATTGCAAAAATTAATCGCTGATAAATAGATCAGAGAATCGAAGAAAACTAAATTACAGAATTTAAAATATTAACTCGCCAAATATTTAAAACTCTGTTATCGTTTCAGCCGATATTTTTTTTACTTCGCAGTCAGTTGCTGAACAATTTTATTTTTAAAGTCGGAATAAATAGATTAGCAAAAGCAAATTTCAATATTCAAAATAGACTGATATTTGTGATTTATTTTTAAGGTTCGCTAATTACAGTGGGAAACAAAATTTAGTGAACACCCTTTGAAACGCAATAATTTTTTCAAAATTGGACTAAATGACTTGAATTCTTTTTTAGGTGATAGAAGGACTAGTCTACTAGGCAACGACTAAAATGTTTTTTTTCTAATTTTGTCGACAAAATAAATTTAAAAAATCACGCTTTTTACATTTTTATCTGAAGCTATAACGAAAATTCAAAAAATGCATTTTGCAGATCTCGTTAGAAGCGTTAAAAGATTTTGAAAACTGCACAGTTCTCACACTTGTTGGTCGAAAGTATCGAAAGTCGGGATCAAAAACTGTGATTTTTGAGATCTTTAATTTTTTATAACTTTTAACGTCAACCGATTTTCGTTATAGGTTCGGATAAAAAAGTTAAAAAATGTGAGTTTTTTCTTATGTATTTTGTCATTTCAAGTAATAGTAAAATTAGAAAAAAGCATTGTTGCCATATAAAAAATATTCAAGTCATTTGGTTCAATTTAAAAAAAAAATTCAAGTCATTTAGTTCAATGTTTAAAAAATTATTGCGTTTTAAATAATAACCCACTCAATTTTATCCCCCACCATAGAAGTAAAATTGAATATTTGTCAAAATTGTAGGCTATTCCTAATCGAAACAATCGATTGAACGTCAACCTTAATAAACAGAGAATTAGCATGGTCATTAAAATTTGTCAAATTTTGATTTCTTTGGAAATTAATTTTGTACTTTTAGCGTGATATACATTGCGTCGACCCACCAAACTGGTTCTTTCCATCGTGCAGATCACTGGTCGAAATAATTGAGGACTGGTTTCACAAATTAATGATATTGAAAAATACTATTTTACAAGCTTCCAGACAGGTGGCTAAGGGTTATATAGCTAAAGATTTATATGGTTGCTGAATGTTCATTAAACTGCGCTGAAATAAGTTTTTGAAATAAGTTATCTCAAAGATAAAAGGCCACTATTAATTTGGCACCAGCTTTTTACTACAAAGAACAATTAGGAAGTAGTAAATTATAAGACGGATGTAATTGGAGCTATTAGTTATTGTCTCAAGTTACAAATTAATGGCATGTAAAATTTGTGATATTAATTTGAGAAATAAGTATGAATATCATTTTATACTTGCTAGAAATTAATCGATAAATGTAAGAGAATTTAGCTAGAGTTGAAGTAACAGAATTTTGCTCCTTGTTTGATGTTAGTGTTAGATTGAATAGTCGCGAAACGAAACTGAGAAGAACTTGATTTATAGATAATATTTATATATTTATACATAAATTATATAAATTTATTTATATAATTTTATATGATTTATATATATATATTATTATTATTATATTATATAAAAATAAATTATATAAAATTATATAAATAAATTAATATCGTGTTAAGTTTAACGTCAATATGGTATTAAATTTAATGCGAATATTATATATTATATATATATAATATATAATATATTTTATATAATTTATTTATATAAATTAATATAAAATAATATATATTGCTATTTTCTGAGATATCAACGTTACACATTCACGTTAAACTTAGCCAGATGTTAACATCAAACTTAACGTAATATTCGCATTAAATTTAATACCATATTGACGTTAAACTTAACACGATATTAATGTTAAACGCAACGAAATATTATCATTACAATTAACGTCACATCGACATTATCAACTACATTAAATCAATGTCAATATACTGTGAAGTTTAATGTGAATATCATTTTAAGTTTAATATTAATATAATATTACGTTTAATGTGAGTATAATTTTAAGTTTAATGTTAATATAATATTAAGTTTAATGTGATTATAAATTTAAGTTTGATGTTAATATAATGTTAAGTTTAATGTGAATATAATTTTAAGTGTAATATTAAGTTTTATGTTAATGTAACGTTAATATGTTAATATCATTATATTTAATTATATTAACTATAATTAATGTTAACATAATGTTAATGACATTAACATTAAGTTTAATGTCAATATAATTTTAAGGTTAATGTTCACTTTATCATATTTAATTACATTAATTATACTTAATGTTAACATAACGTTAGTCAAGATTACACTTGACATTAAATTAACGAAAACTCAATCAAATATTGACATTAAAATTAAATAATTCAAAAACAGTTTAAACTACACGCAATTTACAATCTGTTACTTTCTAATAATAAACTAACTTTTTAATAATTACAATAAAATGTAAAATATAAAAAGTGGTTTCTTGCTTTCATCTCTCATAGTATGCTTGCTTTATTACTATTCCAGAAAACTCGGAGATTGCAAAATGAAATCATAAATGAAGTCGGAGAGAGAGAGAGAGAGAGAGAGAGAGAGAGAGAGAGAGAGAGAGAGAGAGAGAGAGAGAGAGAGAGAGAGAGTCTGTGTCATTCTAAATTTTATCGGTGACAATTATTGATGGGGGGAAATCCTGTTTTATATGACTCGCACCTGTTTAAACAAATTTTGAAAAATCAATAATTTCCACAAGCTTCCGCAAGCTACATTGTATAAAAGTTTCGACGACATTTAATAAAGGTTTTAAGATCTCTATTTATCGGATACCATATAAAATGAAACACGTCGACGTTATAATCTCGAAATTATTGTTCAGCTTCGGGCACTTGTTTCGCTCGAATGCTTCTTAAGTATCTTTTAAATGCTAACTATCGTTACCGTTATATAATTATGTTCTTATTACTGGACCACCGATGCCGGGCTTTTATAGCGCGACAAACAGAAATATTCGCGAATAAAAGCCTCATTGAATGTTTGGTACGACCTCTTTTTTTTCATTTTTATCGTTGGACAATTTCTCTTTGAGCATATACTACGATTTTTCCCTCTCTAACTTTTGCAGAAAACGATAATATTACGCATTCAACTATTATTTTTCAAAAATAGTTTAGGAAGTTCAAATCTAAATGTGTAAATTTCTCTTTGAGCATGTAATACGATCTTCATTTTGGTTTGGTTTTGGTTGGTCCTCTCCAACTCTTGCAGAAAAAAACATATAATATGTCACACATTTAATTTTTATTTTTCAGAAATAGTTTAGGAAGTTTAAATATAAATGCAAAATTTTTCTTTGAGCATGTAATACGATTTTCATTTTGATTTTCCCTCTCCAACTCGTGCAGAAAAAAATACATCGCACATTCAATTTTCATTCTTCAAAAATAGTTTCTAAGTACATGTAAATCTTTCATTGAGCGTGTAGTACAATTTTCATTTTAGATGCAGACAATTTTTATTCTGCTCGAAAATCCACAATCTATTCACGATTGTAATTCACGAGCATAAATCACGTTTTCGTAATCGCATTCGTTCCGGTTTCGTACGTTCAGTGTATGCAATAAAAGTATTATAATATGGTTCATATCTTACTATAATTACTAGACTGCGGTTATTTATGCAAATTACAAATTGCCTGCGACTGTTGCAAAAAATAGAAACAACTTAAATGTTCGTTAATCTTTCTACTGTTTGACATTGCAAATACTCATTTTTGTTATAAATGCATAAAATATTCACAGTCTAATAATTACACATTTTAATAAAAATTCGATCTACAGAATTCTCATAGTTCGAAAACAGTTGAGAAAAATCTGATGAAGATCTCGAAGGATTTTCTATCGAGATTTTTCAAAAATCTCCGCGCACTTATTTATGAGCCGAAGTGGAAGACGCAGTCGGTGCCCGGTGCATGAAATGAGGTCATTAAAGATCCGCTTATGTTATCGAGGAACGAGTTTCACGCACATTGAAGAAATAGAGAACCATGGGGGACGAGGAAGGGAGAGCGGCGACCGGTCTATGGGGTCCTCGACGGCGTCATGGAACGACGTAGCAGGTGCTTAAATCATTTACTAGCCAGCTTCCTATAGCCTAGCGCAGATTACAAATGAGGCTCTTTAAACCTCGCAAGAGACATTGCACAAGCTGACTTTAATTAGATTTTCAGTTGGCTCGCATTTTTGCTTATCCTTTACGATCTATATTTTAGATCTATACTTAGGCTATCTACAAAGTTGGGGTTGAAAGACGTACGATCGCTGACTAAATTATTCGGACACCTTTTGAAATTGAATAATTTGATATAACAATTTATATATAAATATATATATAAAAAAATATATATATATAAAAATATATATTTTTTTATATATATATTTATATATAAATTGTTATATCAAATTATAAATAATTGTTATATAAATATAAAAAAATATATATATTTATATATATATATATATTTATATATAAATTGTTATATCAAATTATTCAATTTGATATAAATATATGTGTGTATATATGATGTTAAATATATGTATATATTATTATATACATAATATTTACGTGTATATATAATAATAATATATATAATAATATATAATAATTTGAATCGATTGCAATTTTGTGTAAAAATTTCTTTCGGCATTGTAAACTAGCTTTTCCAACATCTCCGTCGAAATTTTTAAAATTCGAAAAATTGAACTCCAACATTTAGGAAAATACTTATGTATTTACTGTACTTTTACGTTACTGTACATTTCTTCATTTTTAAGAATGGATCGCCCTAGAAAATTGTTTGAACAAAAACAAAGTATAAATCTTACAATTTGAAATATATAACTTTGTTTTCTTTATAATATCATATGTTAAGAATAATTTTTCAATTCTAAAATAGGAGTAATGAAATAATGAAACAATAAAATAATAAAATGATAAAATAATGAAATAATAAAATAATGAAGTAATGAAATAATAAAATAAAGAAATAATGAAATAAAGAAGTAGTATATTAATTTATTATATTTCCAGAAATAAAAAGTTAGGGTATTCACCGCATTGTAAGCAATTCATTTTTCAAATATACATATTACCATATTTAGGTATAATAGAAACAGTATTTTGGAAAATAGTCAGTTTAGTTTCTAAGAATGAATTTCACACATAATCCATAATTGCATAAACTTTAATAAAGCAACTGTGTTGCAATTTTGCAGAGAAAGGTTCAATCAAAATTGTTCACTTTTTATTACAAGACTGGTTCTACATGAAAACCATATTTTTCCAGGTTTTAAATTAAATTTCTTAATTCGAACAATAGCAAGATTTACAAACTCGGTTAACTTTCGTCTCTTCGCAAAATTTACAAAGCTAAAAAATATTCGATACACATTAAGACTCGTCCTCGTGCAAATTTATTTATAAAAATAAAAGATATTAAAACCTTTACGATTCTTTTTTATCAAAAGTTTTCTATAATGTTAATAAATGTTAGCAATAATATACAATATGTTTCTTTTATATCTAGATTTATTTATAAAGTTGAGAAACATTAGAAATTGAAACAGGTTGTACAAAAACGTAACAACTTTTTAACTTCCAATTAAACAAAAAGCGAAAGAAAAACATTTTCGAACGATGTAATTGATACAGCCAATTACACCGGCAAAAGAATGTTTGAATCAGACTTTTGCAAAAACAACAAATCGCATCGAATGCATCGAGAAGAGAAATCTGCAGTCGAACGAAATAATCGTCGTGGAAAGGGTGCCAAGGTTACAGGGCAATTAAAAATTTTATTATCTCGCTTACAGTAAATGTAATAGATATATTCTACACTTCCGGTGCGTGTGATCGGAATATAAAACTGGATCGCTCGGAGCGCTGACTCGTGAGCGTTTACGGCGGTGAAATAATAAATGCAAAGATCAGCGATTTGCACTTTGACGAGATCACGTGCTTCATGCTGTTTCAATTCTGATATTGACGCTTTGTATTAATTGAAACAATATTTTTGTTCAATGTTTGGTGGCTCATAGTTTAAGATCTGCTACCGTAATAAATATCCCGAGTCGGTTATACAAGTCTCCAGGAAATTATAACTCGCACGTGATTCTGCTACTCTGCATCAGATATTGCATTAATAATTAGTTGCTCGATCTTGTTCCCTTTCTTTGTAAAATAAAAGCGTGAATTCAGATGTAATTTAATCGCAATCGATTAATTCTGAATGTTCGAATAGGATTTATATAGAGAATATAATTGAAACGTTTTTCTTTCTTTTTCATAAGACGTTGCATTAACAAGTAATTCGACTTCGTTTATTTTTCTCATTAGAATCAAAAATCAATTATAATACGAAATTAAAATAAAAGATTAATTTTAAATATAATTTATCGCGTGCTTAATTAATGCTAAATCTTAAAATAAAAATATCAGACTATGCAGGAGACAGTGAAAAGGATCGATGACTATAAAATGATGCAGTAATTATTATTCGATTGTGTTCTTATTAAGATAAAGATATAAATTGAGGGGTAATTAAATCATGCCCAATTAATCTCAAAACTTAAAATATATTTAGTTATAAATGTATGATACTAAAGAAACAATTGAAAAAGTTAGTGAAATAGAAATCGTGGTCTGATGCATTAATGCAATTTCCCTTGACAGATATAACATTGTAATTAATGTTATTAAGAAATCAATTGCTTGTACAGTATTGTCAATATTTCTATGAAATTGAATTTTACGATGATATTGTAGAATTTAATTACTTTCTGTTGTATGATAGTAGACAATGGAGTCTCGCATCACGTCAGATAAGCATCGAGTTTTATCATTTATCAGAGATTATAGTTGCGCGGCCTTTCTAATAACAGACATTTTTCGTCGATGTCATTTCTATTGCAGAAACCTACAATGCAATACGATCGAAAAAAATAGTGCATTGTTCAATGCTCTTTGCAATCGCAGTTTCCTTCAGCGAGAAGGGAAAACTTGGTTAAGCATCGTTTACACTCCCGTTCAAAAGTATTAGGACACTCACAGAAAATTAAATAAATTCGAGAAACCGGTAGGAAATTGTTATAATCTATTCAATCTATTTCAAAGTTTATTGTATGAAACTGTAACAAGTACATATACATCTATATAATTTTTACATTATAACAAAGATAAACTCAATGTTATAAAAGAAAATTAAATTTTCTAAAATTATGAAATTACATTTTATTAGATTTATTATATTTTCTAAAATTATAAAATTATGTTTTATTAGATTTATTATATTTTCTAAAATTATAAAATTATGTTTTATTAGATTTATTATATTTTCTAAAATTATAAAATTATATTTCATTGGATTTATTATATTTTATTAAGTTATAAAATATTTTATTAGATTTGTTATATTTCCTACAATTATTAAATTATATTTTATTAGATTTATTATATTTCCTACAATTATTAAATTATATTTTGTTAGATTTATTATATTTTATTAAATTATAAAATTAATTTTATAATTTCATGATCTGATTTCGACTCTTATTGATCACTGTTTTTCGTTAATAACTCGTAAACAAAGCCGCGGATTGCATTTGCGCTAATGACCTTAGGAACCCCTCATTTCTCGAAAGTAACATAATTTTGGGACACCCTGTACATAAATATACATACATAGATATAACTTATATAGATTGTATATACTTATGCAGATGTAAGTTAAATTTTCTATATATCTCTAATAATAAATATTCAATGAACAATAATAAATAATGTAACAAGAATAGATCAGTAATGCAATTATTTAAAGAATAAAGATTTTGCAAGTCGAACAGAAGCAAATTTTTAACCAATGTTTGACGTGTTTATCAAGGTACCCACTTGCTGCAATAAGGTGCAAGAAAAATGCTCGTTCAAAGAGACCTGGGAACATGCAGATGTGTCGATGAATGACTACGCAATATGTGTAAGTCGGTGGGAAAAATCGAGGAGTCTACAATCAACCTACAAAATGAAAACTTCACGATGCAAAAATAAATATGCTAATCATGTGTGCCTTTAACAGATATACAGTCTGGTAAAATTTGCAGAATACAAAAATTTGTTTCTGCTTCCATTTTATCGAGATATTTGTGTTAATTTGTTTGTATTTAATACACAATTATTTTTATTATTAGATCGAATAATCAAATTCGATAGACAAAATAACCAATATATTATTATATAATAATATGTATTAATATATAATTATATATATATATATATTAATATATATAATTATATACCTATATATAATTTGCTTCTATTTAATACACATAATTCCATGTGTTAATTTGTTTGTATTTAATACACAATTATTTTGTTTATTAGATCGAATAATCTACCTATCAATTAATTTGCTTCTATTTAATACACAATTATTTTGATTATTCGATCTAATAATCAAAATAATTGTGTATTAAATAGAAGCAAATTAACACATGGAATTATGTGAATTAAATAGAAACAAATTATATATAGGTATATAATAATATATATATAAATATATTGGTCATTTTGTCTATCGAAATTGATTTCGAGTGGCTGCCGCCATTATTTCCTGTTTTTCCAATTAAATCTTTCCATTTCACGATCCAAAAAAAATTCCTCGACTAGCCAACGAAGAAGACTCATTTCATAATTTTTCTAAAACAAATTGTACGCTCGACTGCGTAATAATACTTTATTAATGTCAAGGGAAGAGTTCTACACAGATTGATTGACTTGGACGAACAGTGGAAGCAATTTTCGCTTCAAGGTCAGCTATGACATTCCCATAAGTGTCTTTGTAAGAAGAGACCCCAGGAATAATTGCCACACTGCTTGGACAATGTCTCGTGCAACAAAATGTTAAGTTAGCAGACTGATTTTATCAGTTAACATTTTTACAGAATTAGTTTTTCCTGTATTATGTCGCACGTCATTATTATGCTGCGGATTTTATGCATTTATAACAACAATGATCAGATCAAATACAAAACAAGTACATAAAAACATTTAAAGAATTTAAAACAAAATTCCTTTATTTTCAACTCGTTGAACTGATTTAGAAACGATATAAATGTTTATGCAGCTTCTGTATCTTGCAATTAGCGCGGACAATTTTTATTTATTATGGCAAAAGCGTTTAGAAGTAAATACAGTAAATAGTAAATACAGGGGAGAATTTAACAAAATTATTAGTTAAATTATTTTCGACTTGTTAAAAATATTATCTGAAAAATATTAGGGTAAATGTACTTCTTTTTATTTTAATATTTCTCCTAATTTGTCATAAAATAATATATTCGAGTATTTTATTAAAGAGTACTTAATATGGTTTTTACTATAAAAAAAGCAAGGAAAGTTCTTTTTGAAATGTTTTTATCGTAACAAAGTAGTTATCTAAATAATAAAAAAAACTTAGTTCAATTAATTCAATTTAAAACATGAAAAATGTAAAACGATTCGAACAGCAATTCTTTGGTGATAGAGACGAAATGGTTATCAAAAAATAAACAAAGAAAGAACTAGTACGGCCATTTGACACCCCACTCGAAATACTAAAGGACACCTGTCCGTTTGTTTTCTTTAAATGTCTTTAAATTTCTTTAAATTTCTTTAAATATCTACGAGATTTTTTTACAATCTTAATTTAAATAGGACACCCTGTGCAATATTTATATAAATGAAATTTTTCAGTTTGTAAATCGTATTAACGTGTCGAACGGCAATATCTCGAAAGTAAAAAAAAAACGTGTGACACGTGGCATTGTTCCTTGCATCCACGAGATATGGCGCAAACGGGAATCATCGAATTCGATCAGAAGCCACTGCGAAGCGCGAGTGCGACGCTAGCAGGAATTTCGCCGGGCTAAACGGAATTCTGCAGCGCGGATTTAGCGCAACGGAATGATCAGGATCGCGTTGTGCACGCGTGTATATTGTTCCGAGGATCATTGTGAACGGGAGAACCTGAATGGGAGCACAGGAGGGGTTTCGCGGGGCTCGTACGGCGCTGCGTCAAGTGCACAGCCGCCGCCTGCATTCCCGGTGCAACGACCTTGAGAATTCGGCCTCGGGTGCGAACCTTTCGAAGCCAGCTTCCTGCGGGGCGAGCGTGGTTGTTTTGCGCGCGGTGCACGCGCTATTTTATGAAATCGATCGTTAGCGCGCCAACGGCGCGTAACGATGACGTCAATCTCCTCTGGATGCAGCGTGCAGCGTGTGTACACCGTGCGTGCAGCGTGTGCAGCCGACAAACCCGAAAGGTATTATCTTTCACGGTGCTTCCCGCGACCTGATGCGCAGCCAGGGTGAGCTTCCAGCAGGCTCGGCCATTATTCGAAGAAATTATTCGGAAACTATTGTTTGTTTTTGTCAACGCTGGAACTGCCGAGCCCTAAACCCGACTAAGGCGTACTGTTTTATAACAACGGCGAGATTGGATTTAATTGAATTTATATTTTGATATTACAGTAAATTTTCCCTAATTGATGTTAATACAGCGAAAACAATGCTATAGCATTTTTAAACTATTCTTCTGTCTCTTCATTGTTCTGCGTTTCGTTTATCTATTTCTGCTATAAATGCATAAAATCCGCAGTCTGATTATAATAAAGCTTATACATCGTCGTAATTAGTGCGCCTTTTAATTATAAAAAATAATAGTAACTATCGAAGAAGCTAACAGAAACAGTTCATTTCAATTGGTTTAGTAGCTCCAGTGATAATGTATTGGGTTGGCAACTAAGTAATTGCCGATTTGTTCAATGAAATAAAAAATTCTTTTTTACTTGGAATGAAGTTTAATCTGTAATGTATTTTCCATTTTGTTCGATGACCTTTTGCCATCTCTCTGACAACTTGAAAATTCCACGCTCGTAGAAAGTCTGATCCTTTTTGGCCAAAAACTGAGTTAAGTGAGATTTTACAGCGTCATCATCGTTAAAAGTTTTACCACGAAGGGAGTTGTCCAGGGATCGAAATAAGTGGTAATCCGATGGCGCGAGATCAGGGCTATATGGTGGGTGTAACATCAATTCCCAACCAATATCCATCAATTTTTGCCGAGTGGACAAAGACGTGTGCGGCCTAGCATTGTCCTAATGGAAAATTGACACCTTTACGATTGACCAATTCTGGTCGCTTTTCCTTGACCGCTGCATTCAATTTGTCCAGTTGCTAACATTCACGGATAATAAAAGATAACATAATAATAATAATAATAATTTTATAATATAACATTTACGGATATCATAAAAATGGGAGTGAGAGACATCTATAACTAAAATCGGCAATTACTTAGTTGCCAACCCAATATAATGGAAATACAGAAAATTTAGTAAAATACAGAAATTACAGTAAATTTTCCCTAATTGACGCTCAGATTATACATAAAAATGGACAATTGAGAAAAATGACACAAACTGAGATACGATTATTCGAGCCTTGCGACTCGCTTTTATAGTGACCGATTATCAACAACTATAAAAACGAGCCGCAAGGCTCGAATAAACATATCTCCTCTTCTCGAATTGTCCATTTTTATGCACAATCTGAGCGTTAATTAGGGAGAATTTACTGTACAGGTAACCGTGTTGTGTGAAACCGTGTCATTGACCCAGAGTCAGTATAAAAAGGGGTGTTACGTACCGAAAACTTATTAAAAACAAACATATTTTTTTAAATTCCATATAAGCAACTTAACTTTTATTAAGAATATAAATGTATGTATAACACAAAACGAAAAAGAAAAAGAAGAAATACTATTTCCATTTTATGTAACCATAATTTAATCAATTTCTTGCTTGTCTCTACTCAGAACAATCAAACGAGAACGTTTTTTCGGTTGAACTATAACACCTTCGCTTTCTGAAACTTCTTCTTCATTCAGATTTTTTGCACTTTCCATCCTGCTTAAAAAATCTGTAATTTTGGTTTGTTTGCTGGTTCTTACAAAGTCACTGTAGATTTCATGGTATGAAGATAGAGAATTTTGCAGCGCTCCCTTTTGAATTTTCGGCCTCTTTCAGCGGAAGGGTACATATTTATATACTCTTAACACTAGATTTACGGAGCACAAAAAACTGCTGTTTTATTATTAGTTTATAAAAGTAACAATAAGACACTTATTCTGACTTTTATCAAGTGTTATTTTAATATTTGTTGTAAGTAACATATAAATTGAATAAATAACTCATAAATGTATCTTTACGATACGACTAATTGTAAATTAAAAAATTAGTGACCCGTCATTTTGACGGGTTCCGTAAATCTAGTGTTAATTATAATAATTATATTTTCATGTAAAGGCACTATAGTTCATTATTCCTTTCCGGCATTATTTTAAGGTAATTTAGTTTTTAAATATGTTAAACAAAAGTCATGTTATCCAATGCTGTAGAAGTACAGTGTCGTACAAAGGTTTTCGCTGTTCTCTTATCGTGTTAGAGCGAAACAGTGTTATAGGATGCCGTGTTGTTGGAGGACTACCTGTATGTATATTGTATTAGAATTATACAGTGATTAAAACTATACGTAACAGTCGCCACGATTTTTCGAGCACTTTCGGCGGTCTGACAAGAAAACATTTCGAATGAAAGCTTATCAGTATTTAGTCGGCTACACATTGAAATATAATGAGGATCGAAGTCCGTTGATTGGTTCGGTCGCCTCGCGCCAACGCCGAGCTCGCCTCTCATAGGTCTGCGTTTTTCATTAATAACTCGTAAACAAAGCCGCGGATTGCATTTTCGCTAAGGGAAAAGTCACTTGAAATGATCTCAAGAACCCCTCGATTATATGACTTTTACATTTTTACAGATATTTAAACAAAACCCGAGAAACAACTATATTTGCATATTAGTGTACATTAGAAATAATAGAAAATATAAATATATAAATATGATATATCGTAAATTGTTTGTTCAAATATCACTAAAAGCGTGAAAGTTTCCTTTCAATCTATAATTATTCACACCACTGTATTCTGGGAAAGAATGTTATATTTTTGGAGAAACGCCGGCGGTCTAGAGGTCTAAAGTTCACTGCAAAAAGACAGATCCGACGTAGATTTTTCACGATACACTGATACAGTGCGATGCATTTCTTCTAACGAGATTGCAAACATTAGAAAAGTATAATACAATTACAAAAGAATCTCGAAAGATTAGATAGCGTTTTATATTTTGCTATCCAAGCTGGAAAAAATATTACCAGTGTTTCTTGCATCCAGCAAAGACTGTTTCATACGTTTATAATTTTACTCGCTATAAATTACTACACACAAATAACTGTAATACCGATTACAGTAAATTCTCTCTAATTGGCGCACAGCTTGTACGCAAAAAATGGACAATATGGGAAGAAGGGATATGATTATTTATATTTTATAGTTTTAGTTTTAATTTTATAATATTTTATAGCGTTTATTTTAGTTCTATAGTATTTTATAGTCTTAGTTTTAATTTTATAGTATTTTTTATAGTCTTAGTTTTAATTTTATAGTATTTTATAATTTTAGTTTTTTATAGTTATAGTTTTAGTTTTATAGTATTTTATAGTTTTAGTTTTAGTTTCATGGTATTTCATAGTTTTAGTTTTGTAGTTTTTATTATTACCGATTGTCAACAACTATAAAAGCGAGCCGCAAGGCTGGAATAATCGTATCTCTTCTTCCCGTATTGTCCATTTTTGTGTACATTCTGAGCGTTAATTAGTGTATTTTACTGTATTTTACTGTATTTTACAACTCGAGAACTTGTCCGGGAAGATGCGTAAAATATCGCGACCGGTGGATATAACGTTCTCAAGCTCCTTTTTCCTAGATAGAGAAGTCGTAAATGCTTTTCAAACAGGTTCGAGTGTTTTATGTCTGCGTTTACGTAGCCGCAGAGGAAACCAATTTAACGATTTTACAACTGCACGGGCGTTAAATGTCTCCGAGCGAAAAAAATCTGTTAAGATTTCATGTGTCGAACATCCAAATGGGAGTGCCACGGTACATACGGTATAAAAAGACGCAGCGGTGCATGAGTGTTGCTTCAATTTACGTCACTCTTATTCCGAACGATGTGAACAAGGAATAAAGGCTTTTGTCGCGCCGAATTATTTGCTTGTCTGTTCTCACGGGTTTGGCAAAACGAAGAATAAGCTTAATCGAATGATAGCGGAGCTTTCGCTTTCAAAGCGGGGCACATTGTAAATATTATTATTGAACGTGGATGTCCATGACGTCAACGATTAGTCTAGAAATTTTAAGACAATGCGTTAGTTTATGTTGTAAAACTGGAAATCGGCTATAAATTGGTTTGTATTATAAAAATGTAAATAAAATATAAATTAGTTTGTATTATAAATTTATGGACTGGCTATAAATTAGTTAAAGATAAAGAGCGAATTTAGTTTATATTATGCAGGTATAAATAGATTACAAATAAGTTCATATCATAAATGGACAAATAAATACGAAATTAGTTTATATTATACAAATATACTGGGACTATTTAGTTTATATTATATAAGTATATATAGACTACAAAATAGTTCATATTATAATAATGTATATGGTCTATAAATCATGTTTATTATTAATTATATTTAGTCTATAAATTCAGTTATATCATAAATTTGTAAATAGACAACGAATTAGTTTCTATTATAAATATATAAATAAACTATAAATTAGTTTGTATAATAAGAATGTAAATAAATTATAAATTAGTTTGTATGATTCGAGTATGAGTAGATTATAAATGTTACTATACTAAGTAAATTGCTACTGGAAATAAAGTTCTAATTATTAAAAGGTATATTAATATTATATTATAATAACATAATATTATAAGTTATAAGAATATTATACTATAATTATTATTTCAATTATTATAATATAATCATCATTACTCATTATTATTATTATATTATTATATTATAATAACATAATATTCTGTTATTATTAAATTATAATTAGAAATTTTTCTTTCAGCAGCAATAGCTCCAATAATGCCGTGATATTAAATTCTATTGAAATTTTGTAATTATCATATACTAAAGTTATACCATAATATAAACATTTCCATTTAACCATATACTGCATTTACTTTCAGATAAATCATATCTCAAATTCACCGAAAAAAAATAGAGAAAAATCAAAGAAATTTATGATGGTAGATTAATGAAAAGTTTAATAGACTGAATTACAAATTTTGTAATCATTAAAGGCTATTTAACCAGTACAAATGTGTATGGACACTCGTAATTCGCTGGCGAACAATGAGAGTATTTTCAACGGATGACCTTCGAATCTCAGAACATGGACTTTGAGATAGAAGAAGATATGAAAAGAAACGTGACTAACTTTGATGCGTTCTCAGACGAGATGATCGTGTTAATAAGTTGTAAGAACAATATCAGTACTTTCAGTCTCAACGATAACCCACTATCGAATCAATTATATGTATCATCCGAGTGCGAGTTGGAAAAATCTTATTGTTGACATCACAATCACATATCACAATGTTACTGTTGACGTTGACAATCACAATCGCTAAATCTGACACTAATGTTTCAAAGCATTCAAGTGAAAAACATGTTCAAAATAAAATCTATATTGATATTTTTACTTAAAAGTAAAAACTCTCATTTTCAACCTGTCCAACACAAAACTTCGAGCTCTGAAAGTGACATGACTTTTATAAGATGAGACAAACATGTAGACTACGGATATTTATGCACTTTTCCAGTTTCAGTATTTATTTTTTAAACTAATTTTAAGCCAATTTTTTCACTTCGTTGATCACAAAAGATTCCTTGTAGCGAAATTAAATCTTCGCACTCGAAGCAATTTTAACTCCAAGATAATTTTTTTGACCTACAGTATTTCTGCTTTATACGACTTATTGTATTTTTCTACATGAAATTGAGTCTTGCGATTTATGAAACAATTACGCTTTTAACAGTTTTTTAAAATATAATTAAATAGTGGTGGCAGAGTCACCACTCGATTGCGAAGGGTTAAACTAATCACATTATTGATTTTTAGTAATAGAAACGCTTTCTTGCATTTCACAAAGTTACACATGCCATGAATGCACAATGATCCCCAGTCTAGTCATAAGTAAGTCGCGGATTTTATGCACTTAAAAATAATTTTAAATTCGCAATTTTAAATAGAAGGAAGATTAAAAGAATTTAAAAATGTCAAAATGTCTTATTTTTAATCTTCTGAAGCAATCAAAGTAAAATTGAACTTACTATTTAGTTTCTATTTCTTGCAACTAATGCAGACTGAATTTTTATTTTGCATAAAGATCCGCAGTCCAATTATAAGATAGCATTGATATAGGCCTCGTGCAACTTTTATTCTAATACATGCTTGTATAATATGAAGAAGTTTAGTCAATCATTTTTCATGATAGCATCTTTGTGCTTTCAATAATTCTAAAATAGAAAATTGAAAACTTGTCGTTCAATCGGCCATGTTACGTTTAGTATTAATAGCTAATTTCCAAGAAGTTTACTGACTAAAGTGAACAAAATACTTCATCGTTCTGAATACGTGTGAATCCATGAATTTATTATCGGAACAGTAAGAGACATTCATCGACGCTTTATTTACTCTACAGTTTTCTAGTAAATCTTTTAATATTGAAGGACAACAGTTAAAAATATCTTGAAGAGTTATTTACAGATTACAATAATCTCGTTCACAATCCACTTAATGATTTCAATTAATAAACGTAACAATTTCTTTTGAACCCATTTAAAAAAAGAAAGGTAATTATCGAGCTTCTCTTATACACGCAATTCAATCATTGATGAGCCTATTAATAAGCTTCCGGTAAATAAAGTGTTAATGTATAACTAATATGATTGTAAACAATTTCTGAACCATGAAATGTGCACGTTAGCATTCGCAATTTATAAAATGGTAGCATGTACTATGTTATACTATTAAATTGCGTATATTTTCTCGTCCCTATGTAATTTTAATATTAACCATAATCACACTGTGATTAGAAGTTATTATCCCGGGCTACTTATTTCAGTTTAATTTAGTGACAGCTATCGCGTGAGCTATCCGAGGAGAATTCTTTCCAGCGGTCTGCTTCCTTGCTAAGTAAAAACTTCAGTTCGTATGATAAACAGCGTATAAAAATTCATGATCGTGGCCTAAACGTGAACAAACGAGGCTGCGAAGTTTCGTTAAGATACGTGATCTAGTTTATTGAAACAAAATTCCCAGAAACACACAAGCTGAAAACTGGCCGAGAAATGGCCCTCTTATAGTGCGAACACGATACATATCTAAACGCGTACGTACGATAATTACATCACAGGTTTTTCACGGAAAGTTGTAACCTTGTTAATTAATCCACGGATGCTTGAGCTAACTAGCTACCTGACTTCTTTACGAAGAGTAATTGGACAAAAAGCTGTACCAAATTGCAGAAACAGCGTAAAACAAGATACCGTCCACAATGGATCAATTAAAATGCATCGGACCAGTGTAAATAATTGGGGTTCCTGTTGAAATTTTTATTAAATCACGTCAGTAATTATAAACTAGGAAAAATGTTGTAATAAAAATCATTTTGAACCATTTTTTTCGCTACAATTTAAGGTATACTACTTGTAAATGCGATAGCTTTCCTTTACGCTTTGATGAATCATGTGAAGATTTTTACAAAATATTTATTCATACATGTATTTATGTGTTTAGATATATATTTTTACATCTATGTACATATATTAAATTATTATTGTATAAATATATGTATATATGTATGTGTGTATGCAGTACGTTTATATATCATATTTATAACATATATTATTATATACATAGAATATATAATTTATATATACATATATATTATTTATAATAATATGTAATAATATGATTATAATATATAATGTGTAAAATTAATTATATGCAATATAATTTTGTACATATATTATGTAATATTATATATATAAATTATATATTATATGTACGAATCGAATTAAAAGAGAAAGAAAATGTAGGAAATATACATACGTAAATGGTTGTTTCTAATAATCTACGCATGCATTTCGTATATGTGGCTATTTAATGAATATAAAATTAATATACTGTGTATCTTACACATTTCCAATAAAATAATAATAATGAAACAATAGATTGCGTTCGAATTCGTGGCAACGAGTGGGCCACGTTGTTACAGCGCAAGGCTTTAAACAATTTCGTCCGATTTCGTGCGTCTTTCGCGGACACTGGCGTAGCAGTTGACTAAAGCCACCAAGGATTCTAAATTCGTCCGTGTATCGCATACCCGACGCGGCTCACGGCTGATTAATAGAGGTTCGCCGTACGCATTTTAAGAAGTTTTCATTTGGCATTAAAACCGCAGCCCGGCGCGAATGAAAACAGCCGTCGGAGCCGCGGTTAAACGCGCGACGCTCCACGACAAAAGGCTCGTCTAACGAAGCAACGAAGCAGCCGTATTCTAAAATTAACGCCCGATCCTGACCTGGGTTCCGATCGTATAACTCGCGTCAGTGTCAAAACGCGCGGCGAATCTAAATCGTGCGACACGAAATGCTTACCATCGCACAATTCGACTCGAATTAACCGATGTCGCGCCGGTTCAAGGTCCCATGAATTTTCTAATCGGGATTATCGGTCGTTCAATTTCCGCTGAAACTTGATACACTTAGGTGTCACGTTGCCAGCCTTGTTTTTCGTAGGAAACGAATCGGTTGGAAATGGTTACAGTAAATTCTCTGAAATTGTCCCGCGGCGCTTGTAAGCACAAGTGGACAATTAGGAAGAGGAGATACGGTTATTCGAGCCTCGCGACTCGTTTTTATATGTACAATAAATTCGCCCTTATTGACACTCAGCTTAGAAACAAACATGGACAATTTGGGAAGAGGAGATACGATTAATCGAGCCTTGTTGCCCGTTTTCATAGCTAAGTTAATCGTATCACCTCTTCCCAAATTGTCCATTTTTGTTTCCAAGCTGAACGTCAATTAGGGAGAATTTATTGTAGTTGCTAATTGTCATCAACTAATTAAAAATAAAGACGGTCGTACTAATTATCGACCTGTGAATTCAGTGTTTTTTTTTTAATAAAAAGGTACTGTTCTTATACAAATTTTAATAAACAAACAAATTCTAATATTTTAGTTATGCTAAATATAAACAGTGTTTTTTCCTTCTGTGAACTAATTTCCTGCTTTTTCTCATGTCTCAATTATTTTCCAGCATTCCTTCTGTAATATTATCAAAATTGTTTATATTTTTATTAAAAATAGTAGTGTTTGTATAGAAATGTTATGCACCGTATGTCTAATGAGTTTCGTGACAAGCCTTTTCATGCTCGTGTGTTCGTTAAACTTTGTGTTTTGCATTCGGAATTATACATATTTCCAACTCGTTCACATATTTATTCACCATATTTTAGAGTAACATAACGGTTACAGCAATAACTCATTCTCACCTGTTATCTCAATTTTATGCTCGTTACGAGTTTGCAAAGCTCAAGGTAAAGGTCAAACGATGTAAGAAACAATCATTTACTTTGCTGTTCCTTTTATTCGACTGCCTAGACAACAAACGAAATGTTCCAAAATAACGTTCCCATTTTTACGGTACAATTATAACGAATTTCTAAACACGAAAATCAAATGCTATTAATTTTATACATTTGCTTAAAGAACTTGCCATTTTATTATTTATTTAGTCATCATTATTTCGGCATTTCCGTTCGTGCAATTGAAAAACGCTTCAGACAAGGTTTTTCAATGTACTCGGTGGGCTAACATTTTTTTATTTCTTAAAATTTTTGTTTATATTTTTATATCGTTTTTAATCTCAATTTTAAAACGTATCCGAATAACAAATAAAACACGCCCGCGTATAAAAAGCTAATGATAAAAATGGGTAAGCGAAATTTGTAATAGTAGAAAGACAAAAGAATTTAAGATTTTATTGTAGTTATTAATAAACTGCGAATCTTATGCATTTATGATAAGAATGAAATATAGCAAACAAATTCTATAATACCGTAGAAATAACACCTAGACGCCATAGAAAGGTTAAAAAGGTCAAAAAGAATGTCCAGAAGAGAATTTTAACGTTCGAAATACACTGCGTGACAAAATGATGGCACATTTGACTGAAAGAGTACGCGATATTGTATTTTAGCAGAGATTACTTCACCTTTTGTATGCTCTGTGCATTGTGCGCATCTCTATGACGACGTGTACCAAAACTATTCTTTGTATGGTAACGCTGAATATGACCGAAGCGAAGAAAAGAATGGTCAAAGTGATGGCACATTTACGATACCTTCGATGTGCTCAGTCGCAGTTAAAGTTAAACTGCTCATTGAAGAGAAGAATAGCGATGATGATAATATCTTAATTTATTAAATATAATATTAGAATATGAACGCAAAATATCCTTCGTTGACTCTTCTACCAGTGTTTATGAATTTGTTCATTTTTGTACTCAAGGTCACGCGAAGGTCATACTATTATAGGTGGTTAGATACATACATTATCGGCCACAGCTATCGCATTAAGACGCTGAAAATATGTAGTTTCATATAAAAAAGCTCACGTGACCTTGAAATCTCAAAAAATACGACCTTGAGAAAAATTTCTATCTCATCACAATACTCGCCCCTTCGAACGAAATAATGTTTTCCTTTGGCATTTTTCCATATCGTAACACATGAGTGTAATATTTAAGATGATCAAGTTAATATATACAGGGTGTCCCAGGTGTTTTCGGCCAAACGGTGAGCCAATAGACTGAGAAATGCTTTATTAAAAAAGCAATGTACACATACATAGCAATTTATATTAAAATATGATAAAATATAGCAATCTATAGTATAATATACAATAGTAATATATAGCAATGTATAGTACAATATAGTAATGCGTAGTAGATTATAGTAATATATAGCAATGCATAGCAATTTATAGTAATATATAGCAATATATAGTAAAATATAGTAAAATATAGAAATGTATAGTGCAGTAGAATAATATATATATATATATTATTATATAGCAATGTATAGCAATATATGTTAATGTATAACAACATATAGTAAAATATATTGCAGTAAAATATAGCAATGTATATATATTGCAATATAGCAATGCTATACATATACAGTAATATATATATATAGCAATATACAATAGTCATGTATAACAATATATGGTAACGTATAGCAACATATAGTAAAATATAGTAAAATATAGCAATGTGTAGCATAACAATAGAAATGTATAGCAATATACAGCAATACAATATTATAATGTATAGCATAGAGGAAAATCGTGTAAAATATAGCAATGTATAGCATTACATAGAAATGTATAGCAATGTATGGTAATGTATAGCAACACAGAGTAAAATATAGTGAAATATAGCAATGTATAGCAATACATAGAAATGCATACCAATGTACAGAAATACATGGTAGTATATGAGAGTCGTTAATAATTGATGATGCTAACGCAATCGCGTGACCTAACAGAAACGAAAAAAAAATGGAAAAATCGACTTTTAAACGCATCGGAACAAATCACCGTGGACCATACACGGCGACCGGTGTTCGTCACGGTGCTAAAATGATCGATCGTTCGAAAAATCGCAGGAACAAACGATTGTCGTCGCGTCTACACGCCTCGTGCCCGTTCTTATCGTCGTCGCCACGATTCGGGAGGAAAAGAAAAGTCTACAAACGACAAACACAATAGCGTCTCGCGGAGACGACGGAGGAAAAATTGGTTTCGCAACGCAGCCGAGTTTGCGTTGAGTGAGGCTGCGAGCGAGCGAACGAGCAAGCGAGCGAGCGAACGAACGTAGAGGTGCAGCGAAACGTATCACGTTCGCGGGACTATGCTGCTATAATGCAACGCCTACCATGGGCGCCACTGTTAGAAAGTGGAATGCAGGCGTCCCGATGAGAGTGGAAGTCTAGCGCCGGCTCGTGTCAGCCATCGACGCACAACCATGAGCACCGGTGAAACAGAATGATCGCAGGTCGAAAGTGGTGCTTCTCCTGCCCGTTCGTACGGCCAAATGCGCTGAACACGTGTTAAGACCGAAGACATCTTATACATTATGTAAGAAAAGGTTCCCGGAATTTCTCGTTCGCGGTGTACGTAAGTACCGCGGTGCATCCTATTGGAACAATTTTTTGTACTCGATAGCGATGCGAAGTTCGTTCCCGATCCATTCAACCATCGTGTTCGCAACAGCTGTTTAATGTCAATCGATCTCGAGTGCGTTCCGCGATTTTCCACGAGCAAAGCGTTTGCCTAAATTTTTGCATTTTCAATGAAATTTCTTGCGCCGATTTCTGGTGACTCTATGTTCGTGAAACGCATCGTAGCATTGAAAACGAGCGTAAATCTAGAAAATGAGTCGAATGCGCTCAAAGATCGAAGTCGTGCTCACTGTTTTCTTCGATTATCATCGCGATTGTGTCGAAAGTGCTTAAATAGAGTATACAAAGACACACAAACTGGAAACAGTTGCATCTTGGAATCGTTGAAAATCGCGTTTTTGCACTGTATTTTGTCGAAATAAGCACGAATTTGCGAAACAAAATGTTGGGATAGTGATAATCGAGCAGAAAATGCGGAATACAGTTTTAAAAGGCGCGAAACGCTTAAAAATCACCTTTTTTTATGAATCGAAATGCTGAATCAACGGCTCAACTTTTGCTATCTAATTCTGCAAGAAAATTCAAGTCAAACAGGTCACCGTAATATGCGTGAAAATATTTGTCGGAAGCGGCCAAATTCGTGCGAAGACAATTCTTAGATTTTGCATCGCGATAATGCTCCATCGCATACGTCGATCTTGGAACGCGAATTTTTGGCCAAAAGCTCATCAAACGATATCGATCAAGCACTGTATTCACCCGTGTGACTTTTTCCTATTTTGTAAACTCAAAACACCATTTGGAGAAAGACATTTTGAGTCGATCGCAGTCATAAAAGAGAATTCGCAAAAGAAGTTGAAGACTACGTACAGGATGTCCTAAAATTATGTTATTACCGGTAAATGAGGGTTTCCTGAGGTCATTTGAAGTAACTTTTTCCTTAGCGCAAATGCAATCCGCGGCTTTGTTTACGAGTTATTAACGAAAAACACTGACCAATGAGAGGCGAGCTCGACTTCTCCAGGTAAAATATATACAATTTAGATTCTAATTACACATACATCTCGACCTTTTTTCCAGATAACACTGAATATGAAATTCGCTTTTTTTTTATAATTCAAGTTCAAGGGAGCAAGTTTAAATAAACGTTTTAAATATTCGTGCCAAAGCAGCTTGGAAGATTTCCAAAAACAACTGGTTACACGAAACATCGAGAACGTATAATTTATATCTCGTGACAAATATTTTTCCAAAATTATAACTTTATCGTTTGGCTGCGGATCTTCGTGCAAAATACAAAAATTCTGACTCGAGTGTAAACAAAAGAACAGAAAATACATACATAAAAATGTATTTGTTCATTAAATAATTTTATCAAATTGAAGAAAAGATAACGATGTTCTTAACATCTTTTATTTATATGTTTACATTTTGGTATATTTTCTGGTCATTTTGGTATATTTTCCAGTCATTTCGATCATGAATTCACGGTGTCTATTTATCATCGTAGACGGAGAGAGAGAACAATTTAGTTTGCCAATAAAAGTTCATCTTCTCCAAGGAGTTCGCTTAATCTATATAACTGTCAGCTATTTATAGTAGCCAAACAAAAAACAGACTTTCGATCGCCACTTGCTAATACACCGAACGAAAGCCAATATTATTTTTACTGTCATAAACCGACTCCCACGCAACTTTATTCGAACGTTCTCCGTCTCCTCTTTAACTTTTTAAATACCTCGTTTCGAAACACTGAATGAAAGTTCGTTTCCACGAACAGCTGGGAACAAATTATTGCTAAGTAAGCGAGATGGAATCATTTCCTCTGTAAAATGTCGTTAAAAATTCCGATTCAATATTCCAAATATGTAATTATTTTCCAATGCAGACAGTTTGCTAACTTATAATTACGGTGCGCTGTTGTTACGTAAAACAAAAAATCATTTCACTCGTAAAATGTCATTAAAAATTCCGGTTCAATATTCGAAATAATTATTTTCCTATGCAGAAAATTTACGAATATACCATGACCATAATAACTAGACTGTAAATGGATCATTACGTAATTTTCTATTTTTACAGCTCGCTTCTTAATCGTTTAGTTAGAAACAATTTTCCTTTCGTTAATTACAAGATTCAGTGAAATAAAGCTTAATAAAAATGCAGTTCATTTTTTATGACATAAATGCTTCCTTTTTTACATTTGTCTTATGTATATTAAATGCATAAGGATCCGCGATCTATTAATAACGTCTGTAAACAAGATAACAACGATCTTCAACCAATAAGAAATTATTCATTCGATTGCATTGTGTAATACAACGTGTTCGATTAAACAGTTGTTCAAAACGTCTTAGCTGTTAATTGTTCTTCGAGACACTTTTATATAACCATCGATTGTGTAAACAAACCGTAAAATATACATTATTATTATAATAAAGTTACTAAATTATGCATAACAATGAGATAAAGAATAATGAAACACGGTTAAACAAAATACAATTATTATATAAATATAAAATAAAAAATAAATATATAAAATTATTTTATATTATTATTATTATTATTATTATATTATTATATATGCTGCGTCACATTATCATTACCTTTGTGTGCAAAAAAGGTCACAACGAACTTTGTTAAATAAATATTGTCAACAGTTTTGTTTATACTCCTACGAATAGTTTCCACGAAAGAAGTTTCGCTTTCTTATTAGTGGACTGCGGATTTTTATATAAAATAAAGATTGTCTGCATTAGTCGCAAGAAATAGAAACTAAATTCACTAAAACTAAGTTCACTCTTTCTTTAATCACTTTAATAGATTAGAGATAAGACATTGACGGTTTCAAATTCTTTTAACCTTTCCTCTAACATAAATTGCAACCACCAAATTTCGTCATAAACGCATAAAATCCGCAATCTACTTAGAACTAGACTGGCGATCTTTTATGGTATTTGAAACTTTGTGAAATGCAAGAAAGCGTTTGTATCGCCAAAAATCAATAATGTGACTCGATTTCGTCATGAATGCATAAATTCCGCATTAGCAAAGATTTCATTATAGAAGTCTGCAGATTTCGTACACCCATAAAATAAATTCATGAAACGAAGAATAGCAAAGGTTATAAAAAAAAAAATTAGAAAAACATTTAATTTGAAATTAATAGCAATTCTTCGAACAGAAATAAATCATTCCACACATGCTATTTCTTTCAGTCACTTTAAAAGCCATCGACTCCGCGCTACGATCCTCAGGCATTATGCAACCGAATCATCTTTCGCAAATTCAATCCGCCGAACCGAAATTAATTTCCGTTATCGGAGGAGTCATTCTGAATCAATCGACAACGAGTATGATTCCCCGTGGCATAGGTTCCGCGGCAACCATCAATCAACGGGATAATCTGATAATCAAAGTATTAGCTGCGAGTAATCTCGCGCGATAAAATCGCATGGCGTTCTCCGTTCGCCGAAGATGAGATGAAAGTCGCGGCCGACGACGCCGTCGACGACGATGACGATGAAGGTGAAACGACAAAAGAAAAATGAACGACCAGTTTCGCAACGAGCGTTACGGGGAATCGGCGATATCGGAGAAGTGCATTGAATTGCATTTACCGAAGCTAATGCAACGCCTACCACAGGCGCCCGCCTTAGAATAAGGAATGCAAATCCGCGAGGCTCTATCGCGAGAGAGCCTTTAGCGCCGGCCTCGCACGCCCACGCATCTTCGCAGCCAAGGCGCGTCCTGCTTGCGCCATAAAAATAGCTGAACACCATAATAAATCAAACATCTCAGGTGGGGGCATCGATGAGATTTCTATTTTTACATCGCGCACCGGAGCATTTGCCCTCAAAAGCTGGCGGAACGATTTTCATTCGTTTTTCACAGCACAAAAGTAGTCGAGAATGACATAATCAACTATCATTCTTTATCACGATTTTGCAAAAAATGATGTACCGGATATAAAGTTTGCAAATACAGTAAATTCTCTCAAATTGTCTCGCAGCTCGTAAACCTCGTTTTTATAATTGTTGACAATCGGCAACTGTAAAAAACAAGCCGCAAGGCTCAAGTATATCGCATCTTCTCTTCCCAAATTGTCCATTATTGTTTACAAGCTGAGTGACAATTAGGAAGAATTTACTGTAGTCGACTAAGATAGTCAAACGTATCCCCTAAGCAAATTGATTTTTGTTGAAATCTTTCGATAGATTGAAAACTCTCTTAATTTTTGAAACCCTCTGAATTTTGAAACAGATTGTGCATTATCTCTTCTGTTCTACTCGATGAAGAATAATGAAAAAATTCATGGATATTCTACCTAATGGAGCATAAAACTCTGAATTTTTTGTTGCAAAATCGATTTTTGAAAAAGTCCAGAATCTTTAATATGCTTATTTCGGAATGAAGCGATCGAATCGCTATTTTACCACTATTTTACCCTAACAGTGCCTTGTTATGGTCATCAATGTGTATTTTTCTAAGATTTTTCGTAGGGGGCTAACGGGGTAAAAAATTGAAAGCCAACAAAAATTCGAAAAAAATGCATATTTCAAATCGAAGTTTGTTACACGTCAGCCTTATATTAATTCCGTAATGAAAGGATGGCGTAAACATTGTTATTAACCTGTTTAGATTTTTTTTGAAATAACGATTCTACTTAAAGAATAAAAAATAAAGAATTTTTCAATGTTTTTGAAATGCGGATAATAATATCCAGAAATTTGGTTGGATGCTGCGTCTTCGAGTTTTCTTTATTAATGTTAACATTTCAATCTTAATAATTGTGAGTCTTTGTGATTGCATTATTAGTACGAAGTATTATAAATCATCGCGTACGTTCCTAGAAGATTGTGATAAATATGGTCTGTCATTTACGTACGTTAAAATAGTCGCTAGCGTAACGAAACGAATGTGAGAACGTGCAACAAAGAATGATCGAATAATTTTCCCAAATATACCATTTCTCTCGTAGGAAAACAAGGATATATGAGGTTTTAATGACATTTATCATCGTTCTTCAACCTCCTACGCTGCTTTAATGAAGCACGGGGGCGAGAATATTTATAGAATTTTAACTATACGAGCTTCTTGGTAAAGGAAGTGCGAATTACTGCTGCGTACGCTTAATAACTGCAAACTAACCGCATCTGTTAATCGGAATGTTAAATAATTTACTAACAATTGAGTATTTTATCATCCGTGATTTAGATAGTTAGAAAGAGAAAACATTTGTACTTGTTTAATTTCTAAAATTTTGTTGATACATTTCAGCTGCAGGAACTGTACGATTAAATAATACGTAATTAAATTGTAATTAAAATTGAAACATTAAATTTAATATTTACATTAAATTTACATTATTACATTATTATATTTACAATATTTACAATATTATTACATATTAATTATTATTATTATTACACATTAATTAATTAATAACATTACATATTTACAATATTACATTAAATTCGGATGACGGACATGTTTGAGCATTTATGGCAGCCACGGCTAGGTCCGCTCAAATCTTTATGATTAATTTTCATTTGTATATTATTAAAACCTTTTTGTTAGGACCAAAGTTAATACTTTTATTAGTTTCAATATTAACAGTTAACAATTACACTGACCGCAGCAAAATTAGAATTTAAGGTGGAACTTGAACTCGTAACTCTGGGTCCAAATGTACCCGACGTTCGCCATCCGAGGGGTAAATCTACAGGAGTTTATCACGCCTCGTATTTATAATGCACAATCGCAATTTACTTTCATGAAATTATATTGGATCGACCTGACAATGAGTAAACCTAAAACAGTTATGTCAATAACTTATGTAGCGTTAAAACGTAAGCTTGCGTTATTTCGCAGTTCGTGGCTGCAATTGCTCTGGTCAATAAATTCTTCAAAATTCAATTCAATGATTTCATACGCTCTAAACATTAACGTAAAAAATATAGTAAAATAAAAATTTTAGCTGCATCAATTTTAAGCTACGTAGATTATTTATTTCGTGTCTAAAAAACCAATTACAAACAGTAAGTCAATTAACCCTTTATGTTAACAGTGAATTGACATGAACATAAATTCACGTCCTCATTCGTCACGTTTTACAGTTATTTAGTGTTAAAGCATTATAATTAAACTGCGGATCTTTATGCAAAATAAACATTTTCATCGTCTCTTACGTCAAACAGAATTTACATAAAAATGTATTTCTCCTTTTAGTGATGTTAATACAGTGAAAACAACGCTATAGTATTTTTAAACTTTTTCTGTCTTCAATGTTCTGTGTTTCGTTTATCCATTTCTGCCATAAATGCATAAAATCCGCAGTCTAATTATAATAAAGCTTGTATGCCATCATAATTAGTACGGCTTTTAGTAAAAAATAAAATTAATAATAATTTCAGTAACTATGAAAGAAGCAATCAGAAACAAGCCATTTCGATTGGTTTAGTAGTTCTTCAGTGATAATACAGGGTGTCCCAAAATTATGGTACTTCCGTGAAATGAGGGGTTCCTGAGGCCATTTGAAGTAACTTTTTCCTGAACGAAAATGCAATCCGTGGCTTCGTTTACGAGTTATTAACGAAAAACAGTGACCAATGAGAGGCGAGATCAGCTGGCGCGAGACGGCCGAGCCAATGAGCGAAACTGTGCTTTGTCCGTCGCCTTTCATTGATCAGTGTTTTTCGTTAATAACTCGTGAACGATGCCTCGGAGAAAATTTTTGTAAAGGAAGAAGTTGCTTCGAATGACCTCAGGAACCCCCCATTTCCCAGAAATACCATAATTTTGGGATATCCTGTATAATGAATTCGGCAACAAGAAAAAGAAACAACATTAAATTCTCTCTAATTGACCCTCAGCTTGGAAACAGAAATGGACAACTTGGAAAGAGAAGATACGATTATACGAGCCTTGCTGCTCGTTTTTATTGTCGTCGATTGTCAATAACTATAAAAACGAGTCCCAAGGCTCAAATAATCGTACCACCTCTTCCCAAATTATCTATTTTTGTGTACAAGCTGAGGGAGAATTTACTGTACATGTGAAATGGAAATCACTAATATTTACTGGTGTAAGAGAAGATAAATCGACATGCGCTCTATAATAACTCCAATTTACAGATTGATTGATCAATGTTTAATGATCGATGGTACGTAAAGTGACCGACACGTTTTTCGTGTCGATTTGCAACAGTCTTCTTCGCGTGATCATGTGACTCGCGGATCTTCCTCATCGACTGACAATTAATCTTTCTAATTGTCCTACTACGGATCTAGACTACGGATCTTCATGCATTTATGGCATATGCAGATTTTTAAATTGCAAGAAAATGTAAACAAGGTCGAATAGAAGTTCTTATTATCTTTTCGCAACGAATAATCTTTTAGTTAACGAAGGAAACTTTTCCTTAACTCTACTTGTTACGAAATGACGTATGAAAATCAGAATTCGCATAAAGATCCGCGATCCGATCATAACTCATTGAAGCGCGACAATAATACACGTGTGTTATTATTCAAAATCTGCTGTGAACCGGTTTCGAGGTATATTGAACAATACGCTAGATTCAGATCTGAATGGACTTTCTAAAAACATAACAGACGATACGAAATGCAGGAGGAATTTTATTATAAATTTCGATTTTGTAATAAAACCTGCGAGCTGCGATACCACGGTTACTCCACTTTATAAGAATCGATTAGAATCCGACGCGGTGAAAGTATGTTTTCAGAAATACGGTGAAACCTCCGGTTTTTTATTCTTTTTTGTTACAGTGATTTAAAGTTTCGATCGCGGCGTACTCGTGCAAACTTGTAAGTAGACTGCGGATCTGTATGGAAATGCAGAGTTTCGAAAACATTTTCGCAGAAATTGTAATATTTTAACTAGAAACTTATGGTTTCTGTTGAAAATTCCGTCGGATCGCAAATAATATACTCATTTTAATAAAGTTCTTAAAGAATTTTACGCACATTCGATGAACGCAGATTCTGCGAATTTAGAAGTAAATTGAGAAAGTGAAACTTAAAATAGAAGAAAGAATTTAAGAATGTTAATTTATTATTTTCAATCTAATAATATTATTAAAGGTAATACGAAATTATTAAAATGATTAAACTTTCTATTTGGTTTCTATTGTATTCATTGATGGAGAGAATTCTCATTTTATAGAAATTTTCATTTTCATTTTCATTATCATTTTACACATTCTGCTTACGAATTTTCCTAATTTACCAGAAACTGATTATCCGCAAGAATTTGATTTTCATTTGGAAATGCGGGCTACCTATTAAAACCGTGATTTAATTTAACCATAAAACGGAGTTTCATGGTAACAAAAGTTATTTACACGTTAAGAATAGGAGAGCACGGTCAGAGTTAGCGGAACAAACGGAATGCCAGAAAGAAACATACAGAATGATGTTTACAGTGCCTGCAATATTCGCAATAAAATGTAAAACGAATTTTAGGATTTCTTTTGTAGTCCGTGTCGGCGGCACAAAATGTTCGGACGTGTGAAAAATATATATTTCTCGAAAAAAATTGCGACGTTTCAACATTACGCAATGGTGGACGATCTTCGTGGTTATGCGCAAAATTTTCATTCCGCTATGAATTTCGTATTTATTACTGTGCCGAGATTTAACTTTATAGTCGATCGTCACGTCATCCTAACTTTATGTATCTTTTACACTCGTTTTATGGGCTTCGCACTGTGTAATACATGCGTATACTAAACTAAAAGAAAATAGGTTATACATATAGACTCCGTTCTGTTTAATGCATACGTATATTAATCTCTTTAATTATTTATATAAACAAAGAAGGAAAATAATAAGAATAATTTGATTTCGATCTACACTTTCACGTTATAGCTTGCCTTCAAGTTATACAAATATAAAGTTATAAATGTTTGTATAAACAAAGAAGAAAAATAATACTAATTTTATTTCAATCTATACTTTCACACACACACACACACACACACACGGTACATTTTTTTATAAGCTTATATAAACACTTGGCCTTCGTTATTACACTTCACGCTCGCAATTTTAAATACTACGTACACATTTACATGTATATGTATATCATTATTTTTCTAACGAATATATAATTAATTTAATTAGTTACAAATTCCAGCCTTACACGCCTGACCATGCAGTTTCCTCCCAGCGCACTTTCCGTTCGGAATTATGCAAGGTTGTCTAGTATTTAGGTACTCGATTAAGTTTTTTATTTGAGAAAAACACGAGTTACTGGATATTTATTTAGAAACTGTTTTCTACTACTCTTTAAGAGAAGCGACCAGCTGATGACTAATGCATTTAAAATTGTAAACACATTTAAATAATCGACAACTGGTTTTAAATACATTAGCCGCTAGATACTTCCCTTCGCGTGACAGATCGATGAATAATTTATTGACTTTTTAAGAAACATGTCAGTAGAATGAAAAACAGTGGACAAGAACTAACAGCTTCAGTGCCGGTTTGTGGCAGCTGTTTATAAAAAAAAAAACTTGTGTAAAACGTTATAAGACTCTCGGCGAATTGATAGGCGGATATTTCAGCTCATCAAAGTTCAACTGCAACGCTTCTCGCATTAATACTGTATTTTGTTGCGTTACTAAACAACCGCGCAAGTAATATTTTTAAACATTGATATAATAATTGTAATATTACCGTTATATAATTATAACATTACCGTTATATTATTCTTCTGATAAATGGAACATCTGATATGTGATTTTTTACATGCTAGATATTCTGTAAATAAATTCTGTAAATCTAGTACATAATTTATCGGCACATTACCAAATTATCCTTTCCGAACGTTGATAATAATTTCAAAATAATGAACATATTGTCGAACTTTTTAATAATGGTTATCATGGTTAATTAAAGGTAAAGGTTAATAATGGTAATAATGGTCCTATTTTTTAAATAAGCGTATCGACGTTTAATATGTGACTTTAAACATGCTAAATATTAAACTCCGTAAATTGAATACACAATATGTCGATACACAACAAAAATGATTACTTTTAAATATTGATAATAATAATAATATGATCATTGTCAAAAATTTTGCATTGCCAATAATGATCCCATTTGTTAAATAACTTTTTATACATTTCATATATTCTAAGTATTGAATTCTGTAAAAATACGTAATATGTTTATTCGCAACATAAAATATTCGTTTCCAAACATTGATAACAATTGTAACACAATAAAAATGTTGTCAGATTTTTCAGATAGGTAATAACGATTCCATTTTTCATCCCTCAGACGGCGGACCATTTTCACGACTACACAGTTGACGATGTTCATAACAATCCTGTGCTTTGTTGAACAATTTTCCAAAACATATTTTCGAATATATTTCATCGTAGACTTATTAGTCCTTTTGTTGTTTCCAGTGTAACAGCCATTTATTTCATTTAATTACCGAACATATTAGGTGGCCATTTAAATAAATCGATATTTAGATTAAATAAATACATCAACGTCTAACGTATAACGTGACATAAACAAGATATTTAATTCCATAAACATAATGAACAAAGAAAATAATAAATATCGTTACAGCTGCGATTTTCTCAAACGAAATGTTCAACCGTGACTGTCGAATGATTAAGTAAAGATGATCGCGTTCGATAAATATGTAATTATATGTGCATATGTAAACAGTCGAGATAAATAGAGAAGCAATAAAGCATTCGTAGTTTCAAGATAAATATAGTGTCCTGTTACATCTCGCGATATGCAGATTTTAATGGCCGCTTGTTCGACTATTTTTAGAAGCCGACGCGGACTCGATCCGTCTGAAAATACACCATAAAGTTTGCCACCATGACGGAAATAGAGTACCTGCTTGTTCGTTCGTGCATTAACAACAAACCTTCGGCGCTTTATTTTCGAAAACTTTCAAACCGTGTTCCCTCATACGAGTGTGGGGAGGAGGGGGGGGGGGCGAGAGCATCTTATTATTAAACCCGCAACACCAGACAACGTCCACTGACGTAATAATCGCCGGCCATTTTCTGTCCAGAGACGTTTTCTTTTTACTCCAATTGCATGCTCCATCTCGATTGAAATATTCAGATCGACTTCGCAGATTAAATGTGAGCAATGTTTACATGAATTGTCGGCAAAGCTTTGCCACGCGGTTACGTAACGTTATGTAAATTCTGTAATTTGTGGATGATAAATGGTTGGCCACGGTGAAAGGCATTCAGATTGTTTTTAAAAGGTTATATGCTCATTCAGAGTCGATCAAAATGAGATTATACTTGAGTTGTCTCGTTTGCAAGAACGATCGTTATTGCCGATCGAAAATTCCGTGTGGAATTGTTACGAAGTTGATGGAATTGCAGCAATTTACGCGTAACAGTACCGTGAAAATGACGTCCGCGGTGTTAGAAATGATTCTATCGTTATAATTATTTATATCAATTAGACTGGTAGCATACTAGTTATAGATCAGTTATAATAATTTATAATAATTTTTACGTGAAATAAAAATTTGCTAAGTCACTTGTGAGAAATCGAAATTCGATGAATATGTAATATTGTTATTTAATATTTCAATAAGTCGAAAATAGTGTAACAATGTTTTTATATTTGACCAATGATTGCACTGTTTCGTATTTCATCTGTTAATTTTTGTCAAATTTTGCAGTTTAGTAATAATAATCGCTATTGTAGTTTAAAAGTACACGTAGCTTGAGCAGTGAGCCTCTGAAAATTTCATTGTCACGTTTTGAAAAATGGTAAAGTGTAGTAATTTATGTGCAGTAAGGTTTCAAATATACATTGTAAATAATAACTATTTGAACTGAAAAATGTAATTTTGGTCGTAATGATCATTTCTGCTGAAAAATATTATTGACTTGTAAAACTTTCTGTATCAGTATATTAAGTAATTATCGAGAAGAGAACTATACAAAATCTCAGCTAAATTATTATACACTTGATGGTTAAAATGTTCTGTCGTATTTATAAGTATAAACGCAAGTTCAAACATTTCGATGAAATTTTTTGGAAAATTAGTTAAAAGTAGATTTTTCAACACACGTACATAATCAGTTTTATTATAATATAATGATTACTTGCAATTACATTTGTAAATGTATACTTCATTAAAAAACATTTATAAGATTTTTCATAACACGGTGACATTTTAACAATTACATCTGCAAAAGTAATATTTACTCAGACATCACGAGTACAAACATCTAAAAAAAAACCGCTGAACAAATTACGATCAACAAAATTGATTTTAATACGTCGAATAATATCGACATTCTTCAAAAGTTGAAGGAAAAGGAGTTATTTATAAAGATTTCGTTGAAAGTGTTAGATAAAACGAGTACACAGATACGAAGAAATAGTACTTATTAAAATATTACGTAACTTTATAACTATAACTTTTAAAATTGATTTTAATACGTCGAATAATATCGACATTCTTCAAAAGTTAAAGGAAAAGGAGTTATTTATAAAGATTTCGTTGAAAGTGTTAGATAAAACGAGTACACAGATACGAAGAAATAGCACTTATTAAAATATTACGTAACTATATATTTATATATCTACCGAGACGTTCGCGCAGGCATATTTCCATTGAAAATCGCGAAATCAGTGCGAGCACGAAATCGAAAAATCTAGTAAATAGTGCAAAGTTCAGGAATTCGCTTAACACCGAAAGAGGAATATCTATTTTTATCGCTGCATTCATATTTGTAAGCGCGTTCTTTTCGATCGAGCTCGACCGAACGTATAATACATTAACCACGCTTTGTTATTCAGATGTGGGAGCGTTTAGAATGTTAAATAACAAAACTGCAGATTTGCAAATTAAACGCGACCGTTGCAAGGTGTCGCCAATTCAATTTTAGAAGCAATTTCGCGGCAACTGCTGCTTTCGTCATCTTTTACTACCTTTATTGTAATTTCAGTTGCGATTTGACTGCGATTTTTAATGCGGTTTTGATCAAAGTGAGTAGAAAAGATACAAAACAGTGAATGCATATTAAGAATTCAACAATGCTGTTAAATTATTTTCAAACCTGTTAAAACAATTGAGAACAAAAATCTATTTGTATTTAACTTCCGTTTATTGCAACTGAGACAAAGAATTTTTATTGTGCACAAAGATTCGCAGACTGATTGCAATATTTCTGTAAACAATGATAATCACTTAATTGACATATTTCCCGGAATTCCTGTAGCTCATTTATGCGAATCAACTTATATACTCATTTAATAACAGGTTTGTACGTTTATGGACGGAATAAAGTAAAGGAAAAATTTTAAATCGCGCATTATAAATATATATATATATATATATAATTTCTATATAAATTCTATATAAATATTATATAGAATATATATATATATATATATATAAATAGATTGCGATTATAAATATATGTATATATATATATTTATAATCGCAATTTATTTGTAAGCTTCCACTTATTTACATATTAAACCTAATTATTAAAGAGTAGAATTTTATTTGCATTTTTATGATAGTTCACAGGAAAATACGTAACATAAACATCAAATTTCGATGGTAACAATTAATAAATCCAAGACAAGGTGCTTGGAAAATTTTCAAACACGCGCGTAAGCTAATCCGGAATTATAACGAAATTGTACTAACGATTTAAACAATGTGTTTGAACTGTGACGTAACATGAAATGTTATTACTTCCTTAAGATTACCAACATTACACCAAAACGTCTAAATTCAAGGGCGACGAAATCGTATTTCAATCATTGTACAAAGTGCATATCAAACAAATGGAAAAAAGTTCAGCACCAGTAAATAGGCGTAAGCTGATAGTGCGATCGCACGAGACGATATATCCTAACGCAAAGATCTGCTGTAAAAATGGCGGCAGAAATATCTAGAAAACGGGTCGACACCCATCGTAGCATTTCCCTCATACGTTCCCCCCCGATCCACGTTTACCAAAATCCACTCGAAAAGGATCAACAACAAAGCGAACGTTCGACGAACAATCGATCACGATAGTTCCGTATCTTATTCAAACTGGAACGTTAAGGCCAGTGCAGGAGTCACGTGGTGGGCATCTCTAACACCAGTTTTAAAGCACCACCGGTGTGTGTGTGACAGAAGTGACACCGCGCGGGTACGGCACGGTATCACGTGGTCCACAGAGCCCGACTAAAAAGCAAAGCGGGGCCGGTTCGTTGTTCCGTGAAAACTTGTTAACCCTTTAAACGTTGGAATCTGCTAGGCACCAGTTTCTCCGCACGTATCTTTCCACATGGAGAGTGCTGTTAAATCACGACTACCAATCGAACGCCGCGGCGGCCGCGATCGCGTAAACACGCGTGCACAGTGTCGCACGCATGCGCGGCGCTAAGTGGTTAACCTGCAACTTAACAGTTCCGAGATAGTCGAAACGAATGGTATTTCTGTCGCGACAGCCCGTATTCAGTCGGTTAGCATCCCTCTGAAACGCAGTGCCGATCGAGGACCACCGAACGACGGCGAGTTACGGATACGTGAACGAGAATTCGTAGAGCAATTACCGGAAAGATTCATACGAAAACCTTTGCAGGTTATGTGGGCAAGGAGAGGAGCCGAATAGGGCATTTCCAAGGGAACATGACGAAATAGGAGGCACGAGTAACTGGATGAAAAGGGGGACCTAGGAGAGGCGGCAGTGAACGACGCGAATAACGAGGAAAGAATCGAAGATGATTAAGAAACTTAACGCGGGGTAGCTGCACGGACGCATACACGTGTCGAACCCCTTGTCAAGGCCGACGAGCACTGGTAACCGCGCCGGGTTAACAAGTTTCCTCGAAACGACGAGAGAACGATCCGGATAACAACCAACCTGTCATTCTTGTCGACGACCGTCAGCGAGGCGAATTCCTGGAGCGGCGGCTCCGCGGAGATCCCCTGGGCCCGCTGTTTCCTGGGCCTCGGTTTGGTGGGTGTCAGGGGCGATTTAAAGGGTAGCACGCTGAGGAACTTGTCGAGGTGGCTCCTTAGCTCCTGTATCTCGGCGTCGCGACGGCAGAGGAGCGCCTCCAGCTCGGCGATCCTCTCGTCCTTGACGCGCAACAACTCCTGGAGATCACGGAGGGTGCTCATCGTTGTGATCGCGGTCGCTCCGGTGACGTTCAAGACGGGCCTTTGGTCAGCCCCGAGCACGGGCACGGTGCCGTGCGAGCCGTGCGTCGGCAGCTGCGAGGCGTCCTCCTCGTCGGCGAGCCGCTGCTGCGTCGACGAGAAGCACAGGGAGTCGAAGCACACGCGCATAGACACGCAGGCGTCGCCGATTGGCACTTTGCACTTGGTACCCTCGTTCATTCAACCCGAACGAAACGACCGCGAGGAAAGAACAGGAGCCGCGACGTGAAGCGCGACCCGGGCGGTGCGTCGTCGGCTCGCTCTACTCCACGATTCCGCGCTCTCCAACAGTGGAGGACCAACGTTCTCCACCGTCTCCCATGACGAACTCCGACGTTCGCAGTCTTCTCGCTCCATACCGCCGCGATTCGACTCCCATGTCTCTCTCGCTCATCCTCCCCACTCCACACCCCTAACAGATAGCTTTCCTCGTTGCACTCGATTCCACTTCTCGCTGCTTCCCACACTATCTATCGGCCTCTCTCTCGATCGTATGACTCTACGGACTCGCCTCTCTTTCTCTCTCTCTCTCTCTCTCTCTCTCTCTGGTTTTACTTGTCACCGGCTCTGTCTCTTTCTCCCTTTCAAAGTCTTTTTTTCTCGGTCAGCCTGTCTACAGGGTGTCCGAAAAATGTGCCAAGCCCTTGAAGGGGATGATTTTTTAGCCGACTTTCAGAAGCTTGGTAATGTGTTGGCTGCCGCGTCTGTTAACGAGTCATTAACGAAAAACGCGGGCCAATCGGAGATCGGGCACGACCTACGAATTCTGGCGCGATAGCAGGCTACGCTTGTGGCGTAGCGTTAGCTTCTTGCCGAGCTCGCGGTTTGCGCAAGTCAGCATTAATTGAAATCTTGTCTGATATTATATTAACTCTTTGAGCGTGGTGAGAAGCGACGCGATAAAGGTAGAGTGACATAGTTACCGACGAAATTATAATTTACTATACTACTATACTACTTAATTTATATAAGAATATATAAATTAATATTATATAATATTATATGTATATAATATTATAGATATATTATAATATAATATTTATACTAACTTTATCACTTACTATAATTTACTTTATTTAGACAGGGTCAGTGCAGAGCGCCGCCGTGGTCGTGATTTCATACAACAAAAACTCATCCACCGACATAAAAATACTTAGATTCCATGTCTCAATTTTTTGCCTACTTTCTAACACTCATATTTCTAAATATCTTCATTGAATCTTCCTCTTTCGAATGAATTCATTCTTCAGCGAAAAATATTCTCATACAAGGACAGAGTCTAATCCTATAAATTCAGTCATCACTGAGGATGGAATGTTTTTCCGCGTGGTGTGCACTCACTTTCCCGGTGGTGTGTCACTGTATAATATTGTATAATCAAGTTACTATTTTAATTGTTCGCGTGACACTGACCTCGAGCAATGGGAGACGGTCTGCACAGCTGACCGCAGATTTATGAGAAACCGAAAGACAAAAAAAAACACTTGACGAAGTCCTCTATATACGACTGATGGAATAGCGGGTGTTGAGAATGTCTCTACGTCCCTTGCTTTTCGGTTCATAGATCTGCAGTTCATCTCTCATGACACACACATTTTGGTTCGATGGCAAACGGAGTTCCAACTAACCGGATGAATTTCCTATTAATCACCGACTTGTACAAGTCTCGAGCTCGGCACAAAGCTGACACTACGCTACGGCATAACGTGCCAGAATTAGTAATCCGTACTCGCTCTCTGATTGCCCGCGGTTTTCGTTGACAAATCGACAATCAACGCTTTCGCTAAGGAAAAAATCATATCAAGTTACCCGAAGTCAGTCTAGTGGTTCCACGAATTTGTCGTTGTTTCAATATTTTTGTTTCCAGCCCTTGCAGCTTTGTGAAAAGCTCGAATCTTTATCTTCGGTTTGGTCGTTTCCTCCAAGCTAGCGTTACCACAGTCATCACTTTCTCGTCGTTTGTTGACTCCCGCTTGAACACTTTAGCGCTGAATCTAACCCCACCGCAGTTTTCACTTCTACGTTTCCTGAAATGCATATAGCGTTGATGATTGTCAAGTGCGCTGCACGGACTGCTTTGCTACCACTGCATATGATTATCTACTTTTTGTTTGTTGTGTTGTATCTCTAATGTGTACTTCTACGGATTCATTACGGTCATAGTTGACAATTTAAACTTCCGTTCCGGGTTGCGCCACGCGAATGCGCAGTATTCTTCTGTGATCGCGTCATTGAAAAGTTTGATGGAGAGTGACTTTATCGGCTGATATCATCCATCGTTGTGCTGAAATTTCGAACAGTCTAGAGAATTTCTTTTTGTCAAATAGATTTATGTAATTTACTGCATTGAATATTATCTCCCTATAATTTGTTCAGTTTTTGTAAAAACGACAAGAAGTTATAGAGAGAAATGTTAATGTCAGGAAAAATTTGTAATATCGAAAATAAGAGATGTAGTATAAAAACTTAATCTAAATTCATGACGAAATGTATTCTTCAAAATAGGGCTTATAATTTACGTTGCCATTCTAATGAGCATTGAGCATCAGCATTATAGTATATCGCTATCGAATTAGTTTTTTAATAGATTATTTTAGAAACCAATAGAAGAGGAAAAACGAGAATAATGATTTCGTTGTAACGGTTTCATTTTCAAGATATTGGCAGTCGAAAAATGCGCCTACTGTATAGCAACCTGTCGTACACCAACTGACAGTCGGTATACAAGGACTCGTTTTAACCCTTTGAAGATTACTGGTTACCGATAGAAACCACTATTTAGAATTGTCTTATTTAAAAAACTCTTACTTCTGTATGAATATCTCTCAACAATTTAAATGTTAAGTATGTTGTCCAACATGTCGAAATCGATTTCCGTTATTTGAACAATTTGTAACAAATTCGTATACCAAGAAAACTTAATATTAAATATATTTATAATGTTTACTATTTATACATACGTATGTGCATATGGTAGATATATACAATCACAGCATCCAAATACAATATAATGTTACGTAATATATGTAATTATATATACGTAATTCGTTCAATCATTATGTAGAAATATACCAAAAATGTTTCCTGAATTTAGCATATTGTAGACGAAAGCATAGATTTCTCCGATGATAAAAGTTTATGTTTAGTGACATCCCATTTAATTATCGAAGTCAAGAGATTTTGCTCAATGATACGTGAAATAAAAACTGTTAAGAGAAATAAGTTAAATTATATAAAACCATTAATTCGTTAAATAGGGTAAAATTAGATTTAAGCAGTGAAAGAATTTATGAGAGGGAAATGGTACCACAATATTTAATTGTATTATTTTATCGGATGCAGATGATACAGATACGGGGATAGAGATACAGGTAACGATCAGACCAAGTACATTATTTATTTATGATATTTTAACATAGTCGGAATAATTTTAAATATTATAAAATGAATATTATTATTTGCACTGTGTGAAGGCTAAAAAGACAAGTAAAAGAAGCTAAAAACAATTAAAAACTATTGAAGACAATTTTATACTTTGTTTAAATGTCAAGTGTAGTTTCCCAATTATGAAACAGGTAGCAGCATTGGCAAGACGTATCCCACCTCCCACTACTTCGGTATTTTCATTGTCGAATTGCTGTCGATAGTAGCGGGGAACAAAGTACGGGAATATAGAGGTTGTCGATGATTCTGGTGGACGTGCGACGAGTGGGATTGTAACACTGATCATAACCTATCACCACCATTCTTATACTCAATTTAGATGTTGATCATGAACTGTCGTTTAAGTTTTCTAACTTATAACAGGTGCAGAAATATTTTGCTTGAAGAAAGCAGAAGATATGCGGGTCATAGTAAATGGCAAAATATTAGACATACTAAAGCGGCTGTAGATGCTGCAAGATCTATTGAGTTCAAAACAATAATCACTAAGATGAAAATTGCTGTACAAGGTACAAGGAGAAAGATGAAATATAACTACTCATTTCTATTCTTCAAGATCGTACATCTATGCTTTAATTAAATTGTTATTTTCAAGAGACCGGAATTTCTGATCCGTCTAAAAATGTAAGATTAGCACAACTTGTTGAACAAGCTAAAAAAGCAAATATGCCTTCAACAACATTGAATACATTTTTTGAAAAATTAAAAAACTCCAAACAAAATGTTAAAAAGGAATTACTACTGATTCGTTGTCCTGGTGGAGCCATATTAGTTTTACACATTTTAACAGATAATCTAACGAAAGTGAAACTAGAAATATGTTCAAAACTGAAGAAACATAAGTAAGGATTATTTCATTTTGTATAATAGTAATTTTACAGTGCTTGTCGAAAGGATATTTTTAAAGAGACCATCATATTATATAGATTAATAAGACTCTGTCGAAAGTATTTTTATCATTTCAAAAAGTAGATCGTGTTGATCTTTTAATATCTTAAGACTACATACTTTATTCCGTAATTATTGCGCTCTATTAAAATTACATATAAAAATACGTATTTAATTGTTTTCAATGTAAGCATCTTTTTTGATTATTGTAAAATTTCTTTCATTTTTACTGTCTGTATTTAGTGCTAAGCTTCTAGAACATACCGCATTAAGGATTTTTGACACTGCAAGCTACATTACAACTACAAAACAAGATGGTAATGCAGACGAAGCAATAGAAGATGCAATAAAGGTAAATGCACAAGATGTAGAAGAAATAAAAGAAGAAGATGAAACATTTTTCCAGGTATAGAAATTCATTTTAGATTTTGCTTTCATTGAACATGTAACATTGTTACATTTTAATTGTTTCAGTTTAAATATGACTTTGGTAATGCCACAGGAGGCGCATTACAATTATCTAACCTGGGGTATTCTGTAATTGACACAGAAGATCTATGTATACCTGAGAATACAGTTGAATTGAATGAAGATGACTTAAGTAATTGTAATAAACTCAAAGAAAAACTTTTAGTCATTCTAGAGGTTGAAAAAATAGATGATAATCTATTAGAATCTTGAATTTTAGTAGAATCCTTTGGATGAATTGAGAAAGATACTTATTGTTGGATTACTTCTTAGAAGTTTATCTATAATAATTATGATAAAGGTAAATAATAAAATAAATATATTTTATTAAATATTCTTCGGGATCTCCTATTATTATCAAAAATATTTATATAATTTATTCCTTATGTTTACAAAATACATTATGTACTATTACTGCTCAATAATACAAATTATTATGGATTACTGTAGCAGAGTCAGTTGCATACAGGATGTATCCAGTAATATTTTCAAACATTTGTGTTAACGTATCAAATAAATATTTGATCAATTTCTTAATTCAAGGTCATTTGAAGATCAGTATAATAGTATGGTTTTTTTATTATTCTGCGATTTAAAATAGTATGGTATCAATTAAAAAAGCCACAACCATCTCGGAAATTATTAACATACAAATGTGTAGTAGATTGACGGGTGGCTAACTTTTGTTGAAAACATTTCGTTGATAAGTCACTGGAAACACCCGAAGTACAGTGATTGATATTTGAAAATACACACTGCATGTAATTGAATTAAATTTGGATCTATACAACATTATTAAAACATTGAACTTTTCATAAGAAATTGATTTATTCTTCATTATATATTATTACCATACCCCTTAATTTCATCTACATTAGCTCCTGGAAAATGTGCAACAGAGTTTCGATGTAACAGCGATGTTAATATATTCTTTGATGTGATTGCTTTCGGCTTCCAAGATATAGGAGTTTTATATCGATAGAATTTGTTATATCGCCAAGCGATACTCGTATTTTCCGTTGGTTCTGCACATTCTACATTTACAGATTCCATCGTATGAGTAGATTCTTCACTGATCACGGATTCTTTATGTTTCTCTTTCTTTGGTTTTTCTTCCTTAGAAATATTTACAAAGCTATGATTTTTATTTTCTTTGTCAGAAATTTCTTTCTTCGATTTTATATCTACATCTACATTAATATCGCTTTTATCCACATCCTTTGTTTTCTTTTTCTTATTTATTTTTACAGTTTCTTCTGTTTTTATAGTTTCTTGTTCCGTACATTCAGCGATATTGGTCTCTATTCCATCGTCGTTCATACTTTCATCAATTTCGTTGTTTCTTTCACTACCCTTCTTTTTCTTCTTCTTTTCTTTTACTTTTAAATTTTCTTGATCTTGTTCTTTTGGAGTATCATCTACTTCCTCACAAAATTCTGCTTCTGTTTCTCTATTATCTTTTTCTTCGACATTTTCAATTTTATTATCCTCATCGACAGTTTTCATTTTTTCCTCAGCTTTCTCCTTCTTCTTTTTCTTCTTCCTTCCTTTTTTGTTCGAAAAATTCTTCTGAGATAGGTCATCATCATTTACATTCTCATCAACTTTAAGTCTCTTTGTTATAATTTCATGATCATCAGCTTCTTTATCTTCTTCTGGTATTTCCACTATTGTTTGTAAACTTAATCGGTGGTTACTTTTCCTCTTTTTAGGTCTACTGCTCTTGCGTTCGTTAATTTCATTATCATTAATTTCTTCAGCTACTTCTTCAACATCTAAAGCTTCATTAATAATACCCGATGATGCGGAACTATTAACATTGTCTTGTTTCTTTTTCTTTTTAGATTTTTTATTCTCAACTTCAAATTTGTCCAGCATAACTTTCTCCTTCTTCTTTTTCTTTTTTTTCACACAGTCAGTACTGTATTCTACATGGTCATTAAACGTTACTCTCTTTTTGTTAACTACTTCATCCTGTAAGTCTAAGGCAGAATTCGCAACGCCAAATTGCATTCTCGATACTTCAAATTCTTTTCCATTACAAACTTCATCGTTTGTAGGTTCTAAATTTAAAGCAGGATTTACAAAAGCATTTTTGTAACCATCTTTGATATGGTTTTTCAAATCTTTACAATTATCATTTATGCTTAATTCATAGTCATCCGAAATCTTCCTCTTATTTGAAGATTTTAACTCAGTGTTTGTATTTGAAATATTTTCCGGGCTGTTTACTCGTAAACACGGATTTTCAAAAGCATAATTACAAGAACCTTCGGTTTCTTTATTTTCTTTAGCATCGTTAGAAGATTGTGTAGGAGTTGATGCGAAGCCAAACCCAGCATACTCGGGTTCGCTTTCTGAAGTACTTCCTTGCCGCATTTTTCTTTTAGGTGTTAAGGAAATATTTTGACTCTTTTTCGAAAAATATTCTGCCATATTACCACCGTATATGGTAATAACACCACCTCTATTTTCTTGCTTACCGAGGGGATCTGAATCAAAATTTTCCTGATTATTTCCGTTTTCATTAGTATTTTCACTTCCATTTAATTCTTTCTGACCAAATATGTTTGCCAGATCTTTTGAACTGTATCTTTTTACATCCTTTCCCCTTGTGAATTTGTGATAGCTAATGAATATAATAAAGATTTAATTAAGGAACGTATATATTCCCATAAAATAGATTTACTCTTTTTCTTTTACTTACTGAACCCGAGCTCGGCTTTGCTTAGATTTTAACTCCAAAGACTTTTCACCTGATTCAGTTTTAACTTCCACTTGGACTATATTATCATCTTGACTATTTTGAAGCTGTTGCAAGAAACTATTAAAACCATCCTGATGTTCGGTCCATGCTTTATCCAAATCGTCGTTTTTAAATCCGATACCTATTATAAACAAACAATTGTGATACTAATTTAATTGCAGTATTTTTATCAGTATTATTAGAAAAGTAATTATTTAATTCATTCATTGTAACTACAGCAATAGTTTATTCATCATTTAATTTATTAGTAAAAAAAGATATAGATAGGAGACAGCAATATTAAATAATATTTTAAATGTTCTATCGCTACTATTATAAGTCAAAACTAAATTTACTTAATGAATTCAAAAAGCAATGATCATACTTTTGGGACTGTTAGTGAATTAGTTCAAGCCATAATCAATTTTTGCTTTCCTGAACAAATTGTTATGATTTATTTAATATCTTAATAACTCAATACACTTGAGCTATTTGATAAATGATAACATGTCACTTCAATTAGTAGCAAATAAACTGATTCAAATATAACTGTTTATCTGTTTAATAAACATTAAAACAGAAATTACTCGACTTAATAAGTCAAGTTCACATATTTAACGGTGAATATAAAGAAATAGTAAAGCAATTTCTAATGAATTATTCATATTAACGATTGAAATAATGACATTCGTTTTCTACCTGATGTGTCGTTTTTTAAAGATACACGCACATGCTTCGTCACGCCTTGTTCGTTTGCGCCGAGTCCTTTGCCGCTCGTCCAGCCCATTTTCTCCAACATTTTCTGACCAAATTTATTGGGATCTATACGAAATAGGTAAACATTGTTCAAATTAATCTAACGAGTTATTATTCAAACACCGGCGAATAGAATAAATACATGTGTTCACGTACCGTCGCTCCATTGTTTTCCTCGTGGATTTAATGTCCATTTTTGTTTCCGACGCTGTTCCGCGAGCATTGACATATTGCGAGATCTTTTAGACAGTTGCTAAATTCAGATTATAAACCCAACATTTGACAGTTTCTTGTTGATAGTCTGCAACTAATGTTGGGTTTCGTTGCAAGTTTGGCGAAACTACTTTCTGGAATAGGTTAAGTTTAAGTCACGACGCGCTCGCATTTCTTACAGAATGGTGTTTTTTTGTGTTTTCAGTGTGTACATTTAGGAAATTTTCTCCCTAGCAACGTAGTCCCTAACTTTAGTTCCCGCCATTTTTGTATTGCGGAGCGCGGGATACTTTCGAACCATTTGAATTTATAGTACAGTAGATCTTCAGTTACAGCGGTGTCCATTTTTTAATTAAATTAGATACCTTTCTACACAAAATGAATGTCACGAAAACAATAATAGATGATACGTTAAAAAGGGTTACATCGTATTTTAAATGATTAAATTATTATTAAATGTAAAAAATAACAAAACAAATATTTATATTTATACAGCGGATTTTTATGCAAATTGAAGATTTTCTGTATTGAAAGAAATTGGAGTTTTTCAGGAAAATGTCCTGTTTTTAAAAAATTAAAATTATTTAAATTTTTCTACCAGCTCTGTTAACAGTTACTCAATTATTGTCATAAATTAACATACGCAGTCTCTTTATATTATATGATCTTTATTCCTTTCCATTACTTTTTAAAGCAGGGAGATTAAATATATTTTATCTTCCACTATCTTATCTACTGTTCATTAATACCGATTTCACTACTTCGCTTACATTCTGTCCTTTCTCAAATCTGTTAAATATTTAATAATGATAGTAAATACTATAATATCTTCATATAATTCAGAGAAATTATGTTTTTAAAATTTTTATTTCGCATGGCCGACTGACTAAAATAAAGACATTTGGAGATTCTTTTGTTTTACATATTATATATATATATTTTACATATATTTTTTACATATAATAATAGATATATCTATAATAACTGTGATAAGCTCCATGACAAATGTCATGGCAATTCTTTATTAAAAGCAAGTATTGTGCATTTGTGCTGTTTAGTAATACAGGGCGTTCCAAAAGTTAATCGCAATCGGGAAATGAGAGCTTCCTGAAATCACTTGAAGTAAAACTTGTTCCTTGGAGAAAATGCTGCCTCGCGCCAGCACCGAGCTCGCCTCTAATTGGTCAGTGTTTTTCGTTAATAACTCGTAAATAAAACCGCGAATTGCATTATCACTAAGGAAACAGTTACTTCAAATGACTTCAAGAACCCCTTATTTCCCGATTACGAACGACTTTTGGGACATCCTGTATATTAGTTATATTTTGCTCAGCTATATTTCGTTAAAATAGTGACTCATTTACTAGGAATATGCAGATATAGCAATCTACACCTTAAAAGAAAATTCAAACCAATAAACAAATTAACGGAAGGCAACTGCAAATGACGTGCTGATGTGTATCGAATTATTCGACCTCGTTAATTTCTCGTTCGGTAACACATTATTTTAAATTCAAATAGATAGTTGGGCCTGCGAATAAATTATTACAACTTGAGACGCAATGTGTCAAGGCCAGGCTCCTGTAATCTCGCGCGTGTTGTTTAACGTTCGTTACTTCGTTTAGTACGGTTGCATTAGTAGATGCATTAAGATAAGTTAGAGAGATCATCGTATGCGTATACATATATGACTTTCGTGCAATGGCGATAATGATGTAGATGAACTCGTTACTCTTCGTAAAATTAGATTTCCAGGGGTCAACGAGTCTTTAAATAACTTTATCTACTTGTCTTTCAAAACTTGCTTAAGGCTTTCGAGGATTTATAAGAAGACAATATTTACCGGAGTGTCCCGTAAAATGCTGTCAATACTTTAATCGTTAATTCAACATCTGAAAACAACGACAAAAATTGATTTCAATGTGTCATCATTTTAAAATTCTTCTAGGCAAGAACATCATAGAAGACGTGGGGGTCATTTTGTGTTTTCGGTGTGATGATTAGACCGCGGATTTTATGGCATAAAATTACTTTAATTATTACATTTATGGCAAAAATGAATAGGCGTGACACAAAATAGTAGAAGTATCGAAAGATTTTAAACAACATTGTTACATTATCTCCAACTTTTCAAAATTATTAAGAGAACTTCTGTTTCTTATAATTGATGTAGGAAATTTCTATTTTGGATAATGCTGAAACACAAAATTAACTATATTTTGTACACAAATAAATTATGTGCTGTTGTAAACATTTTTTATTGTTTTGAGGTGCTGAGTAATTTCTTGAAATATGTTCCTGGATTTTAATGTACGTTCGGATCTTAATGAAGTTTTAAACCCGAAATTGAAAACAATTTTGAAGTTATCACCATTGTTTATGTTGAAAAAGTAATCTAGAAAACAATACATTTCAAGGAAGTAGAAACAATAAAAATCCGGAATAAATATAAAATTAATTTATTATAAATAACACTTATACACAGTACAGTATCGATAATACAATAATTCTATTGTTACACCGTAACTTCTTTTAATATATGTAAGATAATTTTAGTATTAATTGAACTTCATTCGGCTTTCCTTGAAAATGTATGTGTTATATTGAAATAATTAAGCGTTGCATTATTTTAATTCATAAGGAGTATATAGATAAAAGGATTTCGAAATTAGTTATCATTGTTTGAAACTGTATCACATTGTATTCTGATAAGTTGATTTCTTATATTGTTCGATCAATTAAAACGAATAATTTTTCACGCGAAACTTTTTACACAATCAGTGACGATCATTGCAAAACATCGAATAAAGAGTAAAATCGAGAACGATTTATCATTCTAAGTTCTCAAAATTTCATCAATCCACAAGTAAATCGTAAGATTTAAGGAAAATTGAATTGTTTACGAACCAACTCAGAGAAATTCGATTAAAAATACTCGATTGTTGTTCTAATTTTTCTTACCTCTTAACTTCGCAAAACAAAAAATAACGCGAACTTGATAATTTGCAAATTATATGTATATCAACGTTCTCAAATTCTTCCAGTCTCTCTATTATTTTCAATTCATATTTTAAGTAATGCTGTCTTTCTTTTCATCATGGATGCATAAAAATTGTAGTCTATAATTTGCACAAACGAAGAATCTTTTTATAATATAAAAATGAAACTATATAAAATCACTTATATTGTTATTGCCAATTAAACAGCAAATCAAACGAACAAAAGGTAGAATTATGAATATTCGAAAAGAATGGTTCGAGACAAACACAATAAAAACATGTGTTACATGTGTTCCTACCTCTTAAGCATGCGAAATGCATTAGTAAGCACATTCTTGGAGTAATCGTTATTATTAGACTTCAAGTCTTTACGCAGAATAAAAACAGTTTCAGTTGTTCATAATATTTCTTGATGTAAAGACATCCGTTCCTTTTGATTATCGATTTTCCGTCTACATTTTTACCTACCATATTATGTAAAACATCATTTATATCACTGTGCATTTATCGAAAAAAAACCTTATCATTTTGTTTCAATAATATTCATTTTTATCGCAAACAGACTGCGGATTTTATACACCGGTAACAGAAACGAGTAGATCGAACGGGTGAAAACATTCGAAGATGTAAAAATTTTACTTTCGATGTTTTAAATAAATAGAAAGAGAAAAAGTTGTAAATTACTATCGCATTATGTATAATTCATTAAAATTGTTCAGAAAAGAAATAATGTCTCCGCGAAACTTCTGCATCGTATAATTAATGCAGAAATTCGCAGAAATGCATAAAAATTGTAGAACTGCATAAAATCGACGGTGTTGTTGCTATTATTACGATTTTAATTGTCGAAAATAATCCTTTTCCTTCGACTGTTCATTTAATCCCAATATCAAGTAATTTTATTTTAAATATGAAAAGTTAATTGCGTAAAATTTAGAAAACTGCATAAAATCCGCAATGTAATTATTATTATTACGGTTTTAATTATCGAAAATTTTGCTTTTCCTTCGACTGTTTATTTAATCCCAAAATGGTAACGAACTTTATTTTAAATATAAAAAGTTAATTGCTTAAAAATTAGAAAACTGCATAAAATCCGTAATGTAATTATTATTATTACGGTTTTAATTATTGAAAATTTTGCTTTTCCTTCGACTGTTTATTTAATCCCAAAATGGCAACGAACTTTATTTTAAATATAAAAAGTTAATTTCGTAAAATTTAGAAAACTGCATAAAATCCGCAATGTAATTATTATTATTACGGTTTTAATTATCGAAAATTTTGCTTTTCCTTCGACTGTTTATTTAATCCCCAAATGGCAACGAACTTTATTTTAAATATAAAAAGTTAATTGCGTAAAAATTAGAAGACTGCATAAAATCCGCAATGTAATTATTATTATTACGGTTTTAATTATCGAAAATTTTGCTTTTCCTTCGACTGTTTATTTAATCCCCAAATGGCAACGAACTTTATTTTAAATATAAAAAGTTAATTGCGTAAAAATTAGAAGACTGCATAAAATCCGCAATGTAATTATTATTATTACGGTTTTAATTATCGAAAATATTGCTTCTCCTTCGACCGTTTATTTAATCCCAAAACAGCAACGAACTTTATTTTAAATATAAAAAGTTACGGAGCCAATCGAGTGCTTCGAATAATGAAATGTGCAAAAATTCGAAAACAGTAGTTTAGCCGATTCGACCAGTGAACGGCTCATATATTCCACGTAGTGGTGCTCACTACGGCTTCAGTAAATCCAAGGTCGATCTATCAGTGACTCAATTCGACTAATCGAAGTGACGCATTTCATCGCGTGCTATCGCCCAAGATGTACTCTTCTTATTTAACGTACTGTACTCGGTGACCGTTTTCGGCTTTATTAGCTCATCAGAACACGCAGTTATCTCGCTTGTGTTGGAAACATGATTGTTATGAAGTATGCGAGGAACAGGGGCCGATAAGGGTTACCATCCTGTAGGCAAGCAAACACTTGTTAAAATTCTATCCGTCAGTCTTATTCGCGTTTCAGTCTAGCTCTGTCGTATGCTCGCCGCCGCGCCGGATTTTACGGTACGTGGTGTTTCACAGAAATTCGAATCTTTTTCGCTAATCAGACGAACCAGCGATTCCGGTCGTCGGAATTCTGATCAGACGTACCTGATCGCTTTGAATCACGTGTGACGTTGAACCGTTGCCAGGATTCGAGCTCGCAGCAGTTACGATGTTTTGAAAGTTTTTTTTAAACGAAATGTCCCTGTTGCGAAAATCAATCATGCTTGAAAGTAATTATGTTTAAAAATTGCGCGGATTTAAAGTTATTGATGTCTGACTTTGTTTTATGAGAAAAAAATGAGAGTGCAAGGAAATTAACGTGATATGTCACCTTTGTTCTTTTTTTGTATTTCAAATTTAAATTTGACACGAGTTTTGTGTAGAATATGGGGTTCTGCCACCCTTTCAAGATTTATGTTATAGAAAACCTGTTTTCTGAATTTTTATTGAAGTTGAGACGTGATAATAAATATTGGAATGCCTGTTATTTATTTTACGACTGAAAGAAGTCGTGCAAAATGTTCGAATAAAATATCTATAGCTGAAATGAACGATTTTGAAAAATAATTATGTTCAGAAACCGCTCGAATTGAAAGACAATCGTTTCTGACATTGTTTTATGTGAACAATTTAAAGTGCACGGTTTCTTCGCCATATTTAAATTCACGAATATTCTATACAATATGGTTTGGCTTTCCTCTCAAAATTTATGTCATGAATCTTGAAAATTGAAAAATGACAAGTAGGCTGCGGATTGTATGCACTTATGACAAAGATGCCATGGAAAATATTGGAACAATTTAAAAGTGCTCCTGCATTCTTTTCAATTTATTACAATTATATATATATATATATATATATATATATATATTTATATTACATTTAATGCAATTCAGTTAGAAAAGTTTTATTTTGCTTAAAGATCTGTAGTCTATTGATACAAAATACTAGTTCGGCTGTTATTAATTCTTTGAAAGTTTTGAAACGAAATAGGAAATCTTATGTTTTGTAAAATAATTATGTCAAATTCAAAAGCCACTCGGATTGAAAAATATTTATATCTGGCAGAAATTTCTTTTTTTAGATATGTGAAAAACTTGTGTGCAAGAAATTTAGCGTGATGTTTCTTTTGTTTGTTTTCTATGCATATGGAAATTGACGAGTATTCTATACATGTTTCTGTTTTTCTGTCAACCTTTGAATATGTTACATAAAACTCTTATCGTTGTGTATATCTTAGTACAGTTGGACAGCGATAAGAAATAGTAGAACACTAGTTACTGATTTTGCGACGAGAAGTTTTAAATTAGCGTTAGCAATTTTTCAGTTGTTAGTAAACAATTTTTGTATAGCACGACTTGGGATATATCTATTCTAAACTTTTTATAATATTATTATATTATAAATTGTTTTCGATTTGAACTTCTGTTGTTCATTTATTTAGCATTTCATCATAATAATGCTCTTAAAGTTATCTTCTGTTGATAAAGAAGATCAAGAAGTATGCAATCGAGTATTTGTATGGGTATTGAAGGATTTGCGGGTAATTTAGATAAACGTGTTTATTATTTGACTACTGAGTGTTGTCATTAACTGACTGTCCATATGATAGCACTCGCGTCATTCACAAATATTTGATCAAATTGACTTTATAAACAGATTTTATAATCTCGAAACTAGCTTATAACTTCTGACGACTTTAACAGCAACATAATTGGAATTAAATCAAATGTTTTAATTGTTAACAATGTTTAAATTAAACGTTCCATCGCAGAACTAATTGTTTAGAACAGTTCCAATTTTGCGAAATTAGTTTCAATGAAAGTTTATATATAAAGTTTATATATTTTGGAGGATCGAGAAAATGAAAGATTTTAATCAGTGCAGCTAATTTTTTATCCAAAATTAAATGACGTATATTACTGACTGGTACATTTATTTATAGTTTACAGCTGACGTCAATGACATTCATTAAAAATGAAATAAGTTATAGCATATAATAAATTAAAATTGAAGATGATCTAGAGATTTATAGATTTTTTTTTCTAGTATAGAAATATTTCTTTTAAGATTTCTAGTATAGAAATATTTCTTCTAAAATTTCTAGTATAGTTTCAAATTATATAAATGTATATTATGAGCTTGATATTTTATTTCTTTAGAATTTTGCAATTTTTATCAACACTGTAGTTTTTTGTTTAAATCAATCTTAATTTTCTAAATGATACTAAAATTTGTCATAGACAATCACGATTTATTACAATATATATACATTAACAGATTTTATAGTGTAATACAGTGTGTAATTTAATTTTCAGACAAAATTTATTCAATTACTTAATTATTATGTCATAAATGAAATGTATCAGTAAACAGAATCAAAAAACAATATTAGGTTTATTTTGGTTGAACATTAAATCTTCATAGATCACTCAAAATTATTGGTTTGAGATTCTTTATTTTACAATTATTTATTACAATTATTCCATAAATTTACATTTAAAAATGCAGCTTCGTAATTTTTACAGTAGCAGATTTTTATGCAAATTCTCATTTTTGTAAGCTATTTTATAAAACTTAGAATTAAGAAAACGTTTCCTTCATTAATTGAATAACTCTGAATTTCAAAATATAAATATTATTAATAATTGTTAATCTATACATATACATTATTGTATTTTATCATTAATACACATCCCAATTGTATTATTTTTGAAGCATCATAAGTCAGTCGCGTTTACTACTTGGTAGTTTCAGTAATAAATTAAATAGTTATTCCTTTTAAATTCACAATTACGAAAAGCATTATGTTTGCTTCATTTAAAAACTCACTACTTTCGCACCCTTGAATGTTTCTTGTTCTTAGAGACTCTACTTTATTATAAAACATAGTGATCAAATAAAGTTGTTTTTCTTTCGTTTTACAGAATCCGACGATTATACAGAGTTTAAAAAATTCGTTTTCAATTTGGTTTCAATGAGATCTTGTAAAAGGTAGTCTGTGCATTACAATGCCTCTTTAAAAGTTGTTCTGCAATTTTTTGTCGCAATTTTATTGTAATACTATAAATGAAAAGTCTGTCGCTGACTCTGTATGAAAATATAATTTGAATACTTTCAAACCATTAACTAGCTAACTAAAATGAAAAAGTATAGCAGGAGGAATATTTACTTTTTACATTTTTCCGACATTGTTCATTGCATTTACATTAAAAATTATACAAAAATCGAGATAGGCCAAATTCCTCAGAAATACTACAAACAATGTTGCTCTCGACCGTACGGTTAAGTTATAGTGAAATAAAATAATAATAATAAAAAAATATAATAATAATATTTAATATAATATATATAATATATATTATTATTATATATAATATTATATATATATTATTATTATATATATTAATATATTATATATTATATATATTATTATATATATATAGATAGTAATATAATAATAATAATAATAAAATAATAGCAATATCAAATAATGAATTATTTAAGATATAAAAGATGTTATTTTAAGAAATCTTTAAGCCAAGCTTTGCTTCAAGCGAAGCTGTTTATTTAAAAAGTTTACGAACCAAGAGATTTTCGTCTGAGTCCATCTAATATTCTCTGAAAAATATTTCGTATTATTACCATTTTATCTTGCAGATATTTCATTGAGAATGTTCATATTGATAAAGCTGATAGGTAAACTCAGGGGCTGATAATTACATCGTCATATAATTTCCAAGCTGGATCTCGCAAATATCAAATAATAATTCCAGACAATCACAAAACCAAATAACATATTATTTGAAATAATATTTCAAACAATGCCACTTCAAACACGCCCAGCACTGATACCGTGGCATAACAAATATTGGAAACCGACGACGTACATTAAACAGTCGATTATCACTGAACCGCGGATCTTTACGTAAAATAAAAATTGTCTGCATTGTCTGCAAGCTACAGACATTTATTTCTTTTTTAAATAAGCTTAATGAGTTGAACATGAATACAATAGCATCTCTAATTGTGTTTGGAAATATTTTCACTGCTTTCTAAAATCCGCAGTCTAATTATCACAAACACTGTCTTTCCCTCCAATAATTTTAATAAGTCGAACATATATATAGTGTGTCGAAATTTTGCAATTCTTCTGATATGCCTTCTCACTCTTGTGTCTCTCATCTATTCGTTTGTTATTAAAAATATACGTTGTGCACTTGTGACAATAATGCGCGTATTATGAAAACGTTCTCCCCTCTTATTCATGAATCTGTTCCGAGATCTTTCGAACGAAAAGCACAATAAAACAATTAAAAGGGACACCGTCGTATTATTTTTAACCGACCAGGAAATTAAGTTAAGGGACGAAATGAAACGTGTACGCGACCCTCCTGCGAATACAGTTCGAATCCACGAATATACGTGTGACAAACGAGTTTCGTTGGCGGTGCTTTTCGCGTTAAGCTACGAATGGACAGACAACGACGACGCGACGGCAGACAGACCGCTTCCTACAGAAACATGTTTGACCGCATAAAAAAGTCCGCGTTTTTATTTTCCTCGTCCACGATTAACCGACCGACACAGTCTCTACTTTCAGTTGAATATCGAAGAAGGAGGCTGCGACAACGACCGACACGGGGAAGATGGACACGGTGAAACCTGGCTGGTTCAGTGAAATCAATGATCTGTGGCCAGGTGTCTCGTTGTCCCTCGAGGTTGTCAAAATACTGTACCGGGAGCGGTCGCCGTACCAAGACGTAATGGTGCTCGAAACGTAAATATTGATTGTCAACCTCGTCCTCCTCGTTTCAAACTAATGGAACACGTTCCTCGAACACGAGACAGCGAAGAAGCCTCGAGGCTTACCGGGAAAACGTTTCGCAAGTTAAACCGTACCGCGATCGAACGCGTTCGCTGTCATCGTATCTCTCTGTGATTTTTTACGTGTGATTCATGGTGACACGCGCTGTGACAGTATCGTGAGACGTTAATGACAAAACGAGCATGATTACGCAGCATGATTAAACATAATTAATGCAACAACACGATGGAAACGATAAATAATCGAAACATGATACATTGAACGTCGACGAATAAAGAATAGAGAATATAAATAGTATTTATATAATAGAATATAAATTATATTATATAATAATAGAATTTATATTATATAATAATAGAAATTTATATTATATATATATATATATATATATATTATATTATATATATATTATATAATAATAGAATATAAATAAGAATATAAATAATGAAGACGACGAGTTGACGATACGTCGATTACATGGCACCCTATATCGTATATTAAACAATAACATTATAAATACGTTGCAGCTAACAATTTTGAGTAGAAGTGTATACTTTCAAAATTTCTTTTTTGCAAAAAGGAGGGACTGAAATGACAAATGTATTTCGGTCAATTACGCGATTGAAATGATAACAATTGTAATACACAAATCGGATTATAATTTGCTACGAATTAACCGCATGAAATTCGCACAATTTTCTTCGACGTGCATGTCTTCTCTCGCATGTCTCAGTCACTCGTTCACAGGCTAACTTATATTATGAGCATGTTGTATTGATAAAAGTAACACCGCATAAAGTGGTAAGTAACGAGTCGATTTCATGCGATTCTTCTGTTGTCAAAATCTGGGAATGAAAGAAAACGATGTCATACAAGAAACAAAAACTGTCCCGTTCTATTAGGAAAATTATTAACACGGCTGTGGTTTTATCATTTCTGGATCAATCCATAAATTACGGTTAAAAATTGCTGAATGATTTGTTTAATGGTACTAACTACTTCAATCTGCTACCGACAAGTTGTCTCCAGTGACGTCATCCGATAATTTCGTTTTACCATTGTCATGTAAAAAGAGATTGTTTCGGTTCCTTTTTAACTATATATAGCACAGTAATTGAATGTACGATTGATAATTTTACTGTGGATAAAATGTTTATTACGCAGTTGCGATAGAAATCGTAGTGCAGAGGACTAAATTACTCGATTCAGCACTAACCGTCGCTGTCGATGTGCTAATTGCTGCGAATGATAGCTAAATATTAATTAGATTGTTCTAGTGAAAACGTATTGACCTTTGTATGTATTAATCCTAGCATTTAACGAGATATTAACGAGCTGACTGCAAATAATTGTAATAGAAGGAACGATTACGTATTCATATATCAGTGATTTAATACAGGTTTTACACTCGAAATTCATGTTTTTGTAGATCATTGGTCATCCCTTTGAAAATCAAATTAACCCTTCTACAAGTTTGATTTATCCCTTTGCAAATCGAATTCACTTTTTAAATTAACCCTTACAAAGGTTATAAATGGCCGTGATTTATTCAATTTTTAAGTTTATTATAACTTTGTGTGCTTATTTATAAAATCATGCAATTTTCGTTACAAATAATTAATCTTCACATAAATTGTCTCGATAATTATTTACATAATGTCATTGAATTTTAAAATTTAATATCAATGTTATTAAAAATAATCATAAGTAAGCTAATTTATTTTGCAAAAGGGTGAATTTCATTAGCAGAAAGGCGAATAAGAGCTGCAAAATGGTTAATTTGGTTTGCAAAAAAGAGGAATGTTATTCATGAAAGGATTAATTTAGAGCAGTGCTCGAAACGCTTTGGAACGCAACATTGGGCACCGCCTCCTGCCTACCGCCGCAACGTCTCGCTCCCCGTGTTACTTCCATCAGCTGTGAGCCGCAACGCTCACGGGGAGCGGGACGCTGCGGCGGTAGTCAGGAATCGGAGCCCAATGTTGCGTTCCGAAGCGTTCCAAGTCCTGGTATACAGAGTGTCCCAAAAATGTCTCGCAATCCCGAAATGGAGGGCTCCTGAGGTAATTTGAAGCAACTTTTTCCTTAGCGAAAATGTAATCCGCGGCTTTGTTTACGAGTTATTAGCGAAAAACGCCGACCAATGAGAGGCGAGCTCGGCGCTGGCGCGAGGCAGCCGAGCCAATGGGCGTAACTGAGTCTCGTGCGCTCGTTAGCTAGACCGCCTGGCGCCAGCCGAGCTTGCCTCTTATTGGTCAGTGTTTTCCGTTAATAACTCGTAAACAAAACCGCGGATCATAGTTTCGCTAAGGAAAAAGTTACTTCAAATGACCTCGGGAACCCCTCATTTCCGGATTGCGTGACATTTTTGGGACATCCTGTAGAGTACAAAACCTGTACTTATCAAAAGTACACCTATTCAAATACGGTACGTTGTTATGTATTGCGAAATTAATACGGAATTAGGAATTATGGAATTAGGAATTATGGACTGTTCGGCTGCGGGACATTAAATTATTTTCAACACGCATACGTAGGAAGTCGCACGGAAGGGCCTTAATCTTAGATGGCATCATACAATGCACAGAAAAAGATGAGTTTTCGTACCAGGAGGCAATTGCTTTTCTACCATTATGCAGCCATCCAAATCCGAAAAGTGTAAGATCCCACATAGATCGTATTGCTTAAATTATAGTCTTTCGTACACGTGTAAATGTTAGTACAAGCTATTACAATTATTTTAAATATCACGACGTCTGAATCGTTATTTTGCTGTGCAATTTACAATCGTATGCAAAAGTCTAGATATCTCTTTCTTTCGGTTAACGATACATAGAAACAGAAGTGTTGAACATTTTGTGGCACTTGGTTGATCAGGTTCAAATTTCTATGAATAAATTCCAAACAGTGGCATAAAAATATCTATGAAAAGTATAATTACGTATATATATATATAAATGAATAAAATTGTTTATTTTCGTAATGACAATAATTCCTGACAAAAATGCTTAGGATCGCTTATAATTTTATTCATCAATATTTTTGAAGGTACTCCGTCTAGATACGTTACTTTTTCTGTAGACATATTTAATTTTTAGATAATAACATATAACAAAAAATATAACCAAGTAAAGATTATTGTCGTCATTATTAATATTATTACATTTATTGCGTTTCGATTTGCACCAATTACAATCTTAAGAGAGTATATAGTGATAATATTTCACTTATTTTTTCATAATTTTTGAGTTTCAAGTGAATTTTAATGTACTTCATAGACTTATGTATTATATAATCGAATTTTGATTGAAAAGTATATAAAATATAATTAACATAGATAAATTAAATGTAAGATATAGTAGAATGTAGAATCTAATCTAGCTTTGGGTACAGAATGTGTAAAATATAATAAACATAGTTAAACTGAATATGTTCAGTTATCCTATGGGATATATTAAAGTGTTGGCAATTATATTAAAAAAAAAAGAACAGAAAATGTAACATAATTTATATTATTGTGAAATATAGTTTGTGATGAATGCACTTCTTTAGTTGTGATTCAATTAGGAAAGCAACGTTAATCGACGTCCACAAAATGTGCAGAATTTCTGTTTCTTCTAAACATGTGAAATTCCTCAAAAATGTACATAGACTTTTGTGTTTGATTGTATTCAGTCCAATAGTAAGAAATAATCGAAATCAAGCTTTAAAAGATATTATATTACGTTAAATGACTAGACTACGGACTTTCTATAATGCTACTGTATTTGAACGTGTAAAGTGGAAATGGAAATGAGCGAACTAATGTTGAATATAATTACACACATTACAAGAATTTATATACTTTTGTACAGTTTATACGATCAAAGTCGAAACTTTCAAATTATGTAATTATTTTGTATTTTTATCCGTTTTCTGCATTTACTGATAGGTTTTAATCGTTGGGGGTGGCGATGGAGGGGTTGCCCGGGAGGTGGCGAAGCATCCCCAAGTAGAAAAAATAGTACAAGTCGAAATTGACGAGACGGTGCTGGAGGTTTCGAAAAAATACTTACCTGTGATGGGCGCCGGCCTTGAACACCCCAAAGTCACGCTTTTCGTGGGCGATGGCTTTGAGTTTTTGAAGCAGCGCAAACAAGAGTTCGACGTTATTATCACAGATAGCAGTGATCCCGTCGGTGAGTACATTCGCTTGATTGTAATCGATTAGCTTTGCATACACGAAATCGGCAAAAAGCTTTTTTTGAAAGTACGAATGAAAAATATAAAAATGAATACTTCGCAGTCAAAGCTTGAATATAAAATATTTGAAATAATAAATCTGTTGCTTAGAAACATAATTCTCAAAATATTTCCAAAGTAAAGGTATAGTGCTTGTTTTTATTTAATAATCTTTGTTATGATTGGTCCAGTGTTATTTATTGCTAATGCAAATTTTTGTCTTTCTGAAAAAGTTCGATCGTTGAGTGTTATTTATTATTGATTTATTCTTCGGAACAAAAGTTGTAGTCCTCCCTTTTTAAAATAATCTCAACGTATTACTGGTTGGACATTATTTATTATTCCTTTCGTTTTAGAAACATTTATTCATCAATATAAAAATTTTGGTGTTCGTTTTTCGGAACAATTTTTTCAATTCTCATTGATCGTATATTATTCTATTTTATATTATTATTATATCATAAAAATTTATATATTATATTATATTATTATATATATAATTTTATATTATAAAAATTTTGGATAGTCAGTAACAACTACTATAAAAAATAACTCACAATCTGAGTATCTATTGCTTCCATTAACAACCTCTCTAATGAATTATGTAGCATTTTAATATCATATTTTTTCTTAAATATCAAAGATGGTACCTTGAGTTTTTTCAAAATCAGTGCACCTTTTTTCCCGAATAATTTTATTTTACTCGTAAATATACTATATATATAATATATAATATAATATAATATAATATAATATAATATAATATAATATAATATAATATAATATAATATAATATAATATAATATAATATAATATAATATAATATAATATAATATAATATAATATAATATAATATAATATAATATAATATAATATAATATAATATAATATAATATAATATAATATAATATAATATAATATAATATAATATAATATAATATAATATAATATAATATAATATAATATAATATAATATAATGTAATATAATATAATATAATATAATATAATATAATATAATATAATATAATATAATATAATATATATAATATATAATATATATAATAAATAATATATATTGACGAGTTAGTGATTTCTTAACATCGAATGCATCCTCCGTGCATCGCAAAAAGTAGCATGAGAATAAAACAACTTTGAAACTTATTTGAATTTTAATGTCGATTTTCAAGAGAACAGGTTATTCTTGACTCATGGTTTCTCTCTTTGATACCATCGTTCCACCTGACGAGTGCTGTACGATGCAATAATAAAAAATTTTATCTTGAAAATCATGCTCAAGGTTAACTTCGCAAGACCAGTTTTTTTTAATGAAATGTTCACTGATCACACATACGTGTACAATCACGCTGTAACGGTCGCGCAATATACATAATTTCCTAACACCCTGTACATAGGAAAATTAGTAAACCCAGCGATATCGGGGAGAGAGACTTCCGATGGTCGACAAAGGGCATCGTGCCAACAGAAAAGCGATACTTTATCCAGTAGTTATGCAATGTAATCTCACTGTAGATTAGATTGTTTTCGAGACTGGTCCAATAGATTCTTATAAAATGTGTTCATGATATTTATAAACCTGTAGTAAGAGAAGATCATTTCTCATATTATACTGTGAATCCTTTATACGCATTCATGGCATGTGCAGATTTTTCAAATGCAAGAGAACATATAAATTAACAAGGTCTGGTAGTATTTCTTTTTATTTTTCTATAATGAATATCTTATAATCGACCTTCTAAGGAAACTTTTATGTAATTTTAATCTTTATAATAGACCGCATGAAAACGAGAATTTGCATAATAATTACTTTCTATTTTTTAATAATGTACAGTTTGTGTATTAACATGAACATTTTATAGTAGTAACAGTAAAAATATTATTTCACTTGCTTTTCAGCCTATGAAACGGGATATACATTTTTGTTTCTATATATAAAATTTACGAAGTCAGGAATTCGATGAGCATTTTATATGTGGTAACGTGTTTATAAACTTGTAGAGAAAACAGAGATTATTATAATACCATGTTTTCATATAAACAATTTATACATAGCGCGTAGTCGTTAATGAAAAAATACTGCCAGTATTAATAGTAAAAAATCATTAGGAAACTAATGAAGTAATAGTGTGCATTTCTTGAAAGAAGAACTTTTTATAATTCCAAGTAACCGGAGTAAGTTTATTTTCACTTTTAATAATTTTAGAACATTGAAGGTTTCTACTTTTAGCAATTTTACTAAATTAACAATCTCTATTTTTAATAATTCCCGTGCATTAATGGTTTCCACTTTCAATAACTTTAATACATTTTTATCATAAATGCATAAAGCTCACGATACTCTACTTATAGCTAGAGAGAAAATATTCTTGATTAGGACGAGGTTAACAAAAGAGAATTTGTTATAATTATAAAACTTTACGTAAAATTCTGAAGAATGTACTAATATTCTTCATACTTTTTATGAGAGAATTAATTAATATATATATATTTTTTTTAATTAATATATTTATATATATAATATAATATATATATAATAATATAATATAATATAATATATAATATAATATATATAATATAATATATATATAATAATATAATATAATATAATATATAATATAATATATATAATATATTATATTAATATAAAAATTAATATATATTTTTTAATTAATTCTCATATAATAAGTATCAAGAATATTAGTACATTCTTCAGAATTTTATATATATATATTTGCAAATTGAGTCTCCAGTAAATTGTAGATTGTAATCATAATTATAATTGTGATTCAACATATTAATGCTGTTATGTATTAAATATTGTAAGGCACATTTCTCATTTCAGGTCCAGCAGAGTGTCTGTTCCACGAATCATATTTTAGTCTAATGAAAACTGCATTGAAACCTGGTGGAGTAGTTTGCAGTCAAGCAGGAACTGCGTGGGCAAATCTCGAACACGTTGCACAAACACTACAACACTGTAGGGCGGTATTTCCAGTTGCATCGTACGGAGTCGCAGCTGTACCTACGTATCCTACGGGACAAATTGGTTTCGTACTTGGTACTTTAAATCCTGTAAGTATATGTATAGAAACTTTATTAGCGTGTATAACAATTAAAAAACTATTTTTATCAAAAGGATCGCAAGACACATTTACAATTTTTAATTAACCACTATTTTCTCGAAGACGTGAAAAGACACTTTTTAACATTTTTAATTGACACAGTACAAAGACGCCTTTGAAAATATTAATTTAATATTATTATCACCAAATGGACCAAATTACGTGTTTCGCAAACTTAAATTGGTAAAAATAGATCGGTAAAAATAGTGTTAGTAAGTCAAAAATAAAATAACAATACCGAATATTTTTTCTAATGTTTGCTCTGTATTCTGTATTTTAAATTGTTAGATTTAAAAATTAACTGAAAGACATTCGCTTACTTAAACCGCTCATTGATTCAAAAATAATTTTTATAAAATGATGCATGCAAATTTTGCATGAGAAGATTTTCTTCGTCAATAATTCCATTACTTTATACCGTAAAAATAATAAATGTTCTTGTCAACGTAGTCATTTTCTATGTATTTTATTCGCAGCCTAGTTATTGATCATGAGCTTTAAAAAATTGTGGCTGAGAAACTGAGTTGCAAGCAATAAAAACGTATTTCAATAATATAATTAGCTTTTTATTAATGTTTACTTGCTCATCCTAAAAACGTTTGAGATTTAACATACAAAATCGGAAGTTTCATGCATAGTGATTGCAAACTCATTGAAACAAATAGAACTCTGCTTCGTATTTATCAACATGGAAATTGATTGTTACAGGAAACGAATTTCAAGGAACCGAGGAAAGTTTTTAGCAATAGCGAACTCGATCAGATGGGCCTCAAGTACTACGACGCCGACGTCCACCGAGCTGCATTCACATTACCGAGGTTCATAACGAAGACATTGCAACAAACGAAACATAAAGAAACAAATCAGTCTGAGATTCTGTTATGAGGAAATCATAGTGTAAAGCATAAAGGGTTGACTGTGTTTTTTATACGGTACAAAACATTGATAACAATATTTTTTTAGAATTCTTATGTTCGCATAAAAATGAACGAATTACTAAAAAATTAAAAATTGAAAATTCGTGTTCAGAAATTTACCGTACCCAGATCGGATCATCACAAAGAAAACAACGATGTAGGATTAAAAATTCTTTATTTCCTGAATGTAAGATGGTTAATATGTATATTTGTGAAATTTCGCTGTAATGTAATAATTATAATAAAATAATGTTCGTTACATAATATAATGGTCATCATTCGCTGTACCTACAACTAATAATAATAATTAATAATAAGAATAAAGCATATAATAATATAATATAAAAATACAACTTGTAACATTCCATAATAATAATAATAATAATAATAAATGTTTATAAGACAGTCCTGTGACTGAATCGATTGTACTATAAGTAACGATTAAACATGATCAGCGTATGCATTCCAATTGTTAAAGAAAAACAATATTCTGCAAATGTTAAAACTGTAAAACACCCCTCGTTGCTTTTTTCAATATATTAACGGTATGCATATATATATTATATAGAATGTATATTAATATATATATTTATCTATTGTATAATTGCCTCGGTACAATTCATTATCTTCGTCATTTGTATATAATATAATCTTATACAATCATGGCACACACCTATATGTATAGGTACAGTAAGGGTCGGATTAGTCCGCCAAAGTCGAGATTCGTGAGGAACACTGAAATCGAGTGTGTTTCAATTTGTCGGACGAAAAATAGTACCATCTCGTGATCCGATTCGACGCATCAATAAAAACAATGCAAATGGTTCCGTCGTTGTTAATCCCAGTTTACATATGGTTGCACCAGTCCGTATCCTACTGCATACACGTATATAAAATTAAAATACAAATGGCGATCCTTCTCAAAATACTCGATACTAAATGCAATAACGTCTACACGTACAGACATACGCATCATGCGGTCAAAAGAAAGTTTAAAAGTACAGCTGGTGATGCAACAATTACAACTCGATGCTAATGCATTCTAATAACCAGATAATTAAACACAGAGTGCCCCAGATAATCCTCGAGGCAATTCGCAGCAATTTCTTCCTCAGCGAAAATGTTCTCTGCGGCTTCGTTAACAAGTTATTAATGAAAATCACGGGCCAATCAGAGAGCGTGTACGGCTGGCCCTCGCGCCTAATGCCGTGCGGAGCTCGCTATCGCGCCACTATTCGTTCGCTGTCCGTGTTTTCTTGTTAATAATTTATTCGCAAAGCCACAGAGAACATTTTCGCTGAGAAAAAAGTTTCTTCAAAATTCCCTCAGCGATCGCTCCTCACCGGATGAAACGGGAGTTGTGGAACATCCTGTATACGAAAATGGGAAAGATCGAAGAGCGAAGATCTTTCACGATTGCACAGGTGACAAGGCTTAGCTGCATTTCGGCAGTTGTTTATAAAATTGTTCGAACACATTTTTAAGAGTACTCGATCTAGAATCTTCGATTTCCGTTTAATTTATCACTAAACCTACCGGGCAGTAAACGTGATCGTGGCATGTATCGTCTCATACAACTGAGAAGATAGCACATAATTGATCCAACCATTTCCCAAAAAAGGGTCTTCATAATTTTCATAATTGTAAAATGAGAAACCGTTAGTTTGACTCTGATAGGTTTAATGTTAAATGAATGATTAAGGGTTTCATTGTTGAACGATATTGGCAACATGCTGGGTCAAAATGGACTCAGACGCGCCGTCGTTCAAGGCTTGAATTTTAATGCAAAACATTGAATATTCACTGTTTTTACCTGCATGACAAAAACTAATCAATGTGAATGCAATAAAAGAAAGTGTCAATTAGAGAACACTGGCTTTAAACTTTTTTTTGAGCACCACCATATATAAATATGCATCACTCTGGAAAAGTTTCATAATCAATTTGTTTTTTCTTCGATTTGTCGGGACGATCTCCTTCACGCTCAGGGATTGCCGGATTTTCTTTTCGATTTCGTTATCGCGCGTTACCGGACATTAATAAAGCATTCGATTTTTGGTAATATTAAAAAAAAAAATCACCTACGTTCTCTACGAGCATATAAAAAAGCGGCAGCTCATTATACTTAGGCACTTTTCATCCTTTCTTTTCTTTCTGTTTTCGTAAACGTATTTCCTCTTAATTCGCCAAATCCGTCGCGTGGATTATTTAACACCTATTTACAACACTTTATCTACCCTCGAGACGCTAACAATAATTGCACTAATTCATCACTCGGGACAGGTCTGTCCAACACTGTCCTATCGCAACTTTCTGAAAATACAGTTCTTTTTTTATACATTCACGTTCCTCCAATCTTTAATAAAGCTCGGTAAGATCCTTTTGTCACTATCCGTCTGCTCAGAAATTCGAACTCAATTGGTAATCGAACAATAAATAATTAAATTTTCCATCTAAAATGCCGACCATCGAACAGAATTAATAATATTCGTATTTTTACTTTTACTATAAGAAATTTTTCTTTCGTTTTAGTTTTTATAAAATTGTAAATTTATAGAGAGATCTACAGTCTATTCATTTTTCTCCATTTAAACAATAAAATATAAACAAGCATCAAATTTTGTCGAGTGTAACATTCAATTTAGAATCGCAAATAACTTTTGTAAATTTATAAATGTATAAACGTATAAATCTTTAATGTATAAACAAATGTATACCGAATGTATAAACGTTTCTAAAAACAAGCGCACATAATTTTTGTATAAAATCTTTTTTCGTGTTTGACTTTCTTGTCTGTCGAATTGGACAGTCCTGACTGGATATAGTCGACGAATCGACAACGAAGTCATCGAAAACGAGCCACCGCCGTACCAGGGAGTAGTCTGGTCTAGAATTTCGAAATAATCTTTTGTTGTATTTTCTTCGAGTACATGTATTCAAAACCATCGCTGCAGATGACTTTAGTTTTGTCTGAACCAACATCTTCAATAAATATCAACTTTCCTCAATTTTTTGTTATTAAGAACGAAACTTCAATTGCAAGGTCTGTCATTTGTTCTTAATAATGAAATTATTTTATACGTTTTGGTCATTAACCACATTCATCGTAATAAATAGTTCCTTCATTCTTTGTATTTCAAATTATCAAGGCAACAGCAATTATGTCAGCTATTAGGTCACCTCTTTTTTAAAAGAACTTCTTGTTCTAAGTGCAGCTCCTAGTTTTAGATATTTTGGTATGAAAAGATGCATTTGTATACTCCAAATAATAGCAAATATATGTACAAACAACCAATACAGAAAAATTCCAAATTTCTTTTAAAAAAATAATTAAAACACTTCTTAAAAAGCCTTTTTGTTCAAAGAAAAATACTGCTTTTAAATTATCTAGTTTAAAATAATGTATTGTACACTCCAAATAAAAGCAAATACATATGCAAAGAATCAATGAAAAACAATCTTCAGATTGCTTTTTAAAAATCTCAAAATCCAAGATATTCTAGACCAGATAATCGCCTTAAAAGGAAATGAAAATCATGCAACAGCGGGGAGCTGAGAGACATATTACAGGTGAGAGAGGGCACAGATTCAAGCAAACTGATAACCTTCAGAACAAAGAAAGACTTAAACATTAATGTTAATTCCGAAAACGGAAAATGTTAATCGTGAGAGGGGAAGGGTGTAGAAACCGTGGCTCGACGCCGCACGGTAACTCGGAAAGTTAATAAAATTAAATGATATGTTGCTTCTCTTGTTAATCCGTGGTTTTCCAACTTAAAATTACGATAAATTAGAACTAAATTAAAACGGGCGTGGCTTGTCTGCGGTTCTCGATAGTCCCCTATCGTACAACAACGAGGTGGCATCAGCTATTATTTCATTTTTACAAAGGCATTTCGTTTTAGCCGTGAACAGGCAGGCGATTGTATTCCTTACTCGTCGAATTCTTGTAAAAATTTCTTTCCTAGTAATAGCTTAGAAGTAGTATTAAAAATTATACAATCATAGAAAAGCTTTTAGATAAGGTCGTCTTCTTTGTAGAAACATTGTTATGTACAGTAATTCCTCACTTTCATGTTTCATGTCAAAATTGTTAATAAAGTTTCTTATGTGGGTTGTATCTCTAACTGGAAATGGGCATTATGTGTACGCTTAATAGTATATTATAGTAATGAAGTATTCTTAATGGAACATTCGTTCTGTTGTATAAGAGAAACACTTGGTCACTAATCAACTGTGATCATTCTAAAGAATTTCAAGAATATAAATTACTTAAATATATATATAGATAGAATTTTGCAGTATAAATTTTATGGTATAAAAAGTGATTTTACAAAATGATTTTTCAGAAATGACTGGACGGAGCCGATTGCGACTTTTTAATGTGAAGTTAGTGATTCTGTTGGATGAGAAAGTCGACATTCTTTTGTAAAAAGCAATGGATATCATATTTGAATTATAGTTTTATCTGTTCATTTATATTTTTGCGTAATTAATGAAGTATGTTCTATTCACGCAGTTCCATTCTTCAAAGAAGTTTATGTCATCAGCCATAATTTTATAAAGTTTCAATAAAAATGTTTATACAAGTTTGGAATCAAAGTATTTATCCATTTCGTGTCGGTATTTTTAGATTTTGGTATAAAATACTATTGAACATACACACATACACTTGTTTATTTACCCGATTTTAGATCGTATAAAAATTGAATTAGCATTGGAAGGCTTTGGAGTAAGGTCTCGTGTAACATGTGAACAAATGGAATTTACACAAATGTTTTAACACGATAGTGCTATCATCGAATGTCACGATAAATTCCATATAATAATGATTAAAAATGAATATAGTTTCAATTACATGAATGTTTAAAAGTGTTTTATTAAAAACCACTGCTTTGAGATTTGCAAGATAATTCCAAAGTTCACCTGATTTTTTAAAACTTTACATACATCCTCGCACATTTTGTATAAATTAAAATCGGTACTATTTTCAAACATCTATAATTGTGCATGACTGTCATTGAAAAGAGATTGAGCAAGTACCACATAAAACTATAAAAAGGCAATATTATTTTAGATTGTCAGTTACCGGAGTTTCAATCATTTTTCGTCACTAAAATTTTATTATTAATTTATTAGTAAGGAACTAATCTTTGAGATATCAAAAAAGAAATGTCAAACGACCATTTAATTTTCAACATGTTACACAAGGCTTACTATTTCCTTAAATTTCGCTTAGTATCTTAAATAAATATTATACAATTCGACAATGCAAAAGTGCTTCGAATTCGTTTCTTCTTCGGACGGTTATTGTCCATTGCATCGGGCAGATAATTATTCTTAGAAAGGCTAGCTTCGAAAGCACATATTACTATCTAAGGACACTTCTCTATCGTTCGGTTACGAAGATTATCATACGAAGGCGTTGTTAGAGACTAAATTTAACACTAGAAGTACGGACCACTATAAAGATGACCGTTTTATATCATTTTATAAAAATAATTATATTTGTCTAGATTTTGCACAACTTATATCATAACGAGTATCAAAAGAAATAAATATATAAAATAATTTCCCACAAATGCAACTGCCGTAATCATAAATTAAAACATTTGAAACTCGCTACTGGAGTGAGTTCCGTAGATCTAGTGTTAAATTAGATTTACGATGCGGACGTAACTTTTTACTACTTTCGAGTTTGAGATTTCAGTACCTGTTTTTAGCGGATTTCATGCCATTTACTTCACCCCTTGATTTATTGTCAAGAGAGTTCGCGGTTTTATCTGCTTTTATGGCAATCCAGCTTCTCCAGGATCTGTTACAAAACATCTTAAATGTTGTTCTGACCGAGGTTTCAACAGCTAAGAAGAACTTTGGGGAAGAATTCGATTCTCCTTAGCAAAAGCTCTGTTGCAAACACATTCTTGCAATGGCATGTCGAGACAATGTCATCCAGGTGAGTAATACAGTCATGGATGATCCATTGTAATATTAGCAAAGTACGAGAACAGTTTGTTAAGTGTAATAAATAAACTGCGGATTTTATGCACGTATGACAAGAGTTAGTGAATAAAATACAAGATTGTACCGAAGTTATCAAAAGATTTAAAAAGGTTGTTCAATTGTATTTGTTAGAATTGTCATAAAAATTTTCATTTTACATAAAGATCCGCAGCCAAGTAATAAATTATTTTTAAAATTAAAGTCTCTCAAGTTTACAATTGGATGGTCCTTTACGAAACGGCACCTTCTGCGATACTTGGAGTCCGTGGTTACTTCTCTGCAAATGTATTTTAACCAGAGATGTGTGAAACAGTATTTTAAATATTAAACGGCAAGTAGACAATTTTTATCTAAAATTTTCCATAGTACGATGGATATAAAATATTTCATTTAGTGTTAAAAGTTGTTAAAATAGTACTTCATTGCAAGGCTGCTGAAAATAGCTAAGCTTTATTATGAAATATAACTAAAAAGAATTTTTTAAAATATATTATATATTTCTATATAATTAAAAATAAAAGATCAGCTTTGCTTGATCGATTTTGTATCCAGAAACGAGTAAGCTAGATGATGAAGATTATGTTTGTCTGAGGTTTCGTTCGCTATTTACAGTAACATTTCATTTGTTTGCATATCATAGCAACTTAATAATTATATTTTTAAATTATGCCCATCTCTGATTCTAATGCATTTGAAATGAATCAATATAATTGACGTATTACACGTGACTCAAAGTAACATTATTCCATAAGTTTCCAATGAACATAACAATCCTACCCGTCAAATTATTGCATTCAGAGTTTTACACTTCAACTATGTTTACTTTGTTTTTCAGTATCAATTATATTACACGAGGTTTGGTAGTAAACGTAATTTGCTTTCATCTCTTAATCTGTATTATTGATTGTCTAGCAGCAAATACAAAACATGTAAAGTAGTAAAAAACGATCACTTCTGTTATGGGAGTAGGACGTTTTTAACTGTTCAATTTGAAACTGGAAATTAATTGACTTCTCACAGTTCCCAAGTAGTCAAACCCATCACTAAGTCACGACAATAGGGTCCATATCGTTGTGTGCTAAGTGACTATAGTTCTACCTGTCAAGGTCATATTATATCTCTAAAAATTCTTTACTATCTTCAAGATCTTAGAAATTGATATTACTATCGTTCTCTAAGTGCGGACAGTGTCGATTACAAAATTTATCAGCACCCAATTCATACTTAACTTGAAAAATTCGAAACTTCATCCACTGTTAGCTAATCCTCTCTGCATCGGCAAAGTAGATCGAATTAGGTATCGCTGTCAATCTTTGGCCGTTGTTTCTTGTTAAAAACTACATAAAAATTCTGGCATGATACGACCATGCGTTTAGAATGAGAATAGTCAGCAACTCTAAATCCTGCTTACACTGAAGCAACAATGAGAAACTTCTCTTGATGTTTTATGTTTCTTGAGAAAATATTGCCATTTCCGTGTTGTCTGTTTCTATTCGAAGCAGGGCCAATAAAAGAAAACTGAAGAACATTTTGAAACATATGACAGCAGAAATAGATATATTTCAGGCGAAAGTGATAAATGCAAAGATTCAGTAGAAGGCTCGTGGAGAGAAAAACGAAAGATTCGATTGCTCAGTTGTGCAAAAACTTTCTGTTTCTCTCTGCCTCTAGTTGCAAGAAGAAAATCTTCTAAAAAATCCAGCCTTTATACGTTGTTTTAGAGTGGACAAAATTGTTTCGAGTTAGTATTTCTTAATAATATTTTAGAACATGAAAATAACTCGTATTTGCTTCAGTGGAGACGCAGCTTTACAGTGCTCGGTCTCATCTATCGTACAAACAAGAAAGAATATCAACGATCGATGTTCAAATGCTGAATGAAACACCTCAAACTATTCGTTGAAATCGACATCGCCGGATAACCGCAGCTGGTCATATCAAATGCGTAATAACAATTACATTTCGTTTGGGGAAAATTTGTCCCCCTTGTACACAATATTACAAAGAACCTAATCGCAAACATATTAGCTCATTTGTGCATCGAAGAGCCAAGCTGACGCAGTCTCCATGCTACTTTAGCGTGAGGAAGAACACTATACCTAATCTAGAGCAATCCATTTCGAGATGCTTGTTCTGTCATCTCTGATCCTAATTATTTCTCCTCGAATCGAAAGGTCTTCGTGTTCGACTCCTGCCTGCTGGACGTCGTCATAGTGACCGTCTTCTTCTCGGTGACTTTGTGCGTCCTCGACTGCTTCAGCATGCGTTCCTCGAGCGAATCGTTATCGACAGCCTTGAACGTGGACAACTCGTTGCCGGAAGTTGCGTACTCTTTAGTTTCCTCCGTGGATTCGAAGTTCGAGCTGGAGGTCTTTCCAGGCATTGACGAATACACCTTGGTCGTGATAGTTTCTATTCTGCTACCAGGAACCACCTTGGTCTCGACGTTCTTGAAGGTCTGGTTTTGGGGAAGGCCACTGAAACGTTGTGGCTCGTGTTTATCCGACCGGAAGGTGCTCAATGGACTATGACTTGAGAATCTGTCCACGGTATCGGTGTAATACTTGTGCTCTTGGCTTGGCGAGTATGATTTTTGCTCATAAGACCGATCGTCGTTAGAATAGAGATCCTGTGAATACTTATCATAAACGTGTTGCTGTTGCTCTTGGAAGACCTTGCGCGTGGGTGACACTTGGGCATACGTCATGGTAGGCACAGGTGGGTACGGACCCTCCATGTGTTTTCTCTCCATAGAGCCGTAGCTCTCCTGATTGATCTTCCTCTCGATTGAGCTAAACTGGCCTGGGCTACTCTCAGCGATAAACTTCTTGTCGATAGAGTAGGGACTTTCTTGGGTGTACCTTCTGTCATACTGATTCTCACTGAACTTTTTCTCCACCGACCCATACTGACTCTCCATAGCTGATCGATATTGACTGTCCTTCATCTTTCGCTCTAAAGTGCTCTGAGTAGAGTGAACCTTCTCGGGGCTGACCAAGTTTTGCCTGTCGACAGAGAGCTGGCTGATGCTGTGCGTCGCTGATTGCAGCTGGTCCAAGTTGTGGTTCATTTGCGACTGAGCATCGTATGCCCTGGTCTCGTACTTCGTAGTATAGCTCTCGTAGCCACTCTGCTCGCCCTCGTTGTCGGTGTCGGCCAAGTCCGGTCGGTTCTTGTACTTAGCCTGGCGAATAGCTGTCAGTCTACCTCTGGCTTCTTCCAGTTCTCGCTCGATACGCAGCACTTCCGACCTCGCGTTTATCTCCTGAGCGATGCCACCGACCATTCTGCGGTTCAGGATCAACGATCGGTCCTCTTCCTGTTGGATGGCTTGCTGTGCAGCTCTTACCAGGTTGTCGGTAGCCCGTTTCACAGCGTTTCCAGCTGCTTGCAAACGCTTGGTGCTCTCACTATCCGGATCAGCTTTCACTTTACAGGCTACCAATAACTGTGCAGTGCTGCTGGCAACCTGCTTCGCGCTGGAGATCAACTTTTCCTCGGAACTGACGCCTTGGACCAGCGCGTTCGCTGATTCCACGAGACTGTGCGTCGCGGCTGCGACCATTCTCGCGGCAGATATCAAGCCTTCGGACCATTGGCCGTCGTCGGAGCTTGTCAGAGGTGTCCTGGAGACCTTTCCTGTTGCTATCAACTCTCTCTGCGCCGCGCTCGCTGCTTTGATGAGGGCCGATGTTGCGGCTGCGATCGACTTTGCCGCTTCGAGGATCATTTCGTCGAAATTCATGTCTTCGTTGGCTTCCTGTAAAATAAAGAATTGTGAGTTAATAATTTGAGGAGTTGGTGACTTTTTCAAAGTTGTTGATTTATTTCTGTAATTTCTTTAACAGATTTTAGTTGTTTTTATGAAGATATCAGAAAGTTGTCTAAGATTTCGATACTCTGTACCCTAACATGTGGATTTACATATTTTAAACGTAATTATATGTACAAAAATTTATGGGCTAGTTTACAAAAGAGAAAACTTGGAATACACTAACAGTCATGATAGATGTCCATTTTATACACATAATCAATTAGTTAAAAATCAATTTTGTATAATCAGTGTTTTATTTAATTCTTGCTAATCTCAAATAATGCAATTTTAATAAATTATTTATGTAAATGAAATTTTAATTTTGTTCTATTTCTATTCCACTTTAATATGTACTGAAGCAAAAATTGAACAAAAATAATCGATTCAAAATTAACTAAAAATTTTTAATAATCATTCATAATTCATTGAATAATGGTGATTAAAATCTTGAGTAGTGCATTTATTACACGTTAATAGATAGTGCTTGTGATTATATTTTAAAAAAAAGTAATTTACTACGCCAAATGTATTGATCAATTGAAAATCAAACATTTTATTTAACAAGATTTCGATTCTTGTTTAAAATATTATTTGAACATATTTTGGCCGTATGAGGTCGAAAATTCTAAATATATTTTTTCAAAATCTAGATATTATTTTGTATATACATATAGTAAGTTTTAAAAAGTGTGCACGATAAAGAGCCACTCTTAGCTCACAGTTTGATTTGCATTGAAATGGAATCTCGTAGTTTTACCTACAACTAATTTAAACCTTACCTTCGATGAACATTCGTCGATTAATCCGACCGCCATAATAATATGTTTGATTCCTGGTCGATTGTTAAAAACAACCAAGAATATCAAACATATCTTACGGAAATCAGAGAAAGTAGTCCAGTCCGTCTTCTTCGTTCAACAATATTGTCACTGACAGTGTCAGTAGAAACCATAACATTTATAATGTCAGCTGTTCAATTGTGTGAAAATCTTTCGTGTTCAAACTGTGAAATTGTTTCGCAACGCGTTAACAATTTCTCAAAATAAAATATCACACATAGTAAAAGCATTAAATTATATTAACAATATGTAAACCTTAGCAATTTTTAATATTTATCAGCTACTTTTTAGTAGTCACGTTATCCTACAACTTATCAAAAGATTTGTAGATTACAGCTTTTCCTCCATATCGTCTCGCAGCTTAATATTTTAATCTATCATATTTTCAAGGGGAATTCTATTATTTTATAATATACCAGGACTTTCACCTAACACAGGCCACCTATTGATCTGTTTTGACATATTCATTCAGCATAATGACATGATCTGTTTACATGATATTAAAATTACCATGCAGTTGATTCCAGATGAGATTCCAGATTCGAGAAACACTTATCATGACGTTGCAGTTAGAAAATATCTTCGGCTGGCCTGTTTTAGATTGAACATCCTGTATAGTACTTCACAGACTTTCTAGCATTCACAGTATTTTACAAATGTAATGTCTTCTGACAGTAAATTATAATTGAACGAACAATTTATGATCAGAAACCGAAAAGAAATCAAACGAAAATTCTCAATACGTCAGCAGCTAAAGTGATTTATTGAAATTCTTATCAAGCGCGATCAAACTGTCTAAAATATCCTGCAATATGTCAACATGACACGAGTCACCAGCCAATAAGAAGCTTTATCCACTCCTTCAGAACATCATACTTCATCTCCTAAATTAAATTAAAATGAAAGCTCTTGACTTCGAAAACTAAAATCAACGAAACTCACCTGAATACTTCTTCGTGGTCTCAAACTAGCCAGCTTCTTGGCAGCAGCATCAATACTAGCGGCAGCACCCAGCAACTCGTTCTCCGCGATGACGGTCGGGTCATCAGGGTCCACCCAGTCATTCCCCTTCAGCAACTCTGCCACAGCTACCAGCTCTGTCACGCTCTGAGCGATCTTCCTCGATATCGGCACCAGAGTGTGCTTAGCATCTCCAGACCTGGAGGCGATCTGCAGGATCGCTTGCAGCAGTTCCCTGTAGTTCATCGCCACATCGTGGCCAGCCTGGAGAGTCCTGTCCCTGAGCTCGGCCGTCTCAGCGCAATTGTACGCTGCGCCTTTGCAGATGGTCAACATGTCGCTGATGGCCTTGCGCACCATGTTCGCCGCCGCGATAATGTCGTCTTGCTTGCAGCTGTTTCCTGCCGCGACTGCTTTTCCTGTTGACATTGTGATACTCTTGGTGCAGCGGACCAGGTCCTCCGGGGTCACGTTCATCTTCTGGGTCTCCGGCGTGTTCAGGGCACGGATCTCTTGGGCGATCGCCTCTATCGTTGATTCGAGAGCTCTCGTGCCGCGCGTGTGCTCGTCCTCCACGGCCTTCACCGTCTTCAGTAAGGATGTTACGTTCGTTACCATCACCTGAGGAAGAAACGGAGAGACGTGAATATCAATGTGTATCCTTTATTGCAGAATTGGGCGTTCTTCGAATAAGTTCTTCGAATAAAATTTGATTCGGAAAATATTTCGTATAAATTCGTTGAAAAACATTTTATTCGAGAAATATTTCGAACAGATTTTTCGAATTAATTATAATTATATTATTATATATTATTATAATTATATAATATTCGTTCATTCGAATATTACGAATAAATTCTCCGAATATATCGAATGAAATTTTCTTTGAAATTTTCTTTGAAATTTTCTTTGAAATATTATACGAATAAAATATTATTCGAAAAATTTCTTCAAAATGTTATTCGAATAATTTCCAACTCTGCTTTATCGCATAGATGTTGTCGGAGTCTTCTGTTGATTGTATTGGTATTATCTCTAGTGTACAGTTTCTAATGTTAGGAATATGTTTAACAAAAACGTTGTATGTTTTACTTTTAAGAACTGTAGTGTTGCGTGTTGAAGATTTATGTGTGTTTCGAGTGAATGTGGTCCATGGATTTGTGACGTTTGAAAAAAGCGTGGCTACTTTGAAGTATTTTTTTTATCCTGCTTGGTATCCTCTCTCTGGGGTCTGTTATTTTTATTAAATATATATATTCTTTATATTAGTATTCGCTTATTGTACTGCATAAAAGATAGAAACACGGAGTTGCTTTAACTTCTTTGAAATCTTTGGGTATTGTAGACTTCGATTGTACACATAATACTATGTTAATTAATTTCATCTGAATTTTTAGAAAAATTCTAGTGCGATACTTCCCAGCTGAGTGAATATGGTACCTGTATGTATAAATGGTAACTGCATGTATAAATGGCGAAAATTGCTAAGAGAAATGTAATAGTTGTTCTAAAAATGTCTGGTCAATTTATGGGCATTTATGAGACAAGTTAGTAAGTAAAAACAGTAATGAGCATAAAAGAATTTATGAATGTCAATCTATTATTTTCAACGTGTTAAAATTATTAAGAACAGAATTAAATTTCTAGTTGCCTTCTGTTTCTTATAATTGAAGTAGAAAATTGTTATTTTGCAGAAAGATCTAACTTTTTACTTGCATAAAGAGTCTGACGTTAATAGATGTTATATGTTTCTATGTTATAAATGTGTTAGCTGGTCTAAAATTGTTACACAACGATAGAAAGAAAGAATCTACTAATGGGAGAAGAGAAATACTTAATCAAACAGTGAATTTTTCATAAGATAAATTGTAATTTCTTTTTATAGAAGTGTTGAACTACCATTCAATGGTATTTTGATACTTGTGGCCTGTTTAGGAGATATAAAATACAGTGTGGCTGAAGTAAGATGACCTGTTTAAATATTTTACACATTATAGACACTAATAATATAAATTATCAAGAAATTAAATAGAAATTAAATGATATATAATATAAGCAATATAAAATATATAATGAAAGGACTAGTATGTTATTTACAAATGCTTTGAAATTGATTCTGAGAAATATGTCAATTTTTCAATAAAAATCTCACTATGTGGTGAAGTCTTCTCATCATTGAATAATTTTTCACAGATCATTTCTCAAAAGTTGTCAATGTTGATCTTTTCATACATAAACTTAAATTAAATATTGCCAATAAATCCATTTAAAGAAACACGATGACATTGTTCTTAATTTTGTATGTCTCTAGATATTTTGGATATCGAATCATCTATTCATTATAAATTCTCATAATAAATTTGATACTGCCTAACATTGTTTTGCCTAAATAAATAGAGACTTGGCAAACATGGAATCCTTAATTTAATAATTGTTTTCGTCAGATAAAGAAAACTATGAAATTCTTATCAAATTTTAATGAGATTCTGATTTTGCTGGATTGTATTCGGTTGTACTTGTTACGAATGCATAAAGAATCGCGGTGTAAACAATTCTACATATTTGCAACAAATATGTAAAAATGCAAACTAGTTAACTAATAAACCACGTTCAACCCTATCATTCATTGTGACCATTACGAATTTGAAATATTTAAAAAAGAAGATCGAACGAGACGAGCAAAGCCATGTTTTTCCCAGCCGACAGAAATCCGTGGAACCCACGTGTACAAAATTTAAACAATATATAATAATCGTTACGGGGTTAATTTATAAATTATGTCAGACGTACGGTTCGAATACTGATAGATATCAGAATCTGCTGCAGAAGAATTTTCCGACCATAGAATGTTACTCGTGTTAGCGAAAGTGTAACGTGCTTACTATTAGAATCAAACAAAACCGTCGAGAAATGTTAAAAAGTGAGTATCGAGAGAATTAGAAAATAAAGAAGTAGAAAACACTCTTATATTAGAGATAGACTTTTCCTCTTGCATTAGAAAAGAGTTGCGACCGAGATGTTTCAATACCATTTTCTAACAATTCGATTATAATATGTTTGCGTTCGCATGAATTACTAAAAATATTCTGCAATTTGTAAGTACAAGAACGTACTTTTGTATCGTGCAAGTAAAGAAAAAATGTCGTGAGTTATTCTCTCTGTAATCAAAGGACGAATCAGAATATTATTACTAGACTGTGAATTTTCATACAAAGTAAACGTTGCCAAAGTGAACTCCAAGACACAGGATGTATGTATAGTCCTCACGCGACAAGAAGGCAGCTTTGTGCGTACATTCCCCCTCCTACTAGCTGCCCCCCACCTGCCGCAGCTATCGGTCGTTATTGGGCGGAAACGATGACGAAGCGACCGAGTGCTGTGGTAGTGGGGCAGCTAGTAAGGGGGGGGGGGACGTAAACACAAAGGTGCCGTTCTGTCGCGTAAGGACTACACGTACACACTTATTTATTCTCTTAATAATTCTAATAAGGTGAAAACAACGCAACAGTATCATTAAATTGTTGCAACGGTTTCGCTATTTTGTATCTTATCCACTCGTTTTTGTCACAAATGCACAAATCCGCAGTCCGACTATTAAATACAATCGAAGATACGCAAAATTCGTTGTCCAAGCTCACCGAAATCGTTATGATTAATTAGAAATTTCTTATCCGATCGTTCGAAGAGCGCGAGCATGATTAATTCACGTCCCATTAGTCGACGAAGCAGCAGGCACGGTCCCCGTTAATGGTTAATGGATACTTGCAAGTGAAATGTACGTACCTAATGTTGCTTTGTTTTAGAAATCCCTGTCGCGGATGATTAACGAGCTCGCAACGAAAGGACTAATTGTAAAAGTTCAATGATTTATTTCGATACAAAAGAACAGGAGGAGAAACAAAACAGGATCGATAGACGACGTACGGTACAAAGTCAAGTAATACTGAGACTAAAGCACGATACAATTGTTTGCGTAGTAAAAAAAAAAGAAGTAAAAGAAATAATACAATACGAACGTGTAAATGAATAAAAAAAAATGTAGCGGAAGCGTATATCACGTCACTAACGTTCGACTATTGTTATCGTCGATCTTCGACTACAAAGACCGTTATAGAAAACATAAATGCGTCGACAATCGTTGGTTCGAAGTTTAGGAGAACTATGAAACGCGAATTTCCCGCGTAAATTCGCTGTCAATTTCTATGAAAATGCAATTCGACCGGTTCAACGAAAAATTCTCGTTCAGACTTGTTCTGTTTTTTTTCCGCAACGGAAAATGATCTGTCAACTGTTCTTACTAGCTTTTGATAATGCACTAGACAACTGATAACGGTTTCGACTTCAAGTGATTAAAATTTTGGGGAAATTGAAAAATCTGAAATTTGCAATTTACTAACGAGCAGCAATATTAACTTTAGAAAATGATTTCGTAAGGTGTAACGAAACGAGAAAACAATCAACTCTGAATGAATTGTTGTTTACTTTATAGCGGCTCTTTGGATCATTAATATAATGAACGAAAGAACGTTAAATAATTGGCAAGCTCTTCAATCGAATAAAATGGCGAATGTAAACAATTACATCAGAGAAATAATTATATAACGTAATTAAAGGAACTTCGTTAAATTAAAGTAATTAATTGCGATATTGCTTGTTGTTACTTCGGCGGAACAATATCGTAATCGAAGTTGTTGTTAAAACGATGAAGCCATTAATTGTGAGAAATAAACTTATCAAGAGATTTTTTAACGGAGTATAACTATGTTTATTTCACTATTCCTTTAAAATAGGAAACGAATTCTTTAACATCGACAGCGATGAATATATAAGAATATATGTATAAGAAATACAATGCTAAAAGGAACTTATAATATGAAGCTCAAGCTTATAAACTGTGTTTTTGTACTTTGAAACAACAAATAAGAATGTTTCAAACTAAATGCTATAGTTCATAAAAATTAAAGCAGCATAGCACATATAAATTATTCTCTTGGTTAATCATGTTTGAATAAATTGATCTTCCAGAAAACTGAAGAAACGAAACTTCACTTAACAACTATAGCAATGATACCAAGTTATCTAGTGCATCTGAAGCGTAAGAAGTTATAGTCTTCGCACAATATACAGCGAAATTCGTCAATTTTCCGCTGTGAGGAGTAATCACGCTAATATGATAAAGTATGAAGTGCGAAGATAGTTCCTGTTGTGTTTGCCAAACAACTCAAAACTCTAGGAGTTATTAAACTCCTAAATCCATATGCTCTTATTTTAGACGAATTGTTAGTAATTTTCAAACAAATATAAATATAACATGATTTTAAATTTGATTTTAAACAAATTAAACCATAACACTTTACACATTTTTGATGAGAACATTAATTTCGAAGTGCAAGAGAGATCATCGTGGTTGCAAAATAAATTTTCACGATTACGATTTATCGCGTTCACTGACTACAAGGGGTTACATACACCTAGAAAGGTACAGAGAAATGGACTTTTTAGAATTCAGGTAAACGTGCTGCATCGAGATGTCTTCCCCAAACATTTTATTTAATTATTTATAAACCAAATTGACTCTAAGTAATCAGAGGAAAAATCATTTATTTGAAGCGATATTTGAAGAATTTATAGAACTATTTAATTGAAAGAATTATTTCTATATAAATCGCACACGAAAGTTTAAATACGTTTCCCATGAAATGATGTTTAAAAAAAGGAAACAACTTCAAAAATATTTTGATGGTTACTAAACCAATTTAAGCTTTTCTTCTAAGCTTGTGCAGACATATTCAATTGTCTGGTATTTTAGATTTGCTCTATGTCAAACATTAACATTCATTATGTTATTGCAATTGATATTACAAAATTACTTATTAACAGACTGTGGATCTCTGTGCAAAATAAAATGTTTTTGCATCGATTGCAAGACAAATGAGCCAAGCACAATTTCCTTTTCTTCTTCAATAATTTTAATAAGTTGAAATTAGTGCACAGACACATTCTCATCTACTCATTTTTACCATAACAGCATAAAATCCACAGTCTCGTTGGTACTACATTAGAACTCAAAATAACGTTTCTCGATTTCAAAAAAATTTCTAATCATTCTTATTATGAAGACAAGGGATCAACGAATGTAAAATAGAAAATTTGCACGTTGAAGCGGAAAGAAAAAGTTCCGAAAGACGATGATTAGACTGCGCATTTTTATGGAAATTAAAAAGAATCTCCATTAATTTTAACGAACACGAGACAAGTAGACATCTTCTTCTTTCTGTCATACCTTCAGCAAGTATTTTTTGATATTTTCATTCTTTTAAATTTCACTCACCCATTTGTGTCACAAATGCATCAAATCCGCAGTCTAACGATAATTATTAACTAACTCGTCGTCCCCAGGTAATCTCGTATTTTAGCAACGTTAAGATAAATAACCGTGGTTGAAAATTCGACAGAATTCTAAGAGGCCGACATCTTATCGTTTTTAGACACATGCAACCCCTGCGTTGAACCGGCCACAAGATCGACAGAGATCGCGATTTAACCGAGGATCAACGCTTCCGCTACATGAGCAACAGCAAATCGGAAGTTCGCTGAGAGGGTTGGTCGCTCTCGGAGGCTGAGAGCAGACGAATCAGCTCCTCCTCTTGATCGGAGACGAACCACTCGGACTCCGAGCCGCCGACGTCACTCAGAGGCATCAGCTGCTGGTGTAGCTGTTGTTCTAACACCTATCCGAATCGGCCAGACCAATATCGTCAATGAAACACACATTAAAGTCCACCGTACGTGACAAAATCTTTCACTAAGTATTCGATCGTCAATCTCATAATCATCATCATCATCATCATCATCATCATCATCATCATCATCATCATCATAATCATAATCATTATCAGAATCATCATCATCATCATCATCATCATCAACAAGCATAAACAAAGCCGTAGAGTGCTCTATTTACCGATGGAAGCAAACGATCGGTTCTGCCTGGCACAGCCGTCTACAATACGTTCCAATTAAAGGAAACACAGACCGAGTATGTCACACACATGAAAGAAAAGATGGAAAAACCGAACGAAGGAGAAGTGCAAGGTGGACTTTAATAGCGTGAACATGTTTTCACTCGTGGTCGTGGCGATCACGCCGTTTCCAATGGCCGGCAAAACTGGTGAACGTGCCCCGTGTGGAGTGATATCGTCGAACTTGAGCTTTCGTTTCTCTTTTTTTCATTTCGTATTTATTTTATTCGGACATTTTTGCTTCGTTCTATCGTTACAGCGGAACGTGAATGAAGAAGTGTCGGTTAGAGGCAGTAAACAAATCGATCGATTAAAGTCCACCCCAAAAAAAAAGAAGATAAAATAACGGGGGAGAGTCGAGGCCGCGTGGTTAAGTGCGAAATACGGATTTAGTGCGTTAAACGAGAGAGAACAGTGAGACACTGTTAGGTTTTGCGACAAATATCGGGATTTTACGCTTCTTCTCGCGTGGTTCCTCCCTGTTAATGTATAGTCGTGGTTATTGTTAATGTTTAGTCAAGCGTTTCCCAGCCTGTCCATCGGTGCACGATCTTCGGCGATGGTCCTTGATCCTGATAGGGAAAAGTTGCCAGAAATTGTGGACACCCGAATGTGTATTCCACGAATGAATTATTAATATTTATCGTATGCAAGGTCTTACTTTAAATATAATGTCTTTCGTATGTTGATCGAGTGATACAACAGGAGTTTTCATAGTGATCAGTCGCTTTGTAATCTATAAATTAAATTGAAAGAAGTCGTGTCAAAATTAATCCTTTTGTAAACCACATTCACCCTTTTCCGGTCAAAATTAATCGTTTTGTACATTATATTTATTTTTCTCCGCTTCAAATTAATCCATTCTTAAATCATGTTTATCTTTGTAAAGAAAATGAATTTTACTCAATTTCTTGCAAATGAAATTCAATCGTTTGCAAATTAAGTTTGCTCATTTATAATTATTTGTAATGAAAATCGTATGAAATTTACAAATCGAATGGCATTTTAATATAAATGATTATTGGAGATTTATGAAGATTGTTCTACAAGGATTATTTTCTGAACAAGTATATGAAGTTATGTTAAATTTAGAAATTGAATAAAAAACGACCAATTTTGATCTGTGAATGGGTCATATTATTTGCGAAAGGATGAATAAAACCTGCGAGAAGCTTAATTTGATTTGCAGAAATGCGAAGATGGTATACAAAAGGATTAATTTTCAGTGTGAAAGCTGTAGTAAGCATTTTTAATTTGCCACAAACGCATAAAATCAACAGACTAATTAATATCAATTTCGATAATTTGGACAGTTTCAAAATATTCAATACTGTATAAATAAGAAGTTATTAGAAATAGATTATTGGTCTTTGTATATTGGAACAAAATTTCATTCTCTCACCTCACCTATGTTTTTTAAACACGCATTTGGAACATCTTTTTGAGTCTTATTGGCAACTTTCCCCTAAATGTTATACTGATTTCTTCATTGGTCAAGTCTCTTTTTAGACTTTTTTTAATTAATTAATACTGATTTTCAATTGTGAACAATAATTAGATTAAAGAAGCAAAAGGAGACGAAAATCATACTAAAAAAAGATCGAAGATAAAGAAGAAAATTATATTGACGTCTTTAACAGCAATATTCTTCTTTCGTTGCTAAAAATTGCACAATATCTTTAATCTGCATTTGATATTTCTATAGACGTTTCATTTAAAATGGGACCAAGTGCATTTCTAAATTGAAATCTTTCGATATCTTTAAAGATTTGAAACAAATTTTAATCTTTGGAAAATCAATGCAAAAGTGCTGGTACCACGCATGCTTTTTATCTTTTTAAACAGATTTACTAATTGACGAAATTGAAAAAGGCCCTCATTTTGAAATAATGGAATATTTCAAACATTGTTTCACCCATCCATTTCCTATTTTGCAAATATGTTAAAATATTTAGCGTTAAAAGTATTAACACCAAAATTTCCTTGAGCCTCATCTTCCTAAGGAAAGGAAGTTCCGGTAATCGTGTTAACTCGTTTGTCGTCTATACTGTAATAAATTGTTTGTATCATTACTACACTGCGGATCTTATACATTCATAGTAAAAATGAGTAAGAAACAGTAATTAATAGAAAACATTTTCAACTCATGAAAATTATTAATCCTCCATCTTGCAGGAACCACAAAATTTCAATAAACAAATTCCTTAGTTAGGAAGAGATGGAACAACAATAGAACGTTGCTCTGTATTCAAACGAAGGAGGAAACAGAAATAAGCTTAAGAAAAGAAAATAATAAATATGGAACTTCGACGTTACTACAAAGCGTTAATTTATCTTCGAATTGTTGCAATAAACGCAGAAAGTATTCATTTCACACGAAGATCCGCAGTCTAATTATTAGACCCTATCGATCACGTTTTCCTCAAAACCGCGAACACGGTAAGATTATGTTTAGTCACAAACACATGTACCCTCAAGAAAAGCTCCACTTCCTGGTATCTCGACGTTGCCATTCGGTTAGAGGCCGCTTCCACTCAAGCGTCTCAGTGTCAGTTAATACTAAGCCAACAACAGGAGACTCTTCGTCCAACATCGAACGAAGTAACAAAACTTCGAATACAGAAAAACAGGATAATAATTACCTTGGCAGAGTCCTTCAGGTGCGCCATGCTTGGGTCGTTGATGGGCTTGCCACTGGCAGCTTTGGTGGCATGTATGAGATCACCGAGGGCAGAGGCTACGTCTTTCACCGCGTTGATGAGCATCACTTGGGCCTCGGGATTTTGGCTGCCCAAACTAGCAGCACCGTATTTCACAACTTCGGCGAGCTGGACAATCGTCGACACAGCATTCTGTGCAGCCACAGCCAATTGTTCTTGCGAGGAGGCTGCGCCAGCGACGAGCGTTTTAGTGTCCTCCACCAGAGCTTTGGCCGTCTTCAAAATGTTCTCTCTGTGATCGGCAAAGGTGTCGCCCTCGTTCTCCGCGTGCAGTGTTCCAGCAGTGGCGAACATGATCGTGGTGTCCAGGTCTCCGATGATGCCTGACACTGTGCTGGCCGCGTTGATGCAAGCTTGCGTGCCTCGGGAGCCCGCTTGCAACGCGGCTAACACCTGAGACACCTTCTCCGTCACGTTCTTGCTATGTTCTGCCACTTCTCTTTGAGCGTAAGCATCGCCAGGCGATATCTGACAAGTTCCTGCAGCGCGGACTATGTCGGCGCAAGCTCGACCAAGTTCTTGCACACCTGTGCGGAGTCTAGCGGACACGTCAGCGTTGGATGCTGCTGCCGAGGCACCGGAAGTGTCGCGAGCCAATTGCATGTACTTGTGGGAGATGTCCACTGCGAGTGGACCGAGCCTGGCCACGTCGGTGCTCGACTTTGTTGACTGGAATTTGAAGAAATGGGAATTCTGATTTAGTTAGATGTTTCGATATCATTTAGCAAGTTAGCTTGGGTCGATAGAATTCAATTTCTTTCTTGAGTCTTTCTGGTAGAGAGACTCAATAAGATTAACTTACTGGGTGGATTCACATGGAAACTATCAGGTAAAACGTCATCTACTGACTTTGTCAAGAATCTTTTGAGATTAAATATGTGCGAATGAAATTGGCTATGTCTTTTTGTTCATTTATTCATTAATTTCTATATTGCGAAGGAAATGTATTCAACTTATTAATCACAAGAATGTATCTCATAATGATCGTGTCATATAATTATATATTCAGTACCGTGTTGAGTCGGATTTTGGATCCACTAATCCTAAAAGTACCTAATGAGATGAATACATTCTCATTTTTTGTTGCCTTGCGTTTTCTGAAATATTACAGTTTCTTTGCTATAGCAAACTCAAGGACCGTTCCAATGATGTCCTTTAATATTAACCTTGTAACTCAAAACTTGTACAAAGTATTTTTCAATATTTCTGTCCAAAGTGGAACCTTAAACAATTTCACCTAGTAAGCATCATATGCATCGTCTTATTCAACATAAGCACTATGAACTGTGTAGTAGTCAGAAACGATCACGTCCTAAGAGAGTTAAAGTTAGAATTTTTTACCATCTCTTGCGCCAGTCGTGCAATCTCCTTAGCAGCCTCCACCATCCTGGTCTGATAATCCACATAAGAATCAACCGTGTCAATGGTAGACATCCTATGATCTTCCAACCTAACCATAGCCCGCGAGATGGTATCGATTAGTCCAGTGACAATGCCGTTCGATGTAGAAATGGTTTCCAAAGTATTCTGTAATTCTTGCAGCGCGTCTTTCGTGGACTCCACAGTTTCGTCGACCTCTGCGTGCAGTTTAATGGCCTTCGGATTACCGCCAGTCTCCTTAGTCACGCAGACAAGTTGCAGCGCAGATTCAGCGACAGTTTTCGTCTGATCGAGTAGCACCATTTGTTGTTTCGACTGCACCATGTTCGAGGCAGCACCGATGGCTCCGGAGACTAACGGTTCGCAATACAAGGCTACTTGGCTGACAGCGTGACCCACGTTCTCAGCCTCGTATTTAGCAGCTGTTCGCAGAGGCTCCAGTTTTTCCCGCAACTCGCTCGCACTGCTTTCCATCTGATCCGTGAATCCTTGAACAGTGTTCTCTCGTCGTGGTGTCAGTGCCTGTGATACCGCGCTGAGCGAAGCAGCGTCCAGCTCTCTGATTCTAGCAGACAATTTAACAATCGCCGCGTCGCATTCCTTCTGTCCCGGCGCTTTGTCTCTAATCGACGCTACCAAGGACTTAATGGAGTCGCTGACGCTCTTGCTGTGGTTGGCTAGGAGCTGCCAAGTCGGAGGATCTTTGGGACTAACCGCCAAGCTCTTAGCTGCTCGCACCATGGCACAAGAACCATCGATGATGGCCTTTCCTGCGCTGGTAATTGGTTCTTGAGCAGCTCTAGCAGCGATGGAAATCTTTGCAGGTTGGCTGGCAAACTCGGGCGATCCAGCGAAGGTACATAGATTATCAACGGCCTCTAGAAGTGGTTTTGTGGCTTCGCCACACTTGTCCCTGTTAGCCTCGGAATAATTCTGATCGAGTGCCTTGATCTCCTTCACTAGAGCGGATGTGGAGTTGGCAACGTCTTTAGCCGACTGAACGAAGTGTCTCTTAGCGACCGGATTGCTGGTTTTGTTGGAAGCCTCCCGACAAGCGTTGCATAGCGCGCTCGTGTACTTTGCGATCATGGTAGCGGCTGACAGGACCTGTTGCTCGGTGCTGGTTGGGTTTCCAAGACTTTGGCAACCGGTGTGGATGGCTTGCGCGGCTCTCAGGAACTGAGCCTGATCTACGAGTCCTGGTTTCCCCGCAACTGAACTTGGATCGCTCACGCCTGCCAGGTATGCTGCTTGAGCTGCTGCTTCGATCAGGCCACAGATAGATGAAGATACTCCTCGAACAGCCACAGAGAACTGCTCGTGCTCCGACTTCTTAGCGTGATTAGCTATGCCAGTCATTCCATCGCCCAGACTCTTGCTCTTCTCCATAACCGTTTCGAGACACTCGAAGTACGATGCATCGGATATAGGCTCGCTTGGGTTGTCCAGCAGAGATCGCATCGATTGGATATTTCTGATAGCGTTGTCGCATTCGTTTTGACCAGGTGCTGCAGATGTACAGACGTCGACGAGATAGTTGATGGAATCGGTCACTGCTCTGGCAGCAGCAGATAGCTGGTTCTTCGCGTTTGGTGCACTGGGGTCAGCAGCTACCGTTTTAGCAGTCACCAACAACTTGCCCGATGTCATGCTGACGTTCTTCAAGGACACCACCATCTGACTGCGAGTGTCGATCGTTGTTTGACCTGCCATTTCCATTCCAACACCTAACAGATCTCCAAAAGCGTTGGTGAATTGTTTCGAGGAGCTCGCTAGCTGCACTGGAGAGCGCACAGATGAGACTACACTCGAGGAAGCGTCGTTTAGATTTGCGGCTGCGTTGTTCAAGTCGGATTGTAGTTGTCTGCAAATGGAAAATCGATGTCATCTTTTATATATGTATTAATTGGAGTTGGGATTGGAAATTATAAACTTTGAAGCTCAATACTTATATTGCCGATCTTTATGCATTTATGTTTTATATTTTCGTTCGAGAACGAAATTGTTAGACGCTTATCAGGATATCGTGAAATTTTAACAAAATTTTACACTAATACGACTAAAATAGAAGTAGTATTCCGGTTTTGTTTCAAGTGAAGTCTTTTATCTCAGGTGTTTTTTTAAGTTGAGAGAGACATATTTGAAACGGTATTGTGAATACAGGTTCTTGAATGAGAAGTGCGAGCAGTAATGAATATTCTTTTAGTAGTTACCTAACAGTATTTTTTAAATCAAAAATAGATTAAAATATTTTTTAATTAATTGTTCAGTGACGATATCAATTTAATTGGTCAATCAATATGTCTCATCTTGTATAATACAATTTAATATACCTTCATAAGATCATTATTTGAGAAAAACTTATTAATAACTAAAGCATTAATAGATCTACTTATTAGTAGCTAAAATATTAATAGATCTGTTATAATAGTAATCAATAATTTGTATTAAGTGAAACTGCGTTCTGAACTATTTTTATCAGTTACTGCTTCCTTTATACTTTTGTGCAAAACTTGTTTAATGAAAAAGCATAATTATATCAAATTAAAATTGTCTCTAAACTAAATCATTGATTTTATTGAATTGGAATTTGTAAATATTTTTATGTTGCTTGTAGCTACAACAGACTCTTGCAAAATTATCAGTGGATATCTAATACTTTATAAATATTTATTAATGACAATCTTCTTTATACGTAAAATATCTGTTTTCAAACACTGATTCTAAATGCTTGTATTAACATTTCAAATACCGACAGATTTACCAAGCAACCTGTTTCAACCAAATGCTCAGAGTCATTAAAATTTCTCACACAGTATCGGCAAGCAATTCGAATGTATGCCAGTGAACGATAATTGAAATGCGAACCAATGAGGTAACAAACTATCGCGCTGCAAGATAACAATGTCTTTATCGCGGACACTAATAAACTCACCCATAACTCTTGTTGGTTTGCGGGTATTCGTTCATGCCGAGCACCTGCGTCATGTCCTCGATATTCTTGATCGCGTCGTCGACGTCTCTTTGACCAGGCAAGCAGGAGACGCACTTGTTCAAAGAATTCGACACATCTTTAGCGACGGCAGCCAAGTTAGCTTCGTTCTCAGGATTGTCAGGACTTTTCAGGGCTCGCCTCGCCTCTTTGACAAGACGCAGGGACTTCAGGACAACATCGTCCGCTGTCATCAACACCTTCTTCTGCGTTTCAGGTTGATCCGACGTAGCAGCCACGCCTCGAACAGCATAAGTCAGGTCCTTCAATGAGGATGCAGTCTCTCTGGCTGCACTTCCGGTATAATTCTCATTTCCTTGCTTAGCAGCGGATAGAAGTCGGGCCATTGCGAATCCGACGTTCTTCGACGTGGCGCCTAGTCGAAGAGCTGTGGATTCTGTTGTCTCATCTGGCAGAGGTCTCAGAGATGCGGCTTCAACAGCTCTATAAAACTCGGCCAACTCATCCTTGAGGCTGTTGATCAATTCCTCAGCAGCATCCAGCTCCAAACCGCCACAAGCTTCTCTGGCACGAGTTACAGCAGACCTCAAGTCCGTCAAGGAAGCACCCAACTGCTGAGAGGTGTTGTTCAACTGCAACGCCGAGGCCTGGTCGGTGACCGTTGGTAGAACCGCTCTGGCAGCTTTCACTACAGAGTTGCCAGGCTGCAGGAACTGCTCAGACGCGTCGATTAAATTCAATTGTGCCGTGGGATTATCTGGCTGTGCTTGGGCACCTTTCACGCCTGCTACTAGATGTGGTATGTGCTGCATCATGGTTTGGCATTCTGTGGTTAATTCCTTCTGACTAGACGGGTTAGTGTTGTGATGTGCAACTCCTGCTGCGGCAGCTATGCATTGGGTAGCGGTAGAAGCAGCCTGTTTCGCGCAAGCTTCCAATATCGTGATTAATTTCCTTCTCAAAGCCGGAGTGGCTGCTGCGGTGGTCGCTGCTCTGAGTTCTTCTGCAGCCTGCCGCAGTTGGTCCTGCATCTTAGCATCGTGGGGACTGCTGGCGCATTGTCTAGCAGCTTCAACCATCTTTGCAGTAGCGTCAGCCAGCATCTTAGCTGCAGCCAGCAGTCTACACTGCTGCTCAGAGTCAGTCTGCCTCTCAGCTTCACCTTTTATACTCTGGATCAACTGAGCGGTTGCTTGACCAACCACTCTTGCTTGCCTGACCATTTCTCCAGCGTCTCCAGTACTGGCAAATAACTTATCTGTCGCTATCAGTATCGTCTCTACCGCACCCTCTTGTACTGTTTCTTTGGCACGTTCGCCTCTCGTGGCTGTCTTTATGTGGTTCAACAGGTCGTTCAAGGTCCTACTGACTTCAGATGCTGCTGCGCTCAGTTCCTTCAGAAGATTGTCATCGTTGCAGGTCTCGTTGCACACCTCCACCAATCCTTCGACAGCTCTTGTCACTTCCCTAACGGCATTCATCAGTTGCGTCTGACATGCTGGAGACTGCAGCGTAGGTGCGACGACCTTGGCACACGCGACCAACTGCGATGTAGCTAGGGCACATTGTGTGGCAGCGGATATCACACGGTTTTGGGTGGCTGAATCTTCGCAAGTGGCTGCTATGTTCTTCGCTTTCAAAACTAATGCAGCAGTTGAATTAGCTACCGCCTTTGCCAGGGCAAGCAACATATCTTGCAGCTCCCGGTTCGAGTCGTTCTCTTCTCCAATGGTTGTTAACACTTGGTGCGAAGCCTCGCCCACGCGAGATGCTGCGTTCAACAGGCTCTGTCTCGGCTGGAAAATAGATGAGAATAATTAGTTTTGGGGAAACATTGTTGTGGGATAATTCTGGCGTGACCGTAGAAAAATTGAGAAATTTCGAATGCTTCTAAAATCATGAATAATTAAAATATTTTTCTCAGTTGATCATTGTACTCGAGTAGAATTTGGCAAAATATTGCAATGAAGTAACAAAATGCTGTTACTTTTGCCTTTTTCTTGTTTGTTGTCGAACTTTTTACAAGATAAAAAAATAGAACATTAAAGTTATAGAGGGATTCAATACTTTTTCTATCCACACATCATGCACAATGGATAAAGAAATTACAAATTACTACAAACTACAACTGCAAGTGCTGATACAATTAGAGCTTCATTATTAAAATTTAGAGATATATTCTCGACTGTATATATGTTTTTTATCAACGAATTAACAAAATTGGATTTTTTCGAAAGCGTCACACGAGAATGATACCCTATGTATGTTTTAGGTAGATTTTTTTCTAAAAAAAAAAAATTACAATACAAGTGAAGTGTCGTGTGCATACATGATTTTCTACTCTAGAATAAATTACCCTATCGTGTGAAAGTTTGGATACATGTTTTAATAACTAATCCTTAAATAAATTTCCTGTATTAATTATAATATATATACTAAGATAGCTTCCGCAGAACTTTCTTCGGGAGTTTCTTAAAATTTCGATGTCTACCGTTTTCAGATACCTGACATTATAAAAGTCATTATCTCTCGTAGATAGTGCAAATGTACCCAAACTTATGATCTTCTATTCAAAGCACATAAGGAACTTAAGATTCAAATAAACAAATCTTGCAACATTTAGTGAGTAAACGCTTTCTTTGAGCAAAATAATGAACGAGCTAGGATTACTATTGTCTGAAAATCACAACGACGGAATAAAAATAAAGATATGAAAATATCTTTAAGAAGCCATTTCTAGTTGATACTAGGGCATATTATTTCAAATTAAAGTAAAACAGGATTGATGTATTAATGTTCTGTGACTATTTATGAAATTGTTTATCAGTGCTTACGTATTTATCGTAGATAGGCGTTATGTAGAAAGGCTGTACAGAAAGAGTTTAAATTTTCATTTTTGAAATTTTCCTTACTTTCCATTTTAAATAATACCGTATGATATACTATATTTGCGATTGATATTATTTCAAATACTCAAGATACTTAAACGTTGGTTTCACATCTCAAATCTGATTTTAAATACTATACTTATTAATTGAATGTAAATTTGACAGATATTATATTCACGAAACTTATATTCAAAGCACAAAATTTAAAGGTGTACATAAAATTAGAAAATTTTAGCAGAACAACTTAGTCATCTTTAATTGAAATTCATTTCTATTAAAAATGTTGCTGTCTTTTTTATTTGTATATTGTCGAAACATCTAAAGAAATGTATAAAAAGAGCTATTTGATTCTACATAGAGAACATGTGTTCATATTTAAACAAATTAATTATTTGTTTAGATATTGCAAGTATGTTATTCTATTGCATACGATCAGTCACAAAACTATGTTCTACCTTTTCTTAAAAACTGTAAGAGAAACTGAAACACTGCACCATTTAGCAACGTTCATTAATTTTCCAATTCGAATGAAACGAATTTCGAATAAATGAGAATATTTGTAACCATACAGTTAGAAAGAGAAAAATTTTATGAAGATTATTATCATAATTATCATCAACATCGTAGTATTAAAATTCATATACTCTAACATTGGTATTTATTCAGAGATATAACTATTTATTCAAAGTTTCTACTTCACTTTTAAGTGATAAATGTTTTAATTGAATATGTAGCTTCTACTTTTTTCTACATACTCAAAATATGACAAGTATGCAGACTATTGTGGCAGCTCACATTACTTTCGTTTTGCAACTTGATCAAAGCTGAAATTACCGGAAACATTACTTGGAGCTCATATCAATTTGTAGTTCAAACATTTACAAAATGTAATTCAGATACTACCATATCCATTAAAAATGAACTCCAAAGGTTCCTCTATATAAAAGTTAGAGATCAAGAAGAATAAATTCTTTCCATGGTCTCGACTTCAGATTTCTCCATAAATCGCGATGTCAACACTCGAGACTCTAGATAACAAAATACTATAGTTTATCAGCGTTTTGATAAGCGACCATACCTCTTTGGTCTCAGGCTCGGTAGCCTTCAATAAATCGGAGAACGCCGAGCAAAGTTTGCGGGCGGCGTCCAGGAGCCTGTCACCGGAAGTGTCGTCCTCCATAAGGGCGGCGATCATCCGGACGCCCTTCGTCATCTCGGGTAGGTTGTTCGCGATTGTAGTGATCGCTGCGCCCACCGCGGTGTGATCCACGTCGTCGGCCGGACCGGAAGTCAAGGTGACAACCTGCGCGGTCGCGGCGTTCATCGCCGCGATTTGCGAGCCGACATTCTGCTTGTGCGTATCTATGGTCTGTTCGATCCATTTCAAAGAGGCTGGATCCGTCCCGAGCTCGGGCAGCGATGCCTTGCAGGACAGCTCAGTCTCCGCGATATGGATCACCTCGTGACCAGCGGTGATAGTCGATAGTAAGGCACGTTGTGGTTCGGACAGGACGGATGTGACCTTGGTTTGTTGCACCTGGTGTCAATTCAGATTGTCTTTTATGCGAGCAGTTGTGGTCGTCGGTCATAGAACTGTGGGCAGACTGCATATCTTTGCGCAAACTTGTACTTTCGGAAGCTGATTCGCAGAAAGAAATTACAACGAAAGAAATCCTCTGATTTGGAAGTTCTCAGTAGATAAAGTACAATTACATCTGATTTTGAATTTTGTATTTTACATTTTTGTATTTTACTTTCGGAAGCTGATTCGCAGAAAGAAATTACAACGAAAGAAATCCTCTGATTTGGAAGTTCTCAGTAGATAAAGTACAATTACATCTGATTTTGAATTTTGTATTTTACATTTTTGTATTTTACTTTCGGAAGCTGATTCGCAGAAAGAAATTGCAACGAAAGAAATCCTCTGATTTGGAAGTTTTCCGTAGATAAAGTAAAATTACATCTGATTTTGAATTTTCTATTTTACAGTTGGTTTAGTACAAAAGTATAAGTTTGCATAAATATGTGCAATTTACACGATATAACAATACAGTGGCACCTATATCAACACGGACACCTTGCAAACAGAAGATTGTTGGGTAAACAATCTTACTGCTTTCATTTCAGGATAATATTTGAAACATTAAAATTCATTTGAGAAATGGGTGCTGCTGTATTTCGAGGTGGATTACAAATTTGGGATAAGTTTTACTACTTTGTGTTCAAAATTGGACACATTTATCGAGCATGATAAGAAATATTATTCAGTTCAATACTGTTGTTCACACACATTTCATTAGTGAACATAGTATATTTATGTTTTTAGAAACACATAGCGACCTTGAACAATTACTTTTTGGTTTATCTATCCCAATTTTATGATTTACATTATAAGATTGTCCAATCTTTCATGTTATTCATCATGTCCTTCATTCTTTCCTTTAAACATAAATGTTTCTACAAAAAGTTACATTTATTTAATACAGACAGGAATAAAATAATTTAGTAAGTTATTCATTAAAATATATAGATCTGATATTATTAATCGTAAATCCTGTATTAACCAATTGAATCATTGAAAAACCTTAATGTACAAAAGTAATAATATAAAAAAAAGGATAATATACATACGGAATATATAGTTTCAGAATGATCATAAAAGATTAATCAACCTCTAATGAATTTATCTTATAAATACTGTAAAAGTATTATTTTCTCGATAACCAGTGTGAAATAGTTTAAAATACATAGCGAACAAAGCTGTGTGCTACATGAAAAAAAGATCAGCAATACAGACTTCACTGTTTTCATTTCATATAAATCGATATAATAAAAATACCATTGAACATCAGTGATGTCTGCACGTATTTAAAAACCAAAGAAACGTAATAGAATGAAACTAAAACGGAAATCGTTGCGTTTGAGATTGTGTTTCGGTAACCAATTGCACAACAACTGAAAGTTTCATGATTTTGTACCTACTCTGTGTCCGTAATAGAAGGCGCCTAGCATGAAAATAAATTTAACCGTCTATTAGTCGTATGAAAGTTTGCTTCAACTCAGAACGAAATCAACTTATCACTGATTTCTAGAACTTAAATGTATTGCCGATTATATGTATGCTGCGATCGGTTAAAGATGCTCGATCTAAGCTATTACTACAGTGGAAAATACTATAGCTCTTGCTCTTTCGAAGGTCCAGTGTCGCATAGTTTATATACTGTTCCCAAACAAGGTTCAAATCAACATCACTACAGTGAAGCGAAATTAAACAATAGAAAACTGTGCACATTTACAAAATGAACTTTCGCAAAAATGGGTGAAAAATATTTCAAGAAGATCACAATAAATGAAACTTCTTACTTAAGTTACTAAAGTTACTTAAGACTCTCTAATGTATGTACTATCTCTCTAAAAGAAATTATTCTTTTAAATAATAATGAAGTTGTTAGATTATATCGTTCAAAAGTTAGCTTGGTTTGAAATAAATTCTTCAGTGCTAGTCTTTAATACTTGTTAAGTGAGGTGTATAAATACAGAATGATCAAGGGCTTAAGAGTGGAGTTCGTGTTAGAATCCCACAAAATTAAGGTAACTTTTGCGATTTTGTGTTAAGAAACTATAAAACTACTCTTCTTGAAATTTTTAGAGCAATTTGTACTCATCTTCAAGAAATAGGTATTGATTTTTCAGTGATAAAAATGTGTTACAAATGGATATAATTTAAGCGAGAGTTTCATCATAGGAGATGCAAATTAATATACACTGTATGCTACTATTGATTAAAGCAAAAAGAACTTGATCTTTTTTGATTGATAAACCGGGTTCTTCTCTTAAACAAAAGCAATCATCAGCTATCGAGGCCAATTGATTTACAAGTCATCGAATGATGCAGATACTCTGAACCAATGTGCAATAGTTGATAAAATGGTATAACTATGAAATACCAAAGGTATGGTAATTACATGTTTCTGAATGATCTCAAACGAAGACGTTTAACGCCAATTAGCGCGGGACACTGGGATTCAACGTGAGCAAGTGCCTGTAAGTCTCTCATAGCTCTTACCATCGGTGGAGCGTGAGCGATGTTCACCTGGCCGCTGACAGTCGTGTATTGAGCACCGCCCATGTGCCCAGTCTCATATGGTCGAGCCCCTATAAATCGTATCATGCAACTATCCGAGTGGTATTTACAATGATCGATCGTTACGATCGATTGCACGACACCGAGCACGCTCAACAAGAAGCTAGATACCCACTAATCGGCTCCGTGATGCGAAGCAACACATTTAGAAAAGCTCTTCAGGTTCACTGGCGTCTTTTACGCAAGGAACGACGAGACAGACATATACAGTTCGACAAGTTTAAAGAACCGTCGTCAGAGCGGTTCAAACGCTAACACTATTTTTGTTAAGGTAGTCATAAGACATTTTAATCTAACACTATTTTTATCAAAAGGGTCAAAAGACATATATTAAAACTTTAATTGAACACTACTTTTGTCAAAGGGGCTGAAAAACATCTTTTATTAATTCAGAATGATTTTCTAAGTTTAATCATTTTCCCCAACTTTTGAAAATTTTCTCGCGTGATCACTTTTATTCTCTAATTAGTCCATGTAACGGATATTCTATTGCATATACGAAAGATCAGTGTAAATAGAGTCAATAGAAGATGAAATGAACTTCTGTTTCTTGTAGTTGCTTTAAAAAGTTTTAAAGCCGTCTGAAGATTTGCATTCCAATTATCTAGTTTGCTATCTCTGTGTAGAGATCCAGTAATAGGCTTGGATTCGCTGCTCTAGAATTCCTAGATTCCTGCCAATCCCAGGACTCTATAGAGCAAAGCTTCAGGGCAAATCACGGGAGAGAAAGCGACAAAAGAATAGAGATAGAAGTTTATCCATCTCGTTCTTTTTATTTGGGATGTTCTGAGTTGTTTTGTCATGCCTGCTCTAGAGCAATGCTTGAAGGCAAATGACATCAGAAAAAAGATTGGCGATAAACGATAAAAATCTATATATCTGGTATTTTTTGTATTAAACACGTTGTTTTTTTTATATTGATAATATTATAACAGCATCTAGCTCAGTAACGTTTTACTAGAACCGTTTTACGTTCTATATATTTGGTGTCTGGGAAGGTCTGTTCAAGTTTAAATAAACTTGATGTTATACAAAACACTTATCATTTCTATTTATGTATGAAATTCTAATTTTAATCTCTAAATTAATTACTTATAACTTAGTTTAGTGTAGTACACTTCCAAAATATACAACACAAAAATTTTGAATGACTTTAATAACAACACTAATCTGTAAGTTTTCTATACTGCACCCCATAATTTGATTGCCATGGAAATGTCTCTTTCTTCTCACGTTAGTAAGACTAAACAGTGATGTTAATATTTAAAAAATACATTTTCTATTTCATAAGCTTCTTAGTCCATCAGCAATAATTAGAAAAGTTCGAGTTAAACTAAATGAATGAATCAAAATTATTCTATTCAATTGAAAATAGCACAATCGATTTCTACAAATTTCTACTACGATTTTCTTATTTTCTGTTGTTGTTTGCGATGAAACAATACAAAATGTTTGGCCGCTATGCTCCTAACGTAGGATTCCGTTTAAACTTGTCGAACGAGCAGTATAGTATGTACAAAATTGACGAAATCAATAGCTAATGCCGGAGGATTCAAACGTGCAAGGGTTTCTTAGGTTCCCTTTTTGCCTTTCACCATTTCAGGCAATAACCAAATGCAGTGTCTTATGTCGTCTTAGATGAAATAGTGGATAATAAATCTAGTAAATTTTCATTAAAGTCACAAAAATTGGATCATTCATAAACTACTTTACATTAAGGACGAATTAATATCACAATTAATTGGAAATCGATATTGTTATCATCATTAGCGACAATAGAAGTGAGATATCTAAACGACAATTTATAGATACAAGACACTGATTTTGGAGGAACTGCAAAAATATAGGAGATTTCTTACCATCTCCGACTCTCATGACTGCTGGTATAGCCACTGATACAGCTTCTACATTTCCTTTGCCGACGTTGCTTGTTGCGTGTTGCATGAATGTTGCTCTGTTGACAAAATTAAATAGAATTAATGGCCCGAAGAAAAAACAAACATTGGTTTTTATTTCTCCATGATAAACATTACTACTAAATGTCCATTTGATACCGTGTTTAGGTACGAATTTAATGTGTCAATTATCTGCAAGATGTTTTTTACATTTTAACATAAATTATTTGAATCTGTCTATTTTAGAAGCAGCTATAATACATCCTAACGCAACGTATGTGGATTATTTTTTACTATTATTATTTACTATTTACTATATATTGTTAATTTTTATTCGAGTTTGTTCACTTTCCTTGGTATCTTATCAGGAAGGACATTATTTTATAAAACACTATTTCATGCGACTAAAACTATGTGCCCACATTTTATCTGAAACCCTTTGCAGAGGGAGAGGGAGAGATGTTTAAAATGATACGAAGTTACTTGCCTTTCATTTTAATTTAATTGACAAAAGAAAGGAACGAATTAAGGAATAAGCTCAGGAAAGCATGCAGAATGATTTATCTATTCAAAATCTTTCGTAGTCTTAGAGTTCTAAGTAACTTTCTTAATATTTTAAAGGAGAGTATCTGCAACTTCCTCTAAGTTTAAGATCGCCTCAGGCAAGAGAATTCTTTGCTCAAATTACAAATGATTAAAATCAAAGCGGAGAAGTGCCACAAACTAAAATTCATACCGTTTTCTAGCGTCTATATAGCTCCTGTATCTTTGTCTCAAGAACTCCTCCATAATTCGAAGTTACAAAAAACGAAAGCTCGAGAACCATTTAATCAGTTTCTTCGCGTACGACAAAAAGGAACTGACAACTCCAGAGCTCAGTTAGCATCGATAATTGTCCCACATCTTTGCAGGACCGTAGCATAGTGTTCACAGGCCTAAAGCACGTGACGTTATGAAAGTATTGTACTTCGAAACACGATGTTACGTGTTTTCTAAAATAAAATTAGAAATTCTACTGGTTTCATATACAAAATTAAATTAATAAATGCGGCTACAGATGGTGCCATGATAAAAGAATATCGAAAGCTATAAGAATTATGACATTTTGAAAAGTAAACATCAACTTGTCAGTAATTGTTCAAATTTTTAGAAGCAATACAAATATTTCACTTAAGTGAAATAACAAATCAATATAAAGTATGTACTATTTTGTAAAGACGATAAGAAATTTATATAAGAGATGAATAAAGGAACTTAAGAAAAATCAGTTTCTTCAGACTTGTAAACTGGATTATCCTTTAATCCACGAACAATCATTATTAGCACCATTATAGCGGCTATAAATTTGTAAAATACAAGAAGACTAGCATATCAACAAGTATGAATATTGTAACATTACTTTATGTTTACTACAAGACAACCTCTAACCAGTGCAAAAAATTTGTCCTCTTCCTGAAATTTTTACAAAATAATTCACGGAAATGAAAATTTGCACATTTAATCCTGCACTCGTTAGCTCTCTAAAGAATTTTCTGATAACATTTTCCTAGACCCCAGACCTGCACCTACCGTGTTCAATGCACCAAGACGCGCCTGACTGCTTCGTGCAGTCTCAATTAACAAATTAGCACATGAAGCGGAAGCAAAGCTTACTTTAGAGGCGACACGCTGTCCTCAACCATAGTGGAGCCCTCGTCTCCCTCGATGCCGAAGTGATCCTTGGCCTTCTGCTTCTTCAAGATGATGTCGATGTAACCGGAAATCAGCTGTAAAATCTGCTCGGCCTCGGTGGTCTGCACGCTGTAATATTGGTCGGAATAATCGCCGAAGTCGAGGGTGAACGTGTTCGGAGAGGCTCCCCAACGTCGGACAGTGGTCAGCGGCCAGGTCTTCAAGATCTCTTTCGTCTTCTCGTCGAGTCGCAGCACGGAGTCCTTCGTGACGCCGAGCAAACGCGGCACAAGCTTGTTCTTGCCTTTCATCTTTTCTTTAACCAGGAAGAACGTCACGCCGTATGTGCTCAACGACCTTGCCGTTTTCGTGTAAAGGACTTTAGCGTCGAGCTCGGAGACGGCGGCGTGCTTTTTGTGCTCCGCGAAGATCTTCTTCTCGATACCCTTTACCTTCACGTATGATTGGGGCAAGAACTCCTTCAGGCTGTGGGAACGGTTCCATTTCGGGTTAATTTTCATGCTGATACGACGATAGAACATTTTAGTATTTTATGTTTTAATAGTCAGCATTTTAACAAGTTCGCCTAATTAATTTTATAACCGTTGTAGGAAAAGTTGATAAGTCGATTCAGGAGAAGTGATTGAATTTGGAAAATAAATATTTTGAATGAACATTTCACAAAAATATTGTTATATATTTATATAAAACCCTTGGATGCTAAAATTATAAAAATACTTTCGTGAAAATTATTAAATAACTGTTAATGCAAATATTGTGTGATTCAAATTGCAGTCATTTATATTTGTAATTTGTAATAATATCTTTTCTTTACAATTACAAATGCCGCAGGTTCGAAATAAGATATCAATAAACTTTCATTGTATCGTATGTACAAACAATGCAATTTATTTAATAATGATTTTCCAAACATCTTTATGTTTTCTTTAATTTATTTTATGGATTTAAAGTAAAGAATTTTACTTCGTCTGATGATTCTAGTGTTCAACATATTCTTCCATATTAGTTAGTAATTTAAAGTTTCAAATCACTGGAGGACAAAATGATGAGGTACCTCAAGATTTTTGGGTATGAATACACAACAAAATAAGTATAATAATATATGTAATACTACGTGTAATAAAATACGCACAAAATAGTAAAAACCATTAGGGGAATATGAAAATATTGTCTCATTATTTTCATTCTTTCAAATGAGCTAGATTTGTTTTATGTTGCATAGAAATCAGCAGTATAATTATTATGAACAGCCTGTTGTTTACCTTTAGCATTTTTATATTGTTCAATAGTAACTAAAATTAATTTGGATAATTTTGAATAAAAAGAAATTCATGTAACCATGAGATTAATATTCAAAATGCTATATCTAAGCAATTTTTGTTTCAAAATCCTATTACACAATCTCTTGAATAATAAATTATATAATCATAATGAAATATTATAATAAAAAAACGCAATGAATGTAACATAAAAACGTTTAGAAAGGCTCGATTAACCATGAGATTACTATTCAAAGTGAACTACCTAAGTAATTTTTGTTTTTCAAAATTCTATTAAACAATTTTTTGAAAAATAACATTTGACAATAATGATCGAAATATTTTTCAAAAAGCAGTCACAGTTTTAACTATATTCTCTTCTATTTCTCAGACAAACTTGTATTGTTCGTTCGACGTGTAGGTCAGTGTAAAAATGTTTAATTCAGAATCTTACTCGAGAAAGCCCGGTTTATGTTTGTCCTCCTTGTAGTCGCCAAATTGTATCTGACATTGTATCCCGGCGAAAATGCAAGCTTTCTCCTGAGTAACCGGATGCGTGCCGTCTAGAATTGCATCCCTTGCTTGAACGTACAAAAGAGATAATTGCACGGGATCCCGGCTGTCGATATTTTGATCCGAGAAGAAAAACTTCCTCCGCAGCAACACCGTCTCCGACTCGTCTATTCCTTGCTCCCGCAACGTCTTACTGGGATCTATCCAATTCACTATGAAAAGAGATTACGGTTTCTCTCAGTGGATTAGATAAGCAGAGATAGAGGAACACTGGCAAGAATGCAAGTGTATCAAAAAATTATAAACAGGAAGAGCTTCGATCGATGAAAAACAATTTCCAATCACAGAAGACCGTAGGTTTTCGAAGGTTTTAGAACGACCGCAGTCTCGTCGCTATTCTATCGTTACGAATGTTTCAATTACAAGCGATATGATCTTTAACACTAAACGTACCGGCATTGTTTTATACCTAATCTTACCATAGGGGGTCATTTGACCCCTTATGGCGTAAACGTTGATTTTTCGTAAAAAATTCTTTATTTATTAAAGGAAACAGTTTGCAACATCATTTCGTATAAAATTAAACACACATTTTTATTGTTATTGTTGCGCACGGCACAAAATTAAAGCGCCGGAAGTCGTGAGGAGACGACACGCGATTTATTGATTCGGACTCCACAGTCCTTTGGTTTACAATCTTTGGAGCACGGCTCCGTTTGACGTATGATTTGAAGCACGGCTTCGAAAGAACTATAAAATTGAAGCACGGCTTCGTACAGGCGCAAGGGGCGCTAAATTAAACTTGACTGTTCGCGATATCTTTTGAGAATCCCCGTTATCACATTTGCGGCAGTATATATAGACACCTGGCCGATGCTCAAGGAGACGCATCGTCAGGTGTCGAAGGCCGGTCATTGTCTCCTAAGGCAAAAACACCGCACGTATACATTAGGCCGAGGCGAGCGTTTGACGGTCGGGCCAACGCACGTCGATCGTGTTATTGTCCGTTTATTCGACAAAAACGGCGAGACGGCGTACATCGAAAGTCGAACGTGCGTTGACCCGCGGTCCGCGATTCGGCCGGAACAGTTATAAACAAAGCAATCAACTAATTACATTTTTTACATATAATGGGATTCTCCTTCGTACATTTCCCGCAAACAAATTTTTTGCAAACGGAGCAAGTTTGTGTTGTTTTGTTGCCTGCACACAATCTTATTTGACATTTTTTTCGAGATTGTGAGTTATCGTTGAAGCTGCTTGAGATTCCTTCTCGTTGGTTTTCCTTCTCTTCTTCACAAAATCGTAGGTACTCTGTGACAAGCTCGTCTGCCAATTGTAACAGGAAACTCTGCCTTGATAGCTTCAATCCTGTTGTTTCCTGGTAAAGTATCCACGAATTGATTCCAGCGAAATCCAAGATATTGAAGAACACCTGTACAGGCCATCTATTGCACTTTGATTTTACGCTGTACTTTCGCGCCATTTGATCAACTATATCGACGCCAAATTTGGTTTTATTATAGTACGTGATTGTTTCGGGTGTCTTTTTTCTATTGTTCTTGATTTTTACAGTTTTATGTTTGGTACTCGATATTACTACTTTTTTTCGTGGTTTTGATTTATAAATCGTTAGCGTACAGTCATTTGATTTGTATATCATTGTTGAAAGAAGTTTCAAATTATCTTTTGTTGTTTTTGCAAGTGCGGGCAATTCCCTCCTGTTCGCACGCATTGTTCCCACTAACGTTGTCCTTTTCGTCAATAATTTTGTAGCCAGAGATGCAGTCGTAAAAAAGTTGTCGGTTGTAATATTTCTTCTACAGTTGGTGAAAGGTTCAACTAATTTCATTACAACAAATTCGCTGAGTGGTATTGACGTCGGTCTGGTTTCCTCACGTCCTAAATAAGGCATACCGTTGACAACGTATTTGGTTTTTACATCACATGCCAGCCAAAATTTTATACCAAATTTGTCGGGTTTGTTTGGCATGTATTGGGTAAATTTGCACCTAGTTTTTGTCGGAAAGAGTTGCTCATCAATGCTGAGATCCGCGCCTGGCTTATAACAACTCTGGCAATTTTCTATGAATTTCTTCCATACCTCTGAAATGAGAGCAAATTTGTCCACACTCAAACGTTGGATTCGTTGGCTTCTGTCGTCGAACCGCAGAAATCTCAAAATTTCTGAGAAGGTGTTTCTAGTCATTGCTTTTGAAAAAAAGGGAGGTCCCTATTTCGAATTCCACAGGAGGGAAATGGGTAAATTTTTTGCCTGATAGGCGCCACGTGCATATAATACTCCAATGAATGCATATAATTTTTGTATAGGCAGATCCCATGCAGTCTCCAAAACTCGTAAAGCTTCTGCTTCTGTATATTTCTTTATGTTTTCAATAATTGTGTGATCTATTATCACCGAAAATGCAGATGAGACTTTACCAGACATAATATTTCTTTTGGCATATGCCGTTGGTCCTGATGCTTCTCTGAAAGTAAGCGATGGTCTTCCGATTGCCGGTCCTTCTCGGATTCGCTGCCAAACAGTTCCATCAATAGCAGTGACAGTGTCTTCAAAATTCTGTTCACTATCACTTTCAGAATCCGATAAAAATCTTCGGCGCCTCTGTCCTCTATGGAGATTCATAAAATATCCAGTTTCATCGGCAGTCACATCATCATCCTGTGTTTCCTCATTGTCTGCAGAATCACTTCGACTTTCAGTTTGATCATCTTCTGGTATTGAAACTTCTTCACCCGAATTCACTTCACTTATTTGTCGAATTCTTTCCAACTCTCTCACTGACCGTGCGGACATATTGGGGGTTGCAGTGAAACGTAAGTCCAATTGAATGTAACAGAAATTGTCAAGATATAACTAAAACTGATGTTTACTCTGCGACTCTCAATATACGACTGCACTTCTATTTCGTTTGGCTACAGAAAACTCATTGGAGGTTATGTCAAGGTTGTGTCAAGGTTATAAAACTCATTGGAGGGAGTTTTGTGAATCCCTGATAAGAGTATATTCTGTTTACTGTTTACTTACTTACGACACGCATGTCAGGATCCGATAAATGAAAGTCATTTGAGAAGGGTATCTGAATTTAAAACTAAGGTTTCAGTTAGAAAATTGCTGAAAAATACTAAACTTCGTATGGGGTCAAATGACCCCTCATGGTACGTAAGGTAGGTAAAAAATTTTTCGTTAGAAAAAATTAGCTACGAAAAAACGAAAAGCGAGAAATTGAACAATCTGATGACATAAGAATTTACAAAAAGTCAAATGAACGAAAAGAATAACAATGAATGTACAATTTAAAAGCAAATTTTGGAAGGGGTCATTTGACCCCGCTTGGTACGTTTAGTGTTAATTTCCGTGAAATTGAAATGACTGAACTCTAAATTTTAATTTCGTCGGTACATTGCTGGAAGAAAATGGTTGTATTATTAGAGACAGTAATAGATGATATTACGTTTGTTATTACATTATAGATTTGATGTATTTATGACAAAAGAGAGCATAAGAAAGATTAAAAGAACTACGAATGTGTCGATGTAATATTTTTAACTGATTAAAATAATTAAATAATTTGCTTCTGAATTCGATTTGCAAAATCCATTTTGAATACAAAACCGATAACCTATCTGTAACATTGAATTGATTCACTAGATACCATTTAATTTGGCAATTAATATGAATAAAAAGAACAAGAACAATTTCAATCAACGCTCCATTTACCGGAAGCCTATTATGTAATAGGCTTTTCGATGACTACATTGTACGTACAGTGGTGTGCGTAATTATAGGATCACAAAATAGCTTTCACATTGTTACAGATATTCAAACAAAAACCAAGAAGAAAAGACTATATTTGTACAGAGAAAATAAGAAATAGAAATAAATAAATAAATAAATACGATATATCGTTTTCGTTTAAATATCACTAAGAGCATAAAAGTTACTCTTGAGTCCATAATTATTCACACCACCGCAAATAAAGTTCGACAATCTTGTTTCAAACAACAGTTTCGAAAGAAGTTGTCAGATCGCAGTAATCCAGACAATTTGTTGAACCATCGATGCAATTGTCGTCGCTTTCGAACACTGGTACAAGAAATCGTCGACTGTGAAAATCCCCGCTACGAAAGAAGAACAGTCAGAAAACTGCCGGTAGATAAAACGTTAACGGAGAAACGTAACGCGATAGAACTGCCAAACGAAGAAGACAGGTTTCCGCGAAACGAACGGATTAAAGTTCAATCGCGAAATGATTTCCGGTATCGTTACCTTCATCATCGGTCTTCAGTTTCTTCCTGAGCTGGTCCATCTTCGCGTCCCGTTCGCCTTTCTCCTCCTTCTTTCTCTTGAGGGTGAGGGTGCCGAAATTGCCCGGCTTTTGATTCTCGGTCTCCTCGTCGGCCAGCTCCCGCACCAGCGAGTATTCGTCATGATTCGTGATGCCTATCTTCGTGCAAATTACTACCATGAGATTGGCGACGGGTTGACTATCATCCACTAGCAGTGTCTTCAGCGTTCCATCCAGCATGCGCACTCTGAGGGTCCGCAGTTTGCGCCGGTACTCGAGAAGATCGCTGTTCCTCAGAATGTAATAATCGAGATTCCGTCCTGGCTCCAGCCAGACTCCTTTCTTGACGTCCTCGTCGGCAAGGAATAGTCCGTAGTCCTTGGCTGCAACGGGAACGATCGTTATCGGATCAATGGGACCGGAAACAAGAGTGTTGTTCGATTTATTTGTTTAACGCTTTCGCGATGTAATCTTGAGCCGTCTCAAGGTCTCTATTAAATGGCCGTTAATGCAAGCTAAAGCCTAAGTGTTCAGCTGAATACGGGAAACGTAGTTCTAAGTCGTATCAAATTCTTTCGCTGAATACCAGCGACGTAGTTCTACGTCATTTGAATTTTCTGCATACCCCGACAATAATCATCTGGACACTGCTGCTTTTTCACCCTTTATCTGATCATGTTCGACATACTTCGAGTGGAATTCGCCGGTTTGCGAATCAAACACGTACAAAATCGAACGCTGACGAATTAAATTCGATTTTTAGAAATCTCGTGAAACAATCGCAATGCAGTTTAGAACGAGGTAGAACTATTTTAGAAAGCGTCTGAGAAGTTGTTGAGAAGCGTCTCGCGAGAGGAACATGAGGAAAAGTCAAAGAAGCGTTTTGGAAGAAGGTACAATTATTTTAGAACGTATGATCTTCGCGCGACAAGAAAGCACCGTTGTGTTTCCCCTCTTACTAGTTGCGGCAGTGGAGGGGGAACGTATACACAAAGGTGCCTTCTTGTCGCGCGAGGACTATACATCGAGGAAGATCACATTCGAGGAACATGAGAAATAATGAGAAAGGTTCTTGGAACAAGGTGGAACTATCTTAAAACGTGCGTTACTTTTAATTTACTTCTGTATTGGATTCATTAGCTGTCAAATTTTATTCAAGAAAGGAGAAAAATACGCTTTTGTTCGTCAATGATTATAAAAGTCATCGTAAATAATTTTAGAAGAAATGACAAACTGGAAGTATTGACGGAATGGAGATTTCTTTAAAAAAATGATTAATGAAGGAATATTATTGAAAAGCTCAATATAATTCAGTATTATTTTATTCTTTAGTATTTTTAACCTGAAAGTACGTGAAAGTCTTTCATCAATGTCTTCTATATGCTTCACATTTTATACGTTTATGAACATTGTGAAATGTACGCGAATGTAACCTCACTTTCATCTAGAATATGGTAAAAGGATTTTGTTCTGCAGTTCCTCTTTTAACACCGAACAGATTTAGCAACATAATTTTCAGATTTTACTTCATACGTCCGAGTAAATTCACTTTGATTAAAAGTTATATAAATTCGTTGTTAATTTATGTATATATATATTATGTCAAATTATTCTGAAGCGGTATAAAAACAGTTCCGGCTATAGAGGATTAACTAACATCGATTGATCAAGGCGCGTCGCGTCGACGCGACTTTAATCCTGTAAACAGACAATATATAGGGTGTTTCGGGGTTAAACCGACAAACTTTAGATGCGAATTTAGAACCGTGAAACAAATAAATTTTTCTTTTAGAAGAGCATGCTCGCAAATGCTTCTGACAAAAGTTATTTATCGAAATAATTAAAGTTAATAAAATTTATCGAAATAAGTAAAGTTTATCACGTATGTTACTGAAAAAGTTACTCTATTTATTCCTAAAGATAACTGTAACTATTACATATACTGTGCAAAATAATTACCATATAATAATATATAATAATATAATAATATTATATAATATATATAATATATATATATATAATATATATTACGTAATATAATAATTACCTATAATAATTACCTACAATTTGTTCTAGCAAGCAATGCGAAAAAGTGCGATTGTTATGAATTTATCAGCATTTACTTATAAAAAAAATAAATGAAATTTCGCAAGTAAACAGATCTCTCATGTTATTAAATATCCTTATTAGATAAAACCTGATCAAGAAATGTTCCATACAAGAATTTATTCTCTTTTTAAATCCAGTAACTTTACTTCTTAATATTTTTTCGGAAAATGTGTCGTTCACGCGATATTTAGATTTAAAGTTGTCAAATGAACATTCTATATAAACTTGGAATCAAAATGTCTCGAAAACGAAGGCCGATTTTTAAAAATATCATGAAGCTTTTTTAATAAAAAGTATTCACTGTAATTTTAACCCACTCTCGCCACAAAAACAATTTCCACAACTTCGTTAGTAAATATCTCTTGACAGAAACATTTGCAAGGATACTTCCACATCGAACATTTGTTTATTTTACGGTCCTAAATTCCTATCTACAGTTTTGAGACACTCTGTACCATAAAATCCGTTGAATCTTTTCATAATTCAGTTTCGCACCGATCAATTCTGGTGAAAACTCTGCAAAATCCGTGAATCCGGTCACAAACACCGTAAACTGTGCGTCGTTGTGAAATTGGTCCGTTTAAATAAATTTCGTCCGTCCGCCGACGCAAAACTGAAATTAACATAAATTCGCAATCCCCGTAATTTCGAGATTAATAAAAACCGTGTTGCATCGGCCGGCCATTGAATTATATTCATTAACGTCGCCATGAATATCGTTCCCTCGACGAGGACACGTTCGCGTGTTCCGCGTCTCTGCGCGCGTTTACCATAGGTCGCTGAATATTTTAGGTAAAAGTAGCAGAGCTTACGTTGGCCCATGTTGCTCGCTTCGACGAGCTTCTCCCTGATAATACGGCAAGCGTCGTAAACGGATGTGCTCGGGTCGAATTGCATCGTCTTCGTGGCGTTTTTCTCCGGGATGTAGATACGCAAGGATAGGGTGGCCATCGCGACTGCCTGGGGTGATCTGCCTGCAGGGAAACCACCGGAATCACTCGACTGAAACACAGAAATAAGTTCGTCAGAAGAGCTTTTAAACTGTTTACGCTGCGCTGGTTACGTAGCTTCGCGCGCTGCCAACAAGGCGAAGTGAATTCGCGGATTTTATTTGCCGCGCGAGAACAGAGCGGATCGTTCGCCTATCTATTTCTATGCGTTAAGGCTACGTGTTCCGCTGTTCGCGCGAAATCCATCACTTTTCTTTTGAAATTTCACTTCGTCACGTTCGCGGCTACCATCACCCCCTTATCTATTTCCATTGCTTAAATCATTTGTTATTAAATCGTTGGTTTTTCTTTGAGCTGGATTCAAGTTGTTCTAAATTTGTGACTTTATTATAGTTGTAGGACAGTTCGTATAGTCTTCATTTATAGCATTTAATAAAAAAAATTTTATATACATATGTACATAAGTAATAGTTCATTTTTTTATGTGTTTAAAGTCGCATGAACGTCACAGGTTATTAGTGACCGTTCTGTGTTTAAATCGTTGTAAGATATGTTAATTAACGTTTATTATTTAAATGAGATTTTTGCCCAATTTCAAAGCAACCAGAAAAATGTCGAAAAGTTTTGTTTTTTAAATGTTCCCATTGAATGACGAAATTATCTTGAACTAAAGTGAAAATTAAAAATATGTGAAAATTTTCTAACAGTGATTATTAGAGCAATTACTTTTTCACAAAGTGAACAAAAGTTGAACAAATTAATTATCAGTGAATTTAAATAGAAAAAAAGGACTCACTCGTTCTCGGTAAATCAGCAATGAAAGCAATTAGCAATAAAGTTGGTAATAATGAGAATGGATGTTCCAAAATATCTGAACAACGAGCTCCATTATGAAGAGCATAACGGATTTTATGCGTATATACCATTTTCATTTTACAGCCGAATCAAGTGCAACAAGTTGCAACGGATTGGTCATTGTGTTTACCGTGAGAGAATTACCATTCTATTCGAACGCGTAATTATACGCTACGCTGAGGAACGTTTTTCACCTTTTAGTTGTCGCAAATTATCAAAACCTCTCATACTTTGTTAACTTCATTTCGTAAATTAATTTTTCTATCAAAATACATTGGATCAGTCGCTTCACGATAGAATTTCAATTTTGCAGAAATAATGTTTGATGTCAAACAACCAAATTGACAAGTAGTTGAAAAATTCTTTCGAAAAAATCAGTAAGGAAATCATGTTTATTATTTAACGATACAGAAGGACTTGGAATAATTTTTTAATTTTCTTAAGCAGTGTTCAATAAAGATTTATAAATTAACAATAACAAGTAATATCTACCAACATATATGATATATGTAACAAGCCTATGTTTGTTATTTAGAAGATTATTAAATTATTAAAATTATTATCCAATTGTACTCGGCTTCCATATCTTGCAATTGATGCAGAAGACATTTTTCACCGGTCTACTTATAACTAAAAATATTTGTCTCATATCGATAGTAACTAGACTGCGGATTTTTATGCAAAATAAAAACTTTGTTCAACAATTTCGTAAAACAAGCGTTGAATAAAAATGTATTTGTTCCTTTAATAGTTCCAATCAACTCAAAATACCGTAAAAATATTTTTATGACTCTTTCAACGTTTCCGCTATTCTATAACTTCTGTCAATTTTTGCCAACAAATGCGTAAAACCCGTGGTCTAATAATAACAATAACGATGCGTACGGCTCATTGTGATTAAAATGACAGGCAACTGAATAATCGTACGATGAATGAGAATTTTTAGAGACGATTAAAATTGTAACGTGTCGAAAATATTGCGCGTGGAATTAGCATAGAAAATTGGTATGTTAATGTCGTAATTCTATCTTTAATAAATTGATAAACTATTGTTACCAACATTACGGTTCGATATCTCTTAGTTCCGATTTTCTCGCATATTTTTTACGCGGACGTAAAATGATTTTTCCTCTGTAACTAGACAATGAATAACTGACACACGTATCGATATCCCATGGCACGATACGTTTCCCATAGAAGTTTGTCACGGGTTGCGTTATGGGACCCGTGTAGCTGATGGGCGCGGGAGCCACCCCCGTCACGGGGTATCCGGCTAATAAAAATAAATTGTGACCAGCACGAGCCTAATTAAATCGATCCAGTGAAACGAGGCCTCTCATTTGCTCTCCGCGGGGGGTCCCGAACGCCACCGTTGAGCTTTATTTGCATCAACAAGTTACGGAATAAGTCGCGAGCTTTATACGAATAAATCACCGTAATGAAGACGAGTCGACTGTCTCGTTCCACTCGTGACACATCTAATTGCTGACGAGAGGCACCGACTCGCAAGCTTTCCCCGTTGCTGTGGAAACGTTGTTTCATTCGCAGACTATGTTTTCGATGAGCGACACAAATGTAAAGGTCGAGACTGAGAACATTCGATTCTCTAGTCGAGAGACACGCTCCAAGATTCTTGTTTCGATATTCAATGAAATTCTGCCGGCTTGATTGTTTCCATTAAATCGCGTCTACTCGATTGCTTTAATTTTATATTGTCTGTTTAATTGTTCCAGTTGAATTGTATTTAGTTCGTTGCTTAGCTAAATTGTATTTAGTTCGTTGCTTAGTTAAATTGTATTTAATTCGTTGCTTAGTAAAATTGTATTTATTTCATAGTTTTAGCTAAATTGTATTCCTTTCATTGTTTTGGTTAAGTTGTATTTATTTCACTGTTTTAGTTTATTTTATTGTTTTAGCTAAAAATTGTATTTATTTCATAGTTTTAGCTAAATTATATTTATTTCATTGTTTCAGCTACATTGTATTTATTTGATTGTTTTAGATAAATTGTATTTATTTCATTGGTTTAATTTAATTTTTAACTAATTCATTGTATCGATTAAATCGTAAATATTTCATTACGTTAATTGAATCGTAGAGGTTTCACCGTATTAATTAAATCATAACTAGTTCGTTATATTAATTAAATCGAACCTATTTTATTATATTAATGGCTGTATCTCTCAGCAAATTTCAATTGTCGCGGATTATATCATGAAAATTAAAATGAGCGAATACTTTTGTTTCTTAATAGGAAGATCTCTCATTATAATAATAAAATTAATTCATTATTGTTTACGGAGATACCATTGTTATACAGCACAGATGTGTGCATGCACATTATTCGTTAAAATAAATAATAGCTTAAATAAAGCAGTAAACAATCAAAATGATAGTGAAAGTAAAGACGACTATTAAATCAATTTTCTATTCGATGAGAAATTCTTATTGGAAAAATATAATGAGAATAAATCTGGAATTAATCATTAATTCTTTTGTAAATATACTAGAAATATACATTGCTTGAAACATTTGTATTATCACTATCATCTCGAAAGTAATTGAAACAAATATTATAGATCATTGTCTCGACTACAATAACTTTGTACGTGTAACATATAATTATTGTAATTTATTATTATTATTATTGTATTATATGTGTAACATACGTAATTGTAAATGTAACTTGTTTATCATCAAATTTGAACGAACGACGCCGCTTTGACATTAACAAGAGGTATGCAAATCTTCTTCTTTGTTTCAAACAACGTTCAACGTTCCTTGGTAACATTTCCCGTGGTCTTGTAGCGTTCAACAGTTGCGAAAAGCTAGAGATGTTTATGCAAATTCGAATTTGCATGCATTAATTTACGCAAGTGACTGAGTCAAGTAAGAATTGCGGCAGTAAAGCTCGTTTCGCGTTGAAAATAAAGTATCATCATTAGAATGTGCGAAAAATATAATTGAAATAATAAAAATATAATTTTTGCCGGCTTTCCACCTTTTCATATTTTCTTTAATATCGTTGTAACAGTTAAAAATTGCACTAATTAGAGAGAAAGAGAGAGAGAGAAACGTAAAAAAACAGCGTATACACATTCCATGCAAATGTCACGCGATGGATGTATTGTTTGAAATTTGTAGTTACATATTTCAGTGTATTTGAACTTCATCGTACAATTCTAACCAAACTGGGAATATTTATACATTTATGTCAAGTGCAGGTTCTTATTGTGCATGGAAACGTATCGTTTAACACGATGTAATAGCACTTTTATTTTGTTTATAATGAACAATGTTTTAGTTGAAGTATAAAACTTATCCTGAATTCTAATTCTTGTAAAATAATGTATGAAGATGAGAATTTGTATTAACATTCGAACTCATTCTCTGTAGACAAAATTCATAGAATGTTAAACTAATTATTCAACTAATTATTCGATGAGAATTTGTATTAACATTCGAACGCATTCACTGTAGGCGAAATTCATTAAATGTTAAACTAATTACTCAAACTCTTCCTCTATCGACGAAATTCATTAAATGTTAAACTAACATTAATTAGAACTTGTTATCTATCGGTGTAATAGATTAAACGTTAAACTAATTATTTAACCTCTTTCCCCAATTATGAAAACTCTGAATCACGGAATAAAAATTCAATTGTACTCTCACATCCAAATTCGACTATACAATATATACAATATCAGTATCCTGAGATAACAAATACAAGTAAATCTTCTCGAAAGTTAGCATCCATATTTTTAAACGTGTTAAAACGAAAACCCTTAAATATATCGACTTAAAAACAAAGTGACTTATGCCACTTTCAAAATAAACGGCTCATATATGTACATAAGATCTTGCAAGTATCTGTTCAAGTAATAAAACGTCCGATACATTTAACATATTTATATATTCGACAGTAAATTACCCCTACCCGTAAACCAACGTTAATTATTCGAAAGCTGGTTGCTCCGTGAAATACGATTTCACGTTTCAGCCCTTTGACTCAGGGTCGCCGAGACACGATTTGTAAAAAGGAATTCCACGGGAGAACGCGAAGGGCTAAGGTTGGTTATGTTAATTGAAAACTTGATTAATTACAAAGTTTCCGTGTTGATGAAATAGTTCCAGCCAAAGGAGAAGCAGATTATTCGTCTCGTCCCGTGGTCCTTGATTCTGTTAAGAAACAGAAGCCACGAGTGGATTAAGGAATCCAATGTTATGCGGGTTTGTATAAATCCTCGAGCAATTTTACACGGAATTCTACAGAAACTCGCGAATAATAATTTACAAGTTTCTTTGCTTCTTATTGAATGAACTTGACGATATTGAATTCGTACTAGGAAATAAACTCTATTCAAGAAATACTCTTCGTATTATGTGAATTATATTAAAAAATAACTTTTTGTATGGAAAATCAAATTATTGAAACATAATTTAGAATTTTGTTCGATCGTCCTTTCTTTAGACAACTAGTTAACAGCAATTCTTTTCTAATTAATAATTTGTTAAAAATCTATTTTATTCAAAACCTTTTTTTTGGAATTACGAACACAGTAAATTATTGAAATATAATTTAATATTTTGTTGAATCGTCCTTTGTTTAAACAACTAGTTGACAACAATTCCTTCCTAATTAAAAATTTATTAAAAATTTATTTTATTTCAAATTTATTCTTTATTCTAAGAATTAGCCAGGAATTTCTTTTCGATTTTTTTATTATTATATTGATCCAAAAATATTAATTCCAAAATATTAACAAAGTTAAAGACAAGTTATTATTAATTATTAAGTTATTACTATTATTAATTATTAGAAAAACTTTTTCGAATTGCTGGAAAAAAAATCAAATTATTAAAATATAATCGAACTTTTTGTTACACTGTTCTTTGTTCTAGTAATTAATCACTAGACTGTGGACTTATGTGAAATATTAAAAATGTCTGCACTATTTACAAAAGGCAGGATGTAAGACAGCCGATGTAAGAACACAATCCGATTTCCAAAATATTGACAACAAAAATGGAGACGAGTCGCTGTGTATATGCGCGTGTCAGCAGAGGACACTGACAATAGACTGCGACACCAACGAAGAAACATGAAATATAGATTGTGGATCGTTCAATTATTTGACGGCCCACTCTATAAGCCTCGTCAACCGTTTCAAAATTCCTTTGAGCCGCCCGACAGAGGACGATGAACAATAAAAAGGTTTCGAAGATATAGTTTTCGCAAAAAGATGCGACAATAAAAGCGCCCGATACTCCACGTACGCTAAATTACAAAAAGTGAAGGCGAACGAAAGCTGATTCTGTAAAGGGAGAGTTGCGTAATAAAATTAAAATCCAATTTCCATCGTGTGACTAATTTGTATCGGAAATATTTATAAACCATCTCAAATCAATTTACATTTACAGCAATATTTTACTTACAAATTAAACAATGATGCGTGTCTTAGTCTATGCAATCTTCTACAGAGATTCATCGTTAATTCATTGACCTTCGATCTACCGAAATATTCAATATTTATATTTCAATAATTTGATTTTCTAGCAATTCGAAAAAATTTTTTTAATCTTGTCTTTAAGTTTGTTAATATTTTGGAGTTAATATTTCTAGAATAATATAATAATAAAAAATGTCGAAAAGAAATTCCTGTTTGGTTATTAGAATAAAGAATGAACTTGGAATAAAATAGATTTTTAACTAGAAAAAGGAATTACGTCAACTAGTTGTTTAAACAAAGGACGATCCAACAAAATATTGAATTATATCTCAATAATTTGATGATTTCGTAATTCGAGAAAGATTTTTTGAATGAAATAGATTTTTAACAGATTTTTAGTTAGAAAAAGGAATTACTATCAACTAGTAGTCTTTTATCTATTAATTTCTATAAAATTTCACAGCAGTGTAATGATTTTCATTTTAATGCAACTTCATGTAGCCGAATCAGAATTTTGGTGAAATTTTCACCGAGTTGCTGGTTTATACTTACATCGGACAAATCTTTCGAGTGTTAAGGGTTAATACCTGGCTATTTCGAACGTATAGCTGTTTCATTAATAGACTGCGGGTCTTTACGAAAAATAAAAATAGTCTCCCTAAATTGCAACGCATAGGATCCGAGTACGAGTTCGTTTCTTTCTTTAATAATTGCAGTAAGTTCGAATTGATACATCGACAGTCTTCATTTCTTTTAATATTTTCATTGTTCTAAATTATGGCTAATCATTTTTGCCATAAATGCATAAAATCCGCGGTCCATTCGTTTGGCACAGTGAGAACATGAAAACATGAACACAGTGAGAAGACGAAATTTCAGAAATAGAAGAAAATATTTCGTATGAAACATCCTAATTTCACTCTACTCGTCACTTTATCTCATTGTTTACCGAGATTTGTTCGTTTCGTTTCGAGAAAGGATTCGTTGCCCAAAAGGAAGGACAACAGAACACGCAGATAAAGCAACTTTTGTTGATTCTAATTGAAAGAATAAACTTTTTATCGTGTAGTTGAAGTGTGCGATTATAATTATCTCTACACAAAGTTACTTTTAACATAACTTGTCTCGAAATAAGATAACGTAGACACTTCGAAAATTCAGGATAGTATTCAGCATTGTAGTAGAAAGTAACCCGTTAAAAAATATCATCCTACAATGATCCTCTTTCAATGTTCATATATTTTTTGTTGACATTAGCCTCACGGTGTCCCTTTAACGCTAAATTTACGAAGCACAAAAAGCAGCTGTTTCATATTAGTTTATAAAAGTAACGATAAAACATTTATCCTGATTTTTAACGAGCGTTATTGTAATATTTACCACGAGTAACTGACACGAGTGACTCAAATAACTCATGTTTATGAGTTATCTTTATAATCCGAACAATCGTAAATAAAAAAATTAGTTGTAAAAAAGCCGTCATTTTAACGGGTTTAATGGTTTCAGTAAAGTCAAATTGTAACAGTCACCGGTCAATTAATTGGCGAAAATCAATTTCCGTCCAATTCCTGATTCAGTTCCCGCAAGAATGATGTCGGCCCGATTTGGAAAAATATATTCGACACCCACGGGGGATGATACACGAACGCGATATATTGAGGCGAAAGGCCCGGTCACGAAGAAATCGCCAATTACAGGCTGTTTCGTTCGTTTATTCGGTTTCTTTTACGCGTCCCGATGGGGGTGGCGTGGATGACGGGTGGTCCACACGCATAAATTCGTTGCTAGCACGGCGTACGCCAATGTGGGCTTCCACCCTTATAGGTTGCCAAGCAACGCAGGTCTCTGACTGTGTCAAACTCGAGCACGACCACCCGAGACCATCCCTTCTTACAACCCCCCAGCCTGTCGAAGCCTCTCTTCTCCTCCCCCATTGCACTTTTCTTTCTTCTCTCCTCGTGCCGGACCAACATTCTTGTTTTCCCGCAGCCTCTCTTCATCCCCCGCGCGGCCCGTGTCGCCGCCCTTCTTTTCCTCGAGAATTTTCCACTCTTTTCGTTTCCTTGTCCCCGCGCGCCTCCCTCCTCTGCTTATTTCCTTCTACTCCTTATCCAACTAATTTTCACTCTTCGCTTTCCCGCCGTCGTCGCGCCCCTCGTTGCTTTTCGCCGGCTCTCTTCCGTTCGTTTTTACCGATTTTATTTCCACCCCGGGCCTCCAGATTGTGTTTTCCAACAGTGTTTACCGCGGGCTGTTTGTTTTCGACTTAATCGGTCAGCGGATCGTTCGTTTCTCGCTTAATCTTCCGGCATTTTTGGGCCGCCGTTATATTAGATCGACTTCGTTGCTGCTTCGCGAAATTCCACCTCGCTCGGTGATTCATAATTGAGCGGACACCGTTTAGCGTGTTGCCGGCTTCCGCTGACACGAATGCATTTTTGAATCGGTTGCTCGATCCAATTTTTGCTCTTTTAATGCAACACGAGAGAGTTATTGTTTATGATTCTCGAGCAACAGTCGATTAGAACGGCCGTAGACATGTTTGATTTCAATCGATACATACTTTTTAAATTATTTCCATCGAGTATTGCATTTTCTTCGAACTTTCGACTGTACTTATTTTTAACTGTTGCAAATTCTCATCAAGTTGTAGTTATATTTTTGCGGAATTTTTTTTACTGTCCTTATCTTTAATTGTTATAATGTCGGATTCATCTTAATTAAATCTTACCCTTCTTCGACATTTTTACTGTTCTTGTTCATAATTGTTACTATGTTCAATTTGCAACAATTAAATCTTACTTCATTTTGTATCAATTAAATCTGACTTTTCTTTGACGAAACTGTTCTTATTTTTCATTATGTATCAATTAAATCTTACGTTCCTCTGAAATGTTTGCTGTTTTCGTTCGTTATGATTGTCAATTCACATCAATTAAATCTTACTTTTCGTCGATGTATCAACCGTTCTCATTTTTAATTGTTTTTAATTTTCATTTTGTATCAGTTAAATCCTACTTTTGTCTGTAATTTGTACTGTTCTCATTTTTCATTGTTACGATTTTCATTTCGTATCGATTAAATCCTACTTTCCTCTGAAATCTTTACTGTTCTTATTTGCAATTGTTACGATTTTTATTTCGTATCGACTAAATCCCACTTTTCTCTGAAATTTCTATTGTTCTTATTTGTATTTGTCGCAATGTGTGTTCGATTAATATCAATTGAATCTTACTTCGTAATGCCATCAACATTAATTAATAATGCCATTAATTACCATTGATCTTTATCAATGTAAAACGGTATAAACAACGATATAATATTTTCAAACATATTTAAATTTGTTCGCATATTTTATTCGTAAACTAACTACTGTCCCAACATTATTTCAATTTTACAAATTATTACAATTTCACGAAACAGTACATAGGATACAGAAAAATTCACAAAAATAAATTCATAAATGTTTATAAACGTTACATGTTCGTTCACACTATTTTCCATTAATAAGAATCAATGGTAATATTAACGGCATTATTCCATCGCCGAGTGGCCCCAGAGAAACGAGCGAAATTATTTTGGCCGGAAATCGTGGGCAAAACGGTAGCGCGCGACGCGGTTCGAAAGACAGCGGACGTGCCGCAGACGCGGTTCTACGTGCGGCGAAATGAAATAAACGACGAAACAACCCCCGGCGCGATCCATTATCCGATCCGATGCCATTCCGCTGCAGAAATTGATTCGCCGTTGAACAAAGTTACTTCACTCGACCGCGGTACGTCACTTTCCAATTTCCATGGAATGTATTTAGAGGAATGACCTCATTAGCCGCAATTGGGTCAACCCGAGACGAGTGCATCCACGCGGCCACGATATGCGCTCCGACACACCGTCCGGATCATTATTTATATGCTCGACGAGCGTCGCTAACGCCGTGGACGCGCTTCACGATCTCGCGACGAAAACGCGGCGTCGTCTTCTCGAGGGATGCGTGTGGCCGTCGCTGAAATTTTTCGCTAATTTCTCCGCCTGTGCCACGGCAACTATTCCGAGCCGGCCGGTGTTAATTGCCCGTACAATTTCCTGCGTCGCGTTTGTTCACCCCGGTTCTCGAAATGTTGCAAGAATACACTGTTCTGATTTCTCAACCGTCGTATGCTACCCTGAACGCGCGAAGTGAAGCGAATACCGACATAGATGATGCGATTAAAATCTCAAATTTTTTTTGGAATAACTTATAAAATTGTGTAAACAAATAAAAAATATAGTGATAGGACGTAATCCAGGTAAACGATAATTTGTAGAAACAACTTACGAGAATATTGTGACGATATTATTTCTATTTAACTTAATCAGAATCGAATCGAGTTCGCGTTTAGGCTTTTGGCACATTTTAATTGGTACAATTTCACCGATCCATTGCAATCGTTTGTGTCGAGAAAAAATTAGATCGTAAGTGCAGCAAATTCTCCCTAATTGACGCTCAGCTTGGAAACCAAAATGGGCGGCTCGTTTTTTATAGTTGTTGACAATCTCGGTAACTGTAAAAATGTTATAATCGTATCTCCTCTTCCCAAATTGTTCATTGTTGTTTCCAAGCCGAGTGTTAATTAAGGAGAATTTACTGTGCTTTCAATTTGCATCTAATTATATTCGATAAATAATTTGTTTTTCGGAAAAGAATTTGTCAAGACTTTAGTCCTTGACAAAATAGGTGCTACTTCGAAACAAAAGGAAAGGAAAAGAATTTTAATCGAAATGGCGTCTGTATAAGAGTATTTATAATGCCATTCTTGAATGATCTTAAAGAACAATTTATAGTTTACGTTTTATGACAGATAGAACTTCGATGTTCCCACAAAATGTTCTATTTTATCCTGTTGGGATCACGATGACGCGAGTACGCCGTTATTAACTATAGCAACACAGTAAAAGTATTCTAGAGAAATGAAAATACCATACGCATTCGAATGAAAATACTGCACACACTCGAATGAAAGACTATGACACTCGATCTAAAATGAACGACCAAAGAAATAATTCGAGTAAAACTCTTTAAAGTCACTGCACGAATACGTTCGTGCAATAATTAAAAAATAAAAATCACGAACATTAAACAAGAATTTGCGATAACAACGTTTAATCTTTACGCGATGAATAAACTTTGCCACAGCTGTCGTCGTTCTACCGTGTCACGCATTAAAAGTATTTTCCTAATTAATCAATCTACTTTCAGACCCACCGTTTTTTTACCATTTTCACTTTCCACGGAAAATAATCCATTATTTTATGCTCGACGAAGAGGGAGAGATTTATTATCTTGTAATTAATATTCTCGTGAAATATTTATAGCCCTTCCACTACATATATCCTTTTCAATGTACACACGTGACGCCATTTTTTCGTTCTTATTTGTATGCAAATCATTTTTCGGTGCAGTGAACTTTGAGTGCACAGTACTGTAATAATAATTATGCAACGTAATCGTTCATTTCAATGCAACGAAGTCGGAAAAACCGTGGCAAAATAGAACAAGAATATATCCTATAGAATAATAGCTTAATAAAATAATCTCCGATAAAAAGTAATTGCTTGAGAAATTTTCAAAATACATTTCAACAAAATAGTACAGGATTTTTAATTGTTTTTCTACCGACTTTAATAATAAATCTTTCTAAACAGCGAACGTTAGCTGAACACTCGTACTTGTTTTCATATAAAAATATTTTTGTTTAACGTATTGACCGATGCGCAAATTTGTTCATTTCGGTCGCAAAATGTACACGCATTGCTAATAACTAGACCGTAGATTTTTATGCAAAATAAAAATGGTAAAAAAGAACGTAAATCGAATGAAAATGTGTATTTCATCTTTTAATCATTCCTACGAGTTGCATATAATATAAAAACATTTTCAAATTTTGCTCATGTCTTTGCAATTTCGTTTATAATTTAGTCGTTTTTGTAAAAAGAAATCCATAAAATCCGCGGTCTACTGATAACGATAATTAATTATAGAATGCCGCAGTTTTTATCATGCAATTTGCGTTTCTTGAACATTTCGCCGGATCCAAATTGTTATTGTTTTTGAACAATTTGGTAGCGACTAGTGTCCCGCCTGGCACTCAACGCCAGTTAAAATTAGTAGAGCGGCAGATCTGTGCGCAGCACTTTCAATTCGTGCCAGTGCGTGTATGTTTACTAGGGGTGTTACAGTGCTCGAATTTCTGAGTAATCGAAAATTGAAAGACTGAGAGACAATGCATATATCGCGCACAATATACGCGTACAGCGTACCGTAATCTAAAGATTCAAAAAGACCAAGTCGCTAATTACCCGAATTACTGGTTATATACTATTTATCTGGTTACTAATTATAATATAATTATTTGCTAATACTATTATATCTGGTTACGACTATAAATAATCAATCTAAATTAAGAAAGAAAAAATATCACGCTATTTTCACATTAATTCCTTGATAAACTACCTTCGCCAAACATGCGTTTCTAATTTTTTTCAGATTTTTGATAAGGCAACAAATCGTACAAAATGGTAAAAAATGTACATATTCGATTGCAAGTAGCAGTTACGAAACTATTCTACGAAACTGACTAGTTGCCATCGAGATGTTACTTTCGCATGCACCCATAAGATAACATGGCAGTTTTAACAGATACAAAGTCGCCATGCACGTGGTTTTCATATGCGTGAAATTCGAAAAACAATGGAGAGATATAAATCCTCAATTCGGGATTCGAACCGAGTACTATTATTATGCTCATTTGTAAACATGCCCAGCCAGAGGTATACACTTAGCGCGCATGTCTACAGTGACCATTTTGTAAACGTATCGTCAGAATTGACTTTATATGAGCACGGAGCGGACAGTAGCGCACAATATTTTTCTTACTAAAACTCGAAATACTTATTAGTTTAAAGCGCACTTTGTTATATTTAACATTTTGTTCCTAACAATTTATCCAGAAAAATTTTATTTTGCATAAAGCTTCGCAATGTAATAATTACTAATTACAGCCACGCATTGGTTACCACTGAAAATGTTATTATATAAGGTCGCAGCATAAGTGAAATATATTCTATCGATTATGCATCACTGTAGATGCGATAATTAAACGGACCTAGTCGGAGGAGACGGTCGAATTTATTCCTGCAGCTTTTTCAACGAATACTGCACCGTTCGATATTTTAGTTCCAGAGATATTTTATGTTCCATCGATTGTTTCGATAACATTGCTGACGCAACTGTTGCACTTTTGTTTTCGCCGAGCACTCGTTGCCGTCGCATTTTTCACGCATAAAAGGAGAATAACCGAATGGAGAATGTCTTACAGTCGGCAGTAATAGAAACCTGTTCTTTCTACACAGAGTTCCAATATAATAGGGACTTGATGAAATAACAGTTTCAACATTTGCACTTACAATTAGTGAGTACGAAGATGTTGAATATTCTTTTCGTAGAGTCTGTGCAGCATTTTCGATTATGCAGGCGCGTGTATGTTTACTAGGGGTGTTGCAATGCTCGAATTTCTGAGTAATCGAAAATTGAAAGACTGAGAGACAATACATATATCGCGCACAATATACGCGTACAGCGTACCGTAATCTAAAGATTCAAAAAGACCAAGTCGCTAATTACCCGAATTACTGGTTATATACTATTTATCTGGTTACTAATTATAATATAATTATTTGCTAATACTATTATATCTGGTTACGACTATAAATAATCAATCTAAATTAAGAAAGAAAAAATATCACGCTATTTTCACATTAATTCCTTGATAAACTACCTTCGCCAAACATGCGTTTCTAATTTTTTTCAGATTTTTGATAAGGCAACAAATCGTACAAAATGGTAAAAAATGTACATATTCGATTGCAAGTAGCAGTTACGAAACTATTCTACGAAACTGACTAGTTGCCATCGAAATGTTACTTTCGCATGCACCCATAATAGATAACATGGCAGTTTTAACAGATACAAAGTCGCCATGCACGTGGTTTTCATATGCGTGAAATTCGAAAAACAATGGAGAGATATAAATCCTCAATTCGGGATTCGAACCGAGTACTATTATTATGCTCATTTGTAAACATGCTAGCTAGAGGTATACACTTAGCGCGCATGTCTACAGTGACCATTTTGTAAACGTATCGTTAGAATTGACTTTATATGAGCACGGAGCGGACAGTAGCGCACAATATTTTTCTTACTAAAACTCGAAATACTTATTAGTTTAAAGCGCACTTTGTTATATTTAACATTTTGTTCCTAACAATTTATCCAGAAAAATTTTATTTTGCATAAAGCTTCGCAATGTAATAATTACTAATTACAGCCACGCATTGGTTACCACTGAAAATGTTATTATATAAGGTCGCAGCATAAGTGAAATATATTCTATCGATTATGCATCACTGTAGATGTGATAATTAAACGGACCTAGTCGGAGGAGACGGTCGAATTTATTCCTGCAGCTTTTTCAACGAATACTGCACCGTTCGATATTTTAGTTCCATAGATATTTTATGTCCCATCGATTGTTTCGATAACATTGCTGACGCAACTGTTGCACTTTTGTTTTCGCCGAGCACTCGTTGCCGTCGCATTTTTCACGCATAAAAGGAGAATAACCGAATGGAGAATGTTTTACAGTCGGCAGTAATAGAAACCTGTTCTTTCTACACAGAGTTCCAATATAATAGGGACTTGATGAAGTAACAGTTTCAACATTTGCACTTACAATTAGTGAGTACGAAGATGTTGAATATTCTTTTCGTAGAGTCTGTGCAGCACTTTCAATTATGCAGGCGCGTGTATGTTTACTAGGGGTGTTGCAATGCTCGAATTTCTGAGTGATCGAAAATTGAAAGTCTGAGAGACAATACAGGGTGTCCCAAGATAATGGTACTTCCGGGAAATGCCGCGCATTGCATTTGCGCTAAGAAAAAAGTTACTTAGGTACCTCTCATTTCTCAGAAGTACCATAATTTTGGAACACCGCGCATACACAGTGTACACATACGTAAGCTAAAGATTCGAAAATCAAGACACCAAGTCCCTAATTGCCCAAATTGCTGATTAACGCGACTAATAAATAACCAATATACACCATGAAACAAAGAAAATATGCTGTTTTCATATTAATTCCTTGATAAAATACTATCGCAAGCAGTGTTCCAAATTTTCCAGATTTGAAAAATTGGTAAGGTACGCCATGGTAAAAAAATGTACGATATGGCGCCCCCCGTGGGTGTATCAGTTATCAATAGTTTTCCAAAGGAACCCCCATAATAATTCGAGAGACCACACTTAGGATTATCGAAACGTTACTCTTGCATGCATGAAAGTAGGGAAATACACACAGCTTATGCAGGAATTTCCCCAAATTCTGATGCTTGAAATTCGAAAACCAATGGAGTAAGTGTAGTATAAAAATCCTCAAAAATTCGGGGATTTGAACCGAGTAATAAACTCTATCGTCATTTGTAAATCTGCCAACCAAGTATTTAGCGCGCATATCTACAGTGACTGTTGTGGTCTTATCATCAGAGTTGACTTTAGTTGAGCACGGAGCGGACAGTAGCGCACAATATATAGTTTTCTTATTAACTCAAAATATTTATTAGTTTCAGCTGAATTTTTGTTTATTTAACTTTCTGTTCCTCACAATTTATTCAGAAAATTTTTATTTTGCATAAAGATCCGCTGTCTATCGATCAAATTACAGTGAGACTAATTGTCAATGCCTTTTCGTCATGTGATTGTCAGAAGAATTTACTATACCAGATGCAAAAATGCTTTTACCGATAAAAATTCAGATTATAATTATTGTAAATATACCAAGGCAATACATCGGATGTAAAAATGCTCCTACTAATGAAAATTGGCATTATGTATTTTATCATTATCCTAGGACAATTTAATATATCCATTGTAAAAAATGCTCCTTTTAATAACAATTACCATTATATTGTCTATAAATATACTCAGACAATTGACCATGTATTTTATAAACATACTAGGATAATTTAATATATCCATCGTAGAAAATGCTTATTTTAATAACAATTATCATTATATTATCTATAAATATACTCAGACAACTGTATTTGATGTATTTATAAAAATACTAGGATAATTTAACATATCCATTGTAGAAAATGCTTCTAGCCGCCGATGTAACCAATCATGTAACATTTAAAAATGTTCGTTAAATGCTCGTCCATTAGATTTTTGCAAACACAGTAAACGTACACGCTTGTATATAGAATCGAGGAAAACAATCGATCGGAATGCGTCTAAAAACTCAGCTAGCAGCCTTACAGAAAACCGTGATGTAAGCGGATCGAGGAGGATGACAATGGCGGCCGAAGGCAAGGTAAAGAAATGGTAAAAAGCAGCACGCGTTCCCCGTGCGTTAACCAAAAACGGATCGATCGCGGCCTCTAAATTTAAACGTCAGTCTCTTTCCGCGGCGATGACGCCCGACGAGAACTAATTGAGGGTCCCGTCCGTCCGATCGGTACTAGGTAACGAAGACACGATTATGCACGCTCTACAAGATTCGGTAATCAGGGGTTCATTCTCTTAATGGATCCCGGTATACGTGCCAATCACGCGGCAGGCGGCCGCTGTTGATACAGTCGAGCACGAAAAATAACGTTCCGCCCTCGTTTAACCCGCTGTTTAAACCCAATCGAGGCACGGCCAGTGAAATTTTACCGATCGCCATATAATACGGAGGGTGAATCGAATACAAACGAGATTTCCGCGGCGCCGGGACGGTGAATAATGGCACCGTGCGCCCGTGCCAACGTTCCCTGGATGTCCGTACATGGTAACATTTTCTAGTCGCCGCGCCATTTTCATTCGAATTTCCGGGGAGGTGTTAAATAGCCTGAACGTATGCGAACGAGATTCACTCGGTTTCAACATGTTGATTGGTACATTTGAACCGCCTCGAATTTCGCGAAAACAGAGCGATCTTTTCGGTGAATAATCGATGAGCACCGTGCGTTCGAATCGGAATGTAAAGGGTGTCGCGGAATCAACTGACGTTTCAAATTGCCGGTCGGTTTCCAGAGAAAGATTCAGTCATTTTTCTTTTTTTTGTCGTCGTGTCTATACTTTCAAATAAAAGCTTCAGCTGTTTTTAAATAATGTACTGAAATGATCAGTTTCGCTAATGTAAAATATATTTTCTTTGTTAAATAAAGTTAAATAAACTTCAACACGCGTTAAATGAAATAGAAATTGGAGATTCAAGATATATCGCGGTCGGTGCTTTTTAAATTGTTTTTACAGTTCTATGCGTAATTATACACTCGAAGTAACGTTTACATTGTTATCGATATCTAAACGAAAACTTAACGGAACGTCATATTTTTTAATATGAATATATTATTATTTCCAATATAAAAATGTACAAACACGATGGTTTGTTAAGTTTTTGTTTAAATATCACTAAAAAGCTGCGTTAAAGTTACTTTAAGTTTATAATTATTCACACCACTGTATATTTTCCATTTGTCACAGAGCAGCCACTATTTTAATTATTTTGCAGTCATTACTATTTCAACTGTTTTAAATTTTCGATTTCTTTGAAATCGAATCAAGGCTAAGCAATTTTTTTCAGAAAGCAAATATCGAAATATATTGCAGTTACTATTATTTTCATTTTTCCTAATTTTGCAGCCCCCTCCACCCCTAGATCTCATAAAATGAAAATTCATTACATTCGCTATTGTTCAAATCTTCTTGCATTTTGCATGTCCTAACAAAATTTGGTTCGCGGCATGTATTATCATACAAATTAATGTTTAAATTTCGCAAATTATGTTACACATACAGACATAATTGATATGGTAATTGAGGCGGTAGGCTGAATCTCTCTACTCATGTACCTAATATTACCAAACGAAAAAGAGTGATTATACATTTAAAAAATAAGTGGAGAAGATGCAATTAAATGTTTTCAAAACCTTGTTTCCAACAGAAACGACTTGGAATATTTATCTGGTGCACGTAGATTAATGTTTATAATTTTTCAAATCGCAGATGTATTAACATATTCAATAATTATTAAAAAATGGGATTTTTACTTTGTTTAGATTCCCATAAATATAAAAATCTAATAATTCCCAATCTAATAACAAATAATAAAATAATAGAAACAATAAAATCCGATAATTTCAGTTTCTTTGTTCAAACATTATTTCGACAAGGTGATAAAAACGAAAAAAGTACAAACTACAATTTGGTATACTACACATTAGCCGTAATGAATTTTATAGTTATTTTTGATACAATTATTTATTTGCTTGTGACAAGATATTTTCTCAGGTACGTGTTTTCAGATGCAACTACAATTTAAGAAATTAAAAACAAGTTCTTCTTAAATTCCAGCAATGAATACGAATGTTATTCGGCCACTTTAAACTGTACTGTAAATAGAATAAAATGTTTATAAATAACCCTACGTTATCGTTTCCCCGTATCTTAGAAAGATGCGAAACTACCTGTCACAATAGATGTCCTCTCCGTTAACATCACTCCAGTCTAACGACGCGACGCTTAAATGCCGAGTGAGTGGACAGCTATTGTGACAATCGACGCATCTCTTAGGTTTCGTCTTTCGAAAAGCGGACAAGTAACGGGCGCATCGAGCATATTAATTAATAATTAATTAATAATTTCTGTTCACGTATTCTACACCTCAACATTTTGAGTTAAACGTGGTCACGAGTGACCGCAAATGCGATCTTTATAAATAAACATCTGTAGACTATTCGCAGATACGAATCGGCAACAAAAGTGTTTAGTCTTTAGTCGATTGTTTATTATTATATTATGATGGCGCAGAAGCGATCGAATTCGATCAATAATAATTAAAATAATTCGATAATATTCAGAACTGGGAATTATAAACACGAACACTTCTGAATACAATTGCAACGACGACGCAATTACCTCTGATATGAATGATAGCTTAACGGAAATTCTCATCTTACTTTTCATTTCAGTTGTTATGCTTTATCGATTCAACAACGTGCTTAAACGTATTCAATTTTCGCTCGATCTGCTTCATCGTTTCAACAATGTACTTAAATGTTACGAATTTTGACGATTTTCGTTCGACCTGATTTATTACTGCAACAATGTACTTAAACGCACTCAATCTTCATTCGATCTGCACTGTTTTTTATTATTTCTACGATGTACTGAACTGTACTCCATTCTCGTTTTATCTGTTCTGTTTTATTACCTCAACAATGTGATTAAATATACTTGAGAAAATTAATTTCAAGAATTGATCACCGTATATTTTGAACCATTATTTTACATAAAATAAACTAATCGAGTAAAATTGTTTTATATGTTTGTATCTGTACAGCATTTAATTATTAATGATTATTGGTTAGTAATATTTTACAACACTGAAGAACAATCGGATATTTAATTGAGCCCATTGTGATTCCAAAAAACTCATTATTTCAAACAGTTCATTTGACCTTAACTTAAAGATAAAAGATGATATTTAAATTTGTTTAATTCTGTTCGAAATTTAAAGTATGAAATTAATATTTTTTCAGAATGAATTTTTTAAATTTTGTTTGAAATTTATAGAAACAGATTAATAGTTTCTTCAGAATATATTTATTTAATTTTTTTATATGTAAGGACAGAGGTTAATATTTTTTTCAACATTTCATTTATTCTGTTTGATGTTTAAACAAAAAGATTAATATTTTCTTCAAATTAATTTATTTCATTCTGTTTAATATTTAAGAAAGGGGGCTAATATTTTCTTCAGAACAAATTTATTTAATTCTGTTTGATATTTAAAGTAAGAGATTAATATCTCCTCAGAACAAAAAATCTGTTCGAAATTTAAGGAAAGGGGTTAATATTTTCTTGAAAATACATATAGTTGTAATTTACATAGACGGTTGTATGTCACGAACGATCGTAAGAAAAGTGATCGTAGTCTGTAACGTGGATGAGCGTTTTTACATCAGCCGTGGAATGGGGTTCATCACGTTGATAATATTGGACACCCCCGTTTTCTTCTTTACCCCATACCCTATCGTGTCACGAATATAGGGCAAACAATCTACAATAGTTCACCGTTGAAGCCTTTGCTTCTGTCTGACTTTCTCGCACACACGCTTTGTAAATTCTACAATCTCACTTGAACTTTCCGTCTATGGATTCTCACCTTTGACTTCGGCACCCGTTCCTGCAACACGAGTCTGCCTGTCACCTATGCCAGATGAAACGTGTATTTCGCTATATTTTAGAAAATCGGTGTTTTTTTACCGAATAAATCAAACGCTCGTTACATTGTTATCTTTATAACAATGTTGAAACATTTTTGTTTCATAGTTATTCAAGCTTCAATGGTCTTCAAGCTGTTTCATTGTTTTTCAAATTGTTTTACAACTTTCAAACTTCTTCGACTTCTTCTTTCACTGTTCTTTACTTTTCAGTATTTTTCAATTTTCAATATTTTTCAAATTTTAATATTTGCCAATTTTCAATATTTTTCAATTTTTAACATTTTTCAATTTTTAATATTTTTCAAATTTTAATATTTGCCAATTTTCAATATTTTCCAAATTTTAATATTTGCCAATTTTCAATATTTTTCAAATTTTAATATTTGCCAATTTTCAATATTTTTCAAATTTTAATATTTGCTAATTTTCAATATTTTTCAAATTTTAATATTTGTCAATTTTCAATGTTCTTTTTTTAAATTTTAAATTTCCTTCTTTTTTCTAAATTTTCGATATTCATCAATTGTCAATGTTCTCCAAATTGTTTTATTCGAACAAATTCTTCGAATGAAGTTCTATTCGAATAAATCCTTCGAATGAAATGTTATCTGAATAGAATATTGAATACAATAAATTATTCGAACAAAGTTATATTCCTAATGCCGCACAAGATTTTTGGATTTGCAAAATTCTGCTCTTTTTCAATAATTACTTATCTGAACCACGCAATTGATTGATAGGCGATTTTAATAAAAAATTAGACGTACATTCAGACATTCATTTGTGTAATTGATTTTCAATAAAGGAACCTTTGACGTTATAAAAGGATCGACTGTACTTCTTGAACTACTTTGAACAATAAATAACATTGGATCTGAATAAATGCACAGATCAAAAAGTTATTCCAAGCAATGAATAAATTTCCTTAGAATAAAATTATATTCGAATAACGTTTCGAATATGTCCTCCGAATAAATGTTTCGAATAAAATTTTGTTATATATTTATACTATAATATAATATACTATATATATAGTATACTATATACTATAACATATTTATATTATAATATAAAATTTGTTATATAATACATCGAATCAACACGTGGGACGAAAAAGAGAAAATACAAGAAAACTGAGTATAGTATTCTTGGAATCGGCGTGCCAGGTGTACTAAAAACAGACTGAAAATTGTAGTCGAAAGTTTCCACTTCCGAATTTTCGAAATTATCGTTGGCCGCTAACGATCGACGCGCCGAGCAGAATGGGGAACAAATCGGGGAACAGAAAGCGCATTTATCAAACAAGGCATTGCGAGCGGAACACAGCAGATTGTTCCAGTTTCCTTCCGATGATCAAAGACCATCGAGATTGCGGAACCACTTAGAGCCATTTACTTTCGTTCGCCGCAGTACTTTGCCCGGCGCTCTCTATACGAGGCGATCTCAAGGCGTCGGAAGCAACCCCGTCAGCTTTTTTAACTCCATCGTCGCCTTATGAGCTTCGTCTTTTTCCAAAGCCACCCTTCGCTCCGGCACTAGCGCGCGACGGGAGTCGTTCGACCCACCCCCCGGCCCCGGCTGTCCTCGCCTACCCTTCGACGCGAACGAGTTCGACGTGTTGTGGCCATCGACACGGTGGCCCAAAATAAATTTGCACACGGTCCAGAATCGATAGCTGCATTATTTCACGAGAAATTCCCGACGTGTTCCAATAACGAGCGTGCAACAGTCATTGCCGATCATTGACATCATTTCTTTACTACCCTCAAGCGATCTTCGGGGTGGAAGTTCACTCATTTTCTTCCTTTAGCTACCGTAAAATGTGTATAAAAAGTGATTTTTAGTTTTGTGAATGCAACAATGCTTGGTAAGTATCGGCATCATTTCTTTTCAACCCCTAAACGTGTTTTACTGTGAAAATTCTCTGATTTCCTTCTTTTAGTTACTGTAAAACGTTCGATTTCTTTCCGTTTTGAATTGGATTGGACAAAAAGTCTATAAAAAAATGATTTTATTTCTATGAATGCAACAATGCTCGGTAAGTATTAGCATCATTTTTTTCTACCCTTAAACGTTCATTAGTGTGAAAATTCTCTGACTTTCTTCTCTCAGATACTGTAAAACGTTCGATTTCTTTCTGTTTTGTATTCGATCGAGCAGAAAGTATACAAAGTAATGATTCAACTTTTAAAAATGCAACAATGCTTGGTACGTACTGGTATGTTTTCAACCCTTTTCTCCAGGTACTACAATACGCTCCATTCTTTTCTGTCTCTTTTGTATCGCATTGTTTCGTATTTATTATATAGTTACGTACATTCGTGTACATTAAAAAATACATCATTCCATTAAAAAAAGCCACGCGTCGACCTTCATATGACCTTTACGCGTCCATTCAAGAGAAAACTAATAGCACGATAATATGCTCCACTCGATACCAATGAAATCTCATCTGAAACATCTTTCGCTGCGAGCAATAAAGGGTCGTGTAAATCGGAGTGGTAAAACGTGGCAATCCACCCTCGTATTGTGTTCCATCATTAATTATATTAAATATACTTGGAACTGTGTAAATAAATCATTCACCTCTCATATACTGTTTGTTTGATTTAACAACATTTTTGCGGCGTTTTCAATGGAAAACCCTTTACAAGCATCGATCCAACGAAGGGGCGATTTCGGCCGACCAAATATTGATTCCGATGGCACAGTTTTTCTTCGCGCCTCTCCACAACCCCGTCAAGAGTTCGTAAAGAATGACCCCGGGCGTAAGTATCTACCCTGTTACCGGCTGTTCGAATGACTTATTAACTTACACCCCCCGGGAAAACCGGTAAACCCGCTGTTTTTCGCGGAAACTTTCGGACGCCGCCTTTCAAATAAGTGAAAGCAACTTCTCCGCGCCCAACCCTTTGATCTACCGCGAGAAGAAATAGCCGGGGCACGGCTACTTTTTATTAAATTCAAGGCGCGTTCAAGTTGTTACGACAATTTGTAATTAACAATGCGCAGGGACGTGGACACGGCTAATTGAATGTTCGTTATGCAATTCTTTGTTGGCTTTAAAATGATACAATGATAGCACTACGTTGCGTAATTCGCGCGTTGTTTCAGCGTGCGATTTTAAGAATCGCCACGGAACAATTTTTGTGAATTGAAAACAGTACGAGGATGTTGATGCGTATCATTGAGAACATATTTTATATTTATAAATTTCCTTCGTGAAAATAAAATTTACAATACAAACTCTATTAATTGTTTTGTCAATCCCCTCAATAAAAAATTATATGGAATCTCGGTGGAAATGAAGTTTGTAGAAAAGAAATGAAATTGTATTGCTGCTGTTGTACTTGCTTCGATGGTGTAGAAATGTTGTAGAAATAATTCTGTTTGTCAGACTGAGAATATATATGCAGATTTATATTTTTAGAGACCATTTCATGAAAATTTGAACGTGGATAATTGATTTCGAAAATTTCATTGGAAAATTGATTTCATCGATCTGAAAATTTCTTGTAATTGAGATAATATTAAAATGGTGGTCGCGCGCGCGAGATAAAACAATGTAGAGTGTTAACTTTTGCTAATCATTGAACTTTTTACTACTTAAAACACTTTTACGCAATGCAGAAAGACCTGCATATTATTGATAATTGAGTATAAAACAGCGAATTTTTGGCATTATTTAATTTAAAATTATTCTAACCAGTATTAATAAAGCAGTATTAATAAATATATAAATATCAATTATATAAAATTATAAAAAATATAAATTTTTTACTAGCAAAGGTGTAAACGTTTATTAATATAAACAAATAAGTTGAAGAAAGAAAATATTCTACGCTGATATAAATGTTTAGAGGCTAGAGTCTGAAAGACTTTGAAAAACTTTTAATACGTCCTGAAAAATAGATATCCTCGTAGAACAGATGCTCTAAATCAGAAAACCGCTGCGAAGTTTTATAAAGTTCCATTTCAAGTTTTAGCGAACGTCTATGCAAATTTCAAATTTAAAAAGTCACTTTAGAAATCAGATACCGGAACTGAAATTTCTTCCATTAGCTGGAAACTTTCTCGCAGTCAGGAATAAAAGAAAAGAATTCAAGTAAGACAAGTCCCCACTGTTCTTGCATCTACTGCAGTCATGCGTTCCATGAAGACATGAAGCCTGCAGTGCATGTACGTAACAATATTGTTTAAATAATCTTCGATATATACCTTGTACACGTGTATTAAAGAATGTATTATTATACGTGCACACTAGACAATTCATTATTATCCATAAATATTAAATAATTCTTTACTATATTCGTATATTAAACAGTTTATTATTATACAGGTGTACTAGACAGTCTATTATTATGCCTGTATATTAAACAATCCATTATTATACGTGTATGTTAAACAGTCTATTATTATACACGTATATTGAACAGCTTATTATTATTCATGTATATTAGACAATTCATTATTATCCGTGTATATTAAATAATTCTTTACTATACTTGTATATTAACCAATTTATTATTATACATGTGTATTAGGCAGTGTATTATTATACCTGTATATTAAACAATCCATTATTATACATGTATATCGAACAGACTATTATTATACATGTATATTAAACAATCCATTATTATACATGTATATTGAACAGACTATTATTATGCATGTATATTGGGAAGCCTATTATTATACATGTATTCCAATTTATTGTTATACGTGCATACTAGACAATTCATTGTCACAAATGTACATCGGACAATTGTTTATTATGCACGTACGTATATCATAATATATATCGTTGGACATACACGTGCACTAACACATCTTGCAATATCTATTTAACTTTATATCACGGACGAAATATTAAAAAAAAAAAGTAATGCATACTATATATTCTATCTCATTTCCCCACTGTTTCTTTCGTCGAATTAATCGATTTGAGAACTGTACAGCTCGAGCACAACAATTCGCGACGATATGGATCTTGATCCTCGACACCTGGACCATCACAGAGATCACGTACGACGACACGAGAACGATTTACCTCCCATGATATCAAACATCGCGGGATCTCGGAGCTCTCGCGGGTAGTAGTAGTCCGTTTCCGACGATGGCCCCTCACGCATGGAAAGCTGCAGCACCGAATCGCACCCATTGTTCTTTCTTTCTCTCTTTTCATTTGTTTACACGGTCCCGCGGGATTTCGTCACGACGGAAATGCGAAGCATCGCCGGACATTGTAACCGCCCGGATTCAATTCCCGGCCCGCTCTCCCGGTCTCTCTGACGGCCGCCGTCACGTTGAATATAATAATCGTCGTTCGATTCGTAAACGTCACTCCGCGCGTATTATCGTTGTCACGGCTTAACGAAGTGGCCGATTAACGATCGACTCTACCGTAACCGCGGACGGATGAACGCTTTGCAAACCAGAAGAAAAGGTGGAAATGGAAAGATTGTCCGCCGCCGGTTCTAAAGGTACACTCCCATTCACAAGTCGTCAGACACTTATCGCCTCGTCTGCGAGTACGAGTTCGATAAAACTGGATTAATTTTATGACGTTGCACAGACCGCGAAATTAGATCAGTGCGCTTCCTTGCACGATCGAATACCGTTTATTCTCCTTTTTCTTTTTTTTTACACACAATTTAATAAACACGTTTATTAAATTGTACATTGACACCGGAGTTGGGCAAATTTGATTTTAAATAATAAATAACAAATTAAAAAATTAAATTAATATTTGATTTGAAAACGATAATTAAATTTTGTATTCAATTAGAAACTCTTTTAAATAAATTCACAATTTATTTCTTACTTGCAAATAAAATGTTATTTTGTATGCGAACTTTGGTGAAAAACAAATAATTCGTTTTTTCCCTCTTGTTTGTTTATCGTGTAATAAATGTTAATTTCCATTTATTATTATTGAAGAACACCGTCTTGAATAAATACATATGAATGTAAAACTTGTAAAGTATCTAAATGAATTCAATCTTGCAATTGTTACAAGTGAACTGTTAGAAAAATTTTCCAGTAACAATATATGGGTTAATAATTTATTTTATGTGAATATTCTGAAACAGAATAAATATTATTTATTTAAACATTGATAATACCTGCTTAGATTGATTAATTACTAATTGTATAATCTTGTATTCACATTAACAAAGAATTCGTGATAAAAATATTTTCTTTCGAGCAAAACAATATATAAATATGATAAGATAAAAAAATTCTAACGTACATTACCACTCAAAAGTTACCAGCATGTTAACATTTCAAAACAAACAAAACGTGTGTTAGCTGTACGAACGTCTCATTGAATCAATACAACTGTAATTGAAAGTTACAACTAGTTTGTTCGCTGTTACGCGAACATACTTTTTTAAATATTGATGTATAGACAATTCGGGTTATACGAAACTGAACTTCGTTTATTAAATGTTCTGTCAAAGTCTAAATAAATTCGAAACATCGTGTGTTCTCTTAAAGCTTATTGTTCTTAAAAATATTATACAACTACGTCCACTTTAAATGTATAAAATTTGCAGTTTAATTGTAAATTATTAAAAGAATTATTAAAAAAAAAAAAGAAAAATTGTTAAAATTTTTTTGAGTTTAAAGAGTTTAAAGTATATCTTTAAAGATGGCCAAAATACCAGGTGGCCTTTATTAACATTTTATTATTGGATTTTTAAAAGAACGCGAATGCATAAAATTTGTAATTTAAATGTTACACTAACACTGCGAATTTTTAAGCATTTGTAAAATACAATAAAAAGCGCACGTTAATTGCAAACAGTAATACTTAAAAGCCTAGCTTTAGTAGGAGCATTTTCCTAATCCGTAAAAATAATTCTTCTTATTTTGATTTTCGTACAAAAAACTGTGCAAATGGAAATTGTACGCACACAGATCCATAGTCCGACATATTTATTTTCTACAAAAGTTATAAGTGGACTGCAGCTTTTTATGTGAAATAAAAATTCTCTGCACTAGTTGCAAGGTACGTGAATTATCCACATATTTATTTAGTTGGTTAATAATTATAAAAATTATAACAATTTTAAGAATTATAAAAATTTTAAGTGTGGGAAATGTAATAATTGTAATAATTACAATAATTGTAATAATTGTAATAACTGTAAGAATTGTAAGAATTTTAAAGTCCTTAAATGTTTCTATTGTTTTCCATTTGATTTACTAATAAAATTCGCTCTCTAGTTATAAATAACACAATGGTACAGGAAACGAAATAATTAGGTTATGTGTTGCTACATGACTGAAATTCTTATTTCCACCGAACAATTTTTTAAAATGTTCTCAACTGCAAATTGCAGACAAAAATTATGCAATCGTCGCCGGTATTCTTTCTTTTTCCAAAAAATGTAACCAGCGCATTCGAACGTAACGCGCGCACGCATGTATAAATAAATCTCGCCTGAGATTTTCTGAATACGTATATAAAAAAAGAAGAAACGAAAAAATTAAAACAAACAAGGAAATTCGGAATTTTCGAGTGACAGTGTTTTCGTAACGAGTGCATTCTACGAAAAGTGGAAATACAGACAGCGCGTGACGTTTGAGCCCGTAATTGCTTCTTTATCGAAGAACATTTCGAAGTGAACCGATCGTCATCGACACAAGAGCGCACTAAAGAAGAAATCGAAATATCAATCGCACTAACAACTGGAATCGATGGGCGTACGTGTAAAGAGTATCGTACAAATCCATTTAAAAAATTGGAACTGCTACCCGCAGGTGCACCGCTGTTTTTTGCCGGAAAAGTACCGGCGCGACGCCGAAAACTTCGATCCCGTCGAACTATTTAACTTTCTCGACCGCAGTTTTTCATCAGTTCATCGACGGACAAAAATATCAGTGATAATAATGAAAAAAATATGGTGACAGTAGCGCGATAGTTCGGATAACGTATTTCTGTTACAGTATATAGAAAATATGTCCAATACGTAGCTTAAGTAGAGAATATGATGTTTTTAATACATTTACATTTTGACACAACATTTAGTGAATTTTCATTTAATTCGAATTATTTATGCATGAAATTTTTAAAAAAGTATGTTTGCATAATAACAAACAATCTAATATATATTTATTTTTTATATAGCTTTAAACAAAAGAAGAAAAAATATGACCAGCTTGGATCGTGTAATTCGCTTTCAGATTAATGAAAAAGCGTTCAGATTAACGAAACAAATCATATAAATCAATATATTATAATTTAATCAAGCGCATAATAGCAATGTATCGAAATTCATGAAATTTATCGTTTCGAACGCGGAACGAATATTACGCCTTAAACAATACACTTTTTAGTCAATAAACCGTGTTAAATTGTACGATTGATCAAATAACCGGCTGTCGCAACAAAATTTAATTGGAACAGTATTTAATGTTTCCGGGAATTAAAATCTTTCTATACCGAGGATTTCGATCAACGAGCTCAATTTCATATAGCATATCAAATATCCTAACCGGACGGAAAGAATGGAACGCGAACTAAAATAACGAAATAAATGTCCTAATGAAATAAAGCAATTAAAGATATGTATAAATCCGAGATCAAAAATATTTCTTCAACAGTGCGGGTGCCATAATCTCACAATTTTTTTTATTAAGCTGGAAAACCCCATATATTTTTTTATAATCTATTAAGTGAAACTTTGATAAGATCCACGAGATGTAAGAAAAATACAAAAGCAATCGCTGTAATAAATTTTGTCGTCTACTCTTACTAACATTTATTGAACTATAAATAACATGTTGACTGTTATGTCACCCATGTGTGGGTCACAGAATAATTTGACCAGATTATAAAATTAATTTTTACGATAATATATTATGCGTTCATTTGATTAGAATTTGTAAATTGTAGGAAAATTGAAAAAGCAATGTTTCAATTTAATATCAGTTACACTATTTTTACCGATCTTCTGTACATACCTATTTTTACCAACAATAATTGTACAATCATTATAGTTGAAGTTGAAAGAACTATGATGGAAAAGTAATTCATCTTAGAAAATTATTTTAAATTAAAATTGTTAAAGGGCAGAATTATCATTCGACCCCTTTGGTAAGAACTGTGTTCAATTAAATTTTTTTAAGTTGTCCTCTGACACCGTTTGCAAAAAAATTGTTCCATTCAAATTACAAAAGATATCTTATGGCCTCAAGTAAATGTTTTCCATGGAATTCCTACAGAGAATTGAATCATTAAAAAAATATATTATGTCCAATCAAATAAAAAATATTAGTCAAAATATAAAATACATAAATTTTATAGAAGTTGACAATTAAAGTGTTAAACATCATTTAATGTGAACATATAAGGCAAACATGAATTGTTTAAAAAAATATATTATATTGAATCAAATAAAGGATATTGGACAAAGTATAAAATACAGTAATTTTAAGGAATTTTTGTGATCGTTGAGTCGGCAGTCAAAGTGTTAACGAGTGACAGTGATTCCGTGTGTTTCACGGACACCGGTGCAGGCAGTGAACGCGTTGAAATATGTTTCGCAGAATCGCATAATTCGTTTCGAATTAACATAATACTCGGGGACGGCATTTGCAACCGAGCGTACTCCTCGTGACGTAGTCGATTGTTCACTGTTAATATTTCGCTAGGCGGAGGGAGAGTGCAATTTCTCGAAAACGGGACGCAGAATGCCATTACTTCTTCATGAATAGAAATTGTACACGGTACAGTGAGACTCCCTTATAAAGGGTTCACTTATACTCGAGACGTACGCTTAACCCCTTAATGCTCGAATCTGTTTAACTTAATCGCGCGTTATTTAATATGGGTAACGATAAAGAGCTTAATGCCGGCTCGAAAGTATAATGCCCGCTTCTGCAAACAAACTCTATGCAGATCTGACCAAACGCGTTTTTCCGTAAATCACCGGTGAGTAACAAAATTACGAAAATGGAACGCGACTTAACGCGTTCGCTGACACCATTCGTTTTCGTTGCTGTCTTCCGATTATAATGTCGGTCTTACGCGCTTTTACGACCGAAATGAATAGACGAGATTATTCAACCGAATTTGAAAGTGAATTTTTTGCGTTGTTATATCTACTAATTTTAATTAATAATTGCTGGACGATTTTAATTCATCTTTGACTTCTTAATTTTAATTCATCTTTGACTTCTCAATTTTAATTCGCCTTGACCTCTCAATTTTAATTTCGTTATCCGTATGCCACTTTAATGTTAAGAAATTTTTAAGGTTGCTCGGTTGTCAAAGTGTTAAAAAAGTATTGTTTTCAATACATTGAAACGAGTAAAAATGAAAGGTGGTCTAAAAGAAATTGGAGATATCGATATGTTATTTCGAACATACTAAAACGATTAGAGAATTACTATTATTTTTTATGTATTAAAATTATTAAAGAAATAAATGTGAAGTAAAAGAATAAAAGAAATCGCGATATATTACTACCAGAATAAATTAAAATGATTAAAAAAAAAAGCACGGTCTTTATATTCTATAAAATTCATAGGTTATAATTACATTATGTGATTAACCAATGAGCACGTCACAAAGAGAAGGAATTGATTACTGAACTACCGGAACGTGCGTTGCGATTTTAAACGATAACGTGCATAGTGCATAGTAATACGACTTTATTTGTGCAACAGACGGGATCATGGTCGTCGCAAACACGTGCCGCTAACTGCGAACGTGTTAATGTTAAATGTGTACGCATTCGCACTCACTCCCTGCAAATTCTGCAGAATAAGCAAACGATAAACTGTTTTTATTGACTTGGCGTTTACTGCGCTCCGTTTGTCAGAAATGCATAAAATTCATGGACTAGCAATTTACTAATAAAGCTACGAGCGATACCAATAGCTAGCAGTAATAGTAATAAAGTAGCATTAACAGCAATAAACCAGCAGTTTGATCAGCACTTTGTCCATTTGAACTCGGATTATCAATATTGTTAGTTTCTGTCAATTACCTGAAATTTTCACGTACTTCATTAACGCTAAGCCTACTATGCTGGTTTCACATTATCTATTTTTATATCGTCGACATTCTGAAGATTCTTACTTAAGAAACACGATTGATCCTTTCAAGAACAACAAATGATATTCAACACTTTCAATTCCGATTGCAACATGAAATTATTAATACTGTACGGTATTCATGTAAAATACGTGAATAAGAATACAAAATCTCCTATTTTTATTAATTCCTAGAAAATTTCACAGCAGTGAAATCATAGTTATATTGATAACTATCAACATAATAATATACATATTATACGTTATTATATGAAAATATATAATATATAAAATTATATTAAATTTGTATGATATATAAAATTACATTAAGATATATAATACATAAAATTATATAAAAATTATATAATATACACTACATATACTCTTAACTAAATTATATATAAATTCGATATACATGTTATTTAATATGCATATATATATATATATATATATATTACGTAATATGTATATCTATATTAGAAGAAATTCGACAGAAAAATTGCATCGTGTCACTGTGCTCAGCCCGGATAATCGAGGTTCACGCCGCACCAAAGAATCGCCGGTAGATAAAAACATTCGAGAAACACGCGTGAGATACACGCAATTCCGTGAGAGAAGGCCAACAAAAGCTCTGATCAGGGCCACAAAATTCCCCGCATCTAATTACCGATCGGCAAAGCGCCGACAATCGGCGGCACAATGCCGTCTAAAAAACAGCGGTCCGAATTTTTCGCGAATAATCGAAGCCCGTGATAAGCAAGCACAATAGGCCCTCATGAATCAGTGACAAAAGCATCCCAATTATTCCGACGGGGAGAACCGCGGCCCGGCCTACAACGCGACAAATCAACCGCGTCTGTTTTCAATTTCCACGATCATTTTGGTGCCCGAGAAAGACCCCGAGCCGACTTCGAATACGACTATGCGGCATTCGAACGAATCACAAAAGAATAGAGCATCACCTGGCGTGTTCTGCAGCCTGACTGGCAACTGACTCATCCGTTCGGGAAAGCCTAACAGCCCCCGCGGTTACACTCTACACACCCTTTTCTCAGCCCAAAGTGATTTATTTCCTGTGTGTTTCTGTTTCAGAATCGCCAGACTGCGAATCTTTCGCAAAATAAAATTGTTATGAATCAGTTGCAACAAACTGGAGCGAGATTGAATAATATTTGCTCTCTCGGTGGGTTTATTAGGATGAAAATTGCGTAACATTTTCATATTCTTTCTATGTTTCCACGGTTTTATGTTTTTGTTCATTTGTGACATCGATATGTGAAATATTTAATACTGAGATATGTCTAAATAACGAAGTTTAAAGAAAAAGGCATTTAAAAAGCTTTATTCTCCCAATAATAATTTGGTTTACCAAAATAATGAAATATTACTTTCACTAAATTTTGTATCAACGTATATTGAATTTTGTTATTTATTATATATCCATGCTTTGTAGATACTATGAATGATAACCTGTTTTTTGACAGATGTACCACTATTGCACTAAATACAATAACGACGGTATTGCAGATAATACTGTTTGATATAAAATAGCAGAATATCTCCAAATCGTGTGACTTTTTTAAATATTTCAGTATCGAATTAGAACAGCGATATGTATGAGAATGATTAATCTTTACAGATAAGGTTCGTATAGAAAATACAATTGGTGTGATAGAACGAGTCAATTTTTGCGCCCTGTATGTATTCAATCACTTTTATAGAGGGAGATAACAGTTTGATAACAGAAGAATCAAACATTGTTTCTATTTTTTCTATTTCTAATCATCGCACATGTGGCTTTGCAACTTATTTAATGTTCCAATAACGTTCGGTAATTAACGCGTTCGCGAACAATAAGAATTTTAACGGGCTGTAAAAAGACAGACAGCTGATTTATTATCAAACTATTCATAATCAGAATATCGAATTCTAATAGTTATGCTTTCTATACACAAAGAAAGGACAAAATAAAATAAAAATAATCAATCAACCAAATTAGCCATTACATCGAAGTATAATAATTTCAAAAAATAAACGCTGCATAGAATTGTATGCATGATAATGTGGCTTATAAATTTGAACGTTACAACATTCGTGTCACTTTGCATCGCAATGAAAATGAATGCTATAACATTCACGTGCGCGAATGTGTGAAGAGAAATATAAGAAAAATCTTGCTTTTCGAAACAATATGTGTTTGCACTTTTTTCTGTTGGTTTATTTTCTCTGAAAAATCTGAATCGTAAGAAATAGAATTTCGAAAAATTAATACGAATTTAGACACGTGAGATACTATTTCAAATAATTATTTCCAATATATTCTGACAAAATACTATTTCAAATAATTATTTCCAGTATATCCTAATAAAACACTATTTCAAATAATTATTTCCAGTACACATCCTAACAAATAAAATACTATTTCAAATAATTATTTCCAGTACATTCTAATATAAAATACTATTTCAAATAATAATTTCCAGTAGTAATTTTCAGAAAATACTAATCCGATTAATAATTTCCTTTACCGTAACATAAATGACTATTACCAACACACGTACCCCTATCTCTACAACATCAAATAAACCTTGCAACATTATTTTACACAAGTAAAAGTAATCGTTTAAATAACAATTTCCAATACTTATTCCGCATATTTTCATCCGTGTCTGACAATTGTTACTCTCACACTCGTCCCCGAAATCAGTTACAGACCAACCCCAGCAAATCCCATTCGAAAATCCACCAACGATTCCGAACGTTGCATCACGTTCGATTCTCCGTTAAATCGTTACTTACTTCGTAGATGCGTACTCGTCGCCGAAAGCTGTGCGAGCGCAAAGGAAACACACAAAACGACCATGATTCCGTTTGAAACCGAGAACGTCGCGCACCCTTCACGCGAAAGCAGAACGTGTTGAACGCGTTGGAAAGGAGGAGCTCCGCGGGACTCGACTCGACGCGATCCCCGATTCCGTGCACGGGCAGAGCAGCGAGAGATGGACGATCGGGAACAACGCGGAACGTGTTGTCCACAAAGTCCGGGACAGCGGAGTCGATTCGAGAAAGGCACGCGCCGGACAGATAACACGATCGGCCGAATTGCTTGGCGAAATAACGCGGAGTACGAGGAGGACGCGTCGTTTCACTGCCGATCCGAAACTGAATGCGTCGCGGTCCGAGTTAAGGCTCGAACGTAACCGAGAGGATTGTTGGGGAACCACCCCTCGTGCCACGGGGGGATGACAGGGTAAGGGTGAGGGTAAGGGCGAGGATCGGGGCGCGCAGGAGAAAGGGAGAAAGCGAGAGAGGAGAGCGGGTCTCAGCGGGCGACGAGACGACAGCGGGGGAGAGAGCGGACGGCGAATTCAAGTTGGGGATGGTTCGGAGCTTCTGCGCACTACTGCCCCAGTAACACACCCCCGTAAACCGGCTGTGGAAAATTCGAGCGGCGTGCAAGCTGGAACAAATTCTCCGCTTTCGCTTCGAGAACTGTGAGAAACCGGGTCTCGGACGCTTCCGAGGCCGGCCGATCGTGTTTTTCGAGACGATCTAGAGATCATTTTTCATAGGACTTGGATTGGGAGACCCGGGTAAAATGATTTGGAAAGGTCTTGGGAACAGTTCATGGCATGCTTCTGTTTTGGAGGAAATAATACTTCAAGATTTGTTCCACCTCGTACAAATAAGGGTGTGCATTAAAAATTATGTTGAGACAAAGAAAATTGTTAGCCCCTTGCACTGAGATTTGTTTCACGTTTACGTTGATCAGCAATTCTGTATCTCTGATAAATTCATACGTTAGTAAGAAAATTTATATTTGTTGTTGTACCAACCTTTACTTGAACGTTTAAGCATCGTTAATAGAAGCGCAGAATTTGATTTCGATCTAAGAAACGCATCTCTGCACAGCAGATCATGTTCGAAATTTTCGCAACGAGTCTGACGCGATATCACAGAGCTAGTGGTTAACTGACATATGTAGTATTTTTTTAGGATGTACGTGAAATGATGAATTGAAATAGTTTTTTCTTAGGATCTATTCGAAATAATTATTTGAAATAGTATTTTCTTATGATGAACTGGAAAAGAATTATTTGAAATAATAATTTCTTAAGATATACTAACAAGAATTGTTTGAAATAGTATTTCGTGTGTTGAGATTTTTATAAACTATTTGAAACTCTGTTTCTTACGATTAATATGTATGAGAAAAATTAAATTGATAGAAAAAGTACGGACACGTATTGTTTCGAAGGAAAAAGCTTTTTCTTGTGGTCCTCTTAATTAATTAGTGCAATTGAAACATTTAACACCTGTTTGCTTTTAATAATGTATATATAATGTACAGAATTATAGACTCTGTACAGAAGTATAGTACAGGGTGTCTCCGAAATTTGTATTTCAATTACGTATTCAGAGTCGCTTATTATCATTCGTTTGCGTGCACAATTGAATAAATATGTATCGATTATAAAACCGTTGCCTTTAAATTTCCTGCAACTGAATAGTAAGTCTGAATATTACGTGTTCATTTCTTACTATTTCATATTACATACTCGTTTCTTCTGAATCGAAACAAAATTTGATTTTTCCGTGATCATAGTTTAGGAATGATACAAAAATATCGTTGTTCTATTAGAGAAATAATTAAGGAAAAAGAAATGCTAATCAATGCAGTTGCGAAAGAAATTGCAGTGCAAGGAGATAATCGCGTCCCTGGATAGAACGGGACTATTTTATTTCTTGCACGATAGATGTGTCAGTTACTGTGCCCCTAAACCAGTCTTTCGCAAGTTTCGTTAAATAAAGCAGTTCTTCCTTTTACTTCTTTTACATTTCTCCAAGTATTTAGATTCTATTCTAAGGTTTTAAGCATTCCTGTCGCGTAAAAATATGCAAATGAATTCGAGATATTAATCGAAAGGAAAAGTGAGAGTCCAATTTGTCGATTTAAAGTGTAAAGTAAAAAATGAGAGAGGCTTTATTCTCGGTTTAGGATTGTAATTAACTTACTCCCGATTTTAAATATTGCGTAACGAATTTTTTCTGCTACTATTGAAGCACGTATTTCCTTAAAATATACCATTACAAACCGAGCCTGTTCGGTTGATTTAAATTGTAAAATAAAATTGCGGTACATCCGAGAATATTTTATACGGAAACTTTCAAAGAAATTATGACCGCCTTTGAGAAAATGTAAATGTGTGTCAATATCTCGATCATTTCGATCGGATTTTTTCCTCTGCCAGAGAATCGCGAATTTTACAGAGGACAAGACAATCTCTTTCATGCTTATTTGATTAATTCGTGAACAACAAGACAAGTTTTCGTATGAATTGGGTTGTATTGCACTACAAGAATATTTGAAAAGAAATTCGAACAGAAATTTTGAGATTGTAATGTCATCAGTAGACTGCGGTTTTTATGCATTTATGGCAGAAATGAGTAGGCGTAACTTAAAAGAGTGAACAGAGATTAATAGAAAGTAAAAATGTTGACGCATTAATAGGAACTTATTAAAATTATTCGAGAAGAAAAAATATTGTGCTTGGCTCCTATGGCTGGCAATTAATGTGGGTAAATTTTACTTTGCATAAAGATCCGCGATCTAGTCATCGGTATCATTACGTTGCTTGGAGTTAGCAATGAGAAAGAAAACGATATCGTGCGAATATTCGAAAAGTAATTCACACAATAAGTTTTTCAATTAAAATGTCATCATCAACGTCGCAGTGCTCCAAGTTTTCGATACAAAGGCAGGCATTGAGCGAATGTTTGAAAAGAAATTTATATAAAAAGTTTCGAAATTAAAACGTCGCCGTTAACGTGACGATGCTTCAAGTTCTCAATATAAAGATCACACTGTATTATACGCTAGAAAAACAATTCACTGGGTAAGTTTCTGAATTAAACAGTCCTTAATTGAAACACAAAACTAAAGAATAAGTTTGTCGAATAACTTTCGAGATTAAAATATCATTGATTAAAATAATTCGAACTGCGATCTATGTCGCTTTCAAAGCTTGTCTGTGCATAATGATTTTTCTTTATTTTCTTTTTCCTCATGACTGCGTTGACTGACGCTTCATGGTATTTCTATATTTACTCCAATCTTATATTTTTTTGTTTCAACGATCTCGTACTTTATTATTATCTATTATTTTCTCCATCCTTCTCTCTCTCTTAATTATCCTGATCACTTATTTTAATTTTCTATTGTATCTTTTTATGGTATCATTTCTTTTGTTCTTTTTTAAAATATAATAAAAATATAATATAATAAGAATATGATATAATAAAAATATAATATTGTCATATTATTGCAACACATGGACTTTTTCCCATTGATTAAATAAATATTATTATTATAATTATTAGACAGCAGATGTTTATACGAATGCTAATTTTTATAGAAAGTAGGCAAAGTTATGGGAAATTTATGTTGTCTGTAGAGGATTTGAAAAAATATAGTTCTTATTTCGTAAATTGTGCATGTTGCATATATTTTACATATTGCATAGAATAGAAATTTGTTAGAACGAATAAAATATTTTATTTTTAAAAGTACATTCTTTCGAACAGATAAAATATTTTATTTTCAAAAATACATGCGTGATCCAAAATAAAATTTACTATTTGCAATTTAAAATACTATTTTACCCAGCTCTGAATACCAGTTACCATAGCAAAATTCGTAACAAAACGATTCCTATTGCACGAATCCTTGCCCCATTGTGATGTAAATCACAACAAACAAAAAATGAGAATATATGTAGATTGTATATAACAGGTTTCATTACTTTCTATATATTTTGCATACGTTTTTGCGCATGTCGTGCATATAGTTCGTACACATTTTCTATATACTTTTGCATATTCCACATATTATTACTTCTGCGCAAAGATCCGCTGTCCGATAATTGCTATTATTAAAACACAAATTCGCCAAACAATGAGAAGAGTGTCTCGCGTTACCGAGGCGAGGGAAGAACGATATCTTTCCATCAGCCGTTATTTCTCCTTAACGATCGCTCTTCATGAAAATCAATTTGAGCCAATCATCGCGGGAGATAACAATCCGATGAACCCTAAATTGCCGGCGAATTATGATGCTTGCGGCCATCTTTCCTAGGTGACACACAATACGGCGCATAATTACAATTTGCAAAGCCGCTAATTGGGTATGAAACCATGGGGTTCGTTTGACTGAAACCCCACCAACGCTGATTTATCCCGGCGGCCGATTAAATTGTGGTTAAAAAAGATACACGGAAATCCCTCCGCGTTCTGCACATTACCGTCCCTCTCCCCCTACCCCACTGTCGAACATCGCCCCTTTGCCACCACCCCCCGTTTTCACACACACACATACACACACACCCGCCCCTCTGTTCGACAATCTCTCGGCGAAGGGGGAGACCCGGGGACATTATACTATCTGATTTCAAGACCTTACAGATCTACTGTCACAATTCACCCTTGATAATTGAGTTTCTTATCTTGATTATTTCACGGCAATCAATTTCCAGCCCGGGAATCGAATTACAACGCGGCAAAAGCTCGATGCAATTTCATCGATTCAATTTTTCTGCGATAGAGAGGCACGCTTACCGACACTACCGTTATAAATTCTGCCATCAAGTGTCGAATCATGTTTATCGCGCTTCAGTTTTTTCGGTCGATTATTTACGACCGTTTGGTATGTTTTTATTTTTTGTTTTTTAGATGACGAAGAGACCGTTTTTCTTCTTCTAACGGACAGTGCTGTTAAGATTCAAATGTTATAAACTATATTTTAAGAATTTGAAGAAATCGCGACTTGCTTCTTAAAACGACAGTATGAAAAAAAATCTCTCGAAATTAACATCTACAAACAAATCGCAATGTTTACACCAAACGAGACTCCATAAAATATAGCAGGAATCAGAATAATTTATAATTTTCTGAATCAATGTTTACTAAGAATTTAAGAAATAATAATAATAATAAGAGACGTCGAACATATATATTGTACATACATATGTAACAATTATATTTTTGCTGAATAAACCATCTGGTTTAAATTATTAATCCTCGGACGACGCATCATTTTAACGACTAAACAATTGACAATGATTCTAATAATCATCAGCTTTATTCGTTAATATTTCGAAACATATTTTTCAAGATTCTTCTTGTAGACGTATTATATCCTTTTATCGTTCCTAGTAAAACAGCAATTTATACAATAATGTAATCTGTGTAAATTCAGTAATTAGTAGGCTGCGGATTTTATGCATTTATGATAAAACCGAATAGTTCAAATACGAAACTGTGAAGACATTAGAAGAATCTAACGATACTGCTACGTTATTTTCGATGCATAACAATAGCTACACAATTAACGTAGACGACAATCTTTATTTTGCATAAAGATCCACAGCGTAGCAATTAGATGACGTTTAAAACTACAACGGGTCAAAATGACCCGGTAACCACAGTCCGAAGGTTAATAAATAAAGAAGCAAGTAAATTGCACGCGAATTCTAGCTGGTCGATGTAAATTGTAAAGCGAATAATCGAGAGTTATCTTAGAATCTTTCACGCGGCAACTTCGAAGAAGTTCCGAGTACCTGTCCGGAACAGGTGTCAATATCTCGATCGTTTCTCTCGGGTTTCTCGGTCCGAGAGGGGACTGGCAAAGTTTCCACGGGACGAAAAATCGAATCGAGAACACCGTGTTACCGTCTATCGCAGCGGAAAAGAATCGACCTTCACCGGCCGGTGTTCCGTCGAAGAGCAGACACGTGTAGATCCGCACAGTCGGGGTTCGTACTCACCGAAGCAAACGCATTTTCCACTGGTCTCTCGCCGGCTTCCCCTTGGATCGGAGGATCATAGCCCTCTTCCGGTGGCCGGATGTTCAAACGAAACGGCACAAAGCTGCTCGGAACTTTCCGAATACTTCAAATTCTTTCCCCTTCTTCGAGACGATTATCGGTGCACGCGTTGGAACACTCGTTTCAATTTCGATGCCGGGCAACGAGAAGAGTTTCGCGGGACGTAGAGTGTAGAGGGACGGGGGGGTTGGGGGATTCGGAAGGCACAAGAGAAGGGACGGACGGGATGGTCCTCGTCGAAATGTTCGTTGAAAATCAAACGAGCACTATACAAGCTAAATTTCGACGACGCTTAAACTCGAATTAAGGCAACTGGTTCGCGGCGGGCTCGAAGCCAATTCGTGAACTGTAAGCTCGAGAAACGATGAAACGAGGATCTCGCGGGATCGACATTTGTCTTTCTTTTTTTCTTTTCCCCCTTCTTTTTTTCTTTTTGCTTCTTTTTTCGAGTTTCTTTTCCGAAATCGAATCAGCTCGCAATTCGGAGAATTTTTTCGCTTTTTCTGTTTCCTCGGTGATTATTTGTTTATGTATTATTATTATTATTTTTTTATTTTTTTTTTGGTTGAAAAGATCACAGTTTCGTTAAGGCTCCGACCGACTGTCTACGGTTTCGCGCGCGAGACGTAGAGGGGTCGCGAATGGTGGGGAGAAAGCGTTGCTTATTGTCACCGGTTCGAATCTGGACGGCAATTTAAGGCACGGGAGAGTGGTTTCGGTCGCGACAGCCCTGCGCCGAGCACCAAACGACTTCTCGAAACTGAACGCGAGGAACAACCCTATGGGAACGCGTGTCCATGGAACAACGGCGGCGACGAAAAACCTTTCACTGGCGAGAAAAAATCGATCAAACTTCGGACTGACCCGGAGATTTCCACGGGAAACCACGGAAGGATGTCAATGGAAAATCATATCGGACTGTTTGGGAAGTTTGTACGGTTGTTCGGAGTATTGGCTCAGAACTTTGCCAATAAACAACAGGAACTCTGCAAGAGTTCACGACTCGTGTCCGAAAACAACCAACGAGAATCGAAAGAAAAATTAAAAGAGAAGAGAAATAGAAAAGGTTTTTCATCGCGTCGAAGTACGAATCCGAATGGAACATGGTAGAAAATTACGTGAGGTGATAGAAAATAATTTAAAAAATGACGGAGAATTGTAGAAAATGGTACAAGACGATAGAAGATGGTAGAAAGTAATAGAAAATGGTACAAGATAATAGGAAACGTCAGAAAATGATAGAAAATGGCACACAAAAAATAGAAAATGGTACAAAAATAATAGAAAATAATAGAGAACGATAGAAAACGACACGAAATTCTAGAAAATGGTAGAAAACGGAGAAAGAATCGTTACCTAGGATCAGCGTTACGTAGGACACCTGGAGCAAGGGAGATACCGAAACGAGGAACCGCGGGAACTGAACGACTCACCCCCGAACGGAGAAACTGGAGACCAAAGAGCCACTGGTCGAGGCGGAGAGAAGCTGAGAATTGTCGCGTGTACTCGCGTGTACTCGCGAGTTGATCAGGATTCGAACTGAGGATAAATCGTGGAAACGAGAACGTAGGAGGAAGTTCGCCGGGTGAGGAGAGCAAGGAGGGAGTATGAGAACAGAGAGAGAGAGAGACTTGGTACTCGCGATGCGGTGCGCCGAGGGGATGATGCGAGGACGAGGACTAGAACAAGGATGCTACCCCGACGGCTGTCGCCAAAGAAGTGATAGGTCTGCGGCCTTGCGTGCGATACCCAAACCAAAGACACCACCGGAGGATGCACATGCGCCGATACACCACGACCGCCGAGGCGTCCCGATTGGTCGCCCCTGATCGTGGTAGTTTTCCTTCTACCCCCACCAGGACCGCTCGCATCTTCCAACCCCTCTTCGAGTATCGCGGCACATGCACGCACACACACGCACGCGCCGACAGAATAATTCGTCTGTGGAAATTTCAGTTAATAACAGTTGTCTTCCGATTCGATCTCTCTCTCTCTCTCTCTCTCTCTCTCTCTCTGCGCTTCTTTCTTGTTTTTTCTTTTCTTTTCTTTTTTCGCTTCTCGCTTTTTTAGGTCTTGTTTTGTAAGTTTCGAGTTTTGCGGTGTATATTAACCCTCTTTGCACTTGGATGTCTATTCTCGAGGGACGTGACGGGAGGACTGCCGGTAATTATGGTGCTTAGAAAATTAACAATTATTATCCGCATAATAATGCAAGCTTTACAATCGACACAGTATGTTCGAATAATTCAGGATTTTATTGGAATGCATTTGTTTCTTTCTCTAGTTTAGAACGTTCGCAGATGCGAATGCTGTAGCATTCATTTTCATTGCGATGTAAAATGACATCGATGCTATAACATTCAAATTTATACGCCATGTTATCGTGCATTCGATACTATGTAGCATTGATTTTTTGAAATTATTGTGCACTTTAATTTGATCCGTATCGACGTGGACGCTGTAGCATTAATTGTATCCTATTTAAACGTATCCTGTGAAAATGTGATATTCCGAGCACTCGAACGACGCGTGACTAATCCAAGTTTGGATACCACAATTAGTTCAAGAATAAATCTCGGCTGGCTATTTTTCTAGCTCATTAAAAGTTTTACTGTCCTCGAACGTGTTCAGTGTCGCACCAATCGCATAATACGAGCGGCACTGATTTTTGACCAGCTTACAAAATTCATTTTTGTTGTAGACAAAATTAATTTTAACTAGGACGTTTAGAATGCGCAAGAGTTGACCCTCTGCAATCGAGGCGCCATTAAAAATTCTCATGTCACGTTTGAAAATAATTTTAACGTTATCAAATTTGTTTATATTTAAGAAACTGTTAAAAGTGCAACTGTTGCTTGAGTCACGAAATTCAATTTCATATGGAAATATTACACGTTAGAAAGGTTATCTTAGATTTCGAGTTAAAATATTTCTGATCGCAAAGGGTTAATATACCAGTCACTATGATAAATTTTAACCTTCTAGTTTTAGTTTCATTAATTAATATACTTCGATTTTTTAGAAATTTTTTTTGGATTCGTTCTGTTTTCTGGATTGTGAGATTGGTGTCTAACCTCTAGCTGTTTGTATTAACCCTTCTGTAGCAATGCAAACTTTTTATTCGACGCATTCTACTGGAACGTCTACCGTTTTTATTGAAACAAATATTACGGTAAATTTCGAGCCTTGCATGTCGTTTTTATAATTGTTGCCAATCGGCAACTATAAAAATGAGCCGCGAGGATCGAATAATCGTATCTCCTCTTCCCAAATTGTCCATATTTGTTTACAAGCTGGAGGAAGATTAGGGAGAATTTACTGTACTACGCATTAGGCAATTACTATTAAACGAAATACTACTTCTATAACTAATTCTATTCTATCCTAACTATTCATTTTTATTGAAACGAAAGTACGAAAGTTAACATTTTCACTGCCACGTCGACAACCTCAACAATTTCAGACGATCAAAGTATTTTATTTAACGAAATTAAAATTGAAAAATCATGTCGTATAACGCGAATTACATTTTCAATATTTCTATGTTTTGCGGATCCTAATTAATTTACAAAGACATAATAAGTTAGCGTAAAAATTAAGTTCTCAAATCTGAGCAACTAACTCCGACACCCCCGAACGACTAACTTTTAATTAGTTCTCGCAATTCAACTTTGGTTGTAAAATCAACAATCATGTTTGAAGGAAATTACGAGAAAGGAATGGATTGTTTTTAAATTAAGTAGAAAAAAAGGATTTGATAGATATATGTACTGAAACAAAATTTCAAGCACATTGAAATCTAGATGAATTCATTCTAAGTAAAATTTCAGCGATATCGCGTGGTTAGCACTTTATTAAATTAAAAATATGATTGTCGCAGAATGAGCTAGTATATTGGTGTTACGATAGACGGAGAATAAAAAGTGCTGAAAGATGTGTTAACCTAATTCTAGATAAACCATTCATTGTATTTTATTCTGAGATAACGTATAGAATAGTACGAACATGACAAATTAAACTTTCACTAAAAAATGAAATAGAAATACAATGCTCACTCGTGAGTCTAGTATACTGTATTAACTACATTGGTTAACTGTGTTAACTATGATTAGTTGACTGTGATAACTATATTAGTTGACTGTATCAACTATATTAATTAACTGTGCCAACTACTATTAACTCAGTCAACTATGTTAACTATATTAGTTATCTTATATTCAGACATCTCACATTCCAAGTACACAATCCTCTTTCACTCGGTGACTTAGATAAGTCGAAACCTCAGTGACTCGAAAATTTTTTAGTTATTATATTTATATTCATATTAATTTATATTATTATATTTATATTAGTTTTATCGTCTAGAAAATCCCTCATGTCGAGCATAAAACAATATTAGTTACATCGTCTAGAAAATCCCTTATGTCGAGCATAAAACAATATTAGTTACATCGTCTAGAAAATCCCTTATGTCGAGCATAAAACAATAATAAAATTAATCTGCATCGGTATACAAATTTTCTTGCGATTTCAAACTTGCATACACCGTGAAAGCATAAAGATCTACATTGTACCGATAAAGACATTCCAAATTGTTAATACATATCTCGTTCTCCGAACAAGTACGAGAAATTAAACAAAATTTCTAAATAATTTTTAAGAATAATTATTTAATAGGGAGCGTTAAATTCGACGTTTCGTTTGTAAAAGGATGTGAAACTGTTGGAAGCTGCATGACAAATGACAAATCACAGAGACCGAAAGAGCAAAACGCGTTCATTAGCACGGCGGTAACAACAAGGGAAACGACAGACAAAATGGTGAAACGTTATTCGGGCGTACTCATATCGAATTAATCCGGTGGCGAAACACGAGGCAAGATCGGGGCCAGATCGGCCGGAAATTTTCATAACAATTTCGGTAATTTTCTTGGTGGGGTCGAATTTAAACAAGCAGGCGCACAAAAGGTCCGGGGCGAAAATCGAGCCCTATCGGACGAGGGGCCGCAAAGGGATGGTAATGCGAGTCCACGGGTGGGAGGGAGGTCACCGGGGGGTGGGAGAGTGTCACTCAGGAGCACGACGTGTAAGAGAATGGTCACCATCCCGGGGGGTGAATTGAGATGTACAGGCAATTTATGCAGCAGCACTTTCGTTCGGAAGTCACCGTGCTGACCATGAACGCTCGCAAACCGGCAACGGGATAACGCCCTGCTTCCTTCCCAGGAAACAACGCGATCTTTCTCCCGTCGAGAATTCGTTCTCTTTTCTCTCGTGTTTATTGTTTATGCTAATTCCCGTATTCGCGTGTCGCACAATGCGGTGTTCGCCTCGAGAAAGCGGAAAAATATATTTAACGCCTGCAGTCAAGTATGTATCGAATATTTTCATCGAATACTGTTAGTTTGTTGCATAGAGATATACAGGGTGTCACGCGCAAATTGTGCACCAAAATATGCGTCGGACAAAAGTATTTTGTACAGGGAAGTTGCGTGATTTAGAGGGACACACTATATTAGCGCGTTTATTTTTTTTTTTGTAGGTGAAGTCGTTTCGGAGTCTTTCTTTTTTTATATGGAATATTATATTTTTTATATCAGCATATATGGAAGAATATCGAATTCTGAGTAAAAAGAAAGCATTGACCTTTATTAGCTTTAAATTTAATAGCTGACGAGTGATTTCACTTTATTTTCGGAAAATTGTCTTCACTTTCCGCTGACCTGCGAAAATCTGTGATAAGGTTGAATCTCGAACTTGATATCACGCGAAAAAAATTGTCAAAAAATAAAGCGATATTGCTCGGTAGTATTAGGTTTAGAGCTCATAAAGACTTTTTTCCTCGGAATTCGATATTCCTACATATTTTGATAAAAATTATAATATTCCATCCCCAAGAAAAGAAAATTGACTTTCAAAGAACATAAATTTCAAAGAACAAAAAATTTGAACACTTTTGCGTACAAAATATTTTTTGCCAATACTTTGTAAGTTGAAGGAGATTAAATTATGATTAAAAAGCTCAAAGTGATCTTCGAATCTCGATTAAAAAGCAATATAGAACAAATTAATTATATCGGCGTATGCCGCATTCCATACCCTACTTTTGTTTGTAACATTTTTCTGTACAAGAAACGGTTGTCGAGTAATTTAAACAGATCTTGGTAGACCGCTCTCTATACGAGTCGTTTCAGAACTGCATTGTCCTAAAAGAAAAGCTCCTATCTGAAAAATTTGGTAATTTGACATTTTGGTATCTCTAGATCGCTGTACGTATTTTTTACACGTGTACTAAGTTAATTTGACACGATAAGTACAATAAATATAACGATGTACATTAGTGACGCTGGTAGCGAACGTGTTAATTTATACATTTCCTTCTATTTGAAAAGTCTGCAGGTCCCATAAATGCACAGGTATTTGCAGTGTAATTATCGCGCAGATTATTAGGATGCTGGAAAAATAATAACGGGTTTCGTCGGTTCGAAATGCAAGCTATTATTATTCCGATGTGACTGTTTATTTGATCATCGTAGATTTTAGGCGTTTATGGGAAATTGTTTAACTAGCTCGGTTCTAATTCGAACCAATTTTCGCATTTCTCTCATTTGTATTTAATGAGCAAAGATTAAAGTGTGGTACGAGAGTAAATGCGTTTAAAACTCACATTTCTTTGTTTATTTGAAAATTTACTAAAACTGAATATCATTGCTCAATTTATATCTGTTCTTGCGTGTGCGAAGTTAATCACAATTAATCATTCTATTAATACAATTTTGGGATGCACATATTTTGCGATGATTTTGATAATAAAATAATTCCTTAATTTTAGAAATTATTCCTTAATTTTCAATATTCTAATATCCTTAAATATCTGATGCATACGAGGAGACTAATCGAATGATTAATGGAGATGAAATACGACGAAATTTGTAATATATTTTTTTTTTATTGACTTAGAGCATTTACAATCAATTTCTTCATGGAATTATAAGTAAATATGTTGACGGTTTACTGTAACGTGAGGAGTAACTTACATGGTTATATTAGATCATTGTACATTATTGTACAATAATTTGTGTGCGATTGTCCTTATATTTGCAATAATATTAAATTTATTTGATGAATCTGTTTGTTAGGTTTAAGGGATTATACCTTTTTAATCTGAAATATATGACTCAAGTATATTTACTGTTTATTATTATTTACAATAAGATACTACTTATGTGTTTCTACAGCTATTATAATTTCGGAAATGTGAAAATCTTAGAATCACTTCCAGCGTAAAAATTCTAATTACCCTGAGAACACAATATAAGGTGTTTCATAGTTTCGTTTAACGACGACGTAAAATTCCTTGCCGAGTGTTCATTTCACAAATTCGCTTTCATTCATCAAATGGTTTTAGACGAAAGCCAGTAAGATGTCATGGCGCTTGGGGATGATTCACCCTTCCAGGACAAAAATGAATTAGTTCCAGAAGACAGAGAGAGAGGAGATTGAAGCGTGAAGCGGTGTAATATTCTCCATGAATGAAGTAAAGACTGCTTTATCTCTTTCCTGGGAGAAAATATTGAATCGTCATCGTGCTCTCAATGCTTCGGCTGCTTTCGCCATACTGTTTCTCATAATGAACGAAACATGATTATGAATATCGAGATGCCGCTACAACGCTGCGGATCTTTATGGAAAATAAAAATTGTCCAAGACGATTGCGGGACATAAAAGTTGGCTACAAATAAATTGCTTCATTTAATAAGTTTTATTTCAGAATTTTGATAAGTTTGGGATAAATGCAGAGCTTTTAGATAAATTAATTTAATATACAACGTGTAAATGTACAATGTAGAAAGACGTATAATTGATAAATATAAACTACTTTATTATTTCTTATTACTATATATATACTTTTTTATTACATCGCTATATTTTTATATCTTTATATCTTTGTTATTATATATACTACATAATTATTATTATATGCTTTATTTCTTCAGATGTTAACAACGTTAATAAATATACTGCGGATTTTACGCATTTGTGACAAAAATGAGTAGGTCAAATACAAAACTAAAACGACGTTAGAAGAATTCTCGACTAATTGCGATTACTAAAGGATAAAAGACATTTTCATCATATTTTTTTTCAATTAATTTAGATAAGTTTTATTTTGCATAAAGATCTGCAGTCTAGTAATAAACATTCGGAGCATTCAGATTCCGATCATTGCATTCTGATTATTTTCGAACAAATAATATTGAATTCTTTTTACGTCTTCACAATTTTATATTTTAACTACTTATTTTTGTGTTTATTTATAAATGTAACGTTTATGTGTAATTATGTATAATTATGTATTCATTTATGTATTAAAACCACGGTTTACTCCGAAACGTCGCCTTTGATATTCGATCCGATTTCTTAATTCGAAGAAGACCTTTTTCAGTGTTACGATAATTATTAGAAGTTTTTAGTGTTAAATTATTGCTATTAGATAATAATTTACTATTTTTTAACCAGAATATTTTCATCCGTCTTTATCAGTCTTCTTTACTTGATTATAAACACTGCAGGCAGTATATAATAAATATATTGATTGATAAAGCATTGTTCACTGAATGCAGCAGACCATACTGCTGATTTTTATGCAATTAATAACAAAGAACAGAAGTTAAATATAAACATGCTTCATCTCACAAGAAATTTAGTAAGTTGAAAATAACATAATAATTAATAAAGTCTAAAAATTAATTAAAGCCTTTCAATGTTTTTGTTTCATATTTGATCTAATTTCTACCATAAACGCGTAAAACTGACTAGATGAAATATCCAAAAAATAAAAATATTAGAAGAATTTTAGAATGTTCCAACATTCTCCTACATTTCTTCAAACTTAATAAAAAAAAAACAACTACTGTTTCTTAAATTAATTAAGGGAATTCTTATCTTATAGAAAAATTGGGTTTAGTTTTGTTTCACTGTTGAGATAATTTTGTATGAATCGGAACTGAAAGCGTAATTTTAATTTTCTGTCCGATAAATATTTAAAAAAGTCTTCGTGCATGTCTCATTACATTTTCATTGTATACTACGTATCTGTAACGATTTTCAATGAGTAGTATGTAATCCAAAATCATTTTTCTCGAGTTCCGTTATTTTTGTTCTGGCAGCAAAATATAAGATATAAACATGTTGTTCATTAATATCCCAGCTTTGTAAGAAAAGAGAAGTTCTTGAATTTTTTTAAATGTCAGAAGGACTAGCTTATTGGACAATAACTATAATACTTTTTTTATACTATATTATTTGTAGTGATAAAAAAAAAATAAAATATTCATGTCTTTTAACTTTTTATTTAAAGGCATTTTTTAAATTTTCTTTACAGGCTCGGATAAAAAAGTTAAAAATCGAGAGTTTTTTCATTTTTACTGTCATTCTAAATAATAGTAAAATTTAAAAAAGCACTTTAATCATTGTCTAGTAAACTACTTTTTCTATTACCTAAGAAAAAAAGTTCAAGTCATTTAGCCCAGTTTCAAAAAAGTTATTCAAATGGTTTTAAGCATGTGGCCGCCATGGCAGGCCCTTCTTCCGAATAGCTACTCAATTATTGATTTAAAAGAACTGGAATGAACAGTGATAGACAAAGTGTTGATGTCTGCATAATACAAGAATCGATCGTTCAATTTATTCTTTTTATGGGGGTTTTGTTATGGAAGTGATCGCCAAGGGGGTGGCTCGCAGAGTAGGATCACCGAAAGATTTTTTAAAGGAACCACGAGGTGGTCCCGCACAATTGCAAAACACGACAAGGGTGGATATGGTTTATTCCGTTATAGGAAGCAGCATGGGGACAAGAGAAAAGGGGAACAGGAGCACGCCGGCCGGTTTCCTTTAGGGACAGAAGGCCAAGAACCCCGCTGCGCGTGTCCCTTTTCCTCGGTTTTTGTCCGCTTCTTCCGTCTCTGTTATTTTCTTGATTCGACTGTCCCTTTCGGAGCCATCAAGCCTTATCGCGGTACCGTCAATCATGCTCTCCGTGTACGGTCGAACTTATCGTTCGATTAATCGCACTGACAATGCGCCTGTCGATCCAAGTTACAGCCCGCCCTGAATCCATATGGTCGGCTCTCGATGCAAAATTTTGTTCCACCGGACCGACTACACCGTGGTGGGCTATTTGCCCGATTTCGCTGGTTAAAAGTCAATTTTTGTCAAAGTTGTCGTAAGTCGAAATTAACACATTACCGACCGGAAACGAGATTTCTCGTTTTATTCAAATATACGTTGCCGATACGAAGTATCACTAAGTATCACACAAGAAAAAAATTTTAATATTATCTACATATAACTCCTGAAAATTTCAATAAAATATATTAATTACAAAAATACTTATCACATTTTTAGTGTACACATGTTGAAGGAATCATTATCATTAAAATCACCCGTCGTATAGGAAAGTTTTAATAATAATGCGTTAATTGTTAATGTGTTAATTGTTACCTAGGAAAAACAAGTTGGTTGTGGGATAATAAACCACGAACATTCCGTTTTTCTCTTTCATGCAGAGACATAGCTATTTAGGGTAAGTGTGTCAATTACTGTGTTCATTAAAGTAACGTCCGAAAAAAACTAAAATGTTAATTAATGAGCATCAATTGAATTTGTATTTATTTATAAATACGAAATAAATTTTATTGTTGTTAAATAATTTATTTAGATCTATATAAGTAATAAGTGATTATTTTTATCTACTATTTAAGCTTTCAGATAACAAATGATCTTTTATTTAATTTATATTATATTATATTTTGTTAAATATTTCGTATTCTTTACATATTTCAATTATGAAAAAATCGTATCTACATAAAAGGCATCGACATATAATTGAAATATTTTAAGATGTGCGACACCGATAATAGAACCTATTTAATTTATTTCTTTATCGATATCGCAATTCTTAAAACATTTCAATTACACCTTCATGTCTTTTATGTAAATAGGATTTTTTCATAATTGAAATATATGAAGAATACAAAATATTTAACGAAATATAATATAATATAAATTAAATAAAAGATTATTTGTTTTCTGGAAGTTTAAATAGTAGATAAAAATAATTACTTATTATCTACATAGATCTGAATAAATTATTTAACGATAATAAAATTTATTTCATATTTATAAAAACAATATGAACTGTTACTAATTAACATTTTAATTGCTTTAATTATTTATTCAGTATAACGCGACGAGCACACGTTATAGTCGAAACGGAGTGAGTTCACTAACGAATTCTTTCGTGCATGAAACAATCATGATTGACTCAGCGGAAGTCACAATAGAAATAGACACACCGCACAACAACGGGAAAAATTCGCTATATATATAAGACTATGACTTATTAAATGGGACAAAACCAAAGTATAAAATTGTTTTGAATAGTTCTCAATTGTTTTTAGTTTCTTTTACTATTTTCAATCATTTTTAATATTTTGTAACAGTTTTTAATGGTATTTAATACTTTGTAATGGTTTTTAATATTTTTTAATTGTAATATATTTTTAATAGAAATTTTAATTATAGTGTATTTTTTATAGAAATTTTAATTATAGTATTTTTTTATAGAAATTTTAATTATAGTATATTTTTAACAGAAATTTTAATTACAGTATTTTTTTATAGAAATTTTAATTATAGTATATTTTTAACAGAAATTTTAATTACAGTATATTTTTAATAGAAGTTTTAGTTATAATAGATTTTCAATAGAAATTATAATTATAATAGGCTTTTAATAGAAATTCAAATTATAATAAATTTTTAATAAGAATTATAATTATAAATGATTAAACAGTCCACTGTTTCAAACGACATACATATACTCATATACATACCATAACTGTATACATTCTGCAGTCTAATCGTGAGATGTCCACTTACTCATCACTTACGAAAATTTGATTACAAAATTCGCCAATTTTTATTTCAATGATCTTTTTATTAAATGTTTCTAGTGTTTACGTAAAAATAGTTACATTTTCTGATATTTTTTGAACACACGATGACTTCGATATATTTGTTAACAATCACTGGAGTATTTTGTCAAGGATGGTGGTTCAATGTAACAGACACCAATTCTGTAATAATATGAACCCTTTGGGGTTCACGAGTGACGCACGAGTGGGGTTACGAGTGTCAAATAAAATTTTATTCGAAAAAACTATTCGAACGGATTAATGGATTCTCATGGAGAGGAAAAACTCACAAATATTTTTTGAACGAGTGTTGTTCATTATGATACAGTTTACAATCAATTGTTATATGCCTTTTTATAATTTATTTAAAAAATATATCGTATATTCTAACTGCTAGATGTGACCAAAAACGAAAAGTGATGTGAATGATAGGAACGACTGACAACGAAAGATTTCTATGCTTTTCATAAAATGCAATGTAAATTATGTATACACAGAATCTACAATAATTAGGCAACAGTGCTATAATGAATGCAATATCCGCAGGAACAAATTCTTGTCAGTGATAATTTATTGTTATCGTCAAGTTACACAGATTTGGGCTACAAAAGATTATATCAAATGTAGAAAAAAATAGGAACTCCGAATCATGTGATGAGCCCTTGAAGTTATTATGGATGGAACTATCCATTGAAAATATCGATAATTTGGAATGTGTTGATTCGAAACGGTAGTAGTATAGCCAATAGTATCGATGATGCAGACAAATTAGAATAAGATAAGGAGGACGAACAGCATACTGTCTATTCAGCTGCCAATATCGCACATATATTCAATGAATTTTACAGAAAATTTCATACAGAAATTGTCTGTGTTGAGTTGTCTCGCAATCAGTGTGAAAGTTTTTCTTATCATTCTATATCACAGAATGAAGCATCGCAACTCGAACGTTTAATTTAATCTGATTTTTTTTGGTGCGAAATATGTCCTCATTAAAATTACATTTGTATAAACTGTTCAAGTTCAAGGTCATGTTAAAGTCATTTCAAGGTCACAGTGTAATACACCGTTGAATTTCTCTAAATGTCAGCAACAATCCTATGATGACAAAAGCATATGGTGTCATTTAAAAAAGTCAAGGTTACCTTGAGCTTTATACGTAAAAAGCATTTTTTGGGAATTAAGATTATGCGAACACGTAGTCCGCTAAATGCTGATAAAATTGTGTCTGAAACATTTTTTAATTGCACCATCGAAAATGTCTAAAAATTGTGACACAACTTACCCTGGCTAATATTATAAATATATACATATGTATTTTTATAAATAAATATTATATCTATGATTGTAATCATTATTCCTTTTCTTATTTCTAAACTGCTATTCATACACTATTTTGTAATTGCTATGGGATATTATAATTATATTATTTTTATATTTATAATCATATTATTTTTATAATTATAAGATTATATATTATAAGATCTCACCAAAATGTCAGGTGACTTTATGGAAATTTCGGGCATCGTATGTTGGGGTATTGGAGGTCGACCATTTTATATTTTTAAAAGGAAAAGAATTATGCACATAGCTTTACATCAATTATACATTTGTCCATTGAAAATGAAGTCTGCTGAAATCTGTTCGCGAACAAAATGACCCGTTCTGTGTAATCGTCTAAAAATACTGGTTACTAGGTCACTTGTTACTGCGGATTATAGTAACTTTGTGTTTCTAACCAGCACCTACCGGGTGAGCCGGATTAACTTGCGTCATCTAACAGCCGGTTCGTTACCCAGGCGATCTATACGTATATCGGTCAGAGTGAACCTATTGAGACCCTAATCTCAGTCAAATTACAGTTGGAATACCTACTATTTAATTTTAATCGAATATAATAAACAATACTTGGCAATTCTCAAATAATTCAACTAGGATATATAAATTGGCACTTAAAATTGTTGATAGCATGTTATGTATGCTAATCAGTAAATATTATTACAGAGGAATAATAGTAAAACTAGGTAGCACAATACACTTATCGACAAAAGTTAAGAGACATGTTACACAGTTGCATATTATTGAGTGTAATGAACCTCAACATAGGACAAAAATTTGAATTGAGTCAACGAAAATATTAATTCTCTTTCTTTATAATTTTGAAATCTTTTATTTTATTTTTGTACCTTTAATTTTTTAACTTCTTTTTATTTAAAATAATTTTTTTGTATTTGTCGCAATCGCTGGATAAAGCAATATTGCAATATCAAATGTTAACAATGTGTAAAATTCCTTAATTTTAAAAAGATATCAAACCAAAAATATCTTTTTAATCTATACCGACTACTAATTAACAATGGTCAGTTGAAAAATGTATTTTAAAAAATATGTTTGAAAACTAGTTAAATAAGCAAATTGTCTCATTAAAACTTTGATTGCAATTGATTTATATTTTAGAAAAATAAAATAAAACAGATGTGAAAATGCGGTTTCGTGTTAACGTGAACACCCTGTACATCACATCGACATGTAATCCTGTAATTGTAATACCACAAGTGGTCGCCAATTGCTATTAAGCAGATGCGATATTAAATAAATCAATTAAAAAAAAAACGATATAAATTAATCGCGTTTACAGTTCTGTACAATAAATTCTCCCTAATTAACGTTCAGCTTGGAAACAAAAATGGACAATTTGGGAAGAGGAGGTACAATTACTCCAGCCTAGTGGCTCGTTTTTATAGTTGTTGACAAACGGCAACCAGAAAAGGCTCGAATAATCGTATTTGCTCTTCCCAAATTGTCCATTTTTCGTTTTACAAGCTAAGCGTCAATTAGGGGAAATTTACTACAGTTTTAGTGTCAAAATCAGCATGTGACCTTTCTAGCAAGGATGAACACGGATACACAAAAGTGCGACAGGTAAAGCAACAACTTGATAGAAGAACCGACAAAGATGAATGTAACTTTAGGTGAAGTCTTACAAGGTCACTTTGAACTATGAAATTCTCACATATGCAGCCAACTTAGATTGCTTTATAAGCGAGAGAAAAGAATGTAACCTAAGTCGAACCAAGGCAAGATCTCGTAGTAACGTATAGTTGAAGGAAACGACGTAGTGAGGCAGTAAACACCCAAAGGAGCCATAAAAGGAGGTTTGGGAACAGCGTTCAACAAAGAGTATCGCGACATTAGGAAAGCGACACTCTCTGCAGCGCGGAACAGCCTTCTACAAAATTAGTTTCCATTTAAGTCTATTCTGTAAACGTTTGAGATGCTGAAAGGAATCTCGAAAATTTTCACACCAATCACGCTGAAGCTTGTTTTGTGCTGTTTATTAGGTGGGGGGAGGGGCATAAAACAAAGTCTCAAATACGAGATAACTAAAAATCTCACGATGCAGATAGGAGTTGCTTTTCAAGACAAGATATAAACATTAATTTACATTTTTAACTTCTTTTATCTACATATGTACATACTTCTTCTACAGATAGAAATTTTTCAAAACGTACATGTATTTGAATGTTTTATAATATAAGTTGTTTTACTGATTCCTTTTTAATAAGATCTCCTTTGTTTTCATAGTGTCAAGGCCATACCACGTCAGGTTTCTTTCGGACCCAGAGCCTGCCTTCACCGTTTGACACTTGATGCCATTTGTAAAAAAAAGTACAATAAGATAATAGTAATAATAATAGAAATAATAGTAACGATGATAATAACAACAAAATTTTAGTTTAAAATGTTTGTACACGCAAGGTACCAATCATGGGGCTTCGAATGAAAGCCCAACCGCCGGTACTGCAAGGGTTAATTAAAATACGTTAAGAGTTTAAATTAAGAGTTAATTAAATAGAAAATAGCGTTGTCCTTCGAATATCGAAAAATATGAGCTCAAGAAAAAACACACAGCACATTAGAATTTTTGCGAATGCTTTTCCAGTCATAGTCAAATTTTTTAGTGCTTTTAACATCTCAAAAAACAGATTCATTTCATCGAATTTTGAACAATTCAATCCGTTTTGAAAAGTGTCCGAATATTTTCGTGATCGATTGCATAATTTTACGACAGCCTGGACTTTGCTATTTTTCGACAGCAGCCTTTTCACATGACGTGATCGGTAAATTTACACGATGTAAATTTACGTCCCGTGGATGTTTGTTGTCGAAACCCGTAATCGAAGACGTTCAAGTGGTACTTCTCTCATTAGACAGCTGGCTCGTACCAGCGAAAGGAGCTCTGCTGATTGTCCCATTGAGTCTATTACTTCAGTATATCATTAACTAAAAGCATAAACTCGCCATCCCCTAACTTCCCTCTCAGCAAAACCAAAAGCTGCACGCCTCGGGCGCAGTATTTGTTTCTTGGTAGACTGCTTTGGTAGAACAGTTCGGTTCATTGGTGCCGACATATCTGGACGATCGCCATTGGCTGGTCATTCGACGTCACGAAGATTCCCGAATTCGGGATTGTGGCCCGATGAATTATGATCAATTAACGCCGAAACTGCCGGGCGGTTCAAAATGACCCAGTTTCGACTTCTGCTTTCATGATTACGGAAAACTCATTAGGTGCGAAACGAAAGCAATTTGAATTGAAATTTTTAAAATCCTTTTATTAAATTAATTTTTAAAATCATAATTGGACGGCGCAGAAGGCAATCAGTGTAAGTCTATTAAGAGATTAATAAGGATTTTGCAAATTAGCTGTAAAAATATAACGATGCCACCAATAATTCAAAGCACAATTTTTATTGTAATTAAATAAAAAAGAATTAATATTAGTATTTAATCATTTTCTTTAATATTAGTATTTAATTATTTTATTTAATATTGATGTTTAATTATTTTATTTAATATTGATATTTAATTACTTAATTTTATTTTTTTATATCCCACTATATATATCACTATATATCATATTCTTTTATATCTCACTATAACTTTTTTTTATTTTGTTCAGCCATTTCGTGATCAATGTAAGTGCTGCTATCTATTGTTTATTTATGAAGAAATCGACTATATTATTTTTTCGATCGAAAGATCAATTGACGAAGATGTTTGCATCACATATTTTCAAAGTGGACCTACACATCTACAAATATCTACCTAAAATGAGCAATAACAACTAATAGGTACTATTCTGAGTTAGAATCGACCCAATGTGTGCAACCTGAACCAGTATTTTCTAGAGCAAGAGCGAGTGGATTATGAAACGGGCTTTCAATATTCATACACAATAATCCATAAATGCATTTTAATGGTTTAAGGGTGAACTCGTAGAGTAAATCGATTTAGAAATATTGCGGGAACGTAGGTTCGGTGTGGAAAAGAGTGAAATCCAATACGAATGTTCAACAAATAAATACACTTTACCACTCCATTACCACTGTTATTAATTATCAACTTTTTAAACTTTTACAAATTTCAATAGAGCAATCGAGAAATTCAACTCCAACTAATAAATTCTATCTGCTGCACGTATCCGTAGCAAAGTTTACAAATACACAGTATCCGAAATCTAAGAGAACAATGGAATCGACTATAGACAACTGGGACTATCGGAGACACACGTTCGGAAGGACGGAACTGCATTCGTGCTGCAGCTCGACAGATGCGTAGATCGCTGCACCGACAACTCGGAGAAAGAAAGATAATTCACCGAGATACGGTCGAATCAGTCAATGGAGATCTTCGACTTTTGTTGTCGTTCGCGACGGGTCATTTAAGGAAGATTTCGCTGATTTATGGAATGCACCATGTGCTTCATTGCACCAGCCCGTTGAGTCACTTCTCGGAGACTTCTCTAACAACGTTATTTTAAAAAAGCAGAAGTCTAGCGATTTATTGAGATAAGCAAAAGCCTATTGATTTATCGAAATAAGCAGAAGTCTATCGATTTATGTGTAACTGTTCAAAATGAAAATAATAAATATGTCCCCGTAAATAACTCCACACATACACTCTTACACGAAAGTATTCGAACACCGGTATGACTTCGACTTCCACGCTATATTTGTACGCTGTATTTAAACAAATATACATCGAAGGGAAAAAATCCTTTACAGTATATTAAAGTGAAGTATATAAATGCATAATTAAAAAAAAAAATTATAGAAAAACATCGAAATTTCACGCTTTAAAGGTAGTTATAAAATAATTATAACAATAAATAATAGTTACAAAATAATATTATTTTAATTTTTATTACTACTAGTTTCATACCTCTGTTGTTTAACAATATTTTTCAAGAAGTTCGAAATTTTAAAAATTATTATTTATTTATGATCGATGTCGTTTCATAAGTCTATTTTACACGATTTTATAATTTGTTTGCAGTATTCTTTTTGTTGCAACTAAATATGTTAATGCATCTGAAGAAATGTATAAAATTGGAATGCAGTTTTGGATGAAAGCTCTTTCTTGTACCTCTTCATACGAGTAAAATCTCTAGATTGGACCCATGTTACCATAATTATCCTTCCTTCCCAAAATATTAATTTTCTTATTTTTTCTCCATGAAGCGAAGGACCGTGCGGCGTTTCGAAGATTCCTGATAGCAAAATCTCGAATTCGCCCGAGAAGCCTATAAAGCATCGAAAAGGGCTGCGCGAAGGACGCGAAGGTGCATCAGGTCCCAGCCCTAGTTCATCACGAGATGCCTATTCAAATTTAACGGGCCATATTTGTCGCAATTAAGTATCGCGTTTTCGGGCTTATGGGCCAGAAGTATTCCATATTGAGTGAGGGACGCGTTCGGCCGGGTGTTCTCGCGGAATAAAGATAAATTCGTGGACTGTTGGCGCGGGTCCCCGGATCCGCAGGGGTGGGTTTATGACACCGCGAGGGTAGCAGACGCTCGTCTGACTCATAGCGAGAAAAGGTGGGACGAGACGACCGCTGGACAAACTGCAGTTTTACGAGCAACCCCCGGCCGGCGAAAGAGCCTCGAATGCGATTTGCAAATCGGAAGCGGCTACTCGAATGACACGTACTCACAGTATCGGCGTCTCTTTCTTCTGTTCTCCCGAGTTCTTCGTTTCTGTCGTTTCTATCGTTCTTCTGTGGTTGGGCGCGCTTCCGTGTACTGGCTATGGCGGCTCGTTCGTTGTCAGCTAGTTCCTCAGGTTCGTCTGAAAGCTAAACAAAGGCAATCGAATTAGACGCCTTCCACGTTTGCAATACGTTTAGCCTCTTTGTTACAGGTCAAGGTTCGGGTACATGTTATTTTAACCCCTTAACCGGTTAGCTGTTTTCAACGAGTATACTCGTGATAATACAAAACGTTGCTACTTCTTCGTGACGAGTGCACTCGTGACAAACAGCTCACTGGTTAACGCGTTCACTGCTGCGTCGCACAGTAGTCGGTTTCCATACAAAAAGCGGAAAACGTGAGTTTTAACAAATATCCCTATAATGCATAATTCATTCACTGGTAGTCAATTAAACATGTGGCTTATTTTTTACTATGATCTTTTTTATCATTTGTTCATTTTGGACACGGCTACGTGGCATCAAAGTAGCCCATCTCCAAATCATCCTGAAATATCATCATTTATAATTATTTTGTTCTTTGAAAATAAATAATTTCTACAGAATTTAATGTACTTAATATGTACTTAAATTATGTCACAGAATACTTTCTTATCTCTCACATTTTTTGAGTCATGTTCGATTGAATATGTTGAAGTTTCATTTAATTTTTTAATTATCAGATCAGTAGAGTTCAGTGTTCGCTTCGAACGCATTTTCAAGAGTGACGCCTTACATTAATAACACAATAAAAATTGGCTGCTATTAGCTACTATTGGAGAAATCATCTAATAATAATGCCAAAATGGCACGTGCCACAAAGCATAGCGTGCTATTTATGGGGTATCAAGTTACGCGAGATGTTTTTAATAGGTTGAGTAAAATATAAATATTTCAACTGTTCGCACTCTATACTGGAACTAATGAGAATAATTATAAATTATTATTTTTTATTATATACAGACTTTTGCTCACATCCGACCCGTCCATGTCGAATATGAGGAAAAGAACGACCAAGAAATCGAAACCATTTCTCAAAGAAACAATCAAACTACTGGTTTCGGAACAATATAGGAATAATTGAATTGAAAATAAAAATTATGTTTTTAAAAAATCTGTTTATAAACAATTCAAACACTGCATTTTGTTTTTATTATCATATCCCAACAAAAACCCAAATATCCGTACTAGTAATATAAAATGAAAAAGTAAGGCTTAAATATATAATTTTAGTTGTTATATGTTTTTCCCGCTTTTTTTGTATGGAAACCGACCACTGTGTGTCGGTCATACGTGACCAACAGTATTCTTTTATCAAACTTGAAAATTAATTTATATTACAATTTATTAAGGAGTTAGGACACTTTGACACGTTCGAAAATTAATTACACTATAAAACGACAGCAGAAAAAAAGTGAATATTTGATTAATATCTATTTTTGTAGATTACTTTACATTGATAGAATCTATTAAAAAACAGCGTTAAATCCGTTTTAAATGTTATTTATTTTAAGTTTTAACAGTATCGCTCTAAAATTTGAAAAAGTGCTTCAAACTAGAGTATATTCCCTAGGAATTGCTCTTATCTTTTGCACTGTAATTTTAATATTTCAAACTATTGTTTAAGACCAAGAAAAAAATTCAATTTTTTAAAGATTTCAAAGTGATACAACCTCTTAAGTACATCAAACTTTGTTAGGATCTACAAGATGCAACAGAATTACAAAAGCAATTGTTATCTTGTCTATTTCTTTTGTTATACCGTTAAAAAGACTGTTTTAGTTTTGTGTCTGTTGGAGAAACTGGCGTAGCAGCCAACTGGGTTAAGGATATACAAGGTGTCCCATTTGAATCGCTACATGCGATTGTCTCTAGAACTATTCATTATTTTAAAAAATGTTTTGATTGCAGGTGGATCAATTTGTAAGTTTGGATTATATAATTTTTTGTGCACGATTTGATGTGCCTCGGAATTCTGAATAAAAATGTATTAACCTACTCGTGTTGAAAAACTATTACTTTAGAAATAGTTGTAATAGAACAGATTAATAAAGTAATGCTAATATTAAATGAACATTGAAAAATATCCTTTTTAAGCCACGATGAAATTGAAAAGAAAATTCTTAACATTATTGAATTATTCATCTATTTCAAAATAAACTTTTGAAATAATGAATAAATAATGAATGATGAATAAACTATTTAAATTTCTTTTTAATATTGTCTATTTGTCAACCATTCATTTATGACTATAATGACAATTTTAGATAAAAAAGGGAAAAAAGAATGTGTAGCTGTCGTAATAATTTTTTTTTAAATAGTTACAATAAATTTATACGGCTTTCAGACATTTTTAAATTCAAGTTTAGCACGAAAAATGTTTGCATTCGCTTAATCGATTATCATCATTTTCACTGTTCATTAAAGATTACATCTTTGCAGTCACTGAAGTCAAAAGTAGATATACACAAGATACCATTGCAAAGTTTCGAAAGTTGAAAATTCTACCATAACAACCGTGTAGATAGAGTTGTCGTTCGCGTAATTTTGACAATATCTGCGGGACATTCAATGACATTCCTCGCAAAGCAATGTAAATGTGCGACTCACGAGCTCCATGAATGTGCGATGTACTTGTAGTATGAGAGATCGGAGCCCATGAAATGCGCTTGTAAGAGACTTCGCACCGCATTTAGACGGCCAAGGTTCGAAACGAGCAAAGAGGTCAGAACTACTACATAGCCGATTGTCTAGATTGGCTCGAAGATAAGTTGCATTCCTTAAAGAAGATGCATTATATTGCAACATTATATCAGTTTCATATTATTAGTATTTATAAAGTCGAAGAACGAGTCGAATTAATGTTACAGCCTAATACCTTACGCCTCACAGTGTATTTGAATTACATTGTAATCCAATTCCATTGTATCTGAATTACATTGTGATCCAATTCCATTGTATCTGAATTACATTGTAATTTAATTCCATTGTATTTGAATTATACATTGTAATTCAATTCCATTGTATTTGAATTACATTGTATTTTAATTGCACTCGCAATTAAAGTAATTAGTAATTGAATTAACCGAAAGGTTTGAATTATTTAATTGGATTACGACGTAGTTGAATTACAATGTAATAGCATTAGCACAACTCTCCGTGTAACTAAAGTGGAAGTTTCAAGCTTCAAAATAAACGTGGGTTTTATCGTTTTAAGACTCGTTTCTACGAAATCAAACGAAGTTCAAACGTTGATGGCTTGTCGAAAATCGAAAATTCATTGTACACAGACTATCTGGAGCCAGTGCACGCAGACCATTAAATTATTCCCGAGTAGAAAACCCAGGGCGACGAAAACTCGCCGTTTGAGAAATAGAAACACGAGTCCAAGCATCGCGCATCGGTATAAACGAAATTTTCGGAGGTTGTGCATCACGACATCCTGGAACGTGACAGCGAGAAGAATGAAAGTAGCAAAGAAATATCGAGCACAAGAGTTTGCGGATCGGCTGAAACGTCAGGGGTCCAGAAAACTCCATCTTCGCTGGGAGGGGTGGACAACAGGCGAGACGGCGCCACCGAGATTTTCGCGAATATCCGAAGGTCGGAGCAAACAGCCACCGAAAAACGACGAGAAATTGATTGAAGCAATTAATGCGCAAAAACAAATGTCGATCAAACAGTCGTCGCTAATCAGATGAAGCTAAGTCAATTTTTTCCAAAAAAAGAATAAAACAGTTTAACTCTTTTCTAGTATGATTTGGTGATCTATTTTCTAGGTAATGAGTGATCCAAACATTTGATTCATTCAGATGCTCAGACAATATTCCGACGTTTTATACGGAATGTCCGATTTTAATCTATAAATGAAGATATGTATCTCGTTAATTACATACTATATAAAAACTGTTCGCCATAAAAATGAAATGGTCTCCAGGGATCTACCAGATGACATAATTAATTTTTTCTATACGTGGATGTGTACGGGGTAAATGAAGGTCAACTTTGTTTTTCAACCCTTGACTTAAATCCATTGTTCTTATTTTGCACATTGATAATGAATGAATCCAAACTTGGACAGTTCGATGTAGTTCGTGTATTAAAAACGTTCCCTTCTTTTACAATTTTTCTAATATTTATATTGTCCCCACAGTAGTCCCACAGACCGGGAATTGATAACAAAAAAAAAATTTTTGTATTTTTCTAATAATTATATTGTCCCCACAGTACTCCCACAGACCGGGAATTGATAACAAAAAAACTATTTCTGTCATCTATAATAGTTATTGGTAACCAACAACTATTTTTGTCACTTATAATACATATTGACAACCAAAAACTATTTTTATCATACATACTACTTATTGGTAACCAAAAACAATTTCTGTTATTTACAATAATTATTGGTAACCAGAAACAATTTCTGTCATTTATAGTAGTCATTGGTAACCGAAATCATTTTGAGCAAAAGTTTAATGGTTTCGCTTTCATTCCCTCTCGTTTCGGTTACAACAGTTATAGTCTCTGATTAGGGGCCGCGTCGAAAAACCGCAACAAACGAGGATAACGCTGTCGAAGCCAGAGCGTCGGATAGATAGTCGCGCGTAAAATCCATAACCGAGACGGAAGATAGAGGGCACAGGTCACGCGAGTGCGAATGAATTAAAGAAAAAGGAAGTCGGCTGAGGAAGGGTCAGAGAGGAGAGAGGTGGAAGGGAAGAATAAATAAAAAGCAGAGGGAGGGAACGGAGAGGGAGGAAGAATAAATAAAAAGCAGAGGGAGGGAACGGAGAGGAAGGAGAACGGAGAGAAGAGTTTAAGAAAAGAGAGGAGAGCAACGAGAGGGCAGCAACGTTCGACGAGAACCGCCGGGATCGACGATGTGGAGTGAAGGAGAGACAGAGAGACAGCAGTTGGACAGGGTGAGAGAGGCAGAGAGACAGAACGAGAGGGCGAGAAAGAGAGCGAGATACAGAGCGAGAAAGAGAGAGAGAGAGAGAGAGAGAGAGAGAGAGAGAGAGAGAAGGACAGGGGTTCAAGAGAGCCAAAGGAGGTGGGCGCTGGCGGCGTTATGACGGGCGCCGGGGGTGGCGCCGCGACGCTCTGGCGCCTCCGACGCCGAGACGCTCCAGTGATGTTGGCTCCATGCACCTACACATCTCCACCTGTCCGTCGCGTCCCCTCTACCGCGATATTCACGTACACTTAACTACGCGGTCGCAATGAGAGTTTGAGATTCTAGTTCCCACATGTATACGCGTGCATTCTGCCCGCGCCCTCTAACCACCGACGACGGCCGCCCCATCCACGCCCTCCACCCGCATTCACGCACACGGGCTGCTTGTGGGATTAAAAGAACACCGTGGCAGAACCGAAATCCGTTCTCGATTTTACGATTCAACAACGGGAAGGTCCACCGGTCGCCGATAATCGGACGCCGCGCAGTAGGGTAGGAGCCCACAAAACCTGGCATAAATTATACAGCTTCGTTTTTTCTTTTTGCCAAATTAACGCATGATCGAAGTATACTAACATAAAACAATAATAAAAGAGGCAAAAATAATCAAATTCGTCTTTATTAACATAACTAATTGGCTTATAATCATATAACATGATACTGATCATAAACTTGTAATTCATAACGTTTGCAATTATTAATAATGATGTTATAATTACAGAAATTTGTTATGTTACACTTCATCTGTTGAAGTCAGATCCTCCGGGAACTACAATTCAGCACAAAAAGATAGCGCACTTTAAAATTAACGTAATTTTTATTTATTTAACGGTGCAACTAAAGTTAGTTTGCTATACAAACTTGCAAAATATCGCTATAAACATACGTAAATGGAATAGAATGGAATTATTCCAGTCAAAACAGTTTTATTTGAAAATGCAGAATTTTTGGGGAAATATACTGGAACAAAGTGGCAGCACATTCAATTATAATGCTTATTAATATTAATATTAATGCTTAATATTTTGTGGCTCCTCGTTTATATTTAATAACGATTTAAAAAGTTTTTTAATAGCATTCTGCTCTAATTGCTCCCACTCGTCTTGAATACATTTTTTCCCGTTCGACGATGTTTCGAAATTGTCCGCAATTTCCATATACAGCTCGGTCAAGATTTCCCCGACAATTTTCAATGATATTAAGGTCGAGTGACCTGGCTGGCCGATCTAAAGCGCGAATTTTTCCTCGTGGAAAGTACTCTTTTTACTACTTTCGCATCGAGTTCAGCATTATTCGGATTGTTTCGAATAAATATTTATCTACGAAAAATACTTTATTCGAATAATTCGAAAAAATAATATGCAACAAATAATAAATGAAATAACACTTCATATCCTATCATTTTTATTCAAATTAATTATTTGCTATATGAATTCCTGTACGAATAAATTCTTATTCGAATGAATTCTTTAACTAAATTGTAAGAACCATAAGTTGGATGATAAAGTAATTTCTTTTCTAATAATTACAACAACTTGAAAATAACGTAATCACCTTGTTAAATTCTTTCAGCGTATTTATAATTTTGTCAATATTCCTTCATTCTCGTAATATTTCTACTCTTTCAAATTGCATCTACTAATTTCTATCGTAAATACATAAAATCCACAGTCTAATAATTAGATTTCATCTACGTATCTTGCAAACAATGTAGGAAATTTTTATTTTTCATAAAGATCCGCGATCTAATAATTAAATATATCACTATAATTAGGCATGATCCTTTGATTGAAATATTACGAATAGACGATGGTTGTTTATGCAAAACAAAGATTGCCTCCACCAATTACAAGATGCAGAAGCCACGTAGATATTTATAACGTTTTTAAAAAATTTTGATAACTTGATAAATAATGCAACAGTATTTTTAGATTCTTCAAATGTTTCTACTCTTTTGTATTTGATCAACTCGTTTTTGTCATAAATGCAACAAATCGGCTGTCCAATTACAAACAGATCATACAAGTTTTACAATTCTATTACGATAAGAATTCAATTTTTTAAGTTGTTCAAGATGTTCGTTCGCAAACCCGTTATCTTTGTCCTCAAAAATCCTGTATCATTGACAAATGGAACATTCTATTACGGTATTTGAGACCCAAATACTGCGTCCATATATCGTTCGGTTACTGCATCATTATGTTCGGTTTTTTCAGTGATGGAAAAAAGGCAGACTAAAGTGACGTTGATTGATATCGAACTAAACTCCATCCAAAAGGAAGTTTAAATATCGAAATAAAAGAATAAAGTTTAGATTCCTAGCATTAAAACAGTACCTATGCGGTAGGTATATAGTACTTATAATTAGACTACAATGGATTTATGATACAAGTGATTAAATGAAATCTAACACAATGAAGACATGAAAGAACTTAGGGGCCTAGTAATGTTACTATGGACTTATTAAAATCATTAAGATCAGAAGTCATTGATTATTGAACTCCTGCCTCTTGCAACTATGCAAAAAATTTGTTACTTTTATGCAGTCTAAAAAATGTACAATATAACATACCTGGAAACATTTCGATTTGCATTTGTTGCAAATCACAGGAACCACTAAATTAATCATTTTAGTGGGTCGAAATTGATATATGGATACTCAAAAATTCTTTATACCTTTCTATTGTTTCAAACTGCAGGTATTCATTTCTGTAGTAAATACATCAAATCCGCAACCTCTGCAAATATTTCTTGAATTACATTAATGAAATTTTTACCACTTTGTAAATACTATTTCAACTATTATTGTTACTAACCATCGAATAATCAATTCACAATAAATTGAAAATATTCAATACTTAATTAAATTACTAGGTGAGGAATTAAAATATTAGAATCAATTAATTTATTCATACAAAATCTCACAATAGCACCGATAACCAACCTATAGAAGTGATAAAAATACGTGCTAAAAATATAAAAGTATCTCAACAACGACGTAAATAATCCATCTTCTTTTGTTCTTTACGCGGTCGCCGTACAGATACGTTGGGAAGAGCCGTTTAAATTCCACGCATTTATGTTTGTGCATAATTTTGCTAAATTAGGTGTGAAAATGTGTGCTGCTACTAGTAAAAATTTAAATTTCATCGCAACTGGATACATTTACTTGTCAAATCAGTATGTGCATACATTGACTAGTGAATGTCCGCATTTACTGAATTAGTACATTCACGGACTGTTTCCTCGGGTCAATTACCCTAAATCTTTGTTATTCCGCATGTGTCGCGGCTAATCTAGCAACGCAGTGAAAATTTAATATCGAATACACGACACGTATGTCTTTACCGTCAAAAACGTTGTTTCGTGTTAGCGAACGTTAATGATTTCTGTAATAATGCATACCATAAATGATCTATTTAACAATAATACTGTAGCACATCAGTAAAAAAAAGTATCAAACTTTCCATAAAAAAATTCAATTCTAACGTTTCGAGTCACATTTACTTCAACGATAGATTCGTGAGACCCACCCATTTGAATAATTCCAAACATTTTAATTTATAATTATATAAATTGCAAACATACATTTAATGTGATGAAATCATTAATATGATAAAATCATTAATATAATAAAACCGCTAATATAATAAAATCATTAATATAATTAAACCGCTAATATGATAAAATCATTAATATAATAAAACCATTAATATGGTAAAATCATTAATACGATAAAGTCATTAATATAATAAAACCATTAATATGATAAAACCACTAATACGATAAAATCATATTAAATGTAGGTTTATACATGCACCATTATAATTTTAAATTTATTTAAAAGGTTAAATAATAACAATATAATAATAATATAATAATCTGATGAAATTTGTACAAATTTACTTTTGTTATTTTATGTAATCCACACGTTCATGCTTTAACTTAAAATAATTTAAAAAATTAAATATAATATAAAATCAAATATGATTCAGCAATATTAAATCAAGTATGATTCAATAATATTAAATTAAACATGATTTAATAATATTGAATTAAATATGATTCAGTAATATTAAATTAAATATAATTCTATAATATTAAATCAACTATAATTCAATAATACTAAATCGACCTAGCGAAATATTGACTAACATCATTTTTGCTTTAAATGGCTCAATTTTTCAAGTTTCTTTTTTGGTTATGCATAGGATCTTCAAATTCTTCTATTTTTACGCGTTCTGGGAATGCTTTTACGATAGAATTATCTATTGAAGCCCGTCACAGACTTACAGTAGTGCATTCGATGCACTGAACCAACTGAATTTTCTCTGCAGCACGAATTTCGGTGGTGGTTCTACAACACGGTAACACACGGCGTTGTTTGATGTAGAAAGCAATTAAACCCGACCGTTCGGAACAATTATGTAGAATATCTTTAGCCTAATCTATTTTTAATTAACATTAGATCTACGAGGCACTAAAAGTGAGTATTCTACATGACTATGAAAATGACAAGAGAATGTATTTATTCGCCTTACATCGATTTTTACCATAATATTTGTAGATTGACTGAGCTTTCGTAAATAATTATTACGTCTCTACGTGGAAAATGAAAAATATAGTGGAAATTAAAGAAATATAGTGGAAATTAAAGAAACATAGTGAACATTAAAAAACATTAAACTAGTCAGTTGTTAATCATAATTGTTGTAGAAAGAATTTATAAGATTTGAGAAAGTAACTTGAAGATTTGAGTCGATTATTGATCAAAGTTTTGTCTTTCCTTCGTTTTAATACTTTGTTTACCTGCTAAAAGGCTTTCCAATGAGTGAGGTGTGTGGAAATGTATATGGCAACAATTAGTGTAATGAAATAACAATTTGTTTCCAAATTGTTACGTTGTATTAATTGAAATAATTAATCGAATTAATTTGTTAAAACGAATACACTCTTTTCTCCGTAATACTAAAACTGATTACAAAACGAACCTTCTTAAATTATCAACGAATTTACAAATACGCCAAATAAAATACAATTTCTCTCATCTATAACTACTACGACTGATTAAATTTAAATTAAATTTAATTAAAAAATTAGATTTCTTATCTCCGATAACTGTTACAAGCAACAGAAATAAATTGTCACATATACATATAACAGTTATGAACAATTGAAATAGCATTTATCTCAAATGGATGCAATTGAAAATACTAAAAAGATTCAAAGAATTAAAAAATGTTAATGTATTGTCCTCAATCTATGAAAATGATTTTAAAAAAAGAACGAACTTGCTATTTAGTTTCGCTAATTACAGCTAGTTCGTACAAAACAATTGCTCATAACTAAAAACATTTAAATCAATATAATAATTACGATGCGACGACCTTTCTCATATTAATCGTGACTAAATCACGGATTTTCATGCAAATACAAAAATTGTCTGCATCGATAACAAAGAACAGAAGTTAAAAATAAATATTTTTCATTCTTTAAAAAGTTTATTAAGTACATATTGTAATGTAATAATTAGTTGAAAGTTCTTAAATGTTGTTGTCGTTTCATATTTCGTTTACCAATTTTTGTCATAAGTAGATAAAATCCGCAGTCCGATTATGACAGTTATGGTTCCCGGTTCAGAGTAAAAAGATTTCGTGAAAGCAGGAACGATGCGCTGAAATTTGCCCTAATGTTCAATGAACGCTACTCGGCATCCAGGAGATAAATGACGAATAGTATTTACTTATTACAGACTACGGCGCCTCGTATTTTCTACAAGCCGCTAGGATGGATAGGAGTACTTAATATTGATGCATCCTGCAGATTGAGCGTTTAATCGATAAGGTTTTAAGGTGAAGTGATGCTCCAGTAGTCAAGCTGGAATTAGCATTAATGATTGTGCGGATAGAGCTATGCGTAAATACATGTTTGCCAGAAAACAATTTCGGTGCGTCTGTGTCACTTCGAACAAATCCTCTGATTAACTAAAGATCACCCAGTACATTGAACTCTGGTTTGACGTTCATTTGCTCAGCGTTTGAAAATTCATGAAGTCGACCATCCGTACGAGATGTATTAAATTGTTGCAAAGACATGACAGTTTTTCAAGTTTCAAGTTCAACTTTTTAACCCTTTGCGCTCGAGTGGTGACTCTGAGGCACCACTAAAATTTGTTACATCACGTTTCAAGATAATCTTTATATTAACAAAATTTTGATTTAAAAGATTGCTAAGAGTGCAATTATTGCGCGAGTCCCAAAAGTCAATTTCATGCGCACAAAATGCATTTTGTCACGTATAATAGAAATACTATAAGCTAGAAAAATGATTTTATATTTAGAGTTAAAATAGCTTCGAGTGCAAAGGGTTAAATTTCAAATTCAACTTTACAAGTTTCAAGTTCAACTTTCCAAGCTTTAAGCAGAATGAACTTAATCAATATTTCTTCGATCAGTCAGACATTTTACGTTCTATCCTATTCTTGAATCTGAACGAAATATAAGCGCATTTCTGTTATTTGAAGCATGATGTGCGATGATCAATGTATTCTATCGATAATATCACGTGGTCGTCTCTATTACCTGTTTTGCAAAACAGCTGTTTGTTCGTTGTTATTCAATAGTTCGCCGTGTGTATTAATTCTGCCGCATTAAGTATTATACACAATTAATTACTCTGTGCTAATTCTGTCAAATTGCCAATCTGATATCAATGTGTAATTCATGACTGTATTTCGAGTGCATGAATCTCGAATATTATTGTCGAATCTTGTGCGTTCGGTATAAATAGACTGCTGCAAATCCTTATACATTTATGGCATGTACAGATTTTTCAAATGCGAGAAAAAGTATAAATTAACAAAGTCTAATAGCACTGTCGTTTTCTGCTTAAAATGAGTAATGTTTTAGTTGATGAAGGAAATTTTTATTATATTATATGTATATGTCATATCATATCATATTATTTTTATTATATTATTTATATTGTTATTATAATCGCATCATTTAATAAAAATTCTATGTTCACCATTTCGCCTACTATTTTTATTACATCGACTAGATGTGATTGATTCTATGACTAATTGACTAGTCTTTATTTTCATTAGTCATTCTTCCAGCGGAAAATGATAATTTTAAATCATGTATGTCCACAGTTGACGTCATTCTCAGATTTTGATAACAGAAGAATCAAACTTTTTTTCGATGTAAAAGAAATGAATAATATTGACGTTTAATAGATTATATATGAAATCTTCATCACGAGTCAGACTCGTTATTATACGTGAAAAAAGGGTTCAATTTCAATGCGAATGTCCCGTTTTATGATTAACAGTGACGATTTTCTATAACAACGACTTATTTGTATTTAATTATAATGACTTATACATATTTTTTATTATTACAACTCTTTATTATATAACGATTTTAATACAGAAGTATTCAATTAGTTTATATATCAGTGAATTTATAAACAGGTAACAATAAATATCAGTAGAGTTAAACGCCAAAAATTAAGACCACACTATTTTCCAGGAATAATAATCTTATAAGAACTTGGTACATTATTGTAATGTTTGTAAGACATTTTAAGAAATTGTTAACCGTCGATCTCAGATTTTAAGAGAACTACTAAAAAGCCACCGGTAGATAAAGTGTGTTAAAACAAAAAAGAAGATACTGATAAGAACCGTTTCGACGAACACCAATAAACGATTTTTGGTTTAAAAGAACAATTAGTACTATTGTACTGTATAGTATGTAGAATTAGTTAATTTCTCTCGAACTTTCATAAAATCTTTATAACAATTCTAAGAGGTTTTGTAGCAGAAGCGATCGATTAGCACAAAATTATATTAATATATAATATAAATAAATACAAGCATAATATACATAAATAATTGATAATATATTAATTATAATTTATAAGTATAGAAAAATAAAACCGACAAATCGTGACGAAACAGTAAAGTAAAAGTAACGGAATAACTAAAGATATAAAGGCTATGTTCAAAACTTTAAAGTAACTACAATAGTTGCCCTGTTTAAAATGATGTTTTATTGTTCGCACTATAATCAAGCTGTTATCGCCATCATATCGTAGGGTAAACAGCCGCGTGTGAGCATTGCGTCTATTGTAATAATGAGAAAGAGAGAGAGAGAGAGAGAGAGAGAGAGAGAGAGAGATAGCTCTACATGCATTTGTGGAACAGAACAAGCCAGAAACGAGACAGAAACGAGCCAGCAAGCAATAAAACAATCGTAAAATCGTATCACCTATTCTCGTTGCTGCTCGTGCTGTGACAGTGCATATTGAACACTGCTACATACTACTGTGGCGAAGCGTGTTTCTAAACATTTTTTCAGGTATACATAAAAATAACAAAAAAAAAGAAGGAATTCACACGCTCGTTTGTCCTCCGGTTATAAACTTCATAGCTACAATCTAGTTTTATATTCCGAAAAGTTCTCAGTGAATCCGTTTGTTTCATAAATTTCATGTGGAAAATGAAAACGTAAATGCATATCGAAATTTTGCCTGCTCCATTTAGATTCCATTGGAAAATCAAGGTTCGGACAATGACACGAACGATACTTTTTTTTATTTAAAAATATGTAGAAGCATGATTCCAGGTTGAACTGTTCCCTTGAAATCTTGTATCCATGTAAGAAAGAGTGTTATACTGATTATTTGTTCTGTTCGAGGTAGATTTATTTATACGAAACTGTTAAATAAATACACTTAGGCATCTGCGAGAATAAAATATACAAAATTGCTAGGAGAACATTGTTAGAACAAAAATATATGTTTAAGGTTCTGTGGACAGTTTCTACATTTATGAATAATTTTCTCATTTTTATAAATGAAAGAAAATCATTTACTACTTGTGTCCACTTCTTTTACGCTAAAATAACATAACCAAATTTATTAAAAAAGCCAAGTAGCCATTTTTCGAACCGATTTCGTTAAATTTCCGGGACTGGCAAGGGACTTACGCAATATTCATTGCGTAAAACATTTGTTACAGATTGTGCTACACCATTGAAACCATCAGCTCCAATTTTGAGTAGAATTGAAAACAGCAATATAACATATTATCGTCACTAGATTTTATGCATTCGTGACAACAATGACTAGGTGAAATACAAAAGCATAAGGGCATTAGAAGAATTTCAGAATTTCAGACTTTTGATAAAATACTTGCGACGTATTAAAATTATTCGGAGAAGAACTACGTTTTCATTTCGTTTCTGTTTCCGACGATTGATTTAGAAAGCTTTCATTCCGCATAAAGATCTACTGCATCATCACACAAAACAGTATTACAATTAACTTAAAACCAATTATTAGAATTGTAAGTAAGACAATATTATACAATTGGTTTAAAGAAACAAAAATACAATTAGGTCGAGAATGTCCCTCAAAAAGGCTATAAAAATAGTGACAACAATGTTACGAGTGTAAACGGCTAAACGTGCAACGTGCAACTCCACGCCCTAAGAATACAGGCATTTCTTGTTACAAAATAATTCATTGCTAAGTATTATTTTCATAAATTTTGCAGAAGCTAATAATAAATGTTTAATTTAAACAAAAATAGTATAATTTCACTTGGACAAAATTATTATATAAGACACTATTGACTGAAATTGGATGAATTTGAATGAAATTGTTACATTTTTTAGAATAGTAGTAATGGGTAGAGCCTTCTTTATTTCCTACTATGTACACTGCCGCTCAAAAGTATGTGGACACTTACAAATTTTATAGAAACTACGAAATACATATAATGTATATTATTATTGTTAAATTCTATTGTGAATGCGTGTATACATATGTAATGTACCTTGATAAAAACGAATTGAACAATTTAGGTACTTAAATCTTTTAAATAAATCAAAGTTTACGGAAGAAGAAAATGTTTAAAAAACATTTATCGAAATATTTATTTTTAAAAACATTTATGGGAAATTTAAGGAAAACACTAACAGCCTGAATGTCACGATCAGTAAATGCGGTATAAAAGCACACAGCGGATATATTGATGAGAAGAAGATATAATTGTTCCTTCATTATTGTTATTTGATTAATTATTGATTAAATGCGACCTCTAATATTGTACAAACTAGCATACACATGAAATTGAATCAAATTTATCAAAGACTTCGTAATTTTTTTTTTAGATAGAGTTAAGGAGGTGTCCACATACTTTTGAGCGGCAGTGTACCCCTATCATTCGTTTCGGTAGACTGTCACATAACTTTTTTATCTACATTACTTCTGATCTAAGTCTGCCCATGTCTTTTATATCGCTTCCTTTAAATCCTTAATATTATTATAGTGCTTGCCTCCTTCGCATATTTTCCTGCTAAGTCGTCCCCATATATCTTCTATAATATTCGGGTCGGGAGACCGCGCTGGCAAATCTAAAACTGTACTATTTTCAGCTTGAAAATATACTCTTTTATAACTTTGGCTGTACTTTATTCTCCGTTACATCTGTTCCAGTGGAAGTGATTAAGAGCAAAGTTCAGTCAACGATGTTTAGAGTTTATAAATAATGACCTGCAATTTCGTCCAATCAAAATTCTACTATTTTGGTTTAACATTAACCGTACCGAGCGCTAAAAGTGACTAATATATGTACCGCCTTATAAAAATTACGAGATTGAATTCACTTAGATTTTTGCATTTTTATTTCAATATATGCTCGGACGAATAAATTTATTTAATGGTTTCTGGTAGAAGAGTCTTTACAATTTCAATACTCGTAGAATAAAGCGATGGCACGACTAGTGTTAAGTTAAACATTCGCTGTTACTTTCTGCAAAATTTATGAAAACGTTACTTAGAAATAAATTATTTTCCATGACAAGAAATACATTTTAACGTAAGCGTTATATCAAATTCCTACACTGATAATTTCCTAGCTGTCTTATGACCTCGTCCTAGTGCGTATTTTATTAGAATTATTGAAAGAGAAAAAATATTTTTAACCGACTAGACAATAGACAATTTTTACTTTGCATAAAAATCCTCGGTCCGATTACCATAAAAATGTTACTTTTCCCTATAAATCCAAAAATTGTTGATACAGTAGTGGGTGTCCGTTAATTGGGCGAATCACGTTATTAGCTTTGGTTAGCATGAAGTTATCGCTCGCAAGGCAGACAACGCGAAGCTCCGCGTGCGCAGAGCCTCCGAAAACGAGAACAGCACGTAATAAAACATCTCCCGGGTCGTAAGGTAAAATGCGATAGACAATTGTACAATAAAACCGAACCTAGATCGGCGCGCTTATAACGCGTAATCTCGTAATGGGCTTGTTGCACACGTAGCGACGTTATGGAAGAATCATAACGGCAGTAAATCCGATCAATCAACACGCCCCATTCCATCAAGTCCGTGTCACCGCCACCCCCTTGTCCCGGACCGCCGAATGTCTTGCGCGTTTCCGCGAAATTTTGCGATTAATGGTCGGCTTCGACGGATCAATAGACGATTTCGACTAAACATCGTCGCCCCGCTGTTGATTCTGGCTTTCATCAGTCGCGGAAGTGGCTGTCATCGGGTAAAATCGATTCCGACCGGTCGCCGATTTTTTCTCGAACCCAGCTGGTATGCAACCTTCATCAACAATAACGTGCCGTGCGTAGAATAACTCAAAATTTCAAGCGATTCGAACTTTTTCACCGGTACTGGTACAGTGATTTCTGTCTCCTCGTTTCGAAATTCACTCATTTGCACCCGGACACCGAAGTCCGCGTTGATTTTGACTCACGGCATAAAAGAATCTGTTGAATTTCAATAGAATTTCAAATGATTCAATAGATTCATTTCAATAGATTAGCACGCTTTAAAAGTGTAAATATTATTTATTTATTTAATAAATGTCAATCATGGTTTTGTTTCTATACAAAATTATATTAAATTAAATTTATATTGTTATAATTAATCAATATTAATAAAAATTCAATTATTAATAAAATCTAATTGATTAATTAGAATTATTTAATATTAATAATTATAGTTATATTATAAAAATTTATATAATATTAAAATAAATTAATTTATACAAAATTATATTAAAATGATACAAAACTTGGAAAATACCACTATAAACATTCATAAATGAAATGGAATTGAATTTCGTCGGTCCAAACAATTCTATTTGAGAAGAAAGAATTTTTATAGGAACATGGTGCGATAAAATGCTGGCACATTTAACTAAAAAGTTTTTTATTTTCAAGCTGATATGATCTAATCGTGAAGCCATGCAACGATGTATTTTGTCTTCTCCGACCGTTGTTGTATTGTTTCATGAAGAGAAAACATATTACATGCCTTCCTTAATTAATCGGAAGTTGAACAGTGTAAAGCGAAATTATTATAATATTATTCTCATAACTAATTATTAGACTGCGAATCTTATGCATTTATGAGACAAATGAGCAGATCAATCACAAAACAGTAAGAATGTGTAAACAATTTGAAAACATCATCGTATTAGCTGTATTTAATGCAAATAATTTCTATTTTACATAAAAATCCGCAGTCTGCTAATTATAATTCCAATGGAATCGTTGTTTAAGTTAGTTTATTTTGCAGATGGCGCACTCGAAACCTCGAATCCTCGGAACCCGTCGAAACTCTAAAAGTGTCGAGTTCTCGAGAGTTCTATCGGAATTATTGACCTTGACATAACCTTGATATGACCTTGACATAACCTTGATATAACCTTGATATAACCTTGATGTCAAGGTTATGTGAAGGTCATGTCTAGGTCATGACAAGGTTATGTCAAGGTGAACATATGAAATTTTTAAGATATGTCAAGGTTATTGATAATATTCCACTGTTTTGTGTTCGACGCATTAATTTTTGACATACATACGCAATTCGATGTTCGCTGTCCAATCGCAAAATAATTACAGATACGAAACTTTCTGATTTCACTTAAACATTTGCGTTTTGTATAACCTCAATGGCATGCGTGTAAGTATTTCGATAAATATTTACAGAATTTTTCGCACTACCTAAATGTGCCAAAGTTCCGCGCAGTGTGCAGAACCGAGAAAATTTTGCGTAAATATGCGCGTAACCACGGTTCAATGTTCGTTAGACTAAAAAATGAATAAATGAATGAATGAATAAAATAAATAAATCATAAATATTTGACTTGATTTATCACTTCAACAGCATTGATAAATAAATGAATAAAGAAATGAAGCAGTAAATAAATAAATAAATAAATAAATTTTATCATAAATGTTACGACCTGTCACTTTTAAAGCTCCAATAAACAAGTAAATGAATAAATTAAATAAGATCACGAATATTCCTGATTGATCACTTTTACAGAATTAATAAGTAAATTAATAAATAAATAAAGCAGTGAATGAATAAAAAAAAAAAATTTTTCATCGATGTTTCGACCTATCACATTTAAAGGATCGATGAATAAGTAAATGAACAAAATAAATAAAAACATGAATATTTTTGACCGATCTACCACCGTTACAGTATTAATAAATATAATAATAAAGAATAAATAAATGTATCATAGATATTTCGATCGATCTGTCACTTTGTATGATCGTGATTAAACACCATCTGGTTTAGAGCATTAATAAATAAATAAATAAACAAAAGGTTCCGGCAAAGTAGACAGCGGAGTTTGTACAAGATTCTCGGGTGTTCCCGTTCATAACGAGCACAGTGTACAAAAGCGCAGATTCGATCGTACACTTTTGTGGAAAAGGGTCCGGTGACGAGGCGAAGTTCGACCGATCCGGGTAAAAGGGGGATCGCTGCTTTTACGCGGCGCCGAAACATAAGCCGATAAGTTCTGCTCTGATCTCGACGCGGTAAAATCTTCTAATAAGTTGAGCAAACACCGAATCATTGTTATTTTTATGCGAACGTTCATTGAATCGATGACACGGGATGGAAGTGCCCCGGCTGAATGTACGGATAGTCCATTAGATGGCTTGTAACCTAGAACTACGTAAACAAGGGTGATCTTGGATTAAATGCGACGGACGAACAGACCGTTAAGGGTGGGAGGGGGGTGCGAACAATTATCGAAGAAAATTGAGACAAGCCACGCATGAAAGGACAGGTGTGTAATAATAAAAAGAAATTCATGGCCACATCGGAGAAATTATAATTGATGGAAATCTGTCAGTTTCCGCTCGATTGGATTTTTTCTTCCATCATTTCCCTGAGAACAATTAAACCTTGAATAGTACGTTCGCTAATATTAATAGCAAATAATTAAACTAAGGACTTTTTGTGCATCCATTGCAAAAATTGACAAGAGAAATATAAAATAGTGAAAACATTGGAAGAATTTAAGAATACATAAATACGTTATTTTTAATTTATTAAAAATACTAAATGTACAAATACGAGTTTATTTAACTTTTGTTTTAAACAATTGAAGAACAAAATTTTTATTTCGCATAAAAATCCGCAGTCTACTAATAATTAACAACTTCTAAACAGATTCACTTTCATCCTAGGACTTCTACGAATCATTTGAACGAAAAACATTCGACACATCCGATTTTGATGACCCCGAAATGTTGTGATATTTCATGATAGATGACCTTGAATTTTCATATATTAATCTTATTAAACTACATCAACTTTATAATATTCTAATTATGTTGAAAATGCGAAAAATATTAGGGTTTATTTAAAAGGAAATATGTGCTCTTTTCATGTAAGAATGTTTCATTCCAAATATCATTCGCGTACACAGCTTGCATCGATATGTATATGAATGCTTAATTATGATTAAAAGTTTCAGTTATGTCGTATTTACTTTTTAGGATGATAATGTATAATAAGAACCCGAATAGCTGATAATAAAAATTCAAAACTTCACGGCAAGATTGATCAAACTCTGCTGGTCTTTCAAAAATTGATAAATGAATTAATTTTCGTTTTACTATTTAAATTACAGTTATAATTTAAACAGTATTTACAATACAAATATGCTAATAAATATACTATTAGTATATGTATATACTGATAAATATAAATATACCAATACACTACTGTATTATAAATACTATATAAATTATTTTATAATCGAAAGTTATTCTATCTGTAACGATTTTATTGTCTAAACAAATAATACAGTGTTAAAATGTTTGTGTGGCTAATACAAAAAGTTAAAAAATGCACTGTATCTTTGTTCCAACCTCGTATTCCCCCTACAAGTATCAATAAATCAATGCTCATTATATGACTCAAATGAATTATTTTACAATTGACAGTTGTAACTAGACCGCGGATTTTTATGCAAAACAAAAATTGTTAGCGTTGATTGCAAGATGCAGGAGCCATGCAGACGTTTATTTCTTTTTCGAATAATTTCAACGAATTGAACATAATACAACATTACCTTTAAATCTTTTCACTTATACGAATAATTAAAATTAAATTAATTAAATTAAAATGATATTAAAACCGAAATATAAAATAAAAATTCCATAAACACAATATAATGTGGCCGTAAGTAGGAATATTTTTATATACATATACTATATGTATACATAGATTGTACCGTATTGGGTCTGTCATGTAAAAATGAATTCCGGTGTACTTGCCAGGATAGGTCGTAATTTCTGTTACGGTTCGAATAAGAAATGCGAAAAATCGGAAGCAGATGTGGCTTTACCTGACAACAACGAGTTTATGAGGCAGAAGTGAAACGAAAGTAAATCGACGGGGGCCGTAGAGAACTCCTCATTCATTTCCATTTATTTCAGTATCGTGCAAACAGAAAATACTTGATACAGCACATTCTAAAAGTGCAAACAGAAATTGCAACCTAATCTCGCACTTCTTATTCAATTTCGCATTAAGGAAATGGACCGTCTTGACTATCTAAAAATGTGCTATATTCGAACATTTTTTAAAGAATAATTAACGACTAACATATTTCAGAGTTTTATGTAATATATAAATAATATTCACACACACACAACTTTTAAGTTTATTGTCAATTTTTTCTGAACACAATAATAAAAGACAGTTTTAAATTATTTTGCCGCAATTGAAAATTTCTATTTAAACTTCTCTTAAAAATATATTACATTTCTTTGTAATAAGAATTCATTACAATTAAATGTTATATTTAAATTCGTACAAGATTCTATTATAACTTAAATTTCTGATGAAAATTTATTATCGTTAATTAATTATAGTTTAAATTTTTATCAAAAATTCATTATAATTTAAATTTCTATTAAACTTCATTACAAATAATTCATTATAATGTAAGATTATATATATAATTTTGTTTTCAAAAGAAAAACACCCCACAATAACTGCTTACAAAAATTGTCTAGAATTTTATATTATTTAATAGACGTTTGTCGTAGATAAAGCTGTTATAAACTATATATAAATATCTATAAAATTGATTTCTCCATTAAAAATGAATTTTTTCATTTTACAATATTCACGCAAAAATGTTCTAAAATTTGATATTATTTACTAAACGTTATTTGTACTCTTGAAATTATAATTAATTAACCACATCAAAACTGAAATTAATTAATCCTTTTATAAGTCATGGGTTATTGTACATTTCCTTACATTCGTTGAAAGCACGTTATGTGCTTCCCTTTCCTGTGCTACTCCTTTCACGTTTTCATAATATTATTGAATAACATCAGAAACAGATATCATTCTCTTATAAAAGATAAGAGATCATTAACGTCCTCTGATCGATACTAATTATTCACCGTTGCTGGTTGAAATCACGTGTAATGTAATTGGCTACAAGTGTTCATGTAGGTTCAATGTATCTCATCAATCATTCTAAGAATTCTGTAACGAAGTCGTTTGTTTGCGTTTCGAGAGGATCGGAACCACAAAAAGCAGACAATTCCGGTGGAACGAAGATAGAAGTAAATGACCCTGAAATTACATGATTATTCAAAATGGCCGCGACCCCAAGAATGGTCGACGCGATGATCCTTAATGTCTAGCGACGATCGAAATCTAAACGATCATTTTGTGTCTTAAAGTAAAAGTTGTTGCCATTCGGTAGACAAAATGTGCCATACTTTGAATTTAATACTGTTTGTATAATTGAATAATCGAATAGTGTGAGAGAATGAGAGTCGATGTACTGAATGATCGAATGATAAATGAGAAATAAAAAGCGATTCAAATGTTTCAATATGAAATTCGAATTCATATCTTAGCACTATATTTAATAATAAAATATTATTATCAACATATATTATAATATATTAATATATAAATTAATATGAAATTATTATTTCATTTGCACATTTATGCCACAAATGCATCAATTCTGCAATGGATATTCATAAAAAACGACAATGTAATAATATATTAATATATTATTATATTGTCGTTATATTATTAAATATATAATATAATAATAATAATATATAATATATAATATAATATAATAATAATAATATATAATATATAATATAATATAATAATAATAATATATAATATAATATAATAATATAATATATTAAATATATATATTTAATCATCATGAATATTTATGATAAATTTGAATTATAATTGATTTTTAATAGAAGTTTAAAGTTTAGTACATTTTTAATAGAAATTTAATTAAATCGTTTTCAATTACAGTGGAATATAGTGCATTTCTTTTGTGAATAATTCTATTAAAATTAAGGAGAATGTTTAAAAATTCTTGAATTTTAATGACAAGATTGAATTTCTTCAGTCTGAAGTTCAATAAGAAATCGTCAGTTTTTATAATTTCGTTCGAAGTCATTTCGATTCATGTAACAAATTCAACGGAACAGAAATACAGCTGGAATACGTAAAAGAGATTTTCCGTAACATATGGATGCAAGGGGCTTAAAGAACCTTTTACCTCATTCTGATGCCGCCAGCTCCCTAATCCTGTGACAATTCACAGCAGACCTGGATCATACTGACGTAACTCATGTTTGAACTTGTGTCCACATTACAGGACATATTTCATATTTCAGCGAAACGTGTAACAATTTCTGCGCTATGAATGCTTATGCGCATTTAGACTCTACTTGACTCATTTTTAGAAACAGAAGTAGAAGTTCATTTCCATTATTACTAGTTTTTTGTTTTATTCGGATGAATTACAACTTTAGGCATCTAGGTCTATAAGTCACTGATATAGAAATATAATTTCTTATTTATAGGTTGGAAGTTGATAATATGTATACATATATATTTAATATAATATAAAAGATAAGAGAATCGAGATATATGTACAAATGAGCACTATAATACAATATAAAATTTTAATGTTAATACTAATCAAAAATTTGTCAATTAACTAATTGTTATTATAACTAGTAGATTGAATCAAGATTATTATTGTAAGAAGAAACTAAAAAAGTGAAACTTCAAATCAGACAGTGTTAAAATAAGATGAAATTTAAGAAAAAATGTTTTTAAGAAAAGCGTTCTAAAAAAGTTCTTTTTAAAGAAAAAGAACGCTGTTCAGAAAATGTTTGACACATGATTTCTACAATAAAAATACATTTAAGGAATGTTATTGCAAATAGAATTTGAACTTCTTTAACACTGTTTTTATCGAAGTCGTCAAAAGACACCATTTAAAATTATTAAGTTTTATTTGTTTCATAAGTTCAGTCAGACTTTTCCTTAATTGATTGTTCAACTTCTCCTATAAATATTGCAAAAATAATTTGATAAAAATAGGTGTATACAAAAGATAGGCAGAAACAGTGTTAATGTATATTAAATATTGTATCGAATCAGTGGTATTCCAAGCATCCTCTTGCTATTTGTACCTTTATCTGTATACATTCCAAGCATGATCAGCTCTGAGGTTGGCATTCCTGGAACTGTTTCACTTCTACGGTCAGTATTGATAACTGAACATTTATCTTCCCCCTCGCTACTTTTCGCCTTTGGCAGTCAAATGTTATCTTGTTTTATAAATCCTCAAGAAATGCTTCTCGAATAAAGTTAGCGAGTAATCAATTGTTTTAACGAAGTTTCAACAACACAGGTAATAATAAAAGCGTATAACATGCATATTAATAATTCCTTAATACTAATTATTAGGCTGCGGAATTTTATGCAAAAATAAAATATTAATTAATTAAATAATATTAATGTTATAATATTAATTAATTAAATAATATTAAATTTATCATATTAATTAATTAAATAATATTAAATTTATCATATAATTACTATATTAATTAAATAATAATTGTAATATGCTGAAAATAATGTAACAATATCTTTAAATTCTCGTAACGTTTCTATAGTTTTGCATTTTCTTTATTTTTGTCATAAATGCATAACTACTAATTATAATTTCCGAAACGTAAAAAAATATGCATCGAACTCAGGAGAGCATTTTCATTACAAACAATCAAAAAGTACAAAAGCAATTTCCGATTCTTCTACGGTAATATTTGTAAAACTATTAAAAATACAAAATTTTACGTTACTGAAGTTAATAATGAATTTACTTATGTGACTGCATAAGTCTATTTAGTTGAAGGTCCAGGCGAATTAATTTTTTCCGCTTAATATATGCGTGATTCAAGAAATTAATGATCACTGATTAATTGACGATGATGCGAAACATCTGTACTTCAATATAAAAACCAGTTGAGCACATCAAAACATTTTCAAAAACTAAAATTAACACTCTTGTACCGTAAGTATGTTCGATTTTTATACATTGTAAATCGCATTTGCACCTATTGTTCTCACAAAATAGACACTACCTCGACGATGCAAAACATTCATATTCAAAAGGATTTTTATGAAATATCATAGCCCACAATTTCTACAGACCTATAAATGTAAAACATGTAAAATACGAGCAACTCCGTATACAAAAATCTGTATAAAAAGTGATTCGTTCTAAGATTATTTTTACAGGTGATCCCATGAACAATTTCTCACACTAAAGAATCTTCTGTTTCATGATTATACATGAAGATAAATATTGACGATGTTGGAAATAAAATTTCATTCGAATAACATATTAGATATCAAACTTTATGCAAATAACATATGTATCGATATAACATTTTATTCGAATAACTTTTCGATATCAAATTTTATTTGGAATTATTCGAATAAAATTTCATTTTTCAAAATATTTCAAATCAGTTCTTCGAATAAAATTTTATTCCTATACTATTTTCAATAAAATTTCGAATAGATTCTTCGATTAAAATTTGATTTGTATATCTCGAATAAATTTGATTCGAATAATCCCCAACTCAGATACAACATTCTCTTTATAAAGTATGTAATCTACAAGAAAAAATACGGTGACAAAATTTAATAAGTCACCCTGTATAATAAAACTAGACTGTGTGAAGTAAATGGCAAGCCAGCTGGAAAACCGCGATAGTTTTTCGGAGCCTAATCAACGCGAACGAATGCAGCGGTCCCCGAGTCGCGTAAAATCTCCCCAAAAATCACTTTAAACGTCATCCGACCGGCCTTACCATCCTTTTCGTCATCGAACAATGGGACTATGATAATCAATCACAGCGTTAGCCGACGGGAAATCAATCGACGCCGTACGGGACGATTAATTATTCGCAATTAATGAAATTTACTTGGAACTCCAGCGGTATCGCGGACCCCCCGATTACGAAACCGTGCCCGCGATTATGCGTCATGGGCTGCGGCTGGCTGCGGGCCCAGAGTTTCGTGCTCTATTATGTTCGCAGAATCACGTGCACGCGAAAGTCTCTCCTCTCGTTCACCCATGCACACGGTACCGCGTTCGTGAAGACCCCGAGACTATTTTCAAACATTCGACGGGTTTATTATGCCGCGTCCACAACAGAAATGAACAAAAAATTAATCGACGGAAGACGATTAAATTACGAAGTGTATTATTCATCGTTAATCGCAATTAACAACTAAATTTCTTTCGATTTTTAGCCGCGATTAACGACTAAAGTAGGAATTTAATCGTTAATTGTGATCAATGATTAACAGTAGTAATTGAATCGTTAATTGCGCAATTGACGATCACAGTAGGAATTGAATCGTTAATTGCAATTGACGATTACAGTAGGAATTTAATCGTTAATTGCTATTAACGACCACAATAGAAATTTAATCGTTAATTGCGATTAACGATTAACACTAGTAATTCAATCGTTAATTGCTATTAATGATTAACTATTGTAATTCAATCGTTAATTCTATATACGTATACATAAAATATAATAAAGTAATTAAAATGATAAAGAGAATTCTTAACGGAATTACATCAAAATACCCTTTCAATAACATTAAAAAATCAACAATGATTAATTGTCCCTTTCAATCGAAGATTGACGATTAATTTCATCAATCGATTAATTCAATCGTTATTCTTAATCAACGATTAACGATCACATTCATCAATCGATTAATACCTTTAATCGTTATCATAAATCATTTAATGAAATTAAAAATTTTCATTGGTTAATGCCCAACACTGATCGACACTGACGAGGGATCACGCGGTAGTGTCGACAGACTTAGGTTTTAAAATTTTATGTGAAACAAAAATAAGAAATAAATATTTCAAATAATGTTTCGATTTATAAATAAAGATAACATCGATTCATTTCAAGTGAGCTGTTTCAAATAATGAATGATTTCGTTATCTGTTTATTTCGAATGTGATAAAAGAAAGTGTGTTATAATAAAATCCTTTTGGTGCACATTATTTTGAGGATCATTTTTAAAAGAAAATGCCTAATTACACGCATGGAAATAATTATGAAATAAAGTAACATGTTTGAAATAATATTTCAAATAATGTTTCGATTTATAAATAAAGATAACATCGATTCATTTCAAGTGAGCTGTTTCAAATAATGAATGATTTCGTTATCTGTTTATTTCGAATGTGATAAAAGAAAGTGTGTTATAATAAAATCCTTTTGGTGCACATTATTTTGAGGATCATTTTTAAAAGAAAATGCCTTATTACACGCATGGAAATAATTATGAAATAAAGTAACATGTTTGAAATAATATTTCAAATAATGTCATTTTAAATATATGTCCACAAGGTGTACCAAAATTGTACGTCACGTGACATGATCCTGCACTCTGCGGATTATACTGAGGATTGTATGCATTTGCGAGAAAATGAATGGATCAACTGCATCATAGTAAAACCATTTAAACAATTTGAAAATGTTGTTGCACCATTTTCAATTTATTAAAGGTATTGAAGCAAGAAACGAAACGACTACGTGACAGCTGTGACCGGCAATTGATGCAAACAATTTTTATTTCACAAGAAAGCAAAAATAGAACATAAAACAGGAAATCCATCAGAAAGTTTTAAGAACACTGACACATTATTGTCATCTTACTAAAATTATTGAAATAAAAATTGAATTCTTATTCGTAGCAATCAAGTTATTTAAAATTATTTGTGCTCCAGTGTATACAGCATTATTGTTTACACAAAGAGAAGTTATGTGTCTGTAAATTATAACCTTGTAAATTGTAATTTAACTATAGCATATGCTATAGTATACTATACTATATCATATACTATATACTAACATACTATTGTATTATATTTAATTCATTAAAATTGTTAAGTAAAGAAAGAAATGTCTACGTGGAAACTTGTTTATTGCAATCAATGCAGAATATTTTTATTTTCTATAAAAATTCGCGGTAAATATTAGTACCGACTGACAAATGCTGAGCCAGTGGGGACGCAGCTTTATATGTATACACATGGGCCGTATACGCACGCCTTCTATTTATACTGTTCGAACCGTATTTTCCAGCCTCGGACAAGCGCCGATGACTTCACGAAAACTTCACCGAGGGTGTCGAAGGGCTTACACCCGGCCAGTCAAACAGGATATACCTTTTCAGAAATGTAGACAAGAGGAGAGGGGGATAACCAAAAATCCAAATTAACAGATGTCTCCTGTTTCTAAATAAATATAGTTCGAATTTATATAAATTGTTTAGCAAAATACATATGTTTCTACGTATGTAGTTCTTCCGGAGAGAAACGTTAACCATACAAATTTCTCGCAAGGGTGTTTTCTTATGAAATAGATACTCATTTAGAATACATGAATTGGTTAGAATCGTAGAATTTTGACTTATATCGAAATGATAACAAATTTTATTCGAGAAATATTTCGGATCAATTCTTCGAGTAAAATTTTATTCGAGAAATATTTCGAATCAATTCTTCGAATAAAATTTTATTCGCAAAATATTTCGAATCAATTCTTCGAATCAAATTTTATTCGAGAAATATTTCGAATTAATTCTTGGAATAAGATTGTATTCGTCTTATATTTCAAATAAATCAATAAATTGCTACCAGCCATCAATCGATTCGCGTGACTGATGAACTCGAAAGAGAAAGACCGTATACAGGTAAGAGAACACGGCATTGTCATCTTGCAACAAGATAACGCTCGGCCACACCTGGCTAAAGCAACAAAGGATGTCATTTGTTCTTTTGACTGGGATATATCCTTGCACATGCGACATACTCTACTGACCTGGCTCTATCGGGTTTTCATTTATTCTGACCACTCCAATATCATTTAACAGATACGAATTTTCGAACATTGGACGCGGTGCAAAAAAAGTATGTATTGACGGAATCATTGCATCAAAATCGCCATCTTTTCATCGTCAAGGAGTTCGGCAGTTTTGCCTGAGGGATGGACCAAAGTCACCGAAAATAATGAAAAATATCTCGAAGAATAACAGATGGATGATTACTAGACTGCGGATTTTTATGCAAAATAAAAATTATTTAAGTTAATTGAGCCGCTCATTTGCCAAATCGATTAACTCCATAAAACAGAAAGTGGAGAAATGTGATGAAATAATATACATTATTTTTCAAAATTCTCCTTAAAATAAAAATTGTATAATGCATAAATGCAGCTGTAGTTTTCATATAAAAACAAGTAGAATGAATAAGACAGAAAACCCTTGGTAAAATAAATAGCTTCTGAAATAAATTATTCATTATTCGGCAACCAGAAAAGCTTTGTTGTTTAAAGGTCTTAATATGTATTATTTGGGAAATTTATTATAAATAAGATAAGTTATGACTGAACCAAATGCTTTGGCACTTAAATTTAAGATATTTTAAAAAGTGGTGTTAATCGATTTTGTTTGTGAACGACTCAATTGTGAGAAATGTAAGTCTGATAGAAATGTCAACCAATGATAAAAATTTTACACATAATATAAAGATATTCACAAATTCTTCCATTGTCTTCACAGTTTTATATTTGACCTAATCGTTCTTGTCAAAACTGCATAAAATCCGCAGTCGAATGATTATGTTATAAATAAATACTAAATTTGTTTTAAAAATGCGTCGAATTAATGTCTTAAATGATAAGTGTTCGCAACTTTTCATTGATTGTTCAGAAAAGTAGTAAATGTAAATAGATCTCAGTGGTCACACACACAGAGTTTAAAACATTTGATCTTCTTTAGGTTAGATTAGAGTTGTGCAAAAATATAATTGAATTACCTACTCAAGGAATTATAATTACAAAATCAATTACAATAATAATTCAATCACATTGTAATTCGCAATTCAGATCTCCACTCTATTAAATTACAATGTAATTCGTAATTGCAATTAGAATAGAATTACAAAATACTAAATAATTAAATTACATCAACTACGATGTAATTGAATCAAGATTACGAATTTAAAATAATAATTTAACAGACAATAAGAGAGAAGATACGCAGGAAGAGACAAAGATTCAGCATACGAAAGGAAAACGTAAAAATGTATTTCACTTCTTCCAATTTCTGGGCTGTAATTTAGAGAACTGTATTTCAATTGTTTATTGTATTTCAATTACATTGTACTTAAATCACACATAATCGAATAAAAATAAGATTTTGTTCCAATAACAATTCGTTAAAATAAAATAAAAATGATAGAATGACATTATAGTTTATAGATTTATTTCTTGCATATTCACTTTTTCAAATGTTGCATCGGAAAGTTGCTTTTGAATAGATCGATCATCGATACATAAATAAAACAGTCAACAATTATTGACATTCGAATAATACTACAATCTCTTTTCGAACAACTTATTCGAATGAAACGTTCGAGTTAAAAGTATTCGACTAATAAGCATAGCTATAAATAGTCGATTAAGAAGCGTTCATTCGGATAATTATTTTGGATAAATATTTATTCGACAGAATTCGAATAAAATCCAACTTCGGTTCAAACATTGCTGAAGCATTTCAATGCGAATAGACAATCACAAGAAAGCGAATCTGTTTACAGTAATTCTCTCTAATTAATGCTTAGATTGTACACAAAAATAGACAATTTGGAAAGAGGAGATACGAGATTACTAGAGTCTCGCGGGTCGTTCTTATAGTTACCGATTGTCAACAACAACAAAAACGAGCCGCGAAGCTCGAATAATCGTATTTCCTCTTTCCAAATTGTCCATGTTTGTGCACAATCCGAGCGTCAATTAGGATCGACTCGTTGTTCGAAAAATTTCTGAAATTTGCAGCTGTTTCCTGGTACGTGCATAAAATCAAGTCTTCTCAATCACCGTAATCATGGAGGAAATTGTACGGCCAGGGGTTAAGAAACGCGTAGGAGAGGAATTCACTGCATACACCGGACAATCAAGCGAGTTTTCCAAGTACCATAGCCGATTAGGTTGATTAGAAGGCGACGCTGCAATTTATCTAACTCGCCACGCCTTGGCAGTGGTCTCGCCCTTCCTTTCTTTCATTGGTACACATTGTACATAGCGTAAGCTAATCGGCTGAGCACTCGATAAGCGGCATTACATATTATCATTCTAAACCACGATCGTTGTAGTTTGCAGGCGTCTGTATATGGAGCACGGATGATTCTTGCTGCACGTACCTAGGCGAGATAAGACGTTACCAGCATACATACATCGTTGCAACATTTTACAAACCTCATACAAGAAACACGCGCGGTTAGTTGCCATTTCAGAGATAATCGAGTTTTTAAATAATGCACTTTTTTAAGTTGCTGTCACGAATCGAATTTTAGGCACGGCAACGCTGGAACTACCAGTAATAATATTTTTTCGGAGATCTCAAAGTCACCTTCACTTTTTCTATCGTAATCATATATCTTTCTTATACATTAGTCGATGCAGTTCGACATTTTATATAAAAAAAAGATATTGATTTTATATTTTGTCTTCTCAATTTGTCTCTGGATTGTTTCAGCTAAAGAAGGCATCTAAATACAGTAAATTCTCGTCAATTGTCACTCGACTTGTGAACAAAAATGGACAATTTGAGAAGAGGACTATGAATCTCTCTCCTCTTCCCAAATTATCTATTTTTGTTTACAACTTGAGAGACAATTGGAGAGAATTGACTGTATCTCCTTTATCTTTAATGATACAAAAAATATTTATGACATTGCTTGAATGGTATCAAAGGATGACCAGAACAATGTCTTTTTACCCGCTCATTATTTCATCGTTTTTTTTTCAAGGTCACGTCAAGGTCAAGATAAAATATAATGAAGAGAATTAGAAATACAAAATGAATAAACATCAAATCATAAAACATTTCATCCACGGTTTAACTTGACCGAACATTTCTTGCTGTATATTATCACTTTGGGTCAGAATTGACCGGATATCGTTCTTGAAGCGCGATTTGCATGCACGAAATATTTATATTAGATGCGGAGAATGAACCGAGAATTGTGACGTGGTCACCGAAATATCACAATTCACAGGTATCGAAATTCGAATTCTCCGAAATTCACCCGAGCCTGAACTTTATACAAGGCAGAATATTTATTTATACACGGTGAAATACTTATGTGTACAAGGTGGAACTTCGTCGACCGCGACTGGAAGCCTGAGGTCTCTAAAAATATTATCTTATCCTCCGCGCTATCGAACTAATGTACACCGTAAAAACTCAGTGCAAATGTAACACGCGAGAAAGGTAAGCCAGCAAGTAATTTCATATTTCCACGTGGCAGAAATAATTAGCGCGATGACTACATTACACGGTCACTATTATTAGACGCTTTACCGATTTGTTAAAATAGCACACAATACGCCCGTGTTGGTACAAACTACTCGATAATAAGACTGCTGCAAAGCCTCGATTTCGACCGTACTAGGATAAGTGTGTCAATTACTGTGCCTATTCAAGTGACGTCCGAAGTTTTCGACAAATTGAACAGTTTTTTTTACAGTTATTTAAAGTGATTCCCATTAATATTCGGACACTTTTTAAAACGCAATAACTTTGTCGAGACTGGAATAAACGATTTGAATATTTTTTACACACGATAAAGGGACTAGTATACTAGTCAATGACTAAACTACTTTGTTGCAATTTTGCTATTACTTGGAATGACAAAGTATGAAAGACTCTCGTTTTTTAACTTTGTTATCTGAGCTTATAACGAAAATTGATTAACGCAAAGTGAAGTTATAAGCGTTAAAAGATTGTACGAATTGCGATATTTGTGATCTTTAATTGTTTACAACGCATGGCAAGGTCAACCGATTTCGGTGAAATTTTTAACATGTATGTAACTTATTGAGATCTATAAAAAACATTTTATAAATTTTCGTTATAGGGTCAGATAAAAAAGTTAAAAAACGAGAGTTTTTATTTTCTTTTTCAGTTCTAAGCAATAGCAAAATTTAGAGAAAGTATTGTAGTTATGGTCTAGTAGACTGGTTGCTCTATCATCTAAAAAAAAATTCAAGTCGTTTAGTCCAGTCCTAAAAAAATTATTGCGTTTTGAAAAGTGTCCGAATATTAATGGAATCACTATATAATCGTAATTCTTAAAACATTTCAATAATAGTACAAATTTTTTCATAATCGAAACATACAAAGATCACAAAATAGTTAATAAAATATACAAATCAGTTTTTGAGCGAGTTACTGTGCCCTTAACACTAAACCTACCATCGCCGGTCAGATGACCGGTCTCCCATTTTTTAATTTCAAATTGTTGAAATTACGAAAATTATTGTTTAAGAAATTATTGAATCGATTCCTTTATCCAAGCATGCACTGTAATAAAAATGGCGAGCGGTTTAAATAAATAAAGCCCTTTCATCGTTATAAAATACATTAGTTACGTTTAACGCATTACCGTGCGCCCAGTTACCGTGCCCTTTTTAGTTATCGTGTGTCAATTTTTGGACACTGTTACCGTTGTATCGATTTCTTTAAGCTGGTTGTCCCAATCTCGAATCATGTTCCATTATCAGAAATTGTAGAAATTAATTCACATATTTTGTATGTCTTAAGAAGTTGAAGTTTTCATTCGGTTATGAAAATTAGAGATCAAATTGTATTGAAAAAATTCAGTATCTGCAATTTAATAAAGGGGTAGTAACGATGTAGGGGCGCAGTAAATAACACACTTACCCTACATAGAGTTTATAAGCACTTCAGGTTCCACGGTCGTATTCAACAAAGTTCGTCCCGAAACGGGTTTCACAAAATCTCGGGCATCTCGACCGAATCCGATCGTTTCCGAACCCGACCTTTGCATCGTGAACCCGTGATTCCACGTTTTCGTACGACCTAGATTAACATTTTGTTTTAACACGTGAACGGCTGACCATTGTGATGAAAATGTAACTGACAAGGGGCCTTACAGTAGTGGAAATCGCTTTTGAAACGGTAGCAGGTACAAGTTTATAGTACACGCCTAGCATCAAAAAAGCCTAATACGTTTCGTCATAGTGAGCTTTCGTTTTCGAGGTACAGTAAACTCTCCCTAATTGACCCTTATTGGATTATTTTCTCTCTTTTGAATACTCAGAAGTTTTTCCTTCTAGCATATAAGTTACAAAAACGAATCGACGCCGAGAGTCTCGCCAGAGTACCATTAGATAAACAATGATTTCATATGTATATAGAACAGAGTGCTCTTTGTCTTTAGGTGACGTTTTTGGTTTCGTCTTTGTGAATAGTCTTCAGTCTCCTGGAGCAATCAGGAGAGTAAAGACGGTCCTTCCTCGTACATCAAATTAATAAACTAAAAGGGATAAGTTTAATTCACTGCGTTTTACTTTTATTTATCTACCCATTTCCAATAACCCTCAACTTGGAAACAGAAATGGACAATTTGTAGTATGATTATTCGAGTCTTGCGGCTCATTTTATAGTTACCGATTGCCAACAACTATAAAAACGAGCCGCAACGCTCGAATAATCGTATCTTCTCTTTCCAAATTGTCCATTTCTGTGTACTAGCTAAGAGCCAATTAGAAAAAATTTACTGTATTTTGATTAAAAGTTTTGTACGCATCTAGTAAATGAATTATTAAACACTCTTTACCAGAAGTTGTTTGTTGTTTTAACAGAGTTTCTATTTTCTATATTAAAAATTCGCGTTTCTTATTTTACAATTAATATTGATATCACGTAGAATTAACATTAAATGCAGTGACGTTTTTTAATTTTGTCCATTGACGGCTGGCAATGTGCGATGTCACAATTTTTATTATAATACGTTCTCGAGTTAAAAAATTTATCGAAACATTTCCTAGAAATATTCTTCAAAAGTCTTCATGATTTCAACAACTCTCAAATAAAAACTGCGAAACCGGTCATTCGACCATCTTGATAGGTTTAACGTTAATAGACAGAGCTAATCTGAACGATGAGTCAGACGATCATTACCTGTTGACAGGTCAATAATCGGAGATCCTTGAAATCTCTCGACTGCTGCTCGATTCTACGATAAATCAAGCAAGCCGAAGATACAATTTAAATGCGTGCCCGTTGAGGTTAGCAGAGTTATCGGAACCGACCGCATGAATAACGATTAATTCATGCGAGTCTGAACGGTAGCTTTCAAACGTCAGCAATAACATCGTTCACGGTGCAATTGTAATTTTGCGCAGTTCGACCTCGGACAAAGCGAAGAATACAGCATACAGTAAATTCTCTTCAATTGCCCCGCATATTGTAAATAAAAATGGACAATTTGGGAAGAGGAGATACGATTATTCGAGCCCCGTGGCTCGTTTTTATAGTCGCCGATTATCAACAACGATTATAAAAACGGGCCGCAAATGGTCGAATAAAATTGGAGAGAATCGAACCGTTTATTTTGAAAGTGGCCTAAGTCACTTTGTTTTTAAGTCGATTTAACACGTTTAAAAATATGGATGATAACTTTCGAGAAGATTTACTTGTATTTGTTATCTCAGGATACTGATATTTTTCTCAGTATAAATAATTTCGTATAAACATTAAAAAATCACCACTTTTCATTATGGTAAAGTGACTTATGCCACTTTCAAAATAAACGGCTCAATTTATCGTAATTGGAGAGAAATCAGAGAACAATTTTCTGTTTATCAGAATTTTTGCCCGTACACAAAAAAAATGTTTCTTTTTAACATTCTTTCGGATTATTGGAAACCGAGTGAAATATTTAAAGTTTGTTACCGATCATACAATATATCGATGATATGGCAGTAATCGACCACGATTACTCTATTATACAATTTAAACTAAATTATTAACGCAATTCTGGTAAATTTCAGTGCTTTAAAATTGTTCAATGTTATCATCGATAAGAATAAATGGCATATAACTAGAAATTCATGTTGGCCAGATTTTACCATGTAAAATTAGCGTGGCATTCGATGTGTTAATGGTACTGTTATAACAACAGAAATAAAATTAACCAAAATTAACTGTACGAAAATATTATTTCATACGTCGGGAGTTTCGTTCTTCGCTATGTAGTTTATATAACTTTGTTAATCCTATGATTATCGATATCAATAAGTTTCGCGCACGTCTAGACTTCCTAGTAAGACTGTTACAACTTATATAATTTATAAAAGTTCATAACTACCATTATCGTCTGTTATTTTATTGGAAGTTGTGATTTAGTTTATAAGTCTTCGTAGATATATTTTCTTTTTTACATTTTTTATTGTCTGTATCATTTGTATACAAGAGGATTCAAATCCGTAAATAAATAAATAAATACATAAAATAAATATGGTTTAAACTATCGTTAACCGCCTACAGTCGAAAATATTTATACGAATATAAAATTGTCCATGTAACTAGAAACCAGGAAATATCATTTTTTGCATATAAGTTAACAACAAACTAACAATTTTGTATCAGAACAAGATCTTTGAAAATATATGATAAATAAGTGTTTGCGAGCGAAGTAAAAAGTAAATTGTGATGAATTTATTATTGAATCAAATATTTTTACTTCTACTAATGATACCTAAAATTTAATATTAAAATTCTTTCGTCAATTTAAGGTCAAGAAATCATAAGGAATTTCATGATTGTTTAAAATGTGCAAATATTTAGGCTTATAATTAGACTGCAAATTTTCAAACAAAAGACGAACGTTCTAACTAAATTGCAATAAACAGAGATTGAAATAAAAACGTGCCTCTTCTTCTAAAAATTTTAATCATTGAAATTCTGATGTATATACGCTTTCGTATTTTATCTAGACATTTTTGTCGCAAATGCGTAAAATTCGCAGTTTATTTACAACATGCAATGAACGATATATTATTACCAGTTACCTTTTGCAATCTCTTCGAAGATAATATAGTTATGATATAATTACAATACAATTGTAATGAAATGACTGTCTTATTTTTTTCTCTTTTTATTACTAACATTTATTTAGTCACTTCATTTAACCAGTTAGCTGTTTTTTTGACGAGCATACTCGTAATAACGCAGAATGTTGTCATTTCTTCACGACGAGTATCCTCGTCAAAAAACAACTAATTGTTTAAATATCAATAAGACATCAATATCAATTATCAACACAATCATGTAATTCAAAGTGACAAAGTTACTTCGTTCATCCAGTACACGTAACACGTATTTTTCGTTTTAAACTGGCGCTCAAATTACTTTGTCAAAATGGCAGCGAAACGGACTAAAAAACGTTCCGACTTCATTAAAAGCCACGAATAACTTTCGATCATCAATTTATTCTTATTCCCGCAAATTTCTGCCGCAAAAGTATCGATTCCGAGTGCCGTAGAATAGTGTCAAACAGCCCGAAGTGGATTTTTACGAGCAGATTTCGATTTCGAGCAATTTGCTCGCATCGCGGTATCGCAAATGGAAATCTTTATCGGGAACGAGCGAAGCGATCGTCGCTTTTCTGGTCCCGCGAGGCCCCTTACAAACGCCGATCGGAAAATAAAGATCGCCGCGCCGGATAAATTCGATGAACGCCTAAATGTCGGCTTCTCGACGGACCCTCGTTTCGACGCCGGTAATTAAATTGCGAGTCTGGCTCGATTCCACGGAAATAAATCTGCGGCCGAGCGCCGGGCACGCGTCGCGCGAATTAAGAACTCTAAATCCGCGAGCGTTCCGCAAACACGACGCGCGCGAACGTTTATCGGCGAGCATCCACGAACGAAAAATCGATCCCTTCGCACAGTTTTCCAACATTTTCTGCCCGCTCCACGTTCATTATCGGCAGCAGTCCGTTGATCTTTATGGAAAATAAACATCTTCTTCATTCTCAAAACTCGATTTGTTCTCAGCTTTTTTTACCAAGATTTTCGCTGCTCCACATTTGTTACCCAAACTATGGATCTTTATGCGAAATCAAACGGTGAATATTAACGCGTCGCAGTCGGAGACATTTTTAACACGTAATTGAAAATAGTTTTTCTGACTTATACGTTTGTATTTTCATTTTATGTAACACGGCGCATTTTGGACATTTTATACTTTGAGTCTCGCCGCTAATAATACACTATTATTGTATTAATATGGCGTACTAATAATATTAAATAGACGATTAAAACGTTAACAAAAATCACGCGCACAATATTCTGACACACAGAAAGAACAACGCCGTTTATTTCGCATTTCATCATTCGATCAATCAGTTGTTCCAATTACACCATTTTAATAAAACTAAAATTGAAGTTGAATTGAAGTTGAATTCTAACAATTCTAGTAACAATCAGTTTGTTCGAATATGTTAAAATCAAAATTCTTTTTGAAAACTAGTCAAAAATTAATTGTATACGGGCGACGGAGTTATTTTCTCAGATTAGGAATAGAATTTTTACGCTAATTTGTTACATTTCTAAATTGATCAGGATCTGCAGAACATAAGAATCAGAGGTGAGTCAAAACCTGATTTTTAGATTCGCGAAACTCGAATCCGAAACTTTGCGAGGCCTCGGAACACTCGAAACTCGAAACTCTCGAAAAACCCGGAATGCTTATTATTCTTTTCTTTTTTATTCCGAGGAGTATCAATTTTATCGGGAATTAAACTCTCGACAAATTCTTTTCCGAAAATCAAATTATTTATCGAATATAATTAGACGAAAATTAAAAAAGTAGTTGCAATTTAAAGGAACACCCTGTATACAGGAAGAAGACATTACGTTTCATGACTAGAATTTTTATACAAACTACAAGTTATCTGCTTCAATTGCAAGAAGTTTGGTATTGCAACTAAGCATTGTCTTCTGTTTCAATCAGTTTAGTATATAAATGAAATATATTTATTAGAAAAAATTAATATATTTATTATTAAAAAATTAAAAAGTTGCAAGATAAGATATGTAGCTGCATATACATTTATTTCTTGCCTCGATAGTTTTAATGAACTGAAAATGGTGCAATAGTATTTATAAATTTATCAAATACTTTTACCGTGTTGCAATTGATCTACTGATATTTCTTTTAAATGTATAAACTAAGTTATTATGGTTTTATATAAAAAAGAATAAGTGGAATCGAACACGCTTACTCATATCTCACTGTTTTGACAGTATATTAAAATTTGTTGATGAAAATTCTGTCGAAATATTGCATAGTAATTATTAATGGCAGTCCAGAGTCGACATTTGAGTTCAAAAGGTTAATTATTTACAAATAACGTGACCACATTCTTAGATTCGTCTATTTTCTGTTTCATCTATACACATTTGTCCGACAAATACGCTGTTTATTTATTAAACCCATTTAAACCTATTTAATAAAATCCATAGTTTAATTATTAGCCCGTAATTCGTTTATTTTTAGTCAACAAATGTTTATCGGTTCTATTTTATTTGTAACATTTTCTTTATTCCTCAGTTTTCTTCAAATCGATACCTTTTCAATCTCGCAAAAAGTATTTTCCACCTCACTTTCGATATCTACTATGAAACGAAATAGCACTTCTTTCTCCAACCCTTTATAATCGAATCTCTTTCACGTCTGAACAAAATGTACAATACGTGAAAAGTGCTTCAAAAATATGAATAAAGTCGCGAGAAATACAAAATCGTTACGAAAGGAATATTTTGGTTGCAAAAAACTATTGGAACAATAAAATGTGCCGCTATGAATTCGAACGCCGATTGACATAAACTTTGAAAAATTCAAATGGCAAACGTACAAGGCCGAAGTTTGCCCGAAGACGTAAAATTTGAAAAATGCAAATACCAAATGTCTAACTACAATGTTACACAACGTTACGGAACATGAAGATGAAAATGTAAACTGAATTTCGTTTTTCATTGAATTGCGATTCTTGTCGTCTCCCCTTTAGTTTGTGAAAGTTTTATTGTCGTAGAATGAAATATAAAGCTTTGAGATCACGATGTAATATCTATTGGATTGATTGGAATGTCTTTCTGTATTGTTTGAAAAAGATTGAAAGTCGAGCGCTACCTTATTGGATTGATCTTTATTAACCTGTGCATTCTACATCTCGTTCAACAACTTTGTTATATGTATATCTTACCGGATAGCTTTATCATTCTGTCCTTGAGAAAGTTTGCACGTCTTTTCGTTTAATATGTACGGTAAATTGACGCAAAAAACAAGTAGACATTTCAGCAACTCATATTTGCTCTTCTAATTATGTCGTCGTATTTAGATTGCGGTTGCGTATGCGAAATATTCGTTTACGAGTACATACAATTAATCCACAAACGAGAAGTAACAATACTTGCTGTACTCATTTTGTTATAACAAAAATAGTTTTCAAGCATAATTTGAATTATAACAATTAAATACTACATATCTGTAATAATTCATCTTACTAAAATGATTCAAATTTTATAGTTTGCTGTTATAAAAATAGTTTTCAAGCATAATTTGAATTATGGCAATTAAATACTACATATTTATAATAATTCATCTTACTAAAATGATTCAAATTTTATAGTTTGCTGTTATAAAAATAGTTTTCAAGCATAATTTGAATTATAGCAATTAAATACTACATATTTGTAATAATTCATCTTACTAAAATGATTCAAATTTTATAGTTTGCTTATCTTAAAACATTTTCTTTTAGGAAACAAATTCGTCCAATTACATAGTATGTACATGTTAATAATTAGTTCATCATTTTTGGAACATAGCGTTATAAAATAACGTATCAAGAAAAATAATGAACAGAATCGCAGTTATTAAATTACTTAATTTGCTAAAATAAAACATGTGCCGTTTACATTATATAGTACTATTTATATATAAAATATGCTGTCCCTAATCGTCGTTATTGACGGAATGTAATTAAACATTTCTTTAGAGTATACACTCATTGCTGAAGATATATGGATTCCCCTTTCACATCAAAATTGGGGTGTCATGATTAAAAACAGAAAGAGGGCAATAAAATTCAGTCACCCTATAGATCAAAATTTTGGTCAGACCACGGTTCAATAAGTTCTTTATCCGGCGTTAAAAATCGCTATCAATTCGTCGGTGAAAAGACCGTAAAAGAGCGAGATCGATTTCATTTCAGCAACCCTCAAAGCACTGGAATTAATTTGAACACTGAGATCATGTTGCGCTCCATTTTTATGAAGGCTTATAAAAAAAAAATACATACACATAATAAATCTTCATCGAAACAATCCGAACAATAAAAATATAAATATATAATTACAAAAAAAAACGATAGACTATACCCAGATTAACTAAAAACCATCATCAAAGTGTATCGTATGAAGTAAAATATACGTTTCTGTTCCGTTCCCGTTCCATATGTTCCTCATTTTATCTGAAAATTATAATAGCACAAAAACTGCATAGTAATTAAGGATACACAGTAATAATTCTGCCTGATTCCTCTCATTCTTCATTTCATCTATTAAAAAAATAAACGGTCGATAAAACAGTACTTAATACGTAAAAATTTGTCTAAACACTTGATTAAGATCCCGAGAATATTCTGATCTCAGTCTATGTATATTACATTGCCTCCTTATAATTAAACGATCCTAACTAACATTTCTGATCGTCCAAAAAGATGAAGCTTTAAATTAATAAAATCATTTTTAAACAAGTGGAAATAAACGAATGGAATTACAGTTGGGCCTGTACGAAGTAGCTTTGCTCGAAAGGTAAAAGGCGCGTGATATTCCAAATTGTTTATACTTTTAAAATATCCTGAAAAGGTAGCAAATTCGTAGGCAAGACATTTTAGCTAAAGACAGCAGCAGTATACGACAGAGTCAAGAGAAACCGAGGATCGAATATCCCGCAGACTTCTTGAACACTGTGTATTACAAGCTGCATAAATAAATGACCGAATAAATAAACGTGACAACAGTCACAGTCGACTGAAAATGCAGCCGCGTCTCGGTCCCGACAGGATTAAAAGTTGAAAAACTCATCAGAATCCCGGCGAGACGAGAACTCGTCGGAAGAAAAAAAAAATCCCTACATCCCATGCCTGTGGCAGGCAAAATGAAAGGAAAACCGAAAATAAACAGGAAAAAACGCGACGTATTCCTACGACAGAGATGATAAGGTTATATCGACGGGAGCGGAATAATATTCTGTAAAATCGGCTGGCGCGGGATTCGCCGGATTACAGAAACTTAATAAAGTTTCATGCACGAAGGTAGCAGATGGGTTTCCCTATTTAACCTCTTACAGCCTGCCTATTGATTTTCTCGGGTCCTATTGTTTTGGCACGTCGGGCATTTAACAAAACGGCGAGGGAAACGAGGAGAGGAGCGTGAGCGTGCTCGCGCGTGCCACGGTCGCCGGAAATATCGCCTAATCGCCGATGGAAAACGGCGAGAAAACAAGCGATTATGCCGACGGCGCAGGGAACACGGCGAAACCGGAGACCTGTCAATTGCTCCGGTGTTATGAATCATCTCTATTTCGGGAGACACCCGTTGGGTGGTCCAACCCCTCGACTTTTTGAGGTTAGCTCGGCCGTAATCCGCGCTGGTTAGGGCACGTAGAACCGCGGAAAGGTTAGGGCCGGGCCGCGGCGAGCCGAGGGACCCGCGAAATCGGGGAGCACGGCCAGTTTTTAACGGTCGGAAAACCGTGCAGGAACGATCGGGAAAGTCTAAACGAGGGCAGCACGTCCATCCGTGGGCATATCAACGGAAAATCAATAGGAACCGGCGGCCTCGTCGCCGACCGGTGGCCCCGGGATCTTATCAGATTGTCGAATCACTCTACTCACCGTCGAAAATATCCATAGATAGAAAAATCAGCCGTTCCTCGTTGCACAAAATCAATTTGTCACTTCGGCCACAACCACACGTCCGACAACACTCTTGCGACTCCGCCGTTTCAGTTTCGAGCGTTCCTCTCGTTCAAGGTCAGTGGTGGAGCTAGCGGTGAAAAAAGTAAGGCGGCCGAAGTGCCCCGCTCGTCGAGCCTCCGTTCCGCGAAACGATTTGACGATATTATACGATATTTACGCGATACGCGAACTGCAGAGGACATTCTTAATCCTTAATAATAATTTTCGTCAGGTTTCTCAGCCATTTTTAGGGTTATGTTCGACGGTTTTCAGACAGGCACAGCGAAATTATGGGAAATATTTCACTAACTGTTTTCAACAGTGTGTTCCTTTTTTCAAACTCTGCCTCCTGTATTCGAATTATTCGATTTCTTTCGATACGAACTTTAAACGTACTTAGATTGTAATGCTTGTTTTTTCCAGTGTCGTTTCCCACGATTTTGTTTGCATTGTACATTACATCGGTGCATTTACTGTGCACAGAAAGGTGGAAAAGAATTCAATAAATCTTATTTTAAATTCATTAATTCGGATTTATAATGGTAGTGAAATACAATCATCGAAATTTATTTGTTGTAAACGAGCCCACTTTTACAGAAACACATGTCTATTTATACATTTTAACAATCAGTAGAAGAAACATATTTTTGATTCATTACACTAAACTGTGTTCACGACTTAGAAATATCTCGTTCATTATTACCTGCATCCTCAATGCCTCCATAATACAATTCTTGAATTTCTCCATTTCAAACCATATAAATTTGCTGTACACGATCACACGTACACTGCATGTGAACGCACACTTATCGATCAAAATTTTCATCACAATATGAATAAACTACAAATGTCCATGTACAATAATTTACGTACCGTTGTATGTAGAATTATTTTTAAGAAACGGCAGAAATTATGTACATATACCGAGCATTAAGATTCGACTTTAAATCGAGTATGATAAACTCCATTCCAATTCATATTCCTCCGATCCCAAAAACTTTCGCTAGCCGAATAATCGATAACAATTTCGCGTGGCGCTCCGCGCGAACCGTACACCCCTGGCGCCGTGCAAATAACTAATCCAAATAAACAGACTTTCCTCTAAAAATAAGGTGTTCCGTGGTCAGCGCATAACGGGGAAAAAATGCAGAAATATTTGCAGTTCCTTATACAGTAATTCGTTTCGCCCGAAAATCCGGTCGCTGCGAGAACCAGATGAAAACATTCGGAGCATTTTCGAACTGTTGAACGGCCGATCTCGACGAGAGTGGAAAAAACTCGCGAAACAAACATAATTTTGAGATAACGGTGTCGGCGGTTGCCGTCGAGGCTGTTCTTCGAAAAAACATCGAAATACAGCGAGCGGCGTGCACGGAATCGAGACCGCACCTAATTTGGTCATGCCAGTCTCCATTCAGAACTCGCGTGTTTCGTAGTACGCAATCATGCAACGCGCTTTACGCTACGCGCGTGCCTTGTGTCGTGATCCTGCGAGACGTCGTTCGAAATTTCGTTAAACGGAAACGGAAGCGGCGCGTCTGTTTTTGGTTTCGTTTCCTCCTCGTTTTTTTCCTTATTTTCTATTCCGTATTTACTTCTTCGTGTTGTTCGCTAAAATTGTTCAGATGATTATCGCCGCGGTACAGTGGCTACAAAAAGTATTGGTGCACTGCGATTTTCGACCACAGTTGCTGATATCCGAACCGTCGTATCTTCGTGAATATGAATCGTATAGCAACGAGCCTGGACTCGTTTAAAAGCTGGAAGATTCCACTGTCACGATACTTGGTTCATTTTTCTCTGTTATGCTTTCACGTGATATAGCAAACGGAAAAATGAAGACATAGTTTACTCGAAAATGCCACAAATTGAAACGTCTCCGAAAACGTTGTGGAATTTTCTTCATGAACGAATCTACCACAGATTTCAAGATTGAAGCTTCCTCTTTACAATGACCTCTTAAAACTTGGTGTACGATTTTTTTTTTAGTCGTTTTATGGAACTGAATTACTTTACATCTCTAATGTGTGAAAAATCAGTGTAGCGAGTAATTTAAGATAATGATAGAGGAAAGTAAGCAAATATGGAATAGTATCCCAAAGTAGAATTGTGCTAGTTTTTAACAATTCAACGAATTAATTTATACTTATTTGTTTCGTCTTTTATTGTTAATATACCTGAATTCATCCACATGAATTTATAAAGACATGTGTGTGTTTATTAACTAATGCAAATAATGATTTCTAATTTAATCATATTTTAAATGTGATGTTATAAATTATAACCAGAAAATGTAATATAATAATAATTATTTGCATTAAAATTTTATTTAATTGCATATTAAATATAAAATTATAAAAGATTATAAAAATTATAAAAATCCGAGACGATAGTAAGAAACAGAAATGAAATTAAAATGATTTGTCTCTTTTTATAATTTTGATAAGCTATAAATAGTATAACCATATAATTAAATTCCTTTTATGTCTTCAAAATTTTATTTTTATATTTTAACTACTCATTTTTGTTATAAATACATCAAATTCGTAGTCTAAATAAAGTGCTGCAATAAATAAAAGAACACGATTTGTTGTTTACTTTTTACTATATCAGTATTTCATATTTGACAATCAATTCCATGTACATATAGTGCATTTTCATATTTTTTTAAATTACTTTAAAATTACAGTGGCACAAAACTTACATTATTTCATTATAAAGTGAGAATAACTTGTGAAAAATACATACTTATATGTAAATCCTTTATTGATTTTATTCTATTATTACAGTCGTCGTTAATAATCTTGTAATCGCTGTGACATTAAAAAAATTAATGGAACAAAAATACTGTCAAGAACTGTGAATAACTTGTAAATAACTTGTTTTATAAAAACAAAAAGGAAACAATAATTGAGTTCACCTTGCATTGAAAATATAAAATACTGTTCGATCTTCGTTAATCTATACCTATTTTATAAATTGAACCTAAATTTAACCTATTTTATGAATTTTACAAAGGAATTTTACAAATTTCCAGGAGCTATGATGTTTCGCAATCAACTTCCAATTACAATGCTCGGAAATTTCAATATTTGTAGGACACTTTCTGAAAATCAGAATGAGGAAAACATTTACTTCAGACACTTTGCGGTCGAGATAAAATAAAGATACATATTTGGTTTACCAGAAAGTTCTATCCGTTTCAGAATTAAAAGAAAATAATAAATTTCTCGCACATCTAATAACATTTATTGTACAACATAATTTCCGTCGTTACTTACGACCTCTTGCCAGCGTGATTGCAATTTGTGAATATCATTTTTGAAAAATATGTATATGTCTCAAATGAATATGCGCACACGTATTGAAAGCTTGACATGACATTATCTGACTGAACTTTCGGATACACTTAATACTTCCGGCTTTTTCTAACAGACACGAGTTCAAGTACTTTAAAAAGTTCATATAGATAAATTCTTATAGATTCGCAATCTACAGTCGCATAAAATAGCACATCGATACTCTTTAATTCTTTAAATACTTTTACTGTCTCAAATGGCGGGTATCAATTGTTGTCATAACTCCGCATAAAAATCGCAGAATACTGATAAGGAACCCTCGAGTGAAGACAGTAGTTCACTTTACTGTACTTCACGCGTTATCGTGTTTTTCATTTTGAGTGGACAAGTGAGATTCAGAAGTGATTACTGGATTGCGCATCGTTGTGCAAAATAAAAATTGTTGCAATCGATGCAGACAATTTTTATTTTGCACAACGATGCGCAATCCAGTAATCACTTCTGAATCTCACTTGTCCACTCAAAATGAAAAACACGATAACGCGTGAAGTACAATAAAGTGAACTACTGTTTTCACTCGAGGGTTCCTTATCAGTATTCTGCGATTTTTATGCGGAGTTATGACAACAATTGATACCCGCCATTTGAGACAGTAAAAGTATTTATTATATATTATATATTATATATTAAATTATTTAATATATATATATATATATATATATATTTCTTTAATAATTCTAATAAATTCAAATTTGTCCACCCACGTATCCACAATCCAGTGATTACTAGACTGCGGTTTTTATACATTTTTTGCAAGAATGGCTGGGACAAATACAAAGCTGTGAAGGCGTTAGAAGAATTTGAGGATGTCTTTATGTCACGTGCATCTTATTAAAGTGACTACAAGAGGAAAGATACTTTTATGAGACTTACGTTTCTCAAAATTAACTTAAACAATTTTTATTTTACATAAAAATCCGTAGACTAGTGATTACACATCTTAAGGTTGCAAATTTTTTTTAAAAAATATCGTATTTCTTGTAAGTCTAAATTGGAGATTCAGAAAAAAGCTGCATACGGGGTAGAATAATATCTTCAGTATCTGAACCTCCGATATCGAAATAATGGTACTCAGATATTCTAATCTTTCGTTAGTTTTCCAATTTAGTTATTTAGTTAGTTATTTCCCTTGATTCCAAAACGATAACATGGCGGCAAAATATCAATGCAACAAAAAAGTAAATTCGTTTTTTGAAAATAGAGAACTGTTGTATGTATGATGAGACAAGATCCAATGAAACAATGCAAAACATATCGTACAAAGTAGCGGTTAATAATTAAAGTTTTATTAAACAAATATCCTATCATATGAACAGGTACCAATTGGGTTTGACCATCCAAAAAATAAGTTACCAATTAATGTAAATTAAAATTAAACAAAAAAAACTTAAAAAATTGTCCTCTTTCTCAGTGTGTAATTTCTGTTGTGACATGGAAATTGTAGGAAAGGATTTAACTCAATGTTTGTATTTCCTTAATTGAAATTGTTTAATCTTCTTTAACGAATGCTATGGAGATTACATTCTGCCAATGATTGGGTTAGAAAATATCTAAACATTCGGATTTATTTATGATATTATGTTAAAAATTTCTGATTGATAATTTCGATTTTATCTCTGCAAAATGACTGCTTTTTTAAACAAAAATTGATACCCACTCCTACGGTTTGCCTTCTTCGAATGGTAAAATGAGGATCTTTATACAAAATACAAATTTCTTGATTTAATTAAAAACTACAGCAATGAGTTCAAAATAGGTACTATTTCTTATTCATTTAAATAAGCTCAAAATAATACAACGATACTCTTAACCAGTTAACGATTGCAATGTCTTGTTTCTCACAAAAGTGTGTTATAATATAGAATTAAATAGTAATTAACTTGTATAGAATTACGTTTATTTTTTAATTTTACTACTAACATTTATTTATTTGCTTAACTTAATTAGTTAGCTGTTTTTAACGAGTACACTGTAAAAACAGCTGATTTGTTAAATTCTGTTGGATTTTTTATCGTTTTGTCTTTTACCAGTCCTTTTCTATCATAAATGCATCGAATCCACAGTCTACTAATTACTATTAAATTACTTACTTAATTACTATTGCTTGCTAAGTATTCAATTACTTACTAATTACTTAAATTACTATTGCTACGTCGGCCACATGCAGACGACACAATTCTTCGTCCATTTTTAAAAATGAATGTTTCCCCTCAATACAGTTACATATACTTTTTCTAAAATTTCTAGGGCGTGTACCGAAGCTTAGATCTGCAGTCTCATCAACTAAATTGCTTTGATTTTGTGGGATGTTCCTAGTCGACAGTTGGCATGCTAATGCAGATGCACCACTATTTTGACCTTACAATTGAGTGAGTCAGAATCATAATGGCTTAAGTCGAAGTTTCCTCATTGTGGGGAGCAAAGAGTGTTGTTGCTTACTAGCATGCTTATTGTTTACTGACCAAATTTATTGTCAAGATGATTTAGATGCACCACTATTTTGACCTTACAATTGAGTGAGTCAGAATCATAATGGCCTAAGTCGAAGTTTCCTCATTGTGGGGAGCAAAGAGTGTTGTTGCTTACTAGCATGCTCATTGTTTACTGACCAAATTTATTGTCAAGATGATTTAGAGTTAAGTTAATTTGCCGTAACTTTATAATTCGTTGTGTAGATTTTGAAACATAAATCAAAATTTTCGGAAATATCACTTACGTACGACACTACGATTCTAACTTCTGACCTAGTCGATTAGCAGGATGCTGCACAAATGTTGCTCCGTTTCCGTCCTGCGATGTGTGCGTATGCATGTAACATATATTCAATTTCGACTGTCGCCGTAACATGTTGAGCAACTCGGCGATGCTCGGCAGGCAGAGGAAGAGTTACCGCGAACTCTGTGAACGCATCGATGAGATCACATTTTTTGTTACAGGTTTAGTCAGATGTATGCGCCGTTGGACAGGCGTCCGTTTTTGCGGCAGTTAGTCTTCGGTCATTTTTAGACGACACGTACCGGATTCTTCGAGCATTACCGTCGATACTTTAACCCCCTATAATTCTGTGGAACTTCAACTAACTCGCGCATTTGTTAATCCGTAGATTGCGGATTTTATGCATTTATAAGGAAAAATGAGCGGAACGAATGCGACGCGGTAAAAAACATTTAGGAAATTGAAAAATACTGTTGCGCTATTTCCAATTCATTAAAATCATGCGGATAAGAAAGAAACGTCTGTGCAGCTACTGTGCCCTGCATTGGTACACATAATTTTCATTTTGCATACAAATCTGTAAACTATTAATCGGGTTCCTACATATATCGTTGCTTCGCTAGAATTTAGTATAATATTTTACCGTGTCGCCATCTCGTTGAGAGTGAAACATTATTTTATAGTAATAATTTAAAATAATATTTTATATTAATATTTTATATTAATATTTTATAATAATATTTTATAATAATATTTTATAATAATATTTTATAATAATATAATATTTTACTTAATATTTTATAATAATGACCAGACTTATTTAAATCTTGATAACAATTACACGGATATATTTAAACGCTCAAATAAAAAAATATATATATATCTAAACATTTCTCATGAAAACATTTTTATAGTATTAAGAAGTGTTAAAGAAAAAATCAGGGACTAGTCATTGTGACTGGTTTGGTAGTTCCGATGTTACAGTCACCATATATATAGGGTGAAGAATATAAATGAACACTGTAAATGACTCACCTGTTTTCGATAGCAACAACAACTGCTGAAGCAATATGTTACTTGATTCGAAGAAATCAATATTATGGCAAGCGAAACATTTTCTCAAGGTCCCGTGTTTCTGGAGACCCTATACGACCTTCAACGACCTTAAATATTTAGGTCAATGACTAAAATATTTAGGTCAATGAATTCACGTTGAATTGCATTATCCGCTTACACAAACAAAAATATACAATTCCATTTATAATTAATTCCATATCTAACCTCGAAAGACCTTCAAAGACCACAGTATTGAGGTCAAGGAATTCACCTTAAAATGTATTATCCGCTTACATCAAGAAAAATTTAAAAAAAAATAGGGTAACCTTGTAATCTTGGAAACACGTCGACCTAGTCAAAATTTGTGATCATTATGTTCTCTTCGAAATAGGGTAAGTTTCATTTTAAACATTTTTTGGAACGATAGTTCAAGAGATAATTGAGTGGAAAACTTCAAATGGTACACCCTGTGTATCCTAGACAATTGAATGTTCTGCAATAACTTGCTAAAAAAAGAGAAAGAGGTCCAATCCCTTTTGAGGATACTATATATTATAAATTATAGATATATAATATATTATATATTATAGATATTATATATTATAGAAATAATATATTATATATTATAGATATTATATATTATAGAAATAATATATTATAGATATTATATATTATAGATATAATATATTATAGAAATAATATATTATAGATATTATATATTATAGATACAATATATTATAGATATAATATATTTTACATAGAGATATTGGATATGTTATTTTGGATTATAGATTATAGGTATCGAGATAAAATAATTTCTACCATTCCAGCCGTCGCGATCACCAAAATCATATCGCCTCAACACGATACGAAACGTGACCTAGTTACAATGCTGGAGTTATCAATATCTGTTCTCACTTTACACAAACGTCAACTCATTCATCAAACATCACGTTTTTTAACATACTCGTAGCAGGAACGATTTACCAAAACGATAAACAAAACTTCTCTACTTACCTTTTCAAGCCAGATAAATATTCCCACGATTCATATATCCCTAGTTCTTCCAACACAACAGAAATTTCACAAGAAAAAATCATCGACGAACATAATCGAGGAGTATTCGTGGAGAACAATGTAAGTGTCAAAATTGAACAAATTTGTTTTTTCTTGAAATATTCTATGCGCCAATGGGAATACGGTAGTATACCATTTAAGTGCAATATCTTTTTATAAATAGTTATAAATACACTGCGGATTTTATGGATTTAGTATGTAATATAGTTATAAATATAAAAACTTGCACCGTATTATATATTATTGTATATCATATAATTCTTAAGACAAGTTAATTTATTCTCTGCATGTATTATTAGTGTGCACAGCAATATGCATGCTGCTAATAACCCAGTTAGCATAATAAATATAGAAAAATTTTCTAGCAAAATTGTATAGAAAAAATAAAAGAATAATGTGAACCTGCTAAAATTATTAAAAGAAAAAAAAAACTCGTGAGTGGTTCCTGTGTATTGCAATTAATGCAGACAATTTTTATCTTGCATAAAGATCCGCAGTCTAGTTATAAATTATGCTAATAGATGACATTGACAGTGTGTCCAGTGTCGCTTTTGTAGAGAACAATGTAATTACCAATGCATCATGTGGAGGACGAGCAATGTACTGCGATAAGTCGTAGGCTTGGAGGACATCCAACAAGAACTTCCATTATTAGAGCATACTTTTAAAAAACTAGACCTCCAAAGTATGTTTAGATGTATGGATAGTAAATATCATGGCTTTCACAATAATTTACACGAAGTATAAAATAAAAATTCTTACGAAACCTTCTAATAAAAAATTGGAACATTCTAAAGTAATATATTTTATTTAATTTGCTATAGTTTGCCACTTACAGTGCTTGCACATTTCAAGAAACGGTACTTTCAGTTCTTTCTAACTAAGATGCAACACATACAGGCTTCTCTCTAAACGCAATTCTTCTTTCTTCATAAATTTATGTATTATTAATAAATTTATGTATTATTAATAAATTCATGTATTATTAGAAAATTCAATCGTTTTTAAGCTATCGTGGTCTTAGCTACACGTAAATTTGAAAACAAATCAAGTTTTGTTAATAGCGTCTTCTCTTCCTCCAAGAAAGTTACGTTTCTGCCACTTACATTGTTCTCCACGAAGCCTCTCCAATCGTTCAACACTCATCACTTCGACGCTCGAGAAGGTCTGACAATCGAAAAAGTATCCCACGAACCAGGCAGGCGCACAGTCACAATTTCTCGGACAATTTTCCCGAATCGAAACTGATTCCACGTTCGGACGACACACAATTATATAACCAGCGAATCTGTGCGGAATATTACGCACAGCGATGGCCGGGCCACGGAATGTCCTTCCGGCATTTATCTGGTCCCGAAGGAAGTGGTGATCAATTTCCTCGACGGCGGCGGCGGCGACGATTGCCGGCGGATCGCGTGACTCCGAACCTGTGAACAGTAAACCGAGGCGACGGCGATTAGAGCCGCTCGACATTGTTTATTTAATTGGAAACCGCCTACGGCGGCGGGCGCGTTCCTCGCGTTCCGCGCGCGTCGGCGGAGGAAAGGCGTTGATCGCGGGTCCGGACCCGTGGGCGCCACACTTTTTCAGCGTTGCGGTGCTGTCGCTGGACAGAGAGAATGCACCTGTGCATAATACGGGAAACGTGGGCGATGCTCGATATACCGAGCGAACGGGTGCGATAGGTGGGCACGACCCGCATTACAACGAGACGAGGACAACTCCCGCGCGAGCGTGCTTTCCGATTCGAACGGACGCAAACAGAATTTAGAAAACCGACGGCGTCGTCTCGTGAACAGCGCCTTTGGTTGAACAATCGAACAATCGAGCCAGTCCAGAGGACGGAATTCTGGCAATACTGGGAAATATGCAGTTCAGCTAGTTAGCTAACTATGATTCCAATGACCTTGGAGTATGTTGTCAAGGTCTTCGGTCCGAGTAAGCTCTCCCTATACAGAATGTCCGGAAAGGTTGGGATCGAACTTGTGCCTATGCGTTACCAAGATCAAATAGGTGAAAAATGTTCACAGACTTGAGAGACACGTGATTTAAGGAAAAACTTGTCCTTTTGTGCTTTGAGTGGGGAGGCAAATGGCTATACTAGTTTTTCAATTCGTGGGCGTTCTCAAGGTTATTTCAAGGTCACCTTGCTTTTTCTTATGATGAACCTATATGTTTTTACTTCGGAATCATATTTTACGTAGAAAAAAATGCACGACTTTTGTTTGAAATTTGGCGCTAATTGTTATGCAACGACCTTTGTTTCGGAGCGATTATGAAAATTCCATTCAATTATGAAAATTATATACACAGAAATATGCATGATTATACTATCGAGCGAATTTCGTATTTGATCAGAGCAGTCGTGGTCGTTAATGGAAGTTATAAAGACACTTACACCCTTGCTCCCTTATTCGTGATTTCCATTCAGTTATGCGAATCATAATGCTATTGAGAAATTTATTTCTAAAAAATACATGCAACTTTATTATTTACATATGATAATACAATCGAGTGAGTTACAAATTGATTACAGTAGTTGTGGTCTTTAATGAAACTTATAAAGATGCATTTACACCCTTATTCGCGATTGTCAATCACAATTATGAAAATTATAAAAGTACATGGAAACTTATTCCTAAAAATGCATGCAGTTTTATTATTTACACATGGCAATGCAACCAATATTGACCAGAACTAAATTGCAGATTTTATACATTAATAAAAAACATTGTTCCATGAAACAGAAAATAGGAAGAACATTACTAACCGAAAACAACATAGACATATTATTTTTAAATCATTAATACCATTAAAATCTGTGCTACATTCTTATCCCACTCTCATTTCTTGATATTGATAGAGTAAATTATTACATTTCGCATGAAGATCCACGATTTAACTATAACTAGACTTCGGATCTTCGTGCTAAATAAATATATAAATAAATATATTTAAATATATAAAATATATAAAAATTGTCTGAATCGAATAGAATACGCAGGAGCCGAGAGCAAATTTTTTACACTCTTAAATAAATTTAATAAGTTCTTTTAATCTGTCCTCAATTTTATGTTCCGCGTATCCATTTTTGCCATGAATGCATAAAATCCGCAGTCTAATTATAAAAGTCATTCTCCCTAATAAAAAAATTATGAAGATTTATTAAAAAATTAAAAAGAATTACGAGACACCCTTATCCCCATTCAATTATGAAACTTCTGAAAACGCACACAGAAACATCTCCCTAAAAATGCATGCAATTTTATCGTTTTCACACGGTATCGCAGCCAAGTGAATTTATTTATGTTCCCCGCAAAAAAAGGCCTATAATTAAATGGAAGGAACGCGTTCGTGGTCCAGTTAACGACACGCGTGAACCAAATGGGTAAGAAGCCAACGTCGTTGCCAGAATTTCAACAACCGCGTCGTTGTCTTCCGTCATCTCGGCTACATTACGGATTTTAACGAGTCATTGCGACACCCGGATTACAAGCTTCGCCCGTCCGTCTTGTCACGCGTTTCCATTATAATTGTTATGACAGAGCGCGTTAATAGCACGAGAAATATTACGAATTATTCCGTCGCTTCTCGCGCGACTCCTGCTTTGACGCAAGAATAAATTCGCTTGTATTCAACATTTTTGAAACCGGGGCAAAGTATTACGGTCCGGGGATAAATCTTTCGCGTTTCCGCCGTCAAAATAGAAGAGTTCCGCACTGGACAGCCGCCAGACCAGCGGTCGTAATTCGATTTTTATTCATTGTGTCTTTTTTACCGTGAGAGGAGCGCGCTTTACCCTCCTGCGGGAAACGTCACACAACCCTCGAGCTACCTTATCATCCGTTTCCTTCGGGTACTCCAAGATGGAGCAAGCACCACTTATACGCCTGTGATAACAGGACTGCTTTCGGCCGTGATAAGAAAATTTCAGGAGTCCGATTAGATTTACATGCGAAATCGTAGCACCCGGGACGCAAGAACGAGCATACCGTCGCTTCAGAAAGTCAGCTTATGATCAAAATTTCAAGGAAAACTGATACACGGACTGCGGTTTTTGCGCATTTCTGACAGAAATGAGTATAAATCAAATATTTCGAGCTGTGGAAAAATTAATTTGAATTTAAGAACATCAGTATATTATTCTCCATTGACTAATTATTGTTCAAGGAAGAATAAAATTTATTTTGATCGTCTGTTCTTTTACAATACAGACAGGCAATTTTCACAATACAAATCCGCAGTCTACTAATGTAATTACGAATAGAAACAAACAAACAAACAGCAATTTGATTTTATGCCGAGGAATAGTCTGAGGATTTTAGACACTTATAGCAAAAATAATGGCGATATGATAAAAGTTTTATGAATTGGATTACATTATTTATAGTTTATTACAATTATTCAAGGAAGAGAACAATGTCTATGCGCTTCCTGTTACTTGAAATCGATGCGCAAGATGTTTATTTTGTTTTCGCAATGCAATAATTAGGTATGCGAAAATAAATCAAACTTATAACTATATTATAATTAATCAATCAAACTTATATTATAATTAATCAATCAAACTTATATATTATAATTATAATCAATCAAACCTATATTATAATTAATCTTATTTTTATTCCATTATAGGTAATTTTTAGGTTATTTAGGATATTATTGATTTATTTGTTAATAACATGTATGCTAATATTGCTCGATTCGGATTTTAGCAAGCTTATAAAAATATTTTAATTTTTTCTGTCATTGTTTGGTAGATTTCTTTGTGAAAACACTTGCGAATGTTTTATCGGAGTAAGTTTATGGCTCTAAGGTGTAATAAATTGATATTATTTCTTTCGAAAACTTCAATTATAATTTTAGCATTGTGCTTTGAATCATTGTTCTGTTGAAATGTAATTTGTCTCCATCTCCAGTGCGTAATCATATCTGCTTTTTTTAAATATTTTTTTCTAAATTAATTTATTCTCAACTATAAAGAGGAACCCAATTTAGAATTGAAATTGAATTATAAATTTTCTTTTAATGTATATCTTGTTGTTGTGATCTTCAATTTATATCATACTTACCTCATAATCCAATTCATTGTTTCATCCGAAAAGCAATATTCTCAAGTACACGATTTTCATTTTTAAACAATGAAATGATATATTTTTCATCTGCTTATAAAACACACGTCTGTATCCCTAAATGTTATATTTTGCTATCTTCAAAAATTTGATATGTATAACTTGTAACATATTCTGGATCCGAACTGTAATATATTTGTTATCTTTTGAAATTATGCTAATCAATTATGTTGTACTTTGATAGAGAATAAAAAGATAAGAATAATAATATTTTTATTTCGTATATGGGGATTATTCATAGCTGTGTAACGCCCATAAAAGTTTTATAATTACGTAGATTGTAAATAGATAACGACATACAATTATAAGGAAAAGAAGTAGTTAAAAAAATATTGCAAACTAAGTCCCATTGTATGACCGATAAGGCTAGAATTATAATAAAATATATAGATGAAGGAAATTAGAAATGAAATTAATTTTTTTACTATTTGAAAGCATGATACTTATAAAATCTATTTACAAAAAATTGTTACATCAAAATATGACCTTATTTGTGTTATGCAATGTCTAAACAAATTCTTGCAAAAGCTACAATTAATCGAAACGACGTTTTTTAACTTTTTTACCAGAGCCCATAACGAAAATTTAAACAGTACATTTTGTAGCTCTCTGAAAATTACACGTTGTAATGAGCTACAAACAGTTAAAAAACGTAAAAATCACAGTTGCACGTTCGCTCAATAATTGTCAGAAATGCTTGTAGCCTTAAATTACGAAGACCTGCAAAACGTATTATTTAAATTCTGGTTTTAGGTTAAAATAAAAAAGTTCAAAAATAAGAGCCTCGTTTTTGTCATTCCAAGTGATAGCACAATTAAAAAAATGTATTTTAGCTATATAAACTAGTCAAAACATTTAACATTTTCAAAAGATCCAAGTCATTTTGTCTACTTTGAAAAAAATTATTGCGTTTTAAAAAGTGTTCGAGTACTTTTTGCCAGAAATTGTACGTATTCCAATATTTTTTATCGGAACTAAAGAAGGTAAAAACATTATGAAACGCTACTGAATTGTGACCTCTTCTTGAATCAGTAGCACAAGTAATACAATAAAAAATAGATGCAGCATTTGAAAGTGGATATAAAAAATCTACTCATATTTTTGAGTATTGTCCTTTACAAATTCATTCACGCAAATACTGTTATGTAACAATCAACTGTAAAAGAAAATGTTTATCCCAATAGGGGTGTTTCTAAGCAAGAAGATACTGTTCCATATGAGTGGGTTAAGATCTTAATGACGTGAGTCACGTTTTCCTCATTGTAAAAAATAAGAAACCTTATTGTTTAGTAACATGTGTATTGTTTACTGACAAAATTTATTATCGAGATAATTTCGAGTTCTAGTTAATTTATAGTAACTTTATAATTTATTTCACTTGTCCTTTATAACGTTTTGTCATATACGGTTACATTTAACCCTTAAATGCATAGAGTCCCAAAAATGAATCAATAACTTTTTGCGCGGAACAGTTTTGATATCGATACATTTGGCTGAATGGCAGTGATTCCTTTGTCCATTGACTTATCAAAAATTAACTAAAATAATGACATTTGACTTCAATATTTGTATCTTTCTGACGTTATACCAATTGGCGCGCATTTTTGATAGCGGGTTCATTTACGTACTTTTGGAAGTGGATTATTTAGAAATATTTTGGTGTATTCGTTAAACAAACAATATTTTCTAAAGGTAAGGCTCTTATTTATTAATTTGCTAGTACTTTTGTCTATATTCCGTAACTATCATGTGTATGGAGGGCTTATTTCGTGTTGATGCAAAAATGGGACAACATGCACTAATGGTAATAATTACGACATGTATTTAGTACTATGCTTCCTTTATTGGTTTGTTGGTTTTGTTTTGGTGTGGTATGCATGTGGTTTATAATTTTGTTATAGATATGTCATACTAACTAAAGAATTTTTATGTCTATTTTGCATAGTGTACCAAAAATGAATCATTAATATTTTTCAATAAAAACCCTATAAGATATGACTTATAATTTTTTTTAATATTTTTCCCGATTTCCACTCATTTGAAAAATTATAACCCTATTTTTTAAATAAAATTCATTAATTCATGCATTTAAGGGTTAAAGATATATTATGAATATATATATTATAAGACAATTTTCAAAAATGTCATTTACGTCACTACGATACTAACCCATTCATATTGTGTACTTCAATTTTTTCATTGTCCCGGTTTAGGAAACACGGGGACATGGTACAAAAACGGAGTTCCATGATAGGTACACGCTTGTATCTTACTATTTTATTCGTATTGTTTTTTATTCATAAGTATAAATAAGCCGCTTATTTTGAAAGCGGCCTAATTCCATTTTCCAAAAACATCGAGCTAGCTATTTGAATATTTACATTTCCACGTTACATATGATATCATTTCAACAAAGCTTCTAGAACGCAATAACCCTTAGAAACACAAAAGCATTATACTACCATGCGAAATCCTTAAATATTATTATATTAAAATAAATGGACGTAGGCTACTTTCAAAGTAGATGGCTCAGATATTCAACAACGACGCTTTCAAGTTGTAAAAAACATCGACGACAATCTTACACCCCCTGAGAAGCGTTCCACAATATGTGCTTTTACCTTACCGTCTCCACTGATTTCACATTGCATTTTGTTATCAAGATCAGAACCGCAGAGTCTCAACCGACTTGCCAAAAGATTTCGTAGTTCCACGAATGAATCAGTTGATCGTTCGCCGGGCGATCTCGTTCCTGGTCGAAACGAAGAGATACCGCATTGTCTCCACCCTTGCGGGGACAATAAATATTAGGAGCAGCCCCCGATGCCTCCATCCAGCAATTTCCCTCTTTTCTCTCTAGGCAAAAGTTTATCGTCCCCTTCGCCCGATCCGGCGTTCGCGTGGCGGCCGCCGCCCTGTCATCGAACGGTACACGCGTCCTGGAAAGTTTCTCCATTATATCCGGGAGAAATGATATCGACTACCGAATCAGATTGATATCTCTCTCGAGGTGGATACATGGAAGTCGTAACGGATGAATCAACCCGCTCGAACGGCTCCCTGGTAGGATAACGCTCGTTGTCGGGACCAGAATGTCTACGAGCATAAAATTCGGTAATTTCTGTTCAAGGACATTCCGAGGTGCCCTTTCGCGCGAAATCGCCAAATAAACCGCTCTATCAGTCGTCGGCTCTCGGACGCTCGAGCAGAAAATGAGCCGTTTATTTTGAAAGTGGCATAAGTCACTTTTTTCTTTTTTTTTTTTAATGAAAAGATACCGTTCAATTGTAATTAGTGTTACCATTAACTCGACTTTTTTGAAAAAGTGACTTATGCCACTTTCAAAATAAACGGCTCAAATGTCGGCGACTTTTGCGACCAGCTTCCATTAGATTTGCGCACGAATGTGTCGGTGATTTCGAAAACGGCGTTAGTCGTGGAACCAAAGAAATTGGGATTTTCATTTGTTTCAAATTTGTTGGACAAAAGTACATACTGGCACAGCGTGATTGTTACGGTACAAATGCTATTAAAGAAATTGATTTTACGAAAAACATTTTTTGTTATATTCATTTATTGTCGATCCTAGTTTATTGTCATAACGTAAACGACAATGTGAATAAAATAATACACAATATAATAACGAAGACATATTTTTCAGGATTTTATGGGTGGACGAAAGTATAATGACGAGAAAAATGATAGAAACCGCAACCGAAGAAAGGAAAATAATATTAAATGTTTGCAAGACGAATGAATCTTACAGCAATTGCAGTAATTGCATAAATAAGCTTGTTCGACAAAATTAGTCAAACTTTAATTGAGTTTTCTATAAGCATGAATTCTGCGGATATTCGTGTCGCGACGTTGCGCACGTCGCAAAAAATAGCTTCATAATTAAATGAATTAAAGTATGAAATTTTGCAACATCCATCCTGTTCATCCGATCTTTCGCCAACAGATTTTCCGTTTCTACGGAATAAACGGTTCGCGAACGATAGTATTAAAGATAGTATCAAAATCTTTCATCGAATAAACTTTTAACTAAATAAACGTCTTTCAAAAAAGATACGAAGTTTCCGCTGCTCGTTTAGAAATCCGACATCTCGTACGGATCATCAAACAAAATCGCATTCGACAACAATATTGTTGTCGCTTATGTCTAGTCAATTATGCTAATTGCGCGAATCCTTGTGAGAATCCTAATAAAAAAGTTCCACGATGCTCCACGAAGCTGATACGCGCCGTGAAAGCTTGAAAAGACCGGGGAACTTTTGGAAACGATCGATGTGCTGTTTCGCAAGTTCTCGAGCAGCGCGGACAGTATAAACGCATAAACGCAGTTGCAGTTTAATTAAGAAGATTTTATCGAGCCTTCACAGGGTCTACGTTGCGCGTCTTAAAAGTTAATCTGTTAGGTGGCCACGTGGAAGTTCTCATTCCAGGATGCGAATCGTGTCCCCGCTATCGAGACGGCGGTATTGTTCGGAAGGAAGAGGGGCGAGCGGTCCTCGGCAAGCAGGGGGTGCGGTAAGACGTAGAGAAGTCGAGGGCATCGCGACGAGGAGAAGAGATTTTATGGGGGATCTTCGGGAGCCTGGAACGGTGGAACCGGGGTCGGGGGTCGTGCCGACGACGGTGGCTATAAAAAAAACTAGGCTCCCGTTCCGGGATACGTCGGGATAGGATGTGTTTTGCCAAAAGCTGGGGAGCGTCGCGACGGCGCCAGGGGGTCTGGAGCCAATGTCTGACTTCCATTCCGGGGATTCGCCCCGAAAGCTGCAGCCGAATTTCGCTCTACACTCGCTAACTCTTTCCCTGTTGTCGTACTTTTATCGTTTCCGTAATGACCTCCGTAATTTTTGGTGACATTTATTCAAGTCGTTCTAATGTCATAATTAGACCGCTGATCTTTATGCGTTCGTGACACGTCGAGGTTTTTCAAATGCAAGGAACCGTTAGAAATTGACAAGGTTTAACTGCATTTTTATTTTATTTATTCTATATACACAATGCATTCCATTCGTTCGAGATTTCAGGGTTACGACATTTATGAAGCACGTTTGAAGCATACATTTATAACTCCTGCACTATTAGAATTATTCCGAAAGAATATATTAGAAGAACTCTATTTTATTAAATGATTGAACAATTCAGAACAACTTATCTCCCCGGTAGATCGTTTAAAATTTACAATTCTAAAGAACAATAATAATAATAATATTATTGAATTGTGGACATTACACATTACTATAATAATAATAATAATAATAATAATAATAACGCTATTGAATTATTTGGTTTCAAGACTATTAAATATTTTATCTAGTATCTAGATGCTAATCAATAGTACTACTGCATAGTAACAATACTTTGAAATTAGCAAAATTATATATTATGAAGTAGTATAATAATACTATTAAATTATTTATTTAAGAATATAATGGTTCAATGAATATATGTAGCATAGTAGTATAGTATAATATGTAGTATGTAGAATATTATATGTATAGTATAGTATATGGTATGCAGAGAATAATGTATAGTATAATATGTAGTATACGTAGTATTTATAATATATATTATAGTATATAGTATGTAGAGTAGTATATAGTATAATATATAACATAGTATACATATAGTATAATATATACTACTACTATACTATTACATAGAACATATTAGGGACACCCGTAAGTAATCAATTATCTTGCATTCATAGACAAAATTTTCTTTTTAAATAATATTTTTATTTTTTAATCGATTATATAATCACCGTCATTATCCATAACTTGTTGCCATCGTTTCTGTAAAAGTTCAATCCCCCTTTTGCAAAAGTCTGGCAGACGTGACTCAAAATAAAATTGAAGGTGTGTTTTAACATCGGTTAAATAATTAAAGGTTTTATTTCGTAGCGAATGCTGCAGAGATCTAAATAAACCTTAGTCCGACGGTACGATGTCTGAGTTGGGAAGGTACGATAGAACTTCCCACTCTAACTGCTTAATTTTTTTTTTGAGTGAGTTTCTCTGCACGAGGTCGGGCATTATCTTTATTGGCCTCAGATAACAGGTGTGGAACCTATATCCCTCTTGCCTATACATATATCTTGCCAATTTCATTTAGGTGCCTTTGTATGGTGGACCATGTGGACCCCACGACTTCTTGATAATTCCTGTATACTTAACCTTGGATCGGACTCCACTAGAGATTTTAAGATATCATTATCGAATTGAACTTCGATGCTTGTCTGACAAGTCATAATCACTAGCAGCAAATCTTCTGAACCAACGTTGACATTTGTTCACTTTCAACACATCTCTACATGTATCACAAATTTTCCTTGTTGTATCTGTTGCACTAAATCCAACGTGAAAATGAAAAAGTACACAATTACGAATGTGGCTTTCAGAAGGTACAAAGTCCGCCATTTTGGTGTGCAGAGCTATACAAAGAATTTATATTATTGGGAATAAATTACTAATAAAGAATAACGCTATAAAATTGGTTGAAGAATAACGCTAAAAAAAATTGTGCTTACACTTGTCCGGATGTCACAGAACTAATGAGAAATGAAGTCTTGGGAAAATAATCGATTACTTATGAGTACCTTATGGGTATCCAATAACTTGGATCACCTTGAATATCTGAGTTATTTCTTGAGATATGGAAAATCTTTATTAACAAAAGTTGTATGGTTTGAAGGGGGCCGTAATGTGATAGTAATAATTTTTTTTACAGGTGGAGGCATTTTGAAAATTTTAGGGTTACGTTCATTTTTTTTTAATTGGTGTGCTATACTTTTTTATTTCTATTGAAGTATGTAGCTGGTATTTAGACGATTCCAACGACCTATAGTACAAGGTCATTCGATAACAGATAACAGGCTTAAGCAGTTAGACTTACGTCATAAAAGATGCAATCGATTCATCGATCCAAACGAATCTTCAAAATTCTTCCGCCTGTACAAAAATTAATACTACGACCTCACATTACGGCCTCCTTCAAACCATACAACTTTTGTTAATAAAGTTTCCTTTCTATTTCAAAAAATAACTCAGGTATTCAAGGTGATCAAAGTTATTGCTCCACCCTGTGTATTTATTATTTTATTATCTCATACTTAACACATATTCTTCCGCATGACGAAAATTCGTCATTTCGCAAACAATCACCAATAGCCAAATGACGAAAATTCGTCATTCGTATATTACAGAAAATAATTGATTCTTGTTCTTTTAATTCTAAATAAATTAAATTCTAATTTTTACCAAACAGAGATAACTGATTTTAGCTACAGTTGCGTCGCATAACGCTGAAGAAATATTAATTATTTATAAAATTAAAGGTTCGAAAATAATTTACTTCATCTAATAAAGAAGAGAATAATAACTTTATGTTTTCAATAATTCATTTCAACTTTTTTGTGGATTTAATCTTCTTTTAACTTCAGAAAGCAAAAAAAAAAATTAAAAATTTATATATAAAGACAAATTTGTTTTATATCATTTTCCAAAATTTCACTGAAAAATATATGATTTTTAACAAGTTACGTTGTTTTTATATAGACTATATCATTTCTACAGATAGTGTCAAAAAATGCCGACATTTTGTAAATGGCAGTGCAAAAAATTACCGGACGAATATGTGTTAACAAAGGCAACTTTTCCTTAATTCCAATTGATGTAAAATAACGCATAAAAATGAGAATTTGCACGAAGATCCGCACTTCAACCATAATATGATATGATAGATTAGACCACACGTATCAATCTTGTTTCTGTAATATCTTATACTCTTTGGTGTCGAGATGTAATAAACTGATTACTGTGATAATTGGTCTAATTCTTTCGTTGTCATAATTCTTTTATCGTTTTTAAAATTGTCCTGGTAATCGGACCACATTTATTCCATATGTCTACACATTTCTTGTTCTTGCAATATCTTATATTATTTTTAGATTTCTCTACCAAAAAATAATAAAGTAGGAGTGAAAAAACTGTAGGATTTATGATAATTTAATTCAAATAATGATTAACTACAAATATTTCACTAATGAAAAATAACATTTTTCAATACACTTAACATACATTGCTAATACTATAATCAATAATTCATTAATATTCAACTACCTTCTTCATCTCTCATTTAAAGCTGCATTCTTTTTAAACGTACTTTAACACGACACATGCCAATTAACATTTATTTCATGTTTTCAATGCTCAATAAAATAATCTGTCACACAAATACTACCACAAATGGGACACTACCATAATTAGGACAAGATAAAACATTCGAAAGATCAGTTCTTTTACTATAAGAGTGCTTAGTGTCAATGATTTTCACTTACGTTTACTTTTATTTTTAATTTGTTTAAAAAGTGCATTTTGTTTCATTCATCAATTGGTTGAATTCAATGGGTCAGTGTAACAAAATAAAATAATCTTGGTATTAATCTTTTAAATATTGTTTCTTTATTGATAGCAAGTGCATACAATATTATATAATGATCTTAAATTATAATGCATCAATCTTTTTAGCATTTTCGGTTAATATCAGATTTTAGTATTTTATAATAAAAAATAATCTTTTCAATAAAACGAAACTGAAAAATATTAACAAAAATTTCTGAATAAAAATCATCTTAACAAATATCATAACAATTAATGTCATAATAAGCAAAAATATGTTTAGGGCACCTTTCATATCGGATTCTACATTTACCCATTGTTGTTTCAAACACTTTTGTCATTTTCAAAATTGTCCTGACAATTGTATGATATTTATTTGATATTTCCCTAATTTTCCAATATAATATAATAGTTTAATACGTATCTTGGTCTCATAATATCCAATTTCTCTAATAATGACTATGCTCGCTAACTTTATTCCTGTTTTCGTGCTTTTATCGTTTTCGTAATTAATCTAAAAATTGGACGACATTTACTAGAGTTTCCTCCAATATTCTAATATAATATTTTTGTCTCTTTCTTCCCATTTTGATCATTCCAAGATCACGAATATGCTTTGAAACCGTCATGGTAGATATTTTTAACAATTCTTGCAATATCACGTATTGATATGCGATGATTATTATTAATGAAGGCCTTAGTTCGTGCAGAATCTGTCGTCATAGAGCGTCCAGAACGAGACGCATTTTCCAAGCCTAAATACATCATTAAATTTGTTGAACCATTTCTTACACGTTTATTCGTCAATTGCATCGTCTTCGTACACACCACAAATTTCTAGACATGTTTCTGACATATTTTTACCTTTGCCATAGTAAAGGAACAAAATCTCACGAAAATGTTCTTTATCTACAGGCGTTTGAAAATTTTTATACACAGTAGTGAAGTCCACCGATTGCGAACAAACTTGCGCAAAAATAATCACTGAAACCTGAACAAAAATAAGAGGTAAAACACTTGTCAGTGTGAAATTGCCAATGAATCGGAAAAGCATTGTTACGCAATTAAGTAAGAAAGCGGAACGAACTTATGTTACAACCTAATAATATTGTATAATAGTTTAGTTTACACATAATCTTGTTCTTGTAATATCCAACTTATTTTGCTCTTATTTTACATATTTTATTATGAAAAGGTACGGAAATATTTACTACGATAATTGGTCCAACTCTTTCACTGTTCTTGTTCTTTTATTGTTTTCGTAATTACCATGCCAATCGGACGACGTTTATTCAAGTTCCTATTATAATATAACAGATAAATCTGTGTATCGTTCTTGTAACATCCAATTTATATGATACTAGCTACGCTCGTTAACTATTTTCCCCGTTCTCGCGCTTTTATCGTTTTCGTAATTGGCCTGGTAATTTGATGTCTTTTATTCGGTAGTTTTTTAATGTCTTAATATATGTATAACGTAGCAGTGTAATATGCACTTTGTTCTTGTAATATACAATTTGTCTTGTACAATTTTTAGATCTTTTTATTTCGAGTCGCAACAAAGAGATTACTATAGTGATTGGATTAACTCTTTCATTGTTTTTATTCCTTTGCCGTTTTCATAATTTCCCTGACAATTGGTTGACATTTATTCGAAATTTATTCGACATTTATTTGTTAAACTTGACATAACCAAGAATCTCCAATATAGTCCAATATTTTTTTAATGATGCTTTAGTTTCGTTAGAACATTTTGATAGAAATTGGTTTTAAACATTTTATATAATAAACAAGTTTGTAAAACAATACTGCGTAATTGGATTGTATTTTTTGTGTATTTATTTTTGCATTTTATTAAGTTTCAATATTTCGAACATACAGGATAAACCAGTTCTCGAATTTTTATAAAAAAATGTGTGCAAGATATAAGTAAATCAATAAACGGATATTTATATTTACTATATTAATACATATATTATTTTTAATTATTTAATATCTTTAATTAATAGCTTTAGTTTATACTTTAATTCATACTAAATCAATACAGATATTATTTGTCATACCTTTCAGTATATTTAATATTTATTGGACTAAAAAATTCTAGCAAACTAAAAATACTGTGTTCAATACAAGATTCAGTGAAATTAAAATGATTAAAACTCGTGCAAAATATATAATAAATTACAGATGTTTTATTTCGTACGATATTTTATCAGTAAATATGATTTCAAGAATTATTGTGTTCATGGTTTGATTATTTTCAACTTCTTCTACTTAGCTCTTTCATTATTAACTTACATAATAGGAACAATTGATCTTGATTTTTTATTTAGCGCTCTTATGTCAATAATACCGCAATAAACATTAATAAGATGTAATGGTCAACCCTTAAATGCTATTGCCGGTCTGTGAGATTGCTACCAATTACTTATTCATTCTTATTCATAATTCTTATTTATAATTCTTATTCATAATTCTTGTTCATAATTATAAGAACAATGGTAAAGAATGGAATGGTTTTAATACACTTGCTTCTACCCAATCGAACTTGGCACCCTCGTTATTGACCTACAAAATAAGAACAATTGATTCGATTATTTATTTACATGTCAATAATAACGCAATGAACATTAACGGTCTGTGAGATCGTTGTGTAATAGTTAAGGGTTGAAACTCTCGCATTCAAGTTCCACAGGAATTCACCCACATCTTTGTTTCGATAAGCTGTTCGAAAATTGATCAGTATCTCGTACGAAAAATAAGCACGTTTGTTCATCGAAGAAAGCCATAAGTCTCTCTCGAATCGAAGGCTCGCGCGCTGGTCTAGTTACATGAAAAGACTAAGTGCTGGCAAGGGATGAGATCGCGAATAATCCGATACGCAGTCGAGGGAAGGCCCTGCCAAAATCGCCCGTGGGGGCGTTCTTCCGCATTTCACTCTGTAGATTCATCTCTATCCTCGATTCGGATGATTTATGAACGAGGTGACGGTAAGTTGTGGACATAAATCCACGAATAAATTCATTTTTCTGAGAGGTTTCGATCTTCTCCGACCCCAAGCACGGCTGCTCCGCCGTCTACTATTATTCTAGATATTCGGATAAGATACAAGCTCGCATTATACATGCCGGAGAACAAATACTCCTTCCGAAAAGCATTTTCCGCGACGGATCTTTTATCGTGATCCGTTCGCGGAATATTTTAGCGAAGCGTCACGCATAGAAATGGCCCCGAAACAGCACTTTAATCGCAGCCAGAGCTGGGTAAAATAGTATTTGAAATGGCAAACAGTAAATAGATATTCTGTTTTAGATCATGCATGTATTTTTGAATATAAAATATTTTATTCGTTCGAAAGAATGGATGTATGTACTTTGGAAAATAAAATATTTTATTCGTTGTAACAAATTTTTAAGACAACATTTCAAGTAGTACTTTATTTGAAAAACACTGAAAATATTTGTGCCATAGTTCGGAATATTTGATTTATTTGATTTATTATCAAGAAATAAAATTATTTTATTTGATTAAATCATAGTACAAAAAATTGATTTTGTTAACCTAAAACGAAGGAAGTACTTTTCCTCTGCGTTATAAACGTACATAAAAGATGCATTTTGTTACATTCAACATGATTTCTTATGTTATCTTGTTTCACGTTACGTTAAACATTTTTACTATGGTAAGTATTCTATCTTATGTTTTATATTATCAAAATAAAATGTATTTTGCTTTATGTTTTAGATTATCAAAATGAAATATTTATTTCATGTTTCAGCTGTGGATTATCAAAATAAAATATTGTATCTACTCTTTCATCTATTGAAATTTGATCTCCTACTTGAGGAGATTTAAATCGTGAAGATTTAAATTTAAATTGTGAAGAATCTATTATTTAAAATAACATTTCAAATATTTTCTCCATAAATATTACCGAGCCCTGATCACAGCTCAGTTTTTCGATGCCATCCTACTTTCCTTCTGAACAATTAATTTTTATGTAAGTCAAAAGATGGGCGAGCAGTATCCGTGGTTTCACTGAAATCTGCTGGGATGATCTGTCCAATGAATGAACACCCTCCAGCGAATGAATTCATTTTTCATGTTTAAACTACGGATTTTATGTATTTAAGCTAAAAACGAGTAACTGAAATATAATGTAAGAAGAATTTAATTACATTATTATCCTATTTTCAACTTACCAAAATTATTGAAAGGAACAATTTATTTTTATTTAATTTCTACTTCTCACAATCGTCTTTGACAATTTCTATTTTGCATAAAGATCCGCAATCTATTCATGTTACATGAAAAAGTAATGTTCTATTATATTTCTTGTTTTATCATACCCTTTTCACATTATAATTTATACAACAGTTATATTTGTTATGAGCCGAGGGCCAGACAGTTTTGCATGGCCGGAGGTTGGATGCGATTTTGGAGTTTTAGAAAGGGAATTGTGTGGACTAGCCGATACTTCTTTCATCACCGGGTCGCCACCGTAGGGATAGATCTTCGTGAACTAGTCGATGCTTCTTTCATTGCCGTGTTTGCTAGGTAGTATAATCGTGGACTAGCCGATGCTTCTTTCATCATCGGGTCACCACTAAGATTAGGAGATATTGCGGGGACTAGCCGATGCTTCTTTCATCACCGGGTCGCCACTAGGTTTAGAGGGTACAGCAATTTCTCCCTAATTCGCACTCAGATTGCGTATAAAAATGGACAATTTGGAAAAAGGAGACACGATTATTCGAGCTTTGCGTCTCATTTTTATAGTTGTTGACGATCGGTAACAGTAAAAACGTGTCGCGGGACTCAAATAATCGTCTCCTTTTCCCAAATTGTCCATTTTTGTGTTCAATCTCAGCGCGAATTAAGGCGAAATTACTGTATTGCGTAGACTAGCAGATACTTTTTCCATCACCGCGTCGCTACTAGGAGGAAAGTTGGCAGAAATTAGAGTTTGGATGCCTCGTAACTTTTCCAAAGAAGAAAAAAAGGTACACCTCGTGTGGTAAAGATGTATCTCTGCGAGTTGTACCAATTACTGCTTCGAATCAGGAAATGGAATAATTGAATTTGACAACTTGACAGACTGGCGAAAGATAATATATTACAAGCTTTCAGTCTAATACAATTGTCTGGGTGTGAGTGTAACGTGGATTCTAAATCGCGGACCCAGTTTGTCGCACTGGGCAGGCGGGAGCTTATAACCTTCTAACGATGTACATACTCGATTGAAATGCTCGAAAGAGAATCAGACTCAATCTCCCTAGCGTTCCTTTGTCAGTAACTGACTTGAAACTAAGCCCACTTTTTAACACGTTGAATGCCACGGGGGTCACCGGTGACCGGCACTTAACTTGGTGGTGACGCCATGGGGGCCACCGGTGACCGGCGCGCCCAAATCGATAGAAATATATATAATTTAAAACAAATATCAATATCTAAAATTTTGTATTATTACCATCGTCAATTCAAACCCTGTCGCAATTAACATGTCAAACATGGTTATACACTGTAACTTATCTATTGCAGATAATATTTCAACATTATATGTATCACATAAAAGAAAATTCATCGTGGCGCCACGGACAATTTCTGTAAAACCGACGTGGCATTCAACGTGTTAATCGCGTTTGGGACCTTCATATACCCAAAATTTCCTTGAAAAACGGTGATGGCGATGTCCATATGTGCCCCGGCTCCAGAAACTTCGTCATCGTACCCCTTCGAAGGTACTTGACTCACGACATACAGAGCGAACCCGCTGGCCGATGCCAGCCAGGCGTATGCTCTCAAGAAGGAGTAAGAAAAATACGTCGGGAAATTCTCCGGACGTTACATATTATTCGCTGACAGATGTTCTGCAGATGTTATTTTGTTTATTTCGTGGTCGTTTGACACAGATTTGTATTAATTCAATTACATGATTAAAACCTTTCCGCTAATTCAAGTGCAAATTGTTTTACTTTAACACGAAACTTATCAAGCGTTCAAAGTAACTGAAATGATTCTCCTTGTAAATATTGAATTTGTTTGGATTTTGTACGATCTTTATTACAAAATTTTGTTGGAATAAAGAAATTTATTATATTATTTGCTAGAAAAACGTTCTTGTAACTTGAATAAGTGTCGAACAAAAATTATGAAACGGATCACTTGACCACCACTGATAGATTTAGTGTTAATCACAAGTGTAATTGAAATACGATGTAATTGATATACAGTTCATTCAAATTACAGTCCAGAAATTTGAAAAAGTGAGATACATTCGTGTGTTTCTCTTTTGTATATTCATTTTTGTCTCTCTTCTGTGTATTTTCTTATTAATTTATTATTTTCCAATTCATAATTTTAATTCCATTACATCGAAATTCGTGATCACAATTCGATTACATCGTAATTCGTAATTTTAATTCAATTACATCGAAATTCGTAATTTTAATTCAATTTTAATAATTCAGTTATTCACTATATTGTAATTGTACTCCAATTGCAATTACCAATTACGTTACAATTTAATAGAATGGTGATTTGAGTTGCGAATTACGATGTGATCGAATTGTAATGTAATTGAATTACTTTGCAATTTGTTTTTCTTTGGATTTAATGTCGCATCGACTGCAGGGACATTAGCGATTACTTTGCAATTATAATTCCTTGATTAATTCAATTGTAATTCTGCATAACTCTAATTTAATTTCGTATTTTTATTTTTGTATTTTGTATTTTTTTTTAATCTTACATTACGCTTTGAAAGAAATCCTAGAATTGTCTTGAGGCATCTATGAACTTACAATTACTAATAAAACAGCTCGCTTACGATAATATCATACGGAGTATTAAAACAACGATCATTTTTCACTAGACAGGTCACCCTAAGTATGAACAAATTTTCTCTTAGAATATAGAATGAATACAGTGGCAATAAAAAGTATTCGTACACTTCATTTTAACTGGAATTTTGTATGTGACTCACCCTGTATGTAGCTGTAAAGTAAAGCGTTAAAAGCGACCTAAGAATCCAATTGAATCCCGTGCGATAAAAGCACGTTTTATCGAAATATTAACACCGCTTAATTATCACGCAGGAAGATCTATGGATTATTAAAAACCCGTTTGCGAAATGTCTGAATGATTATTCGGAGTCATCGCGGTGCAAACCGTAGCCTCTCATCCGGCGGGACAGAACTCCAGCGAAGATCGACGCATTAATTCCTTTGAAATTTACGATTCACGGTTCCCGCGTTAGACACGGGTGAGTTTTTATGGTGATTTCGATAGCCGGGCACGCTTCGCTCTTGCTCTCGGTGTGCATCCCCCCATGTATACGATCGAGAATTTGTCAAATCATCCTCGATTGCACTCGCAAGGGCTCGTCCCATTGTGCTCTTTTAGGGGCTCATAATGTATCCACGTTCCCTTTCTTCCGTCGCGTCGGCGACGGAATCGTAAACTATATGAGGTAGAAACATCTAAATACGAATGCATTTTGTAGCCGGAATATTGTCATTGGCTGCCGTGTCAAGTTTCCCGCGGAGAAAGCCGTGTTCTGCGGAGCGGTTACTTGCATTTATCTTTTACTGCGCAATCGTCTCGTAAAGAATCAAGAAATATATACAGCCAGTACGATAAGAGAAATAGAGAAATATTGTATACAGTCAGTACAATAAGGGAAATAAAGAAATATTGTATACAGTCAGCACAATCAAAGAAATAGAGAAAAATTTAGTTATACAGTTAGTATAACAAGTTTCCGTACGCCTTTGGAAACGGAACAACCTGTTTTATAATTAGGCCAAATGATCTGAACTTGTTCGAGATGTTCGAGGGATTAGTTTACTAGACAGTGCCTAAAAAATTGTTCTTATTCGAGTAACGAATAAACTTTTATTCGAACGAATCCTTATACGATTAACAAATAATTCTTTATTCGAAAAAAGGAACATCTTATACGTAGGATAAATAACTTCCTATTCGAACAGGGAATAACTTTTTATTCGATTGAATTCTTATTCGAGTAACAAATAAACTCCTGTTCGAATAACAATAAACTTTTTGTTCGAACAAGGAATAACATCTTATTCAACTAACAAATAACTTCTTATTCGAACAAGAAATAACATCTTATTAGACTAACAAATAGCTCCTTAGTCGAATAACATATAATTCTTTATTCGAACAACGAAAAACTTCTTATTAGAACAATAAATAACTTCTTATTCGATTAATAAATAGCTCTTTAGTCGAATATCAAGTAATTCTTTATTCGAACAACGAACAACTTCTTATTCGAACAAGAAATAACTTCTTATTCGAACAAGAAATAACATCTTATTAGATTAACAAATAGCTCCTTAATCAAATAACAATTAATTCTTTATTCCAACAACAAATAACTTCTTAGTCAACTAACAAATAGCTCCTTAGTCGAATAACAAGTAATTCGAACAACGAATAACTTCTTATTCGAATAACAAACAACTTTTTATTCGAACGAGGAATAATTTCTTATTAGATTAACAAATAAATTCTTAATCGAACAAGAAATAACTCTTGATTCGAACAAGGAATAACTTTTTATTCGATTGAATTCTTATTCGAGTAACAAATAAACTCCTGTTCGAATAACAATAAACTTTTTGTTCGAACAAGGAATGACATCTTATTCAACTAACAAATAACTTCTTATTCGAACAAGAAATAACATCTTATTAGACTAACAAATAGCTCCTTAGTCGAATAACATATAATTCTTTATTCGAACAACGAAAAACTTCTTATTAGAACAATAAATAACTTCTTATTCGATTAACAAATAGCTCTTTAGTCGAATATCAAGTAATTCTTTATTCGAACAACGAACAACTTCTTATTCGAACAAGAAATAACTTCTTCAAACAAGAAATAACTTCTTATTCGACTAACAAATAGCTCCTTAATCGAATAACAATTAATTCTTTACTCCAACAACAAATAACTTCTTATTCGACTAACAAATAGCTCCTTAGTCGAATAACAAGTAATTCGAACAACGGACAACTTCCTATTCGAATAACAAACAGCTTTTTATTCGAACATGGAATAACTTATTATCTAACTTACGTACAACCCCTTTGTCGAATAACAAATAACACCTTATTCTAATGAATTCCTAACTGCAGGTTTAGTTTCAAGGAAGCGAAATCTGCATCGGTAGATTTCAAAATGAAACACCCTGAATTGATCGAGTGCCGCAGTCGGCGGGAATTAATGAAAATGAATCATTCGAAAGGAGGATCTTTACGACGTGGGCGGAGGCCTTTCGCTGCCTGGGAATGCCTGCGGAGGCAGGGCCACGCGAATTAATTACACTTCGGCGCAATTTTTCTCTGTCCCGGGAAAGCGATCACGCGGAGAAAGAGAGAAAGAGAGAGAGAGAGAGAGAGAGAGAGAGAGAAAGAAGATCGAGGGGGATTCTCTGCTCGGCGTCTACGGTTCTCCGAGTTTCGTAGCTCGTGGGAGTAGTACCCCGTCGCGCTTCCGGTATCCGGTTCCGCTGGCAATTTTTATGCGGCCGTCGAGGGTACGAGGGCACAGGGAGCGATGATTCCATGGAATCTGAAAAGTCAGTCGAGCGAAAACAGCCGACTATGGTAGGGGAGGTATAGAAGAGAGAACCGGCCTCGAGGGAAGAAACAGTTATTGTGCCCGGACAGAGGGATGGAAGAGCCGGCGCGGCGATACGTCGTCGCATCCGCTTTGACGGACCCGGAATCACGACGTGTCATTTGTCAGCCGGACACGAGCGTGACGCCTGCACGGGTTTTGCCGGAACTCGGCATTTCCAGTCGAAGGCCGACGAGATTCTGGATTCTCGGATCAGCTGTCTCCGCCGGATATCTCCATACTAATTGTTTCGTGGGAAATGGATCCGTTGGCAATCGTTTTCCCCCGATTTTCAATCGAGGTCTGTGTACAGTAAATTCTCTTCAATTGTCCTTCGGTGCTTGTGAATAAGAATGAACAAATTGGGAAGAAGAGATACGCTTATTTGAGCCTCGCGACTCGTTCTTATATGTATAATAGTTGTTGACAATCAGCGACTATAAAATAAAAATTGTCCACTTTTTTGTACACTCTGAAGGACAATTGGAGAGAATTTGTTATACACTCTTCCCGAATTTCGGTGATTTAAATCGAATAACAATACAATTTTGAACATTTTCTGAAGACTTTACTATTTCAGGTGTTGGGAAAAATTTTATCCGGATACGGATAAAGGATAAAGGAATCGAATTTAATTCGATATTATTGAATAAATATGCAACCGAATAAATTTGTATCTAGGTAACAATTTGATCCGAATAAGAATCGATAGGAATAAGATTTTGTTCGAATAGGAAGTTAGTTGTTGTTCTAATAACATTTCTTTAGAATAAAAAGTTATTTGTTATTCGAATAAGAATTCCATTGAATAATAAGTTATTCGTTATTCGGATAAGAAGTCATTCGTTGTTCGAATAAGAAGTAATTCGTTATTCGGATAAGAAGTCATTCATTGTTCGAATAACAATGTATTCGTTGTTCGAATGACAATTTATTCGTTGCTCGAATGACAATTTATTCGTTGCTCGAATAAGAAGACATTTGTTGTTCGAACAAGAAGAAATTGTTCGTTAATCGAATAAGAATTCATTTGAATAAGAAATTATTCGTTGTTTTAGAAAGAAGTTATTTATTGTTCGAGTAAGAATTCATTCGAATAAGAAATCATTTGTGAATAAAAATCTATTCATTATTGAAATAAGAAATTATTTAAACAAGAAATTATTCGTTGTTCGAATGTGGTATTATTCAATTAAGAAGTTATTTGTTAGTCGAATAGGGAGATGATTAAAAATGAAGCAGTGCTAATCAACGTAACTGTAAAAGTAATCATAATGCAATGGCTTAATGTCCATACATACTTTTAAAGATATATATATATATATATATATATTTTTCTAAACAGAGTACCATATGTTTAACTTTTAGAAATTCCAATCATAGAATTGTTGCTGCGGAGCTTGACACATGGATACGTGATGATTGAAAATAATTACATTTTCATTTAATTTCATTTAAAATATAATATCATTATATATAATATCATATAACTATATATTTTGTACCAAGTGGAAAATCATAGACAAAGTGCTATAACAAATAAATAAGAAGTAAGAAAATTTTGTTTGTTTTCTCTAAAAATTTTATAAATCACTTTTTGCATTTACTCTAATATTAACAATTGTATACAATATTAGAAATTTGAAAGTGTTCTAAATTGAAACGTAAATATGTTTTTTACTGAAGAAGGTATATAGTAACATTTATGTATATTTGGTAGATTATGTTCGGAATCTTGATAACGTGTCCTGAATCCTGACACGTTGTTAGTGTATTGAGTTAATCATTAAACTAAATAGTACTGAACCAACCCAGATAATAATAAATAATTAGAGTTACACACACTAATGCTCTAACACTATACAATAACTATATTTTTTACTATGCATAAGTGGGAAGATTGAATCCCTCAAAGCCAGGGTCATACAATAAAAAATACATGTGCCAAAATACTTTATTACAATTATGTTAATATTATAAAATTAACCCTCTAGCCACGGGTGAATTTTGTATTCACTCGCATAAAAGTAATCGATACATTGGAATATTCTGCAGCATAATGTTCACTTATTTATAACATATAAAAAACGTTTAACTTCTTTTAAGGTAATTGATTAACTCTGTTCTACTTTCATAGTGAGATTTCCGTTTATTTTGCTTAAGAAAGATTTGTTGTTATGTGACTTCAAGTATATTTAACATGATGTATAAACGCAACGTGTCTTATGTACGAGTCAAACACTATGTTGTTTCGATAACATATTATTTACATAGCAATAGATATTATAAAATATAGTTGTAAAACAGATCGAAAAGATTTTTGCTGACATCTCTTTTATCAGTAAGTTTATGATGGTATGTTTAAAATAGTTTTCTATGCAAACTGATGTTTTGTTAATACGATCTTTAAATTTAAAACATAATAGCATGCTTTATATAATATTTCTCTCTTTAAAAAAGAAAACCGAATGTCGCAAAATAATCATCGAAATGAAAAATACATTAATTTCTCCACCTATTTTCTCTTGTTATCAAGCACACATGACATGACACTAACATTATTTCAGTTTAAATGTATAAAACAAATTTTGAACGTACAGGAACAATAATTCTTTGAAACCGAATGGCTCTGATTTAGATGCGACTGCGTTCATTGTTTTACGCCGTTATGCTGATACGTTGTGGACGTGCGATTCGTGTCGTTACACGAAATGGAACCCCAGGGGTTAATTAAATCAACGAGAATTGTTGCGCCGTTTCTTCGCGCACCATTAAAATTATCAACTCGAATTGGCGCACGTGTCTCTCGTAATTTAGCTTGTTAAATTAACCCCCCTCGTATAGTAAATCGTGTTAAACGTTTTAACGCAAGGAATTCCCCCGTTGGCCGCGAAAATAAAATGTTACACGGCTTAATTCCTTGAAGACGAATTAAAATTACGACCATACCAGTCAGAGGTTTGCTAAAATCATTTTTATCATTGAGTAAACACTCTGTTGTGATTTTTTTGAATCGATATTATATATCATGTACACATAATTAAATAAATAAAATTACACTCTGGAATCTGTTTATACTTGATTTTGACGTGGATTAGAAATAACCCAGCTTCAGCCTCCACGAGGTCCGTCCTTCGAGGGTTAAAGATGATTAAACCGTAGAAGAAGTGCGAATTAGAATGACTTTTCGTCCTTGAATTTTGTTCTAGATTTTGCCAAAAATCCTTACAAAACCATTGTTTTAATCAAACAAGTAATGAAAATAATTTCAACCCTCTAAATCGACGAACACGAACGACGATACATCGAATAAATTGGGTGTATCGATTAATACGATAACGTGATCAAATTCTTCGGAAAGAAACCGCTGGCTCAGTCCAACAAGAGCAATACAGAATAAACGCGGTAAAGTCTGGACAGACGTAGATTTCGAATAAAGCATCGGTTAACAAGCCTCTAGAGGCGAGGGAAGTTTTCTCGCGTGAACCATACCGGGGGTGTTAACTACCGTAGTCGGGATACTTAAATACCCCCCGACATTTAAATCGCGTCGAACATTTGGCCGCACGGTGCATTAGTCCTGGTAGAATGATCATGGATATACGACCAAAGGGATGCACTGCGCCGGGTGTGGACTTAAGTAATGAACGCGTTCACGGGGTGCGAATATTAAATTACAAGTGCTTCGGAACGGTGCACCGTGACGCAACGTCCACCTACCATGATGCGTGGCGACGAAACTCTTGCAAAAATCTTTTAGGAACGTTGAATTTGCGAAACAGAAATTCGTCTTATAATTTTGTTAACAAGATAATATTGCGTAACATAATTTAGCGACGCCAGGGCGTTTTAATCATTCAAATTTTAGACGTCAACCCTTAACCGGTTACTTTCTGAGGGTTATTACCTAGTTGTTGTTTCAGGTAATATTGTATATTTCGAAACTAGCAAGCGCAAGCAACTTTACGTTGAAACAATGCAAACTTGACGAGTTAATAGAGGATAATATGAATTTTTAAATAATTGCGTTAACGTATCTTGACGATGACTCGTTTCAGGGAAAAAATTTAATGTCTCGTAGAAAAAGTTTCAGTAAATGACAAGACATCGATTTGCTACTTATAACGATTTATTAATCTATTAATTCATTTTATTAGTTAAAAAAATGCAGAAATTAGCTATTTCGAACGATTGAACATTATAAAGAGAATAAACTTGTTTGTAAGCTATCTTCTTCAAGATCGTTATTTTAATAAAATTGAAAAATCAAATCTTTCTGATTTTACCGAGAATAGCATAATTATTATTCTTTTGATGTTTTTTTGTGGTAGTTGAATCTCATCTGGTTCAACTTTTATGTAAGAATTAAGATTGAATGAAATGTTCCTGTAAGTAAATAATAAATGTTCTTATTAATAACTATTAAAAATAACCAGAATAATGTTTCTCGTAACGATAACTCTTATTACTAATTCAAACAAATTTTCCGTCATCAACAATTATTATGGACAACGGAAAAAGAATTTCGGTCATGCGTAACTATTACGTAACTATTATATTATAACTAAAAACATTTGTATCAAAATAGTATAATTGTTATGCAACAACGTTTTTCATACATATGGACCCCTATTCGCGATTGTCAAACAATTATGAAAATGATGAAAATATACAGAAACTAGTTTCTAAAAATACATGCAATTTCATTATTTACTCAAGCTGATGCAACTAACTGAATTTCATACTTGATTGTTTCAGTTGTTGTTTTTCATGAATAAAGACACATGTGGACTCCTATTCGCGATTGACAAGCAATTATGAAAATGATGAAAATATACAGAAACTAGTTTCTACAAATAAATGCAATTTTATTATTTAGTCAAGGTGATGCAACTAACTGAATTTCATACTTGATTGTTTCAGTTGTTGTTTTTCATGAATAAAGACACATGTGGACCCCTATTCGCGATTGTCAAACAATTATGAAAATTATAAATATATACAGAAACTGGTTTCTAAAAATACATGAAATTTCATTATTTACTCAAGGTGATGCAACTAACTGAATTTCATACTTGATTGTTTCAGTTGTTGTTTTTCATGGAAATTATAAACATATATGTTTGCACCCTTATTTGGAATTCCTATTCAATTGTGAAAATGATGAAAATATATACAGAAACTAGTTTCTAAAAATACATGCAATTTTATTATTTATACATGGCAATGCAACCAAACGAATTTCATATTTGATTGTAACAGTTGTGGTTCATAATGGAAATTATAAAAATATATTGTTATGGAATCTTGTTCGGAATTTCCATTCAATTATGAAAATGATGAAAATATGTAGAAACTGGTTTCTAAAATACATGCAATATTATTATATTTACACGTGGTAACACAACCAAGTGAACTTATTGCTAGGACATTCCATTCTCAAAGCATTAGACGCCTCGGCGCATCCCTATCGCGAAAAGTGCATCGATTTCAACTGGCGCAGCTGCTGCGACATTGAGTCCAAAGAGTTCCAGCCCAGCTTTAAACAAGAAGGCGGCTCTGTATAATCCATTATATCACACAGAATGAAGCGCAGCCATTGAAAAGGATGGCAGACGGAATAGCGGAAATTCAATCACGCCATTACCTCGCATTTTCACGAGTTCCGCGTCCAATTTGTACGATATATAGCCGGTCCGTGGTGACGTCCGACCCTCGGGCTCTACCCCGCGTCCCATAAATACCCAGAAACCACATAAACTGACCATTCCGAGTGCTCCGTGTCCATCTACGTGCGTCGAAATTCTCGTGAAAGCACCCCGTGGCGCGTCGGCCTGGCCGAATCCCGGGTCCAACAGAGACAAAAGTTACTTACCCTTGCGGCGGGCTGCGGAGGCTACGCCCCACAAGGGTTGCTCCGGCTCGCCAGTGTACACAGCCCACCCCTGATAGAGCTAAATAAAGAGAACACTCCTCGACAGATTACTGCTTAAGTGCCTCGATACTCTCTCCTTAAGTGGTCGCTGCTCCTCCCGTTTTTGTTTCCGTTTTTCCGCATGCGACAAAGTTGCCCGCATTTCCGGTGTTTCGACCGTTCTTGCGCTTCTCATCTCTGTTGATTTTCAAGGTTAAGTTTGTATTTGATCGCACATGTCGGTGATTTGGAAACTTGTGTAAGTCGTATACAGGGTGAGGCACAAATTAGACTCCGCAATTTTTCAGCCTCTTCCGATGGTCTGACAAAACAATATTTCCTATCGAAGTTAATTAGTATTTCACCGATAAGAAATTGCAGTTGTTTAAATTTAGAAACAAATTGATTTTCGATGAAAAAAAGCAAGTTATATCACCGTTATATTTGTAAATGAAACTGCTTTTTTGGGAATGATGTATAAATAAAACATAAGATAATAAATAAATTGAAAGAAAAACTAAAAATTTTGATACGTTGATTACGACTTATTACAATTATTTATGAGAGGAACAAGATTGCACTTGGCTCCTACGTCTTGCAATTGATGCGGACAACTTTTATTTTGTATAAAGATCCGCAGTCTATTTATTATTATATATTCTTCAAACAACCAGTAATATGTGTTATGCTTGTAATGAACTAATAAACGTTGCAACAACTTTAAAAGAACTTACGTAGGCATGTTTAAATGAAGAAATCAATTTTTATCTAGCTTCTGCGTCATACAGTTATCATCAGAATATTTTATTTCGCATAAAGATCCGCAGTCTACTTGTTATTATATATTCTTCAAACAACCAGTAATATGTGTTATACTTGTTGTAATGAACTAATAAACGTTGCAACAACTTTAAAATAACTTACGTAGGCATGTTTAAATGAAGAAATAAATTTTTATCTAGCTTCTATGTCGTACAGTTAACATCGGAATATTTTATTTCGCATAAAGATCCGCAGTCTACTTATTATTATATATTCTTCAAAAAACCAGTAATATGTGTTATACTTGTTGTAATGAACTAATAAACGTTGCAACAACTATAAAAGAACTTACGTAAGCATGTTTAAATGAAGAAATAAATTTTTATCTAGCTTCTATGTCGTACAGTTAACATCGGAATATTTTATTTCGCATAAAGATCCGCAGTCTACTTGTTATTATATATTCTTCAAACAACCAGTAATATGTGTTATACTTGTTGTAATGAACTAATAAACGTTGCAACAACTTTAAAAGAACTTACGTAGGCATGTTTAAGTGAAGAAATAAATTTGTATCTAGCTTCTATGTCGTACAGTTAACATCGGAATATTTTATTTCGCATAAAGATCCGCAGTCTAATAATTACCAATGATGTCGCAAGTTTCTTCGAATCCCCGCCGAGAAATGCTTCGATGGCCGAGGCGAAACGTTCAACTCCCCCGGAATCGCAAACCCGTCGGAATTGAACTCGTCACGGTTCACCGCTCGCGGAACAATAAGAATTTATTACGCAAAAAAGAACGCCACGGACGATGACATTTATAATCTTTCACGAGGAACATAGATCAACGATGTTTTTGCTCGGCTTACAGGGGCGGCTCCCGACGTTGGATTCGATTTTAATTATTATTAATTACCCCTCGTCACCGAGGGGGACTCTTGGATCTTCCTTCTGTTTCCTTGATCGTTACTTAGCTCTTAGGTATTAAATGAATTTCAATTCAATACGCACAGCGGAAAACGTTTTATTCGTTTCTGCTTCTCTGCTGGCTTGTTACTTTCGAGTCTTTTTAAACAATTAGGTTAATTAAGTAATAAAGAAGAGAAAATAGTAAATAACTTACAGCCTTCTTCCTGAAAAAGTCCTTCCTTTAAGGGTAATATGGGGTGGGAAAGCCTAAACTTAAACTTACATTTCCTCAAGTACTACTTAAGATATTTATAGGAAGCGTAGTAATAAGATTTGTTGTAATTTCTAGTAATTATTTATGTATGATGTACTTCGTATGTATTTTTTCTTCCCTTGTTTTCTTTGTTTTATAATTTTTTCTTTATTTATAATCAACTCTTTGTGACCGAATTATTTTACAGAGTTTCTTTGTCATAGTTATAATTAGTGTTATTTAGTTGTAGCTATTTTCTCTCTCTCTCTCTCTCTCTCTCTCTCTCTCTTTTTCTGGGAAATGTACGTTTAATCATTCATTACTGAAAATATTATTATTAGCATTTATAGTAGTTATTATTATTAGTTTATATTAGTAAACCACATTTTTATTACATCAGTATTACATCCTAAATTTTTATAATCTCACGTTATTATGCAACAGTAAACATAAAGTAAAGGTACCAATTATGGAACGCTTTTCAGGGGCTTTGTAAGATTATCATCGATTTTACCAAAACTGATAAGTGTTATCGTTGAATATTTATACTACTGTTCAATTGATTGATGTTTCTAGATAACATAATGAACTTTGGAATATTTATTTAACATGAATAAAAAGTAATGCAACTAAAGTATCGCGTAAAGTACGAGCATATACCTATTACGGAACATCGTTTTCGTACCATGTCCTCGTGTTCCATAAATCTGAACATTTTTCTTACAGCTGTTTGTTAGATAACACTATTTTTATAACGTTTGCGCTACTGTTTCAAGAAAGGGTCACATCTAAGCGGTGTTTCATAATAGGTACTTTCACCATACGGCGAAATTCTTATCTTTACATCATATAAATTCTATTTGACTCGATATTTTCATTTTCGAAAGCTTCTCTTTCCGTATTCTCATTTTACCCGAAAAGCTAGAATCTTCTAAAACAAAAGTTCCATAAATAGTTACAAGCAGAACTTGTTGAAAAGTTTCCGAACATTTTCGAACCGTGAAATAAATACATAACGCCGATACAATATGCGCGTATAAGTGAAATGAAAGTTCGTCGTCTGAAATTTACGTCCGCTACTGCGCGATTGCGCATGCTTGTTGGCATAAGTGTATCCATAACCCAATACATAAATCGTGGTTTAATCGTGGCGCAACGGCCGATACGATTTAATATCGAGCAGAGGCGAGCTGGCTTCTGAATAAGATCAGGGGGATTGATCCCGCGATGAACACCGACAACACGATCAACCCGGTATGGTGCAGCACGGCAGCCAGGACAGCTGAGAGGCACCCCGGCGGCTATGGCTTTGAATCGGCTCGCCCCGAAAAGTGTGGCGAGCTTTTAATCAATCGAATCGATGTACACGTTTCGGCAATTCGATCAGCCAAATCGCTCGTGGTATTACGTCCCCGCCGATCCTAAATCATCCATTTCCGCGGGACCGGTTACATAAATCGCTCGCAGCGGGTATTGGTCCACATTTACACCGCGCCTCCATATATCTATATGAATCTATTAGAAGATAACTGGGCCCCCTCTCTCCGGCACCGCTCTCGTCGGTCCCCACGACCCCCGGTCTTGCAGATCTACACAGGCGATAGAATGTATTTCGATTTGTCACAGCCAGTATCCGGCGCATTCGCTCGAACAAGTCGCACTATCGATGATTGGACACGCAGAACCGGAGTGCCTGATTTATCGGAGCGAGGCGCGTGACACGCTTTCCCCGGACCAGGAAAAAATGAAATTTAAATGAGACGAATGTTTTGTTGTCCGCGTTGATTCGGTACGGCGCTACGACGAAGGGCCCGAGTACCTAATTGCGGGAACGACCTGAAAATGCTTCACCCTTTTTTAAGGGTGGTGTTCCAGCGTTCCATAGTACGGGACATTTTTCTTACGGCCGATCGTGAGCGAATTCATAAAGAACAATGTTCAAAATTGTCGCATCCGCTTTCACGTGCTAAATATATTTTTTTATTGTATTGTTTGCGCTACCGTTCCAAGCAAGGCTCGCAATTGGACGGGGTGTTTCATAATAGGTACTTTTACCGTGTGTTTTTAACTTCGTTAGGGGATATTTTGCAAAGATTTTATACCTTTCTCAGTGAAATTGACAAGGCTTATTTGCACGTACTTCGACGATGTTTTAAAATTTTTTGGAACAAAATAAATTGTTACAAAAATATTATATTATACCTTTTATTTGCACGTTATACATTTTGTACATTCCACAGATTTCAAGGAGTATGTTATAGCTAGATTGCGGATCTTTGTGCAAAATAAAAATTGCAACATTTTTCCTGTCTCAAATAATTTTAATAAATCGGAATTAATTAAATCAACATTCTCAGTTGTTTTTAATCTTTTCGCTATTTTATATTTTACCTATCCACTTCTGCTGTAAGTTCATGAAATCCGCAGTCTAGTTGCAACACTCGCATCTGTAGAAAAGCAAGAATGTATTTCCTGCGAGGAAATATTTCTCGAAAATTTCGGAGCGACGATTTTCCTGATGCTTAGAATGAAAATTTCGGAGGATTACCTTAAAATCACACTTTCATATGCAAACACGCTTTTAACTCACTTTCGTCGACTTTTCATACACCCTCTTAATGCACTTGAAAGTTGCTTGATATAACATTCTCTCCCAACGGTGCCGATTGAAGCCGTAATATACACAAAATACAGTTTATTTAACTGTTTCCAATAAGACTCGGACATTATTACGGTTATTAATAGAAAAATAGTTGAAATTGTACTTTAACTTTTTTAACACGGCGACAGTAATTTTCGCCATCTGTAATTGTTTGTAGCTCTTGACTAGACCGCGGATTTTATGTTTTTATAACAAAAATGGCTAAGTCAGATACAAAACTACAATGAGTTTCGAAGAATTTAAGAATATTGTCGCATTATTTTCACCTCATTACAATTATTAAAAGATCGAGGACATTTTCAACTAATTTATAGCTCTTGAAATTAATGTGAGCAATTTTTATTTATGCATACAGATCCGAAGCCTATTCGTAACAAAGCCAAACGATTTCGGTACAATTTTCAGCACGCATATAAATGATCAAGATCTGCAAAATGCGTTGTTTAAATTTTTATTATCGATTCGAATGACAAAGTTCTGTTTTTTAACATTTCTATTTTTTTCTATCGTTCCAATCGATTGCAACTTTCGCATAAACTTTAGTGCTCATTCTGCAGTAAAATTAGTTCCTATCTGAGAGAGAGATCTCGACAAAATCTAAGTCGTTTGGTCCAAGTTTTGTGAAGTTATTTCTTTTCAAAACATGTCAGAATATTTCAGCGAGTAACCGTACATCGATCTAAGGAAGAATAACTCTCCCGAATACTCGAGATGCTTCCAGATTCCCTAACGCGTTTTTTACAGAGTTTATCATGCTAATGGGTGTCGCACATGCTATTATACCTCAGCGAGGGTTACTTCCACTTTCTGCTTGCACAGTAAAGTGCTACTAATTTTTTCTAAACTGTTGTTCCAAGGGAGACCGTTTTCCATCCGTGGCCCTTCCAATAAATATCCATTTCGTTATGACAACAATCTCGGCCTGAGAAAATATGAAATATTCGCAGTAGCAGACTATGTAGTAGGAGTTTATCGATTAACCCCTTGCCAGTCCCGAAAATTTGACGAAATCGGTTCAAAAAATGGTTACTTGATTTTCTTAATAAATTTGATAGTAGTAAATTGATTTTCTCTTATTTGTAAAAATTACAAAATTATTTGTAAATAGAAATAGAAAAGAAACATTTCCACAGAAAAAAGTATTGTTATGATACATTGTTTTCAAAATATTAAAAATATTTTATTATGTCACGTTAGAACGTTAAAATAAGTTCATCGATCCGGTATTGTTCTACAGGAATACTTTATAGTAAAGTATCGTCTCATAATGCAATGTTCAAAAAATAAAAATAAGTACTTTTACTCTATCATAATGATGAAATGACATTGGTAAGATATTTAAACTTTATCTATCAGCATTGTTTTATAGGAATAGTTTATTATATTAGGTCGAGACATAAGTAACTTCCGATGCAGCTAGGTAGAATAAATAAAGTAAATAAATAAATAAATAAAATAAAATGCACACAAAAAAATAAAATAAATGTCTGATAATGAAAGGGAAGTTATTTATGACTCGACTTAATAGTAAAGTTTCATCGTAATGCAATGCTCACAAATTATTAACAAATACTTTGTCATAATCATGAAACGTTCGACTGCGAATTTGATGAATTTACGACGATTAAAGAATTTGAAAATACTACATTAACGGTAATGTTTACATAGTTCTCGTGTCTTACAATTAATGAAAACAATTTAGTATTTTGCGCTCAAATGCGCAGCCTGCATATAACATTCTCAAAAACGTTTTCGGGTCGAAACAGAAATATGTTACGTATGTCGAAATGAAAATTAATGAAGCACGTTAAAAATAAATGTTAAAGTCAATTTGCAGAATACAATGGATACATTGTAGTCACCGTTAGTGATGTATTCATTACTAATCGAATTCTTGGAAATCTAATTCACTTAAAATATATTAATGAATATCTACGTATAGATACTAATCGAATTCCTGTAAATCTTATTTACTCATTCATTCATTTAACTGCAATTTCTTTAAACATGGTCGCACTGACTATGGACACGTGTTTGACAAAATTATCCATAAGCAAAATTCAATAGAAAACATTGATATTGATAAATGTATTTTCTCGACAGTACAAACAAAAATTACGGATTCGTTCGCAAAACATGGGACAGTGGAACCGGTTACTGTGGGCCGACCAATAGCTGCGCCTTTTGTTTATTTTCGTGCATAATTAACTTTATATTTCTCGAATGAGTTGTACAAAATTTTTGTATTAAAGAATAAACTACATAAAAGAATAGCACAAACAAAATAAAAGAATAAAATAAACGAAATAAAAAGTAACGTAAACAAAATGAAAGAATAAAATAAACAAAATAATAGAATAAAAAAATTTAATATGTCTGATCGTTCCGCAAATTTCGACTAGGCTACCGGTTTGTTTGCTTTGTTTCCATTGTTTTCCGGCATAATTGATTTTATATTCATCGAATGAGTTGTACTAAATTTTTGTATTAAAAGAATAGCACAAACAAAATAAAAGAATAAAATGAACAAAATAAAAAGTAAGGTAAACAAAATAAAAGAATAAAATAAACAAAATAATAGAATAGAAAAATTTAATATGTCTTATTCGATGAATATAAAACCAATTATGCCGGAAAACAAAGGAAACAAAGCAAACAAACCGGTAGCCTGGTCGAAATTTGCGGAACGATCAACGTGGTAAAATATTTAACTGAATTACAGAGATGATTCCTAATTGGACGAAACGCAGAATACACGATTCGCTAGAAAAACAGATATTTTATCCAGGTGCAGGCTCCAATTACTAAAACTTCGGTGGAGAAAACGTGAACATTCGCGGAAAGCCGGATAGGCAATGATAATAACCATATCAGCAATCATTTCGGTGAATTGTGTCCATTAATTCGGGAAAGCATCCCCCCGCTATTTTAATAACTCACGGTCATCACGTAACACCGCCGCGCGCCGGTAGTTCCGCGTCCGCCATAAAACACTTTACAACTTCGCCAATAAAAAGGTTTCAACAATTCACCCTCCGGGATCAATAATCGGCGAGCTCTGATTGGATCGGAATGCGCCAATCGCGGGTGGTCGCAGTCCGGAGGTATTTCGCGGATTCTGCGCCGGCATGCGAACGTTCTCATTGGTTGCATTTTCGCTGAAGGGGCTGGCGCACCCCCTGGCGCTGCGATACCTTCCCAGAAATGGACGACCCGGGCTGAGATACGCCGAATTTCCAATTTTTATTATATCCCTTTATCGCGTTCTCCTTTGAACATAGAATATCCACCGGCGACAATGCAATAAGCCTTCAATGGAGTGCTTTTTTTTTGTCCCGCGAACCAAGAACGCCCCTCGGACAATGAGATCGTCGGATTCTTCCCGAGGAGCGTTTCTTTTTATCGCGTCCGAAAAGAAAAAGGGGCGGCCAACTTCGAGACTGTCGAGGCTGTGTACTGCGAGCACTTTATGGTGCACGCGAAAACAAATGAATCACGAGATTAACTGCTTGCGCGCCGACTTAAGTTCACGTCATTTCTTGCGTTTTTTCGTTTCGAACAATGCAGCGATGTCGCTGAAGAAGTCGTTCTGGTCTTAAGGAAAATCGGCCATTTGCCGAGGGGATGATGAGAAGGTGTATGTTGATTCTGGAATGGCGACCTATGGGAATTTTAGATCGGAAAACTTCTAATCAGTAGTTGCTGCAAGATCAGTAGGATAATCTTATTAACGATAATATAATCTTCTATTAATAATAATATAATCTAATAAAATAATCTTATTAATAGGACTAATAAGATAAATATGGGCGCTTACAACACGGAGGCGGTCGTAACACGTTAAATATCTCAAAATATATGATAGATATTAATACACGGTTCGGATATATGAACATTTGGAACATAACATTTAGAACACACTCATCTATCAAACTTAGGTAAATACGAAATATACATACATCTGCATAAGGAAGATAATAACTTTCCGGTACCCAAAAGCTAACTTTCCTTGCTGCTTTAAAATTGTGATACAAGTACTTTTTTTTAGAGAATATAATCTTCCTTCTTGTTTCAAATCTCTGATTTCATGTCCTAAAGAAATACCGATAGTTACTTTGCATCAATAATCATGTTATAAATAACAATTTATAATTAAAGTGTGAAAGTGTGTCGGGGATGATTGTAACACCGACAGTCTGGGTCGATTGTAAGAGATTTCCACGCCTAATTTTCTTCATTTTATAATTTAAATAAGCACCTATAATTATTAGGTTAACTAATAAATTTAAAATTGCTATAATTTAATATCGTAATTAAATATTTTACTATTTAATTGTACATAGTTTGAAACGTTCGAAAAATCAGTTCTTTCTGAGTCAACGAGTCCAATTTGTCAATTGGTTGCATTCAACGAGACATACATATTCATGAATAGCACAGTATAATAAAATACAGTAACATTTATATTAATCTTGTAAGTATTGTTTTTTCTATTCATTGTAAGCAGGTACATATAATATCATGTATAATATCTTGTAGGACAAATTTAAAGAGAAATGTTTCCAATGTTGTGATTGTAATGACTGGGCATGTAAAGAATGCCGTGCTATGTTACAACCGTTCCGGAGTTGGGGTCGGTTGTAACATTTTTTTTTTTGACCCGCTTCCCATATTTTATTAATAACTTAGATGTTCCTTGATATACAACAAAACCACTGTAACTGAATAATCTCGGATAAGTAAATAAAAAGCAATACTTTTCGATGTAAATACAATAGCTTATGTGTAATCGTGTTCCAAAATGAAAGTATTACAGCCGTCCTTGGTCTCCCATACGTTGACTAGAGCACTCTACAGGCTTCTTTTCCTTGTCTTTGTCTACATTTATTTACTATCTGTTATCAAGAGATTGCCTATTTTATCCGTTCACCAGAAAAACGAGTAGTCGGAGTTTAACACGGTAAAAAGTTTAGAAGGCTCTCGGTGTTTGTGTTTGCAAAGCTCGCAGTATGAAATAAATGAAGTTTATTTGCAAAAGAATGAATTTGATTTGAAGGCGGTGCTGTGTTACGACCGATCGGAGGTCTGGGTCGATTGTAACATTTGACCCGCTTCCTATATTTTATTAATAAGATAAATAGGTTAGAGGTTTGTACAATAATTGTCGTTGTAAATACAATAGTTTATGTGTCATCGTGTTCGAAAATCAAAGTGTTGGAACTGTCATCGGTCTCACGTACTATTCATACTGAGAGCACTACCACGAAAGAGTTACTTTCATTTAGGACAAGATAACAAAAATTAATAAACGAACCTATTTAATTGTACATAGTTTGAAACGTTCGAAAAATCAGTTCTTTCGCTATAAAAATGCACTGAGTCAACGAATCCAATTTGTCAATTGGTTGCATTCAACGAGACATACGTATTCATGAATAGTACAGTATAATAAAATACAGTAACATTTATATTAATCTTGTAAGTATTGTTTTTTCTATTCATTGTAAGCAGGTACATGATATCATATAGGTAATATCATATACTAATCTTAAATTATATAAATCTTGTTTACATCTTTTGGTTAATATCGTATTTTAGTATTTTATGACAAAAAATAAATTTATCAATGAAGAGGAACACAGAAAGAGATTCATAAAAATATCTTAACAATTAATGAGACGATAAACAAAAACAGTTTAGAGCACCTTGCATGCTGCTTGTTTCACTTGAAAATTCATAGATTTGGTAACAACATTAAAACTTTAACTTGTTTAATTAATCACTATGAAGAAAAAGACTATTCGATTCTATATGTCAATGTTCTCGAAGTAATTGATTACACAAATAATTGAAATAAATTCATGTCAAAGGGGTCCTAGTGATTTATGAACTTAATATAACTATGGCAATTAGATTGTGGATCTTTATATAATTATGGTATTTACATATTTCGAAAATATAAAAAAACCAACCATGTTAACAGTCATTGAAGACATTTTTATTCCATTTCTATAATAAGATGTTTTCTTGTGAGTATATTTGTTAATCCTGGTTTTTATTAAGTAATATGTGAAAATTGGAATTTGCACGGAATTTGCATCCTCAATCTATCAATAGTACTTTCAATCGTATTTTCTTTTGATAATAAAAGCATTTTTAACGCTAACATGTCTATCGAACAAGCTTCATGTTTTTCTTTCATATTTTTCACAAAACTCATTGCGAAAATTTGAATTGATACCAATAGGTTACAAGTGTAATAACATTATTTATCGTTTATTCAATGACACATAAACTAAAACATAATATTTGTTAAAAATTTCCATATACATTCCTCGCGATAGGTATTACAGAATGTACATTTACTCCAAATAAACTTAACAACATTAATATCCTTAAATTTATAGAAAAAATATTATGTCGAACACTAAATATCATGGAGTTATTAATTTTCACAGTGACAGTACATTCTTAAATCATTCAAATTTGTTTGATTCTCCCGATACCAGAGCAACGTCACCTAATGCCTCAAATTATGCTCCAGCCATAATTAAATTGGAAAATCTGTATTTATGGCTTGTAAAATATAAAAAAAAACCTATGTGGTACAAAAGCATTGTAGATTAGGTTGCAGACCTAACTGCATTACCCGATTCTCAACAATCATCGAGCGACGACTAACTAAATCCTTGTAGAGGTTACTTAAAAGGATGACCTTGACAATCTTGTGTAAAGAACAAGACTGTCGGAAGTAGATAGCTTCAAATATAGTCCTAAAAAGAATTTTTAGCAAATACTTATCTATAAAATGAAGATGAATAGAAAATACTGACAGCTGTAACGAGTTATAACTTTAAAGACATTAACGAACAATAAACAATAAAGCATTATTCAGAAAAAAATACACAGTGCTGGTTTGAAAATTTTAGAAAACGCAGTTCTTTCAATATACGTGAACGTTTAATCGATAGACATTACACATATAGTTGCACGACCGTGTTCACAAAATGGCTACCCGATTCGCCAGTGACGTAAGTCCTGAATTTCGAGTTTCAGCTATGCTTGAAGCATTGTAAAAAGTTATTCACACTCTGCATGTTAATATTTTGAACCCTTTGTTGCAATTGCAATTTCCTAATTGTGAAAATTGTGTGAAATTGTGTAATATTCGGTGAACAATTGAATTGAATGCTACTTGAAAAGCGAATGATCAAAGGTAACGTTCTGTTCTCGTTAGAATTGCAAGATAAAATCTGAATCGTGTGTAACATGTACAAAATGGATCCTAATTATAAATATTCTAATTATATTAAATATATTATATAATATCGCATTGTTATTTTTTATATTTCTTGCAACTCTTGCGTTTCATTCAATTGTTAATTTCCATTTTACAATTAGAGATTAATGAGAGATTATTTGAAGTAATAATTTCTTAGATAATATGAAATATATTGATTTTATCGACAATTTATTCATTTCATTTTTCAATTCGATATTAACTGAACAGTTTTAGTAACAAAGAAATTCTTGACTTTTTTTACGGCAAATTGTTTAAAATAATTTTATATTCTATGTATGAAGATAATAATGTTCGTTTGTAAATGTTTTAAATTACTGTTGCGAAATTTTCTAAGTTCTTGCTCTTTCTAAACATGAGATTTCAATTCGCGGATAAAAAATGCAAATTTCGTATTAACATGCTCGAACGGTGGACCTTTTTGACAAAGATATAACTGCAAATGCTTAGGCGCATTTATAATTTTATTTATCAATATTTTTTAAGGGACTCCTACAGATGCGTTAATTTTTCTATAGATATCGATGAGTAGGTAAGGATAATTTACATAATTGAAATACAGAAGCAATGAATGCACCAAAAACATTCGCGAATTAATTGTCAGAAACTGTGATATATAGTCAAATAACAATATTTTTGCTTTGGCTTCAAATACAATAGACCCGAGCATCGCCGTCCGAATGTTGACAAAATACGGCCGAAATAGGTATACGTCTGCTTTCGTCGAGAAATTTGATAGTTTTTAGTTTATCAAAAAATTATATAAGAACACTTCAAGCGTTAACCTAGAGCGACAGTGTCAAATACATATGATGTCACTACATATGATGATTCTGAAGTCAGTATCTAAACATAACATTTTCTCCGTCCATTTCGAATAGATTACGAAACGATAATTAAATTGAATCGTCTGTTATTAAAATTATTGTCTTCAGATTTATGATAATAAAACAGAAAACTCCTCTTCTGAATTACATTACCATTAATTTGTTAAACAATTATTAACTAAAAAGGGATGATCAAATATCCTTCCGTCGCGTCAGTTATTATGTCATTACAAACATTTGAAATCTATTAAATGTTTTAAATGTTAAGAATTAACGATAGAAAATTAGATCATTAAATCAACAAATTTTAAACATATTATTCTATAATTACAGACTGTAGATTTTAGTGCGTTAAAAACTTAACATCATATATATGTAGATTATATCGTACAAATAATTACATGTATATATATGTATTCATCAATATGCAGATTGTATATACAAATAATGTACAACATTCTTTTTATGTACAATTAAACCATGTAATATAACTAATATAAATAATTAAACTATTTATAATTGTAAAATTAAACACACTGACACATTTACACATGTGTATATATGTACAGGTAAACATATATGTATAAATCTATAAATTAAAATAAAAGAAAAATTGTTGTCGGAAGATATAGTTGCCGTGCAGTATGATGTGCATATGAATGTCGAACAATGAACGAGGCCAATGCGTTTGCCGCATTGCAGACGTGCCCTGGTTCCTTTCGTTTTACGGAAGCGCCACTTCAACCCTTATTGAATTATTCGCAAGATTTAACCACGACCCGTTTTCTCTCACTCACCTCGTTTAACTCTGATTGTTACAAAGTGCACGAACATTCTCAAATGTCTAAGAGACAAGAGGTCCGACCTCATAAATCCTCATTCCCGTGGCTTGAAATTAATGTTTTTCGACCACTAAAGCACAGATCTACGAGTTCTCCCTATGTTCTACCAAATGAATTACAGTGTTACATTGTATTCGTCTGACTGATCAGTTTATTTACCGGAAGCTTATTTAATCCTTGCACTATGATTTCTTCCACGGCAATTTTACCCGTCGTACTGTGGTGACCGAGTTATTTTGACCAGAAGTAATTAAATTGTCACCTAATTGCTCACTAATAATCATCCAGTTTTCACACTTCGGCAATTCAATTAAATTTTGTGGTTATATATATATATATATATATATAACCACAAAATTTAATTATACTACTATATATACTATATATACTACGAATAATACATATAAAAACTAATAGGTCTCCAAGAAATATTTTCATCAAGTTTGTTTGTTTTGAAAAATTGATGAATAAAGCTCAGAATAGTCATAAATAACGTCAATTACATAGTTATGAAAATGATCCGACATCCGACGGTTAATTAGCACTTCTCTGTCGTTAACAAATTGCTATACGACAGTGTTCGGCAAAATTAAATAAATTTTTATTTGAATAGGTATGAAAATACAATTTTATTTATTATTTGCGTGTTCAAATGACAAACAGAAATAAATTATTTGTTAATTGAACAAGTTTAAGTAAATTATTTAAATAATGAAATTCATAGTTTTTTAATTACTATTTGCATACATTATATTTATTATTTATCGATGGTTAGATAAATCTATTTTGCGTTATTTTTAGCGACGAACTAGTGTCAGAAGGAAATACATATATTGTTTCTCTGGAGAAGTCTCTTGAGAAATTCTCAATGAGAACTTTTAATATTCCTTTACCGTCGTCAGCTCCCGTAGAGCTAATATTTTGTTTGGCAACAATTATGAATACACCGAAATTAAATAGAATGTCGGACATCCTGTACCAGAACAGAGTACAATAAATTCTCTCTAATTGACGCTGAGATTGGACACAAAAATGGACAATCGTATTTCCCCTTCCCAAATTGTCTATTTTTGTGCACAATCTAAGCGCCAATTAGGGAAAATTTACTGTAGTTTTAAAAGCGAATATATGAACAGCAAGTTGCTACCAGAAGCTGTCTATTGAAAAATAACTACATTAATTCTCAATAAATTTTTAATAAATTTTTCCTATGTTAGTATTTATACATATATTTCTACGTATATTAATTCTAGATTATTTTCTAATTAATTTTTCATTGTATATAAAATCAAGCACTGTATAAGATCAAACAAAAAACTACTTATTAATTGTTTTCAATTAAACACAAATAAAAATTAAAACTTTACTTGGAAATAATAAATAATAAATAAATTATTCTTGACATTATTTAAATAACTTTTATTTAGATAAAAATTTTAATTCTTATTTATAATCGAAATCTCACTACAATTTACTATTTATTATTTGATAGTCAAATAAAAATTTGCTCAATACTGCTATTCCAGAAAAAAATGTATAGTGGATGCTTAAATTATTATTCAAATGAATAAGGAATATATTTTCTATATTTGTATAAAAATAAAATTATAGAGTCATCATAAATATTAATTTTTTGTACTTAAATATCTTTATTTGATAATTTTTTATAAAACGATAAGTGGTGACACCACCTTTTACTAAATACAATACTGCTTTGGCTGTTTGTGGAATACTTTTCGTAAATTTTTTACAGTTTTTTAGTGTGTCATCACGATTTCATATTTCAATTAAACGATCAATATATGTATCATATAATATAATATAATAGAACATAATATAATGTAGTATAATATAATATAACATAATATAATATAATATAATATAGTATAATATAACATAATATAATATAATTTTTAATATATATATATGTATATCAATAGGCACTTTATGAAAGAATAATAAAAATTCAAATTAACTAGGTGTTAATTTAAGAATTCATTAATTTAGTGTGAAATCATACGTTTGCCTAAAGTGTCCTAATGTATATTGGCAAATATAGACAGAGAAGCTCGATAATTTCAGAAGAGGTTGTTATATTATATTAATCCAAATGTGTGATTATGAATGCAATTATTTTTCGCTGTTGAATAAATTCTAAACTTTGAATCCACTATATTAAAAAAACTATTAGATAAGTGCCGGTGGATAAAGGTGTTAATGCTTAAAGTATTTCAAAACTGAAGTACCATCGCATTGTAGTAAAAGATAGTAATATATTCTGTACTATAAGCTTTATTAAAAATCTGTAAATTTGTATTTACATACTATAGGTGTTTACAAAATTGCTTACATTTAATATGTAGTTGAAGGTGTAATATTAATATATTTTTGTATAAGAATCAAGATGATGAAATTTTGTTTCTAATTAACAATTGAAAGAAGCAAGACAGATGAACATTGGACAATTTATTTTATAACTTACAATGAACAATGCTATAATAAAAATACATTTATTACTGTAATATTTACTAAATAAATGATATGAATTGTGATACAAATAGAGCTGTTGCTCCATTGAGGAAACGTTAAATATTTCTTGCCGATAAACGTAACTTGATCTACGTATGCAGTTTCTAATTAGTCATCACTTTTATTTATAGACATAGTGCCTCGCTGTTTGATACTCTAAGTGTGGGGAAGATATAAGACTTAATTATGTATACATATATACGTCAGTATATCACTCTTGTTAGCTAGTTAAAATGAATTATGAATGTCAGTTGCACAAAGCTTTTGTTTCTAATACACAAATCGTAGTAGTATTATTGTTTGTTCTTTCATTGTTATTCTCATAAAATTTCATATTTAATAAATTGAAAATATGGAACCTTAAAATAAAATTTTCATTTGCAAATGTTGAAATTGTATAAGTTTGTTACAAATAGTAGATTAAACTATATAATTCACTGCACGCGAATGTTAGCAGTATTCAAACTATCATAAATTTGCATGGTCCACAAATTTGTTAAAGATTCAACAAATGTTAGATTAGTAAAACAAAATCAATTACAACTATTTACCTGTATAAAATCAAGGAATCATTTAAATAAACGAGATTACACGATATTATATGAGCTATATGTATGTGTCCAAAAACGATATTATTATATTGCTATAATTTAATCAAAATTAAACAGAAATAGATGTTTGGATTAAGACTAGTAAAACATTGTAATTTAAACACTTACGTCATAAAATATTCCTATTTCAACTTCTACATAAAGAATATTATTGTTTCACATTTGATTAACAAATTAAATAATATTATAGAAAATATTTAACTGTTTCAGTATGAATACATACAACTTCACTGATTTCTGCATTTGTATCTGTTTTCATACTTGAACAATACAAATTGGTGACACACTGTGTATAATTTTCCATTTACTGAATTCCAGTTTCTGTTTTTTCCATTAATGTTTTTATTATCAGATATATTTCATTATACATTTACAATCTTTCATAAACTTTTACAAATGCAATAAGATTGATAGGAATACCGAGTTTGCGAATAATTTTAGTTCTTCCTATGCTTGCTACTCGATATACCGTATACACTTACAAAGTACATGTTACCTTAACAAAATCATTTCGATCTTTCATTTTTATTACAGGTTTGAGAACGTTATGATTGTTCGACATCACGGATAATATGCGAAGTATAAAGTCACTCGTCTTTTGAATTCGATAGAGCCACGTTCATCTCTTATGTTCTTTATTCCGAAGTATTTGTCACATTCAAAATGCAAACCTTACCTATACCATCACTCATCTAAGGGAATGTAATACCAGATCAATAAATATCTTATACAAGAATGTATAACTGGTGAGGATTATCAAATTCCTCCAATCGAAAATCGTAGATTTCAATTCTCGGTATGCCGATTCCCAATTAAAAAGAGAGAGAGACAGAGAAAATCACATAACATTTATACAATATATCCCATGTGACGCTACAAAAAAAATCTTTATGTCAGAAAAAGAAAGTAGTGATAGATGTTAATAAACGAAATGCGCAAAAAATGCATGTGCGCATTACGCGAGATATTCTTGATGAAAGACAATAAAAAAATATATATTATACACAACAATCCCCTAAACAACTACACGACAAAGCATGTCTTATTCCAATTTTCATAATTGTATCTCCAATATTTTCTTTTATTTTTAATATAACGTTCACATTTTGTCATCTTTGTCTCTATATGTCTATGATTCGCACTTATAAAAAAATCATACGCTGAAAAAATTTATTGACTCGACTGAATTATACCAAGCTGAGTGAAGTGATTTTTCATCGCGCCTAGAGAGTATTTATCGCTCTCTGCTATTTCGTTAGGTCTAACTCGGATGAAGAATGCATTTATTATACAAATGTTCAACAAAATGCATATTTCATGGATATAAACATTGAGTCAGTATGCAAGGACAGAACTTGTTATCTGTATTTTTGCTTCTTTTACTGTACGTTCAAAAACCAATTATTAATATAACTTTTTCGCCTGTGCTTCCTTATTGTCCCTATAGAAGGATAAACAAAGAATGAGACACTGTTTTCTTAATATGTTTCTTCACGTAAATATCTAAAAGTTCATACTTACCGGTACATACTGTATGCAAACAAAATCACCATTTGAAGTGCCACAAATAATAAGAACATTGTTGTTGTTAAACAATTTGTTGTAGGACAATCTCCACCGCCACTATTTAGTTTAGTGTTTACTTGTCCAACCTCTCTCTTTAACGTTTTGAGCCCCTCTTGTATTTCAGAAATGAGTGAATGGTATTCGTATCCCATCGGTTGCACCTAAAATTACATTTTTTCATAGAATATGTCGAAGAAGACATTGACAAAACGTGATAATAAATGATAAATACACACTTGAGCAGTCGGAGCACGAGCTTGGTTGTTAAGAATGGTATCAGTCTTAGTGTATATATCATTCGCGAAAGATTTAGTTTCTCTGACTGTATTCAGTATAGCATTTTGATTTGCCAATAAAGTGTCAACTTCTTGCCGCCGTATTGTGTCAATTAATTGAACTTGTTGACCTGGTTGGCCACCTGTTGCTTGTATACCTACAAATAAATTATTTATATGTTACTTGAAAACTTTTTTCACTGTTTATAATAAAAGATTTATGTTAAATTACGCGCGATCCTTAAATTGAAAATTACCTCCTACTTGAAGCTGAGATATTAAACTGAGTGATCGTTCCTGCCTTCCAATTATTTCATCTGATTTTTTATTGAGTTCACGTAAAGAATCATACACTTGACTCAAGCCAGAATAAATTTGTAACAGTTCCCTTTGATTGTCAGTTTCAAAGTATTCCTCAAATTCTTTTTCACGGCGTGCTTCAGGATGTTCCCTATGAAATGATAGCATTCAAGAAATTTTTATTTTATGTACAATTATGAAATTACAAGTAATTCTCTTACCTGCGATAATCCTCTTTCTGTTGATCTAATTTTTTCTGGTAATCCATATATTCTTGACTAAGCTTTTGCTGCTCCTCCATAGAAACTTTTTGCCCATCATATTGCACTTGACCAGGGGGATACAAAGAATGCGTCAAAAAATGAGATACATCATGATCGTCAGCCAAACCACCTTAAATGAATCATAACATCATAAATAAGTGTCCAAATTAAAGTAATTCTTAGTTTCTGCAATACATACCTGTAGCAGCAGAAACTCCAAAGTATCCACCTTTCGGTAAAACTACGTTTTCAACGCGGAAACATACTTCATAACTTTGATCGTCATTTGTCATTCCATTGTGGAATAGTACCTTCAATAAACAATGACAAATAGCTATGATAAATAGATACTTACAAAAGACAATATATGAATGATCTTACTGTTAAAATGTTCTGGTAATATTCAATTTTTGCTCTTGTTGCAAATGGTTTGTTACGGAAGTCTCGCAAACAACCAGCAGACAATTGTGTTGCAGCATCACTGTAGCAAGATTAATGATATTAACTGTTAATTTTTAATTCTTATTGTAAGGTTTAAAACATTAAAACAGTAAGAAATGTAATTCACTTAGAATGATCAAAAATCTTCGTGCCATCGTTGAGAACAGCCATGATGTAAGGGTTATTATGTTTATTGTCATTATCGAATGAATCAAAGAAGAGTCCAAGACCATTCCACTGATCAACGCTGCCGAAGACAGTGCCATTGTAAGCCCCCTTCGAACTAGTATACCAAAATGCTAAACCATCTGCTCCAATTCTTCCTCTTCCTGTTACTCTAAATATTAACTCTACTTCCCACCAGTCAAAGTTAACTGGCTGTTTGATCCATATTGCACCTAAATGTCATTTCAAATTCTTATAGTATTGTAGAAAAGAAATAAAAAGTATAACAAACATTTATTCTTCCATATATAAATGAAGAAAATAAAACATATAACATTATAAATTTAACTAATTTAATAATATTAAATGTTACCATACAAGAGACCATATGTTTGTCTCAAAGTATTTTACTTACATTAGAAAATATCTTTTGCTATTAATATATTAAAAAACTAGTAGCACCTTTACACACAACATTTTAGATTTACACAAATTATTTGACATTAAAGAAATTATCTTTAATATTTTCATATTTTCACTTACCTTTTTGACTTCTCAATGATGGAGCTACTCTCACATTTTCTGCACTCGCGATTGCATCTATAATAAAAATAGATGTCCTATCAAATATTTGTTATAAATTTATTAATCACAATATACGATAAAAATAAAATTAACGATAATAGTTTTTAATTTGCCATCAAAAAATCATTGAATGGAAAGAAACTTTTAACAATTTATCTCAAAAAATGGAAATAGATACACTTGTGTTTTCATTACTCAAAGTAATTAAAACAGTTTACAATGTAAATAAATACATATAAACCTGTCGTGACAGTTTTACTGACTTCTGTCAAATAAACATTGTCCATTTTAATGAACAAAGTGGTCAAAAGAAGAGGAGTCAATTAGTGTTTGTGTTTAGGAATGAAATACGAATACACTTTATTTAAATAATCGAAATGCCGACTAGGAGAAAATAACATACGGAAGTATTTTACAGCATGTGTATACTTGGTTAGGTTTCAACATTACTCACTTCCTCCGTATTCCCAGAAAGGCACACTGCCATCTTTTTGTGCGAGATACGGTGGTTTGAACGAGTACTTGTATTCAAATTTCCGATGAGGTATGTCGCCGAGTACCGTATTAATTACCAAAAATACATGAAAAATTAAAAGCCACCTCACCTCGGCGGCCATCTTCATTTCGACTGTTGAGTCGAAAGTAAATTGACCACATTCAACCCTGCAACCGGTAGAGGTGATTGGTGGAACCATTTGATTTCCTCTTTTGATTGGTGTATTATCAATGACGTGTCAATTTTGTGGCCACATTTCAAAGGTCTGTCTTTCACCGGCAATTTGTTTATATACTTCTCTGTTAATTCTACTATATTGTGCGAGATTTAATTCATGAGAGAAATCAACTAAAAAAATGAGAATCTCATTAATTATATATGAATAAACATCTTCTGCAGAGTAAACGTTCGTTAGTTTTTGTGGACGTGTCATATGAGAATATGGCGTTATCATGAATAAAGTATCAGTGTAGATGTAACAAGTGAAAATATTATGACTGATTAATAACCTATCTACGACTTATCAGTTGTATTGTATTTCTCAGATATGCAAACACTTTATACTTTCGAGGATAAGCGGAAACTAAATGTGTTTTTTAATGTTATCACAGCATTTAATTTAACCAATGTATTTTCAGATGTTTTAAATAATAAAACTTCTCCATGTGATTTGAAAGTTTAAAGAGATGGAGGTTCAATGTAAACGAGTGTCAACTAAACAAATATTTTATCATGATTAAATTAAACAGATTTGAGGAAGCTCAGGCTATAATAATAAGTATTCCGATTAAGCTAATATGTGATATTAAAGTCAACAAATTGATATCTACTTAATTTTTACTTTGATTATTGAAAATTCGTATGAACTTAAACCATATTGAATGAGAAATTATCAATTGTTATCGGTAAGAATAAGAAGATTCAAAAGATAGAATATACTTATCGTTAAAATCATTGAAATAAGCTACGTGCGGTATACATATATCATTTTTTATCATGTCTAGTTAATGGCATTCGATGTTTATCAGAAATTAATTTCCTGTGACAAGATACATTCCACGTTTACATTAATTTATTTAATGAACATACCGTCCCTATCATAATAATTATTTGAAAATCCGCCTTTTAAATTCTCCTAATTCCGTTCTATCACAGAGCAGTTTTAGTATAGTCACAGAAAATTCTTATAGAGATGTGTAAATTCCGTACGAAACGAATCTCAAAACTTTGAACTCAATTGTTCAAGCGCATACAAGTTTATACTAAATGAACATAGCTTCAAAATTGCATATTTATACTTCTCAAACACTGTTTTCTACCTTATATTATCAATCAAATATCGCCACGTTTTTTAATGTTTGCAATTTTTCGTGTCGTCTCTTCGAGATATCGGCCACAAACTTCTGAATAACATACTTATAATATGTTCAAGGCTCGAGTTCGAGTAACTTTTGAACCATTAGAGATATTGCAATGAAATTTTCACTAAATATATTTAAAAATAGTTATTTCCAACTATAGATAATTAAATATTTTTGCATTTGTTAAACACTACTTTTTAATTCATTTACATTGATATTTTTTATTTAAGAAAAATTATTTAAATATAATTTTACTATTTTTTACTTTCTAAATATATGTATTATGTTTATGTTTTATATATATAACGTTTTATGGAATAAGTAAGATATACATTTAAGAAATATTTGTAATCACAACATACAATAATGACCAGAAAAGTAAAAACACATCGCATGTGTGTCAACAAATATTTTTCCATAAACCATAAGAGATATTGACACAAGATATGAGATCAATAATGTATTAATGTTATGCAATAAATAGGTTTAAAAAATCATAAAAATTATTTTAAAAATATTTAATTTATTATTGTTCTATAAAGTGTATTATTGTATCTCTGCATGGGGCTTTCTGAGCCTCCTCACAAAACTACCCAATAATGCCTTTTGAATTATTTCTGCCTCATGTATTAATAAATTATGGACTGAAATTGTCATATAATACCACCCATAATATTGTGCTGTATCTTTTATATATTTTTAAAATTCTTCGATATGTATTTTGTATAGGGCAATGATCTGTAGTAAAGAGTAGAATTTTTATAATTAGTATAGACTTATTATGGTTATTCCAAATTTATTTAATACAATGAATAAGTAGGTATATACTTGTCATATAATCAGCTATAAATTGTTAATGTGTTTATTCGAAAGTACCTGTAATATAAAGTGAAATTTTTTTATTACTACTTTGTCAATTTGGGTGATTTTTGCTAAAATTTTCAAATAATAAAATTGGCGTGTTGTATTACCATCGTTTGACAAATTCCAACCTCATCTTTTCTTTAAATTCGTTCTGTACACATTGTTTTGTTTTCATCTTTTTCTTTCTTCAAATTTGCATCCACTACAGATGTATGATGTGCAGTAAACATTCCATACATCTTATCCATGTATAATCCACACATCTTATCCATCTTATATCTCCAAATTTTTTAATCTGGATTGTCTGGTTTGTTCAAACTTTCTATTATCTGTGAAACAATACGATTTAATATGTTTTGCATATTAAGTTTTAATAATTTTTAATAACAAAGCCAAGAGTTACTATTATGTATTATTGCTTGATTCCTTATTGTGATGTACTGGAACAGTTCTGCCATTACGAAAATATTTCATGCCTTTTGTGGGCAATACCTTTTGTCTTTAGCTGTATATCCTTTTATTCAAATTTTCAATGCCTTTATTGTATTTGTCATTTGCTAAATATTTCAACAAGGATGCTTTAGAATGCATCCCACGTTTCCTGAGCTTCATTCCTGCAGCGTTCAGTAATTCCGATGAAGTAAAATGATTAATTAGATACTGAGCTCTTCTTATTTACTCTCTATCACTGTATTGCAAAAGTGATCCTTTTACTTTATACACGGTCACTATGGATGATCTTAGTTCTTGAGCACTTGTCGAAAAAGTATCTGTTAAGATTTCATTTGGATACAAGAAATCTCTTTCTAACCACTGGTTGTGATGTTTGAAGAAGTAGGTTTTACTGTAACTACACTTTATCCATTTCTCCTTGAGTTTAGAAGCAAACTTCCTTAACTTAATTTTTAATTCTTCTGATTTCTTAGAAGAAATATTCATCCTTTCTTCTATCTTTTCTTTTAGATATAAATAGTCACCGATATCTCTCTTAGCATTTCGTAAAATAAGGAATAAATCTTTATTTGTTCGAAATCCTTCCATTTTTTTTTATGAAATCTGAATAGCAAAGAAGAAAATGTTACATAAAGGAAACGGCTCGTAGAATAAAACTAAGTTCTTTCATACTTACCAAAGAAAGATAGAATACAATTTAACGTTAATGAAATATGATATATAGGTATTTAAGTATTTAATATAAAAAAAGCTGTATGAACTAACGTATACTGAACTTAACCAAGGGGCCTAAGATGCAACAAATTTCAATATTTGAACCTTCTTTACAAATAGAATTTCAGGACACGTGCTTCAGATCTCACATGGCGCGTGTAAAATAAAGGCGCGTATCCAGTTGAGAATAAACTTTTGACAGTTGTTCTATACAGGGTGTTCCAAAAATGTTTCGCAATCCGGTAATGGGAATTTCCTCAGGTCATATGAAGTCACTTTTTCCTTAGCGAAAATGCAACAATTTCGCTCATTAGCTCGGCCGTCTCACGCCAGCTGATCTCGCCTCTCATTGGTCACTGCGGATTGTATTTTCCCTAAGGAAAAGGTTACTTCAAATGACCTTAGGGTCCCTTCATTTTTGGGACACTCTGAGAAATTGTTGGGACACCCTGTATGTACATATGTAGTTTCGTATCTGCGGGACTCGTCAGGCCGGACAGCCAAGCTATGCTGCTAGCTGGAAGTGGCCCTAGTACGACGACAATAACGCAAATTTATTGTAAGTGAACAAAATTTACTATCAATAAGTAGCAGTGCTGAAATAATAGATTTTATGAATGAATGTGACGAAGAAATAGCAAGCATGAAGAGTGAAAAGATTAATAATGCTAACATTTCATTTTATGAAAATATATGCTTATATAATATTTTATCATATAAAAAGAATTTTAATATATTCAAATTTATTATTTATAAACTATATCTAATGTATATATATATGCTACGATATTGATAATAATGAACCACACACTCCATATCTTATAAAAACGATAATCAAATAATGTTTAAAAATTAAACTCCATTATATGTATTCGAAAGTAAATGATAATGATATATGTAGATAACAATTTACAAATTAATTTAACATAAACACTAATGATTATATGTATCATACATATGTACGTGTCGTATAATAAATACTTTATAAAAAAGATGTGGAAATCCTTTGAACCAAAATTTCATTTTATTGCATTACTTTAATAATCAATTTCAATTTTATCAAATATAATAATTCATTATACTTATTATTTTATGTATATGGATATTATCAATCTCTATAGCCTTAAATAGAAGGCAAGCAGTTATTCAGGTAAAATATGCTATCTTAATTGCAATATATATTAAATAAATATCAATTAGCAAAAGTTAATTTTTTGACAAAATGTCACTGAAGTTTTCGACCCGGAGCACTGCGCCCCATGGCGCCAGAATTCACAAGCAGTACTCACTTCTGATTGGTCCATGTTTTTTTTTTAATAATTCATTAACAAAGTCGCAACCAGCATTTGTACTGTCGAAGAAATCACATACTTTCAATCATCTCAAAAATCACCTTCTTTTAAGGACTTACGACAGTTTCTGGGACACCTTCTATAAGATTACTCTATGGCTATGTTGGCTACCATTGTTCTCAGCTGATTTCAGAACGCAGCTGTTCCAAATCCAGTGTTACATGGATGGTTTAGTTTACACTCCCATTTACACATCTTCAATGGAAATACGTTTAAGATGGCGTCGCTCATTGACAACTATGAGCAAGAATACGCCGTTTTGACAGCTGACATAACTGCGAAAATCGGTAGAATAAGGACACAGAGCGGCAGTAAGTACAGACAAAGTAGAATCGTAGAAATGATTATGTTTCACACCTTCGATTTTTATTTTCGATGTGAATATCAGTCTTTCAGCAATATTAAACAACAATAATCGATACACGTGACGTAATTTCAGATGAGAGGAGAACATTCGTCCAAGATGTGGACAGGCAAATTAAGGATGCTCAGGAGCTGGTAAAAGAAAAACTACATTGTATTTTTCTGTTTTTTTTAGAAATTTTAACATACAGATATTTGAGCTTATTAGAAATTACAAGTACATAGTTTGTTACATATTAGGGTTAGACAAGAGTCGTTTTATTTTTCGTTTATGGAAAGTTAATTATCTACGTGTTAATATTTCTGTAAATTTTAACAGTAATATAAATAATAGTGCTTGATTTCAAATTATCCTTTAAATATAACAATTAGGATTTTTAATTTAGCAGTCATACCTTAGAAAATCAAAGATAAACTAAACCTTTTAAGTTGTGAAAGCTTTGTCTTATTGAGTTTTCAGAGAATAGAAGTTTAATAAACAAAAGTTTCATATGATTATGGATACTTTGTACAATGCTTAATATATTTTTTAATTTGTGGAGTGTGTGTGTAATTAATTAATCTTCATGTGGTGATCAGTTATAAAAGAGGGTTAATAGTTATATTGATATAATAAAATAGAATCAATAGAGTATAATTACTTCAGCTGTTCTTTTGACTTTGGATATAGCATTCGTAATTTCAATGATTCTTCAAATTTATTTAACCATGTTATTGTGTGAAATTTATATTAAAGTTTCTCTGAATTTGTTAGATTCCACAAGTCTTAACTTTTAAGAAGAGTCTTACTAAATTAGTATGCAAGACATCAAATTTTGTGTAGAAGATGTTCAATAATGTTCAAATGTGAAAATGTTCAAATGTTTGACATTATATATTTGTTATGTCACTTTTGTTTGTTCAACTTCAGCTCGAGCAAATGGAATTGGAGGTTCGTGGGGTGACTGGTGCATCCCGTGACCGCTTACGTGGTCGAGTAGAAAGTCACAGAGTAGAACTAAAACGATTGACTCAAGAATTCCAATCGGCTAAAATGCCAAAAGAAGACAGCATTGAATTAACCAGAGATGATTCCTGGGATAACGGTATTACAGAGGATCAGAAAGAAAGATTGTTGGATGCTTCGGAGCGGATAGAACGAAGTGGACGGACATTACAAAATGGTTATCGAATGGTACTAGAAACAGAAGAAATGGGTTCTCAAGTATTGAAGGAATTGCACAGTCAAAGGGAAACGATTCAAAGAGGAAGAGGAAGAGTAAGATATTATTTTCAATTTGCATCTTAACTGTTCAAATCAAATGTTTTTTTCTGATGATAGAATTATCATGACTTATAATTAATTGTTATTACATAAATTATTGTTTTAGCTACGTGATACAGATGCAGAGCTGGGACGAGGTTCTCGGTTATTATCAGGAATGATATTCAGAACTCTTCAGCAAAGATTTATTTTAGCGGCAGTTGCGTTGACACTAATAATTGTTGGTTGCGTTGTCGTATATTATAGCTTTAAATCTAAAAGCTAAAGCTGCAAGTAGAGTGATATCTTGGTCGCAATGAGGTTTTTGAACCATATTTATTATCAGTGAGTTTCAAATGTTATTATTACATTGAATGTAGTGTGCTGTGGTCGTTAGTAACTTATAGTTTGGAGGGATGTCGTACCATTTTTGCTTGTTTCATCATTTTCGTTCCGTATTTTATATTCATTTTTTATTAAGAATCACTTTAAATCCTTGATATGGTTTATAATTATACAGTTGCCAAACAGGAGGAAACAATTGTAATGTATTAGTAGTAATAAAAGAAAAGCATCTCCTGTCTAGTTACAATGTTATAAGCAAATCTTTTGAAGGTCTACGAAAATTTCAAATCATATTCACGATCTTCTAGTTATCCATTTGTTACGTGAATTCTGTAGATTGAAAAACATTGAGTTCGCCACTGTAATTAACGTTCAAGTATCCTACTTTGTACTAAATCCAGAATTCGACGAATTATTGTTATCAATAAAAATATACATCTATAGTTAGGCAATAATATGTATCAAAATACAAGGATAAGAGTTGGAGAAGATTGTAGCTAGATGTGAAAAGTATCAAGGGTTGATTACAATTAAAATTAAATCAGACGCGCCTAATAATAACTCATTTTATTACTTATAATATTGTCAATTACCTTAGTAGCCTAAAACGGTGCTTATTTTTTCGCTTGCGTTTTTATGCAATCGTGAAAATGATATAATAAAAGTTGCGCGGAATAACGAACGTATTCGATGACGGAAGTGACTTCTGTGGGTGCGACATAAAGGCATTTCAATCCTTCCTGTCTTCGCTGCTCCCAATGCTAATGAAAACAAATCGAGATGAATGTTCAGTCTGGTCAGTCCAAATGTCGGTAGAGATCCTCTATCTGTGGTGTGAAGTAGTCTTTCAGCTGAGGTCGTTTTGTTTTCAATGTCGGCGTGAGGAGGCCGTTTTGGACAGAGAATGGGTCCGGATGTAAATAAATATCTTTGACCTGACATTAAAAGAAATAGTATTAGAATGTGAATTATAAAGAGCTGTACACAACTAGACTGGAATTTTATTTCTATTCGGGTCACAACATTCTTAAGGAAAAAGATACTTCTTTTAAAAAAGCAAATATGGTAAAATGGTTCTTTCTTTGCTTCGTAAAAATTTGAAGATCAATGATATTATTTTCGCGGAATCGAATAACGATTTAATTAATTTATCTTGTTTCCTGTAGAAAAGATTAAAGTTATTCATAACATACCCAATTTAAAAGTTTACTTAATGTTGCATTAATATGTTTAATATGTCCAGTCGTAGTTGCCATTCTGTATACTTTCAAATGTTTCTAATTATTTTGAAGAGAATAACAAGATTGTCTAACTTACTGTAATTCACGTATGCTTGATTCCCTAACTTTTTCAAATTTATTTGCGGGATTAAATTGTGCAAGCATAGTTTTGCTTACCTGCTCAAAGGATTTGAGGCCAGCTTCTTTTCCCCACGCAAGCATGTCGTCTATGATTAACTGTTTGATTTGTGGATTATTGCATAATACGCTTAGCGTACCCGAAATACCATTCTCCACTGCCCAACATTTTACAACATCCACATCCGGTACTACTATTCCTACAACGCAAGATTTCAGGGATTCCCCGTGAACGAATACTTGATGTACATATTGACTGCGCAAATAAATATTTTCAATCTTCTCCGGAACTATGTATTCTCCTTGTGACAGCTTAAAGATGTGTTTCTTCCTGTCGATTATTTTAAGCGTTCCGTTCTGTGCCAAAAGAAAATTAGGATTAACAATTAACGCAAAAGTAGTTCTCTGTATAAAGAACGAAATAGTTTTCTGTTCAGAACGCATGTAGGTAGAAAGGAAAGGAAATGGTACTACATCCTCAATATTTGTATCAAGCAAGAAAAGTGTTATTGAATGATTATTGTCTTACAGGCAGCCACATGCCGATGTCTCCCGTATGATGCCATCCGAATTCGTCGATAACTTGAGCAGTTTTTTCAGGATCCTTGAAATATCCCACGAACACGTTAGTGCCCTTCACGCACACCTCGCCTTTGCTCTTTCTGGCATAGTATTCCATTTCCGGGACATCTACTAATTTGACGCAGCAGCAAGCAACCGGTGGACCTACGTGCTCCGGTACATAATCACCCTGTGATAATTTCAAAACCGTGAATAAGATGTTGAATATAGGAATTAGTAAAGTTGAATCGAACTCAATTATCCATTTAAAGCCAGTTCTGCTTATTTTGTTGTTTAAGAGTCGAGAAACGCCTTTGCAAGTTCACAGAGCCATTAGGTTGATGATAGTTCTGTAGCAGTTTTAAATGGCTAATTGTTTTTGAACCAACTATGGGCATAAGAAGTTGAACATTTATTGCACACACTATTAAAATGTTACAGAACAATTGTTACGCAAATTGAATGTTCCTTTTGGGAACATGTTCACTAGTTATCGTACAATAATGAACGTAAAAAATATAACTGTTCGTTTTAGTGATGTTAAGGATGCTTATTATAAAGACACGTTAGTTGGAAAAGTAAATTCAAAAGAGAGGAGCTTTAAAAAAGAGGAGATTTAAATTATATACATCCATCGAAGTCTCAAACATCTTTTATGTGATTGATTGATGGAAGTATATAAAGATTCCTCTTTGTTAATATTCGTCATGTGTACTTATGATCTCTTAAAATTCCAATTATTTCAATTTCTTTTAATTATACTATTTTATAGTCTGACTACATTAATTTACACTTTGATATGTTCTATTTTTTTTTTTAAATAAACACATTAGTTTTGTGCTATTAGCTTAAGACCCTCAAATGTATAATAATGTTGCAAAATGCCAAGCATATAAACAAACAAAGAGGTTTAACATGCAAAATTCGTAGCAGAATTATATTCTAACTGCAGATTTTATACATTTATAGCATACACGATTAATATACCACTGTTTAATATACAGAATAGTTAAAAACGTTAAAAAATAGTTAAATAATAGCTGTTTCTATTTCGTTTGCCACCTTATAAAAGTCTTAAAGCAAATAATTTTGCTATTCTTGGATTCCACAAATTAATTTTAAGAAATCTATATATACGTAAATAATGGTGTATTGATAACAAAAATATATTTATAATTAAAAGTTGCTTCTATAAAAAAATATCATGTACGATTTCGAACAATATCAAAAATTATTATAGTAATTATTATATGCGTTAAAATACTGTATCCAAAGATATAACATATTTATGTATGAGAGCGTAAACTAAATAAATGTTTGTTTAACTCGTTCCTGAGCGCTAGTCATTTTGGAATGAGTTTTTATAAATTTATTTTTATTATGTTATTTGTTGTGCAATGTAATCTTTAAATAAAATATTAAAAAGTAGACAGTAATTTAATAAGTTCTATAAATATTATTTAGTGCATAATACTGATACTAGACGTACACGACTAATTGAAACATTAGAAAGAGACGTTTTATCTTAATACAGTTATAGCAATTTGTTTCTTTAAAATTTATTTTTAAAGAATTTTAAAGAATTTTTTAAAAATTTATAATTTTACATAGGAGCATTTAGTTTCTGGAGTAATTGACTATATTTTATAAACAATTGTGTGTAGGAACGATCGAAAATGTTTGTGATTAAGACACGAATTATTTAAAATATTAATTTATTGTTGCTGAAAATGTTAAAAATATTTATCAGAGTTACTTAAGATTTTTGGCAACTATTCCAAGACGAATCGCCTGACTAGAATATACAGGGTGTGACGCCTAGAATCGTAACAGAATATCTTCGTTGTTTTTGGTGTCATGAACAAGTTTCAATGGGTAAAATATTTCAATATGGCACCAGTGTGAAATAAGTGTTTTTTCAAGGTCTCCCGAATTATCATAATTGTAGATTTTATTGAAACTAAATCAAATTCTGTATGTATAAATTGTTGACATTCTTTGTTGTTCATTCTTTGTCAGCAGACATTATAATTTTCAATAAGACTTAAGAACGTACCTTTTATAAAAACAAAACAAATTTTAAGAAGATAAATATCGCTTGTTTATTAGCATATTTTATTGCGTGAATCGGATGTTAAATGAAAACGTAGTGCTCTTTTAAATAACATTAATAAGTCGTTAACGACGTTCTTAAGTTCTTACAATATCTACATAGTTTCCTATTTTGCTTATGCACTTTCAATGCATTCCTTTTTTATTATAAACAGTTACAGAAAACAAAATCTAAAGAAAAAATTTCTTAACTATATTAGAGATTTTATTAAATTTCGGAAAAGATAAAACTCTCATTAAATGAATTTTATAGAAAATGGAAAATATTTAAAAATTATATTAAGTTTCTGACAGCCAATTGAAATTTTCACACGTTTCCGTAATGCCTAAATGAACGAACGTGTCTAAAAGGAACAATTAAAAAAACATATTAACAAAAATTGATATATAAAGTTATAAATGATCTTGAGCATACTCGTTTATATTGTTATGAAAAAGTTTCATCGTTCGTACGTTAAACGAAAATTTCATTTGAACTGAGCATCTGTTTTATACACTCGACGTGGAGAATGTTTATTTATTATAAAAATTCGTAGTTTGATCACGATGCATATTTTCTTAGAGCGGACAACTTTTTCGTGTTCTTATCTCATTAAAACGAACGAAGATATTTTAGATTCTAGTCTTGGGCGATCCGTCCTGTATATTGTCACGATCATTGGCGACTATACGAGAACGGTGCAACATTTCACAGCAGTTGCATACACGCTGCACAATATAGTCGAACAGCTGATCGCAAAATTGACGTGGCTGGCCACGTGCTTTTGGCGCGTGGTTGCAGAGAGTTTTTCTGTTCGACCAGCCGACATAAATACCTACGACTACCTATAAATATTAGCTCTTGTCGCCTAGGTGCATCGATACCCAGCAGATATGACTAAAATAGTGACCATGTGTGTCACTTGATCGTTAGTCAGTCCTCGATTGAAATCATCTGATAAATGATCTCACTGAGGCGATTCGGCCGTCGACCATTGTTATTGCGTACTTTCCCTATATTGTTTCTTTAACCGTTCTTCCTCGGGGATTACCCGAGGCAATAGCACATGCTAATTCTGTAGTTCTGTATTGTCTTTGTTTATTGAACGCAATATTTTATTAATATAGATCATAGAACTCGAATTAAGTATTTTTATTTTGTAATCTAACATAATGGAATCATAAAAATTGATGATCTCCTTCACAATATAATTTGATCTAATGTTATACTAGTTTCATAAATAACTTTTGAGAATGGTAAAAGTGTTTGCACATTAATTAAACTGCGAATTTTTTTGCTGTATTCTTTATTTTGAGAATAGAATAGAATTTTGTATCAGCTTCTTCATTGAAAATCTTTCAAATTTGTTGTATTTTTTATTTTGACAATAGCATCTCCTTTTGATATTGTATCAGTTTCCTAAATTAAGATTCTTAAAAACGTCGGATATGTCCGCTGATCAATTAAAGATTTTATTTTTAAAACGAAGAATGCGACAACAAATTCTAAAGTTTAATTTTCCACGGTGATGCAATTTTGTAGTAAAAAAAATAAGGTACCTTAGAAAGGTACACGATGCAACTATGTATTTTGGATTACATTCCTGGTCAGAAAATCATGGCTATAGTTAGACTTCGGATTTGAAGAACAATGAAAACATTAAAAGTATTTACGGATCTCTTGTTGCACTCGTTTCCATTTATTGAAACTGTTGAAAGAAGCGGTACATCTTTATTTAACCTGTTCCGTATAATTGACGGAAACAATTTTTATTTTGTATAAAAGTCCGTAGTCTGATTATAGCATATTTTAATATTACATAATATCACGTAGAACGTATTTTGCTACCGAGAGTTTGAATATTTCGCTTTCTACAGAATTTTCAAAGAATAGTTTGTTTGCATATGTAACTCCGTAACAGGAGAAGAATTTTAACACTGTTCAATTATTTAAAATTCATAGTACTTTAGGCCATTTAAATCAACGTTTTCGTAGCTTTTAAGATATTAGTTTCAAAATGATAGATATTAAGGAACCCAGAAAGTGTCTAATACAAATAGGGAAAATAAAGATAAATAAACTAAATAGAACAAAAACAAAAATGCCCTTTTCTTGCCTATCGATTTCTCAATTATTTTTCTGAATTGACAATTCTGTACGAGGCTAGTGACCAAAAATGATTTAGAATTGTTATATCGCTTATTGTGAATTTCACGAAACAATCTGAATAAAATCTAAAAAAAAACTGAATACAATTTTGTAGATTTGTACTAAATAAATCAGAAACAATACATACAACAAGACTGTGTTTGCTAAATGTATCATTCGGTTTATAGCATTAACAAGTAAATACATAATATTTTGTAAACAGGAATACAAATTCGTATTGAACGAATTCAAATTAATATATTATAAATTTTGTATAGTATAATATTAATATAGTAGAGCAATTAACATTCTTTTTATTCTACAATGAAAACAGTCTTCTATTAACAGAACAATTTAGATAAAAATAAATGCTGTTATTTACAAGCAACAGAAACACTATGAAGCATTTACAAAACGTGAATGACAAAATTTCAGAAAAAATATTAACAAATAATTAAAATTAATGATTAAAATTAGACAATAACCAAAATAAAAATCGTCAAAAGCAATAAGCAGACTAAAGGCTACGCGTATTGGTCAGTGCCGTTTGCATAAAATTCGGTAGTTAATAATTATTCGATTAAATATTGGGTTAATTAAAAGGTAATATTGGAATGTATAGCATAAGAAATAGATGTGTTAATGGTTCTTAATCGAAATACGTCTGCTTTATGATCGCAAATACAAAAAATTCTATTTCGAAACTATTTAAACTATTTCTGCATCATTCATGCAAATTATAAATCATTCTAACTATTTATATCATATTTTTACGTTTATAAAACTTAGAAAGTACAATTGACATGTAACTTACGTGTATATTTTGTTATATCTTATTAAAATTTACACGATACAGATTATAGATTCTAATAGTATTTAATTACTATATTTTTCATTGTTGTATTTAATTACTGCACTATTTATTTATTAGGATAATATTTAACTGCTGAATCGAGTGCTATTTTAAGACCCTTACGAAACGAAATTTTTTTGAGAAACGAAACAGCTTTTCGAACGATCCATCAATGCAAGATCATCTTTCGTGCAAAATGCAACCGAAACAGTCTTTTACAAAATTGTTCGACATCATATTTACCAGCTGCCGCGACATAATCGTGAGTGAAACTGTATATGGGTCAGTCGTTCGATTAATCGTGAGCGAAACTCTATGTGGGTCAGTCTGTTAACATGTGAACACGATTGAACATTAAACAATGATAATTTAGCTACATACCTGAATCGTAAGAGTGATTGGCGCGCAACACTCTGTTTGACCGTATCCTTCAACTATCAGGCACCCAAGGGCACACCTTGCGAATGTGAGCACATTTCCCGCGAGGGGTGCAGAGCCCACGACCATCAGTCTTAACCTTCCACCTGTCGTCTCTTTGATCTTCCCAAAGGCTAGCTTGTCCCAAATACTGTTGTTTCGGATGATGCCCTTCTTGATCTCAGACTCTTTAGCTCGCATCCCCATGCTGAACACCAGCTTCTTCATACAAGAGTTCTGAAGCTCGGCTTGGACCTGGAAATATCGATTGATCACTATGAACAATTCGAAAATTAGTGAAATAATCTTGAAAATTAATGGAATAACGGCTTGAAAATTCATAAAATGATTTAAAAAATTCATGAAATAATCTCGAAAATTAACGAAATGAAAGCTTGAAAATTAATAGAATAGAAGCTCTGCAAAATTCATGAAATAAAAGTCTTATATCGCTCTTTTTATAGACCACAGACCTACAAAAGCAATGTTTTGTTTTGGTGCAAGTTTATACCGGATGTTAGTAAAGTAAGAGGAATATTTGACCATTTATTAATAGCTATCCATTAGCTGTGTAGTTTATGTGCTATCCTAGTGGATGTAAAATATGTTTACCATTCAGATTTGTTTAAATGTTTATGCCGGCTAGCAAATTTAGACATTGTTTGAACCTTGGTCTGCGACTCTATTGGAAATAAGCTACATCATGTTTCAAACTTATTTTCACGCTACTAAATTCTAATAAAACTAATTATAACTATATACTAATTAAAATTCTTTAAAAATAATTATATTTAAAACATCGTTAAAAATGTAAACTTTGTACTGGCTAAATACCTCAATGTTATAGGCTTAACATGAAATAAAAATCATGTAAAATTCAAACACTGTAGGTAAAAAAAATGCCTTTATTCTGGAGTTAAAATAGCGTCGATTTCATCACCAAATTACTCAATTATCGACGAATAAATTAAATAAGCTACAATTACACTAGGAACAACAGAACTGTGTGGCCTGCAAGAAGTATTTCTAAAAATATAATTTGAGAAATTAATGAATAAAGCTGAGAATGGTCGCAAACATCAATTGTATTGATGTGAATATGGTCCATCGGCCGAGATATACAGGGTGCCCCAAAAGGTAGGCACTTGATTCCGTGATTATTTGAAGTAACTCTGCTATCGTCAGCCACAATACCGATGCATTTCGCTATAATACGCTATAATAAACCGTCAAATAACACTAGAAACTATTATAGTATTTTGGTTACTTTAACACTAGGTTCACGAGACCCACGAAAATGACGGATTGCAAAATTTCTCGCGAGACGACCGAGCCAATGAGTGGAACTGGGAAAGAAATGTCTATGTAGCTTCTGTATCTTGTAAATAATGCAGACAATTTTTATTTTGCATAAAAATCCGCAGTTTAATTATTAGGTCGTCCCATAAGGGTTCTTAAGGTCGTTAGAAGTAACTTTTCACTTTGCGAAAATGTTCTCCATAGCTTCAGTAACGAGTTATTAACGAAACACACTGACCAATGAGAGGCGAGCTCGATTGCCGCGAGGCGGTCGAGTCAATGGGTGGAACTGGGCTTCGTCCGTTTGTTGGCTCAGCCGCCTCGCGCCAGTCGAGCTCACCTCTCATTGGTCAGTGTTTTTCGTTAATATCTCGTAAACAAAGCCGCGTAGAACATTGCCGCTAACGAAAAAGTTACTTCAAATGACCTCAGGAACCCCTCATTTCCCGATTTCGAGTGACATCTGGGACACGCTGTACAAAGCCAAAGATAAAGAAATAGTATAAGTAGTCCGAATGTTAATCAGAGTACTCTTAATAATTTCGCCAGGTCTTGGCTTCTACCCGGAAGCCTCAACAGTAAGAACTGTATGGTGCTTTGCAGTGAAGCCTCAAATCTCTGACTCGGCTCTCCAAAACTGATATCATAACTGTTTTCACTTTCTGCCGGGAACTTCCGTCGTCGTGAGCCACTGTATATTTTCGCAGAGAAGATGATTGGCAAAGCAGCGTATAATTGTCGGTCCGTTTGAAGAATCGACTCGGCATCGCGTCGGTTGGACGCTTAGCAGTCCCGCGGAAAGTAAGTGGGTACCAACCACTCGACCACGCGCACATCTGGAGCTAATGGATGATACGGTCTTTGGACGAAATCGGCTCCGACAGTTTTGTAACCAGAGAAATTTGCTTGAGCAGCGCCACTGTTCCTTTTGGTCTGCTGATCGGTCACGAGGAAAATTGGTATCCCATGTGCAATCACCGTTTTGACCGAGAGCTATTTTCGCTTGTGCATTGTGCGTGACTTAAATTAACTTCATGGATTTTGTGGAATGACTTCCTTGAAGAAGATGAACAGCTGCTGGTGTCCGAGCCCGGCAATTACGGATTTCTCTGACACTGTCTTCGATTCAATGTTGTGTTCCAGGAGATTAATGATGATGAAGTAGACTGCGGGACTTTATGCAAAATGAAAATTGTCCAAGACGATATTGTAAGGAACCGAAATTAAATAAAGATATATTATTTCTTTTAATAATAATATTGATAAGTTGAAAATAGTGTACCAATATTATTTCATTCTTCTTACGTCTTTGTAATCTTATATTTCAGCAAATGATTTTTGCCATAAATGTGTGAAATCTGCTGACTGATGATTCGTTGTGGATCCCTGTACAATCTCATATTTCTTCAGTTCATTTGTTAGTAATCGAGTCGGCTGCACAATTTGTTTCTTCGAGCAGAAGATTCGTCGTTGCAAGCCGAAAACGAACGAGGCTATTCAGTTTAGGTGAAACAAATGTTTTCTAGTGTTTAATAAATTTGCACGTGTTATAAATGCGTTAATAATTATGGTGAATTATAAACGATTTACAAAATATTGCTTCGCAGGTAAATGTATTGCATGTAGTTTTTTGTCGATTTTTTTAGGTAGCACAGAAACGTACATAATTTTATGGACGTTGCAATTAATTTCGACATCAAATCAGAATTTCGCGCCTCAGCTGCTAGGAATGGGAGTTGCATAAACATTTGAACGCAATTTGAATAATTTTAATCACTTGTAAATAATATTTATATTATCTTATTACTTGCTTATGATCAAATTGTTAATTGTTTCAAATAATGACACTGTTTTGTGTTTCATCTAATTGTTTTTATAATAAATGCATAAAATCCGCAGTCTGATCATTATTATATGTTCACATAAAATATAATATTTTATATTTATAAGAAACAATCAGTCAAATTTTTAACTAATTGCAAGTATTCTCTTGTTTCATGTTATGTAAGTTCAGTTTGGAATATTTGTTTACGGATTAAGCGATGATAAACGGTCGATTGGAATGAAATCATGTGATCTGTACATATTTATTTGTGTTGGAATTATTTAAACGTGGAGCATTTAAGTAATAAATTTATCGAAAGTACTATTCAAGTTTCTATAAAAATTTATCAAATGTGCGCAAATGTTATCGAATTTTATTACTGAATTATCGGTGACTCCAATGTATCTATGAATCAAATTGTCAGAGTATGTTGAGTCATCGTCGGCTGTTGCTCTAACATCTCAATGATGTTGCATTCGTTTATAGCTGCAGATAAAATCACGCCATGAGGTAATTTTAGCGAATATTTATGTGTGACGTGTCCAGGAAGTCTCTTCGGAATTTAATCACGTTTTCCCACAGGAATTTCTTATTCGTCGGTCGTCTTTGCCATTTAAAATCATGAATTTATAACCAAAAATATGTACTGGAACTTGTTTTACGATGAGCTGTATTGAAATAAAATTTATACTTAAAATGTTTAACCCACACACACATTCTAATATAAATTTAAACGTTTAGTATTCAAATCAAAATTGAATCCTGCTCGAAACAATAAAACTAGGGATCTTGTCTGTAATTATACTTGTTAAATAATTTAAATAATTACTTCATGCGCACTGCATCCAGACGAATTCTATAAATTATAGTTTAATTGTCAACAATTAAATATTATTTTTCGTAACTTGTACAGCACTTGTCTTATTACTATTTGTAAAGTAATATTATTCAGAAATAATTTAAACAATTATTTCATGCGCACTGCATCCAGACGAATTCTATAAATTATAGTTTAATTGTCAACAATTAAATATTATTTTTCGTAATTTGTATCGCACTTGTCTTTTATTACTATCTGTAAAGTAATACTATTTTGAAATAATTTAAACAATTACTTCATGGAACTGTATATAGTTATAAATAAGTTTATATATATTATAAATAAGCTGTATATAGTTATAAACTTAGTAATATAGTTTAAGTAAATAAATATAGTTTATAAGTGCTGTTAAAATAACTGCTGCTGTAACTGCTGTTAATTTGATATTATTTTTCAATCATTTCTATCGCATGCAATCTTGACTAGTCTGATTTATTATGTGTAGGAAGAGAACGAAGAGAATACAGAGGTATGTAAGTACGCATGTTAATGTGATAAATTTGATGCTTAGATTTGTTTTATGTACACAATGCATTCCATTCATTCGAGATTTCAGGGTTACGACGGCAAGCATTTCGCATCCACCTGTTTCGCCGTGTTTGTTCTGCATTCTCAATTAACGATTGCCAGACACCACATTGCGTTCTACTGATTTCATTTATAGAGCTCGTTAGAAGCATACTTGCAACTCGTGCACTACTAGGATTATTTCTTAAAAATATATTAGAAGAACTCTAGTTTATTGAATAACTGAACAATTCAAAACAACTTATCTCTTTGATAGATCGTTCAGTATTTATAATTCTAAAGAACAATAATAGTAATAATACTATTGAATTGTGGTCATTATACATTATTATAATAGTAATAATAATAATAATAATAATAATAATAATAATAATAATAATAATAATAATAATATTGAATTATTTAGTTTCAAGACTATTAGATATTTTACCTAGTATCTAGACGCTAGTCTATAGTACTATATCATAGTAACAGTACGTTTAAATTAGTAAAATTATATATTATGAAGTAGTATAATAACAAAATTAAACAATTTATTTAAGAATATAATAGTTCAATGAATATATGTAGCATTAGTATAGTATAATATATAATATGTAATATGTGATATAATATATATGTATAATATAATATATAATATGTAGAATAATATATTATATAGTATAATATGTAGCACGTAGTATAATATATAGTATACTATTATATGTATAGTACATATTAGGGGCACCCATATGTAATCAATTATCTTTCATTCATAGGTGAAATTGTTTGTTTAAATAACATTTTTATTTTTTAATCGATTATAATATTTATATTCATATTATAATCACCATCATTATCGATAACTTGTTGCCATCGTTTCAGCAAAATTTCAATCCCCCTTTTATAAAAGTATGGCGGACGTGACTCAAGATAAGATTCAAGGTGTGTTCTAACATCGGCTAAATAATTAAAGGTTTTATTACGTAGCGAATGCTCCAGAGACCTAAATAAATGATAGTCCGACGGTGCGATGTCTGGGAAGTATGGAGGGTGCGGTAGAACTTCCCAGCCTAACTGTTTAATTTTTTCTTAAGTGAGTTTCGCTGCATGAGGTCGGGCATTATCTTTATTGGTCTCACATAACAGGTGTGGAACCAATATCCCTTGTCTATACACCTTGCCAATTTCATTTAGGTGTCTTTGAATGGTAGACCATGTGGACCCTATGGCTTCTTGATAATTCCTGTATACGTAACCTTGGATTGGACTCCACTAGAGATTTTAAGGCATCATTATCGAATTGAATTGGCCGTCCACTTCGATGCTTGTCTCATAATCACTAGCAGTAAATTTTCTGAACCAACGTTGACACTCCGATGCTTGTCTCGTAATCACTAGCAGTAAATCTTCTGAACCAACGTTGACATTTGTTCACTTTCAACACATCTCTATATGTATCACAAATTTTCCTTGTTGTATCTGTTGCACTAAATCCAACGTGAAAATGAAAAAGTACACAATTACGAATATGGCTTTCAGAAGGTACAAAGTTCGCCATTTTGTTGCAGGGTTATTATAAAAAATGATATTATTAGGAATAAATTACTAAAAAATTGGTTGAAGAATAACAACAACAAAATTTGTGCTTATACTTATCCGGTTGTCACAGAATTAATGAGAAATAAGGTCTTGGGAAAACAATTGATTACTTATGGGTACCTCTATAATAATATAATAATATATTATATAATAATATATAGTATAATAATATATTATATAATAATATAATATATAATAATATATTATATAATAATATATAGTATAATAATATATTATATAATAATATATAGTATAATATGTACTATATGTATAATAATTAAGTATAATAATTCTAAATGAATACAAAAGTTATTTCTACATCTGTGGATGCGGTAAGAACTTCAGGAATACGTTCTGCAGACACGAAGGTGTTGCTGAATGCGCCCTATGTTTACAAATGTGTTGATTTGGCTAATGCAACTGTCCGTCAACAGCATCATCCGAGACAGCAGAGGGGTCCATCAAATTAATTTTGACAAACGAAGCGAAACGATGTGTTTAGACGTTGCACGATCTTCAAGAAATTCGATTCTTAATAGATTGCTCGCCGCAAAAATTACTTAACACCCTGCAACCTTGCACTTTGTCACGTCGTACGAGCGCAAAAATATCTCGCCCCTCGGCGACGCCTTCGACAGAATATCCACAATGTACGACGGTCGGATTTTTGCGAAATCTAACGATAAATGAATTATTTGAAACGAATTTTTCTGTGTAATTCTATAATTATGCATATCTTATTCGTGTTTACGATACGTGTCCAGTAACTTACATTACAAAATTACTGAAATTTACTTTTCGATTACCAAAAATATTTAATGCCAAATAATAACTGATCCGTCGTAGTTTAATTATGAATAATCTTTAAGCTGTCTATGTCATATTTTGTGTTGTATGCGTATTCGAAAACTAAATTGCCTATTTATTTGTAATGTTTGATATTGTCTTATTACTGTTATTTAAAATTACGTGAAATATTTTATACGAGACAGTCGTACTATAATTTGAAGCTATGATTTTTCGCGAAACGTATTGCCAATGTGTCGCACGTAAGATTTCAATTGGATTATTCATATTATCGAAATATTTCTCCCGTTTTTATTCTAATTTTGAGGAATAATTGGCCGAACTCCATGTACTGAACTATATATGAGAATCGACTGAATAGAATGATACTAATAACATTGGTCAGGAAGAGATTAAGGGTTTACTATAATTAGACTACGGATCTTTATGACTTTTTCATCAGAGGTGTCTCTTTTAATACTCGAATAGCTGACCTTTTTGATGAACACATAACTGATCTTAATAAAACACGTGAACATTTTAAATAGCTGTGAAAAATCAGTCAGTCAAATAAAAATTTTCATATTCTCGGCCAAAATTGATTCAAGCATCGCCGAGCAGGTGTTAAATTAATTTCGAAAACTAGAAACCAAATAGAAATTTTACTAATTTGAAAAAAGTTAAAGAAGAAATGTTTTTTATACGATTTTTGAATTTTCTAATGCTTTAAATTTCATCTACTTGTTTTTGTTATAAATGCAGAAAATCCGTTTTTTAATTATTGTGATAATAAATAAGTAATCGTGGATGCGATAATGAGCTATCATTAAAATTAAAATTTAATTAATTATAAAGCTGTTGCTACAATCTTTATAGGGTAGTAATTTTCTTGAAGTATTAATGTCAGATCGGCGCAAACGCGAATAGTATGAAATAACAATGTTTGCAATAACCGTCTTCTGGCTATGCTATTGGGAACCAGAAGTTAGGCCATCTGGTTGTATCTATATCTATAATGTTACAAGACGTCGTGTGTTGGCTTTCCTCGATTTCATCGATTAACAATGCAGTCACTGTATCAGTATTTTTACAGTTAGTGAAAACTTCAGCAGAATTTAAAGATTCTACTATATTCTTTGCAAATTTTTTCAAGTTAATAAAAGAAAAAAATAGATCTCTGTGCAATAACAACTTGTTGCAATTTATGCAGACAATTTTCATTTTGCATAAAAATTCTGGTACAAAATTTTGGTACAAATTTTAGTAAAAATAGGTTCACATATGCTCAACGGTTACATATGATTTTTTTTTTAAATTTTGTTTTCAATTTACTATAATTTTAATGCAATATACAATTTGGAGTACAAATTAAGACAAATAAACATCGACAATTTGATTTTGAAAATTAATGTTGAAAGTAATTTGCAAAAAGGTAAATTTGGAGTGCAAAATATAAAAAAGTAGAACGACGAAATAAAGTTTTACACCAGGTTTTGAAATGTCGTTGAAAAGGGGAAATTGTCTGTGTTCTTAACACTATTTTTACCAATATCCTGTGTTATACAACTGATCGAATTAATTTTGTAATGACTATAACAAAAGTCGAGCAGTGATTACATAGAAAACATAGAACACAGGAAATAACTTCTATTTAAAATTATTGAAAGATGTCCATTAATCCCTTTGATAAAAATAGTGTTAAATATAAATGATTGATAGGTGTCTTTTGACACCTCTGGTAAAACTAGCATTGACTCATAGAAAAAAGTTCACGTTAAAAAAGTTCGTAACATCGGCATCTTATGATGTCCGAGTTTCGCAAAGAGAATGCCGCAGTAACAGTTGCCGTCGTTTACGGCGAAGTGGTTTTATCGCTCCGTTAGAATAAAAGATGGTTGCATTGATTTCGTAAAGAAAATTTCGATCTTGAAAAACCAACCACGTTCTAGGCTTCAACCTGTGTTAGATGAGGACGTAATTCATAATCTGTTTTATGACTAAAACTTTGAAAATCTTAAAATTATCTGTCCATAGATACTATACATAGAGTGTCCCAAAAATCAGTCGCAATCGAGAAATGTGAGAGGTTCCTGAGGTCATTTAAAGTGAACTTTTTCTTAGCGAAAATGTTCTTTATGATTATGTTACCGAGTTATCAACGAAAAACACTGACCAATGAGAGGTGAGCTCGACTGGCGCGAGGCGGCTGAGCCAATAAACGGACGAAGCCCAGTTCCACCCATTGGCTCGACCGCCTCGCGGCAATCGAGCTCGCCTCTCATTGGTCAGTGTGTTTCGTTAATAACTCGTTACTGAAGCTATGGAGAACATTTTCGCAAAGTGAAAAGTTACTTCTAACGACCTTAAGAACCCTTATGGGACGACCTAATAATTAAACTGCGGATTTTTATGCAAAATAAAAATTGTCTGCATTATTTACAAGATACAGAAGCTACATAGACATTTCTTTCCCAGTTCCGCTCATTGGCTCGGTCGTCTCGCGAGAAATTTTGCAATCCGTCATTTTCGTGGGTCTCGTGAACCTAGTGTTAAAGTAACCAAAATACTATAATAGTTTCTGGTGTTATTTGACGGTTTATTATAGCGTATTATAGCGAAATGCATCGGTATTGTGGCTGACGATAGCAGAGTTACTTCAAATAATCTCAGGAATCACACCTTTCACGGAATCAAGTACCTACCTTTTGGGGCACCCTGTATATCTCGGCCGATGGACCATATTCACATCAATACAATTGATGTTTGCGACCATTCTCAGCTTTATTCATTAATTTCTCAAATCATATTTTTAGAAATATTGTTTGCAAGCTTCACAGTTATGTTGTCTCCATTGTAACTGTAGCTTATTTAATTTATTCGTCGATAATTGAGTAATTTGTTGATGAAATCGTCGCTATTTTAACTCCAGAACAACGACATTCCTTTCGACCCGCAGTATTTGAATCTTACATGATTTTTATTTCATGTTAAGCGTATAACATTGAGCTTTCTAGGCCATGCAACGTTTACATTTTTAACGATGTTTTAAATGCAACAGAATTTAGCAGCGTGAAAATAATTTTGAAACACGTTATAGCTTATTGCCAATGGCATAACGATTAAGATGGGACCGACTCTGTTAATAAGAAAATTTGTATTTTGCACATTCAAATATATTTTCCATTCAAATCCGTCTTTTAGTAAACAGTCGAACGGCATCGGATCGTGTTTATTTCTCTAGCGACCATGGCCAGAGGAAGTGCTCCGACTCCCCTGCGAGAATATTCGCACACCAGGTGGTCGGACAGATCGGTGACAGAGCGAGGGAGGGCAGCAAGCGGTTTGGGAAGGCTGTTGGATGTCGCAAGAGCCGCACTCACCTTGTCGTACATTCGATTCAAGAGCCTCGGGACCGCTGGCATGACGGTAGGCCTCAAGGCTTTCATATCTTCGGCTAATGTTTTGATGTCACCGCTGTAAAAGCCCACGGACCCGCCCACCATGTACATGCCGTTTTCGCAGCACCGTTCCAACATGTGTGCCAGAGGCAAGAAGCTGATCATCGTGTCCTTGTTCGAGGGCTTGTGCTCGCCCAGCTGCAGCAGAACCGCGCATACACCGGCCATCACGTTCTGGTGCGTCAGCATCACTCCTTTAGGGTTTCCGGTTGTGCCGGAAGTGTAGCATATCGTGCAGATATCGTTCACGTTCGGCGGCATCTCGGGGTGGTTCTTTTGCGCGCCTAATCGCTCGACGTCCTCGAACCTTAGCAGCTCGATGCCGCGGTTCTTCGCCCTCTGATTCGTCGCTTGACGAGCTTCTTTTATCACTACCAGTTTCCTTAGGCATCTGATACAGAGGAACGAGATTATAATGAATCAAAGAAGCATTGGCATCGTCGCTGGTTCGCGCGGCCTGTCCGTGTACTATGAGGTCGTTCCAATTTTCTAATGCCAATGTTGTCGCGTGTTTCGATCAAGAAATACTGTTTTGGTCGTGGCACGTGAAATGTCGGATTTCGTTACCAGCTGCAAATTGATCGTTCAAGCGATTGAGAAGCGGGGACCATAACTGTTATAATCAATATGAAAGAAATCGTTGTGTAACAATTGAGCCGTTTATTTTGAAAATGGCATAAGTCACTTTGTTTTTAAGTCGATATATTTAAGGGTTTGCGTTTTAACACGTTTAAAAATATGGATGCTAACTTTCGAGAAGATTTTTCTCAGTATAAATAATTTCGTATAAACATTAAAAAATCACCACTTTTCATTACGGTTAAGTGACCTATGCCACTTTCAAAATAAACGGCTCAATTATTATTTTGGTTCACATGGTTTCGGTTGTATGTGGTGGATGTGCACGAAAATTAGTTATACATTTTATAATATATTACACAGGGTGAGTCATTTAACTCTTTCACTTTAGTTTTTTTTGTAAATTATATGTTGTATGAAAGAATGTTTCGAAGAAAAATTATGTAATATAAATAGGAGCCCATATGACAACAATTAATTTTTTACCATTTTGCTTTTTTGATGGGACTCCAAAGAGCTGATTTCAATGTTAGCATATTAGAATATTGAATTAATTGGAGACTTAAAAACCCATTTCTAAGTTAACTAGCTAGTAGCAGTTCCTACTATACAAGTCAATGTGGAGCGAGCATTTAGCACTCTGGAAATTATTATCAATAATTTTAGCACTAGTGCCAATGAAAATACCTTGAAGAATATGTATATTATTTCTAAAACTGAGAGAGAGAGAGAGAGAGAGAGAGAGAGAATACTCAGCATACTTTATTTTTTCCAACTTTTCTTTCAATGTAAGCATACGACAAAATGAATACACAAAATTCGCGACTTGCTTAACTTTTGTATTAGATGCATAATTTAGAAGTTATATGGGATGTGCAGATTATATGACTCACCCTGAATATATTCCTTCTGCGTGTGGTAGGGCCTCAGTGTAGCAGGTAAAAAAAGCTTCACACGATTATATTCTATATTATATGTATATTGACTTTCCGCAATAAATATTTGTTAATTGTTTGCAATCTTATTAAGGTTATGTCACGGTTGTTTGTATAGATATTGTAATAAATATATCTGTAATAAATATTTGCTAAATGTTTGTAACAAAATCATATCTGGCGTTATTTAATTGTTTTTTATGCTATATATTGTATTCCTAAATAAATATTTGTTAAATGTTTGTTATTAAGTCACGTGTGATGGCATTTAATCGTATTATTGACTTTCTGCAATAAATATCTGATGATTATTTGCAATGAAGTCACATTTAGTTGTATTTTATACTGTACACTGACTGTTTGCAATAAAGATATATTAAATGTTTGCGATGTGTTATTTTTCATCGAGTTCAGAATTTGAAAAATGTATATTTTCATATATTCAAATATTCAATTTAATATTTCATTTCGCCTGGAAGATGTCTAAAATATTTCAAATCGTCTTCCTAGGAAAATCCTTTTTCTAGAGAAACGAAACGACGTAGAAATTTTTGTCAGCTCGCGTCAACAAACAACGAAACGGGTTAACGTACAAATTTGCCCGACGCATGAAAATAGACAACTTATTTTTATCCGTCGTCCGTCGGATTATTTATTTTTAAGTTCTAGAGAAATAAATTCATCGGCGTCGCTCAACGACAGTGTACTTAAAATCACGTGGAGATTAATGTTTCGACATGTTAAACTCGTTTAACAAGCCTTGCGAACATAAAACGTTATACACGATGATACAGATTACGACGTGGAAATCTGTATTATGCGTCATTATACATACTTAGTTGTCCCCTTGATTCTCCAAATTCTTCATCGCGTCTAGCTCTCAACAAATTAGCTGGTATAATCTCTTTGAAAAGTATTTGAGTTACTGTGATTATTAAAGTAAAAAACTTTATGCATTTATGGCTTGTGAAAATTTAAAAAATACAAGGAAACGTATAAATTGACAAGGTCTAATAGCATTTTTGTTTGATTCCTTTAGTTGATTATTATACAATGATGTATAAAAATGAAAATTACGGAAAAGTTTTTTTCATCAAGTAAAAGAATAAAATAAAAATGCTATTAGACCTTGTTAATTTCTATGTTTCATTGTATTTTTTAAATTTCCACAAGCCATAAATCCATAAAGATCTGCAGTATAATAATTACAATAACTCACACACTTTTCAAAGAGAAATTTGATAAAAGTGTTGTATTTAAACAAAATATAAAGAAAATAAAATTATAATGTATATCTTTGATTTTATTCATATTTTGTTCTCGTTATTTGTTGTTACTTATTTAATGACTTCTCGTATGTCCGTATAGTTGTTTATAATTTACACTTGCATATTTATTACGCATTCATGATAAAATGCGAACATGATGTCCGTTATTTTCAGAGAAACTTTATTCTAAAATTTTTTATTGATTTGACGGCAATAATTTACAGTCAGCTGAAGAAGTTCTGAAGATTTTAAGGTCACCATCACTTTTTACATCGAATTATATATCTTTTACGCATTAATTGATACGATTCAACATTTTCTGTAAAATAATTTTGATCTACGTATTCAAATTAATTTGGTAGTACGCTGACATTGTTCCTTTTTAATTAAGCGTACACGTTTCTGTTACAGGCAGAACTGGTTGTAATTCTAATAAAAATTATTGATAAGTTATTAGAAATTGTAATTAAGACACTTTCATTTATAGTGTTTAAAAATTGTTTTCTCTCTCAGTTGAATATGCAAAAATATTCGAAAATGTCTATTTATTACACACGAATCGGAATTACTGATTAAAATTTGTTCTTTTATAGGATGCACATATATTACTAAGTAATTACATGAGATAAAATCATTTCAATTAATACTCTATATTAGGATGCACAAACATAATTATAAATATCAAAATATATCCGTAACTAACAAGTTGTAAAGAAGATTTTTAATCGAAAAATTGAAATATATGTTAAACATACCTGTCAAGTCAAATGAGTATTTCAAATAACTATATTTAACCCTTTAATCATTGTAATCCTTACCTGGCATGCTGGGGTCACTAGTGACCCTAATATGGTATTTCAATTTTATTTTGTAGTGTAACTTTAATTTTCTATATTTTCATCATGTTACACACTAACTAAGAGTAAAACACAATGGATGATTTATCTAGAATTAGAGGTTAACACATTGTTTTGCACTTTTTATTTTGGGGTCTGCCATGACCCAGGTACGCTGGTCACTTTTGTGAAAATCATCGTACCAGTTAAAGGTTAAATATAATTTCTAGATTCCATCGCGTGTGTTGTGCGCGCGCACGCGCGTCAAGCTTAGCTGATGATTTTAATACTTCAATTTCGTTGATTCATCGAATGACAATGTTATTACGAATATACGTCGTATTGTTCACAATTTGATCAGACACCGCGCGCCTTCTATGTCACGTTGACAATAAAAAGTCAGGTTATTTTGGTTGAAACGCTTCAGGACATTGCACGGGAGTATTTAAATTTGACTCGAATACCACGTGAGATTTGTAAGTTGTATACGTGACGAGATGCGTACAGATAGGTGTATACATACGCACGCGTTCGTGGCACATTGCCACACCGACATACCAGAAATCACGATACCAGATGATTAGGATTCTTATTTACAATGGACCAGCATCCGTTCGAGACTGTGTTGGTTTAGAATACTTTGTTATGCGATCTTACTGCGATGCAGCAGAATCGTGCGACCTTGGTCGATAAACTTTCATTGAATCCGAAAGTGTCTGATATGCTATTTTGGGAATTGCGTTGGCAAAATTATCATATATCAATCTTCAATTAATTATCGCTAAACACCGATTCTCTATATATGTTATTAATTCTCTTTTATGGTTCTGTTGATTTGGTTAATCGTTTCTGTCACGAATAAATAAAATCCGCAGTCCAGTAATGACAATACTGTGGATTTTATTTTATTTATGGCAAAATTGGGTAGTTAGAATTTAAAATAGTGTAGTAATTAAAAGAATCTTTAACCGTCAATGAAGTATTTTCAATCTGTTAAGATCATTAAAGAAAGATTGAAAATGCTATTTGGTTTATATTCTTTACAAATGATGCATATGCAAATTTTTTTTTTGGAAATGTTTCTTTAATTTTAATTTTGTAATTTGCATGCTGATCTACAATCTAATTGTAAAGACTCGCATTACACACTAGTATACATGTACATATATCTATTAAATGAAATTTATGACATTTTTTACTAACTATTTCAGATCTTTCTTCATCTACAAAAATTCTAAAAATGACTTGTTACACATTTGAAAAATACAATGAAAATATTTTCCATTGAATAGTTTGCATTATTTCACTCTTGTAGTTTCCATTTTCTGCTTCTTTTGTTTTGATATTTATTATTGTATTTATCTATTAACATTTTAATATAATAAAGCGGAAACATCAAAAGTGTAAAGTCTTCAAAGATATAGTTAAAAATAATATTGCACTATAATATTGTGATAGACTCGTTATGAATACTTGAGGCAGTATAATAATAAATATGGATATTCATCTTTTTGTAAGATAGAAATAAATGCAATATTTTTATTAATGATATTTAGCCGTTAAGATAAATATAAATTTTATCTTTCTTGTTGGGGATTGTTAATGACAAGCAAGAATAATAAAATTACTTTAATTTGATAGAGAAATGAAAGTTACACTGGAACATGTTATATTATATTGTGATTGTCAAAATCATTATTATTATGTTTTGAATAAATATTGTATATTTTTGAAATATGCTAACATTTCACTATTTATGTTAAAATTGTTATTATTTAAATTAAAGATTTGTCACAATGATAGAATGTGAGTTCGATGCAATACACAATGAGGTTATTTATTTATTTATTGTATTAATAAATTGTCTGACAAATGCAACGACTATATCTTTATAAAGGAGTTGTAATGCACCAATCATTACAGGATTAAAAATATGAGGTTATTATTATTCTGCAGATTGCGATAGCTTGTGCAAATTAAAATATTAATCGATGAAACTAAAATTAGATAAAAGGTTACCACTACAATGGCAATATGCTCGTATTGTTGAGCAATGAAAAATATTAGAACTGCGTCCGCTTCTGTTATTCATTTTTTCACTACATTTTGTATTGTTATTGTTATAAATACATGTGATAGCAATCTGGTAGTATATAAACAGCGAGTCAGCTAGAAAGTGTTTCAAAAAATAGTTTCCAAGCCACGAACTGAATATAAAATGTGTTATAACGAAATTTTTGAACTTTGAATTAAAATTTGTATTTAAATATTCCTAATTTCCTTTTAATTATTATAATTCCAAACATTTTACAATGCCATCAGCAACAAAAAAATTGTTAAAACGAAGCATTTGGTAAAAAAGGTTATAACTAGACTGTGGATCTTAATGTAAATGCCAATTCTTATATATTATTTAATAAATCTCAGTATGGTGACCAAATTCAATTTATTTTCTAGGAAATATCTCATGACAGATATAGTATTATCATCAATGTCCGTTAATAAGCTTGTATTTTAGATGTCCACATTTGATGTAAGTACCACAAATGAATAAAGATCCGCAATTTATTTATAATTTAAGAAAATAAATTGAAAGTGTTTGTGAATTTGTTTACTACGGTCTACTCGTTTGTTTTACTTTAATATAAATAAAAATACTACTGCTATTATTGCTACCGAGCAATATGAACGTGTATTAGGAATGTACTCACAGTACAGGACACTGTACAGAACAGTGACATTAATTTTTGTTGTCGTATCCATTGTGTACAAAGCATTAAGTATCTTAAGTATTGATTAGGCAGAGCTTCCTAGTACCGGACGATTAAAGTACCCCTTGAATTGAGACTGTTCATTGTACTCCCTTTTATTTTGCATTAATTGCAAGTCAACCGCGATGAAAATCGAAATAACAAATGGAGAAAATTTGACCGCTACTATTGTGATACAGGTTTTGCATTCCAAATTCATCCTTTTGCAAATTGTCTCGATCATTTTTCAAATTAAATTCACCCCTTTGCACACCAAGTTCTTCCTTTTGCAATTCATAATCATCCCTTTGCGAATCAAGTCCTTCTACTTTGTTTTCCTAAATTATTATAATAAAATTCAATTCTAATGGAAAGTTATTCTGAAATTCCTAATGTTATTGTACGCGTGTAACAATGAACCTTTGAAAAGTACATTTTTCAAAAAAATATTTAATTAGGTCATCGTTGAAGCTGGTGAAAATAATAAAGTGATCTGTTGCGACGGCAACACCGAAGGTCGAACGTCCCTGGCCATCCCTTGAGCAATTAAGCAATATACCTGCGACAGTAAAAAATGCATCCGAACGAAAATACCCTTCGACCCGACGAACGGACAACACGTGCGACAGACTCATAAATTCCATATTTCACAAAACGGAAAAATTACAACCCGAACTTTCGAACAGTTTCCCACTCCTCATTTCAAGTTCCTTCCGACACACCCATCTCCAATCAAAAACGCTTCATTTCCTCCACCAAAACCCACCATCCACCAATCAACAAAAAAACCGAGGTGACAAGCGGAAGGGCACCTAGAACGTTAGTCAGAACTGTTAGAACTCCCAGAACTCGTAGAACTCTAAGAACGCAGATAAAACGCAAATAACGCATCGCTAAGACCATAGCTGTACTGTAATATTAACCCTTTGCACTCGAGGGCTCCGGAGCGGAGCCATTTAAAATTTGTCTTCAAACTCGAGGGCTCCGCTACGGAGACAATGCAAATAATTTTCAGTTTTTAACATAAGAACAAAAACAAATCGTAAAAATTAGTTATAGGATGTTTCGCTGTTGGTGACAAATGACGTTTGTATCCATAAACAATTAAAAAAGAAATAACATACAACGATGACTTTTCTTTTAATGCTTATATCATGAGCTTACATGTGAATATGATCTTTTCACTAAAATGGCTTCGAGTTGCTGGTAATATGACTCAAAAAAAACTTCGAGTGCAAAGGGTTAAAGTGTACATAAAAGCAACCAGCGACTTCGTTCAACTTAATTCCATTTGGAAACATCGCGTATATACATGATCCTTGCCCGATGAACAAGGACACGCAGTTCCTAGATCTCGTGGGGCCTCATGCAGCGACTGCCTCCTACATTCGCCGGTAGATGGCTACTGAATCGACGCCTTTCTCGCAATCACCTGATCCGTCAGCGATTCCTATATCATGCATACCAACACCGCCCTTCTACGGCAATCTCCGAAGCAATTAGCGAAGAGTATTTGAAGTTATATTCACGTTACTTCACTCTCGAGATAGCTACGAAATGAATTCGATTTGCAAAAGATGAACATAACCTGTAGAAAAATTAACATAACCTGCGAAAGGCTGCATTTATTTTGAAAAATAATGCACACGATCTTCAGAAGGATGACTTTGATTTGAAAAACGGCGAATACGACCTGCAAGGGGATGAATTTAGTTACAAAAAATAGACGAATATGACTCGCGAAAGGACGAACTTAACTCGAAGAAAGGTGAATACGACCGACACGAAAGATGAATTCAGAGTGCGCGAGTAGCAGAACCTGTATCATTCCTTATTCTGCTCTTACTTGCTACTGGATTGTACGAAAATGCGCCTCCTCTAGCAAATTTGATAGCGTTTCAATTTTCGAAAATAGATTCAATGTCCGGAACTAGAGGAACTTCCTCGCATAATATGAAAATGCACATACCTTGGCGCTTTGTCAAGCAACAAATTGCACTTTTTATCGTTCTCGCAGACAACTAGGTTGATCTCGGCTTGGTTGATGATGAAGGCACATGCGTCTGGACCCAGCGTGTCGTAGAGAGGAACGATCACGAGGGAGTACGTGTAGCAGGCCTGCTCGGTGAGGATCCATTCGGGGCAGTTTTGGCTGTAGAGGCCTACGAGGGTGTGGGAGCCCGGCGCGAGGCCGTGACATACCAGTCCTGAACCGAAATTCTTCGCCCTGAGCAGAGTTTCGTTGTAGTGCATCCACTGGTACGGTTTGTTGAGGCCGTCTCGCCAGCCGAGGCAAGGCCCGTTGTCTGCACAATGAATGCAATGGTTACATTAACAGCTTTACTTCGATGGGACAGAAAAATCCGCGGTCCGCGCAACAGGGTAGTAGAGCCGGTTACTGTGGGGTGACCAACTGCTGCGCCCTTTGGTTTGTTTTCGGGCATAATTACGTTACTTTCCACTTTCCCCCCAAATGGGACAAGAGCGTAATAATGATTTTTCTGAAAATTTACAATAAAACTAGATTCTTGTGTACGGATCATTAAGTGCCAAATGGATTACGCGGCTTTTGCTGCCTTACCCTAATTACAGTATCAGAGTGGCCGTGAATTGAAAAAAATGGGATGGAAAGGGGGAGCTCACAGATGATGAATATTAGTTTTTTTAAAGTTTTCGACACTTGAATCAAATTTGCAAAGTAGTAATATTTTTCTTTTTTGTATGTCGAAAAAAGATTTTTTAAGTACACAAAAAATACAAAAGATAAGTGACATAACCTATAAATAAATCATAAAAATTTCAAACACGATTTTTGTTTCACGATTAACGACTTATTCGCGTCGCCAAGAATGACAACGTGACTTACGCAAGTGCTGTATGCATTTTCGGTTAATGCTCTTACTCTTAAGGGCAAGTCTCGTTTTGGATAATCCATTTAGTGAAGCTATGTAACTAAGGAAATAATTTCTTGCGCCCAGAAAAGCCAAGCGAGCTTTTAACACCTTCGCTACTATCGATGAATACGATGCATTTTACATGTATACACGTAAGAAAACTGTGTTACTGTACACTATGTGCAATGAAAATTAGATTTCTCCGTTTAAATTTCAGTTCTTCATAATTATTTATCTTAAGCGAGAATAAACAAGAAGAACGATTATTATGTTAAGAAGCACTGTCTGCTTAGATTTATAAAAGATTAACTAACTGGAATCGATCACAAACTATATTTCATAATAATATAAAATATGTTATAGTTTCTGTTTTTATAATTGCGATTTTGTTTTTTGTTCCTCTGTTTATTATATTTTATATAGTTTATATCCAAAAACATAGATTAAATTGTTTGTTGCACTATATCATCTATTTATTTTATCTATGTTTTTATTTGTCTTATATATTTTATAATCGAAGTTAGATTTGATTGTTCATTTTATCTATGTTTATTATATTTTCTATATTTTATATCCAAAGGTAGATGAGATTGTATAGTCCTCGCACGACAAGGAGGCAATTCTGGGCTTACATTCCCTCTCTTACTAGCTGCCCCCCACTGCCGCAGTTAGTAAGAGGGGGAATGTAAATACAAAGGTGTCTTCTTGTCGTGCGAGGACTATACGTTCTTCTATATCCTATATTTAGTTAATCTATGGTCATCAGTAGACTGCGGATTTTATGCATTTATGATTAAAATGATTAGGTGAAATTTAAGAGAATGAGAACATTAAAAGAATTTAAAGACAACTATGTATCATTTTCAACTGACTGAAATTGTTTAAGGATGGAAGCAATTTCTATCTGACTCACGTTTCTTTCAATTGATGACGACAATTTTTATTTTGCACAAAGATTCGCTATTTAGTCATCAGACTTTATATGTTTTCAAGTATATTTAAATTAACTTGGTGCACTAGAAGTAATAACAAAAAAAGTTTAATATTATCTATGTAAACGTCATTCCTTGCACTACGATTTCTTGCACAACTACGTTGAGTGGCACTTTGTCTTAACAATATTCATAATAGAACCAGACAAATTTTGTTTTCTGTATGTTTTTATCCTCTTTCATTTACAGACATTGATAACAGAAATACCAACCATTCTTCAATACACAAGAAATGAATAGTATTCATGTGTGAAATCTTCGTCACGAGTTTGATTCGTTGTTACGGTGCAAGTGGTTAAAAGTGTGATTGTGTGAGATTGTTTTATTGTAAACATGATTAAATCATATAAGATTTTAATTATCATTTTATTAAATTATCATTAAATCATATAAGAAGGTGTGAGTTAAAAAGATAGTTGAACGTGAATTATTGATTTGTAAAAAAATTAATTTGCTAAATTTTCTTCTAACGATTCGAGGAGAAGATAATTACATTTCATTACTTCGATTATATGGTCCATATTGTTTCGTTTTTATAAAATGACCTCCTGTGGGGCAGGTTGATATTTTTTCTCTGGGGCATGTTGATACAGTGTATAACAGAAGATGTAACCACAGAAAAGACTAAAAAGCAATGTATAAAAGAAAAAAAAGCACAACAAAAGAACAATAAAAAATGCATAAAGAATAAACTAATTAAACAAACAATAAATGTATACGAAATAAAAATGTGTCAGAATCAAAAAATAAGGATTTTTGCATTGTCCACTACATTTACGAAAATGTACAACTAAATAACAAATACGTTGTAATAAACATAATTGGATAACTAGATAATTTCTATTTATTAAGATTATTTAAGAGAGACGAATTTTGTGGCAGCTATGTTTTGCAATCGATGCAGACAATCTTATTGATTTTATATATATATTATTATTATATTATTATTACATTATTATTATATTATTATTACATTATTATTATATTATTATTATATTATTATTATACATATTATATAAGATTTTATATATAATATTAATCAACATTATACAATAATATTGATTTTTGTATCCCGAAATTGATTGGCAAGTGACTCGTTGGCACTAAATTGCAATAAACGTCGGCCAGCGTTCCCGTTAGTCGATGCCGCAGCCGATCGAACTTGATTTCGACGAGTCCCGGTTAAAATAATATCCTGGCTACGCCTGGAATGTGGAAGCGGAGCCAATGATTTTTGGGCGGATCGAGGAGAATACGCATCCACGGCCCGTGATTCGCGGGTGTCCAGGAATGTTAATTGTCGAGAACCGCGCGATCTGCCAACTCGCGGCCGCGGATGACACGGGAAATCGACCGATGCGTAACGGCGACAGATCCGCCGCAGTGGTCTTCGAATCGCTGGGACGCGGGAGAAGGACGCGACTCGAGGAACCGCCGGGATATATGATATTTACGATCGCGACGGGCGTAATCGTTTGATGATTAAAGGCTCCGCCGCACGCCGACCGGCCTAAGTAACATCTTCTTTGGAAATGTCAATCATTCGTTTGCCTTTAAGTGACAGTTTGTTTGAAATCGTAATTTATGCTGTTTTGAATAGACGCGTGGATCTGGGTGGTCTAATTTTATGCGGTCCCGAGGATTGAACTTTATTAATGTGGCCATGCCGAGCCTCCGAGGGTTGTGATCTTCATCTTCAAACGGCGCTGATTGATCTTGTCGCATCGCCTCGGTGTGATATAAGGCTCTTATTACGTCGGAAATCAAGATGAAAGCTGCAGAAATGTCTGCTGGTTTTCTAGTTAATTTAACAGATAATCGAACAAGTTATTCAACTGTACCGAAATACAAAAATTTAAATGATTCGTCGAACCATCGAGAGATTTCATTGATTTTATTTAACATTTTTCCAATTTAAAATTTTACTGTTTAATACAACATTTTCTAAGGGCAAATTATTTAAGAAATTGTATTGTGATTTTTATGGAATTTGTATTGTTGTAGGTTAGAGTTACATATATGTAAAGTTCTCTTTTTCATTAATCCCTTGCACTGTAACAATGAGTCAGTCTTGTGACGAAGATCTTATGCAAAATTCACTAAATATTAATGTTACTCGTTTCTTTTAGATTGAAACACACACACACACACACACACACACACAAAATTTCATTCATTTGTTATCGAAATCTAGGAGGGGAAGTGTATAAAGACATACAAGAAATAATAATTATAATACGAGGGCTTAATATTAACGTGATAATGAATAAAACGAAATTACGAAAATGATAATATATAATATGACAATGTATAATATATAATTACGAAAATAATGAAGATCTGATTAAAATCATTTCAGTTTACAATGTTCCCACGTCATCGACAGTTTCGAATGGAATTAAATAAGGTATTAAGTTAAAATAGTGTGCATAATTATAAACTCAAAAAGTAACATTTATATTGTTACCGATATCCAAACGAAAACTTAACAAAATATCGTATTTGTATATTTCTATTTTCTATTATTTCTAATATAGAAATATACAAATATAATGTTTCGTTAAGTTTCTTCTTAAATATATAGGGTGAAACCGCCTACAGTGCTTCTATACATTTTTACTGATATTTAAACAAAAATCAAAAGAGAGCTATATTAGTATATTTCCACATTTTATATTTCCATTACACTCAAAGTAACTTTTACATTTTTTGTGATATTTAAAACTGAACAAAACACCATATTTGAATATTTCTCTAATAAGAATAATAGAAAATGGAAATATACGAATATAGCTCTCTTTTGGTTTATACATATATATTATATATTCATTCTCTCTCGGAGAATACATACTTTGGAGTAGCAATAGATTCGATGTAGAATTCAGTCCGTAATTTCACTTTCGACGCATGAAGTGAGTAAACGTTGCCTTTTTTAGATCGATTATATAAAGATAATAAAAATATTGTATGATATAGTGTTCAAAGGAAGAACGCAGTTGTCTGCAATGGTATTTGAAGCAAGTAATGACGTTTACTACTTGCAACGAGTTCCAATGGACACTAAAGTCTAAACACAAGTAGACAAGAGATATGTACGCAGATAAAACTTAATCGCGCGCGCGTTCATTTAGCAGAAAATCGACGTTGAACATACTTTAACGTTGAATATATGGCGTGAACCTAATACTTACTACGAGTTTATTATCGTGCTTATCCGCTATTTACCGTGACTTCTGTTCCCCGTCTGGCCTAGTGTTATAGCCTATTCCTGTCAGTTTGACTATTTTCTGTTAATGAATTTCGACTAACTTACTGCTGAAAGTGGACACCGTTCTCTGAATTTATATATAGTGGCCCATAAAAGTGTTCGAACATCTCTTAAATCGCAATGACTTTTTTTTAAAACTGGACTAACAGGCTTGAATTCTTGTTAGATAATAGCGGGTCTAGTCTGCTAGACGATGACCAAAATGCTTTTTTTAAATTTTGCTATTACTTGGAATGAGACAAAAATAAACTCTCGTTTTTAACTTTTTTTATTTGAGCCTATAACGGAAATTTAAGTCGAGCTAGGCGTCGTAAAATTTAAAAAAAATGCAGATTTCTTCCAGTTTTTGACCAAATTGTGGATCAAATTTTCAGTTTAAATTTTTGTTACAGGCTCAGATAAAAAAGTTAAAAAACGAGAATTTTATCCTTTTTTTTTCATTCCAAGTAATAGCGAAGTTAAAAAAAAGGCATTTTAGTCATCGTCTAGCAGACTAGTTCCTCTATCACCTAAAAAAAGTTCAAGTTAATTTAGTTGAGCTTTAAAAAAAATTATTACATTTTAGAAGATGTACGAACACTTTTATGGGCCACAGTACGTTAGTAATTATTCCGAAGAAGCGTTTTGAAAATGTAATTCTTTTATCGTACTTTATTAACGCTAAATATTTTCTCTCACGGTCACCGAAATGATCAAAATACTCCTGCAATAACGTCATTGAATAGTACGATCGACGCGTCAATGATGTAAAGTAAATATTATTTTTAGTTAGATATAGAATTATTAAGAGAAGCGCAGTCTGACAGGAAATAGAAATAGGAAATATACAGGGCGAGTCATTTAACTATATCACCTGAATGTTTTTTGTGAACTACGTGTATAAAAATATGTTTCGAACGAAAACTGTTGCTGGATATAAACAGGAGCGTGCAGGGTAACATGCAACTTCGTAAAATGCAAGGAAACGTACAACATTGATGAAAATCATTTGCATCGTTATTTAATGCAGGCTTTGCACTCGAAATTAATTCTTTCGTAAATCCTGTTCATCTTTTTCCAGTTAAAATGGATCCTTTTGTAAATCGTATTCACGTTTTAATTCAAGGTTATTCATAAAATAACTTTGATGAAATTGACCATCTTTTGGCAGTTTTTAACTTTACTATGAATTTTATTACAAATAATTACAAATGAGTGAGTCATTTGCAAATGGGTGGAATTTCATTTAGAGACAAGTGAACAAGTCAATTTTATTTGCAAAAAGGGGAATGTGATCTACGGAAGTATTAATTTGGGGTGCAAAATAGAGATTACGATCTCCAAAAGGATCAATTTTGAGTGCAAAACTTTTGAATCCCGTCTTTAGATATCTAGAAAATGATTAATGAAAATGAGAATTTGTATAAAGATCCGCAGCCTGATTATTATACAAAGCATTATTATCCCGCACGAAGAGTTAGCGTAAAAAAATGAGACCGGCAGGATGACCTAATATGCTAAGTTACGTCGCCTAAAGTTTTATTTATTCATGGCTTGGAAATCTGCAGCGTTGCAACGTTGCGGATGCAGCGCCCGCGCCGCGCCGTGCATAAAAGCCTTCGCTCCCCAAACTGTTAATATTTCAGAATCCGTTTCTACTCTTTGAACCTGGGACTCGAGTCGCCTCCCTTTCATAAATGCTCGTTTAGATAGTGTACATTCTCTCCGAGCAGATGATGCAGGAGCACGAAGAGAACTGGCAACACCGCGTTGCATTCGATTGCATACTATTAGGCTGCGGCTTTCATGCATTTACGACGTACAAACGAAGAGAAAATTGACCAAAATGTACAGCGCATTAATAACAAGATAAAGTAACTGATGCAGTGTATTAATTTTCGTTGAATTTACGGTTTCATGAATTACTGTTCTTATGAGCTATTACTGTTATGAGTGACTATAAATACATGAGCATCCAGAATATACAGCTTACAGATTGCCTATATTAAAGTTTTGACAATATCAATTACTCAATGTTACCGCTTCGTAATGAAGGTCTGATGGCCGTCTACTTACAAAGGAACAGTTTAGAATGGGTGACCAAATTGTTATAAACAGATACATGTATTACTATGATTTTACTACGATTATACTATCGTTTACTATAGTTTTTATACGTTTTTACTATATTATACTTATCTATTTACAAAGGAACAGTTTAAAATGGGTGACCAAATTGTTATAAACAGATACATATATTATTATGATTTTACTACGATTATACTATCATTTACTATAGTTTTTATACGTTTTTACTATATTATACTTATGTATTTACAAAGGAACAGTTTAGAATGGGTGACCAAATTGTTATAAACAGATACATATATTACTATGATTTTGCTACGATTATACTATCGTTTACTATAGTTTTTATACGTTTTTACTATATTATACTTATCTACTTACAAAGGAACAGTTTAGAATGGGTGACCAAATTGTTATAAACAGATACATATGAGCCGTTTATTTTGAAAGTGGCATAAGTCACTTTTTTTTTTCTTTTAAATGATAACATACCGTTCAATTGTAATTAGTGTTACCATTAACTCGATTTTTTTGAAAAAGTGACTTATGCCACTTTCAAAATAAACGGCTCATATATTATTATGACTTTACTACGATTATGATGTTAGTAGGGGAGAGTTTTAGTGGAACTGCGCGAGCACTTTAACCCATCAATATACATATTGTACTACCATTTGGACTTGGATCTTGGATTTTGTAACTATTGTTTCTATTGTAGCAAATTTACACGCAAAATTTTTGTACATAAAAGTTGCATGGTTTAAAGGGCTACATTATTTAGTATATTAATTTTTTTATAGGTGGAGGCATTCCGGAATTTTGAAGGTTAATTTTGTTTTTTAAGATAGAATAATATATTTTTAATATCAAAATATGGAATAATATCGAATTCGGAGTGAAAAGGTATTGACCTCTATTAGCCCTAAACCGAATAGCTAACGAGTAATTTAACTTTATTTCTCGAAAATTTTCTTCACTTTTCACTGACTTGTGGAAATCTGTGATAAGGTTGAATTTCCAACTTGATATTACGTGAAGAAAATTTTCACACACTAAACACAGGATACTAAAATAATCAGTGTCATTTTCGTTGAATTTAGTTTATTATTATTTAATTTATGTGTTCAACTTTTTTCTATTTCTGTTACATATGATCTTTTTTCAAATATTTTCGTTAATTTATTATAATTGCATTGCAATGTACAATCTGACGGATGATAGACGTCGTGAAAACAATTAGAATATCGAATATAATTACGGATATGGTTAAATGAATAAACATTGTTTTTTACACAATCAAACAAACTTACACTGTCGGAAACAAAAAAAACTTTTCGACACCTTTTCGAACTTGAATAGAGAACTAGATTGATAAAAATGTCACATCGAAATTAATTTCAATGTAAATAAAAAATCATGTTCAAGTATTATCTACTTAGCTTTATTTTTATTCTAAATAAGCGATTCTGAGGCCGAGTTGTGGACAATAATTAAATGTTAGTGACGGAAATCGTAGTATATTCATAACTGGACTGCGGATTTTATGAATTTACAGCAAAAAATTAGTAGTTTCAATTTAATATAGTAGCGGGATTAAATTAATTTAAAAATGTCATTTTCAATCTAATAAAATTATTAAAAAAGAAATGAACTTTTTATTTAATTTCTATTTCTTGCGAACGGTGTAGACAATTTTTATTTTGCATAAAAATCCGCAGTCTATTCATAAGAATAAGAACGCTCTTCTTTTCATGTCTTTATCAGGAACAGAACGAAATAAGTGGAATTTTGTTCCAAAAACGGACTCTTTTAGGCACTGTGCGCTGTGCGCAACCTTGGAATTCGATTCTATTTTCTGTCGTCGAACAGATTGAAATAAAAAGTTGTCGCCAGAGATTCGAATGCAGTATTGTTAACAACGTTTCGAACTGTTACCGTCCCTGGGAACGACAGGTGTCTCGTGTCGCAGTGTCCGCGAGCGTGGGTATCCCGTGCGGTTAAAAATAAAAACCACGTCGCGCGGACCAACAACGTCGTCGCCACGATAAGTACGCGCGAATTTCTGAATCGGCGTGAGCTGGTTCAAATGATTCAAAGGAAATTACGGCTGTTGTCGCATACATAGGAGTTCATTTACTACCGAGCTAGTGGACGCAGATAATAATAACAAATAAAATACAGCAAACGGAAAGACCGTAATCTAAACTCCTAAAAAATATGAGCAGATTTCGAAGAACAAACTGTCATATGCAATGAAATACAGTGGTACGCATATTTATACAGGGTACCCCAAAAATCACTCGCAATCGGGAAATGAGGGGTTCCTGAGGTTATTTGAAATAACTTTTTCCTCAGCGCAAATGCAATCCGCGGCTTCGTTTACGAGTTATTAACGAAAAACGGGGACCAATGAGAGCCGTGCTCGGCTGGCGCGAGGCGGCCGAACCAATGAGCGGAACTGGGCTACGACTGCTGGTTGGCTCAGCTGTCTTATGCCAGTCGAGCTGGCCTCTCATTGGTCACTGTTTTTCGTTAATAACTCGTAAACGATGCCGCAGATTGCATTTGTGCTAAAGAAAATGTTACTTCAAATGACCTCAGGAACCCACATTTTCCAATTGCGAATGACTTTTGGGATACCCTGTAGACTCGAAGTAACTTTTACATTTTATTACTGATATTTAAATAAGAACTTATCAAACTATTATATTTGTATATTTCTATTTTCTATTATCTGTAATATAGAAGTGTAGAGATATGATGCTTTGTAAAGTTTTTGTTTAAATAACAACATAAAAACGTAAAAGTTACTCTGAGTCTACAATTATTCACACCACTGTATGTGGGGGCGAACTTAGTGCGTACAAGAATTTTGCGTTCTTTATATTATTCTGTGCCCAGGGTTTCATGAACTTGCACTCGAAGCCATTTTGTAATCACAAATATCTTCCGTTTCTTTATCAGAAATTTCTTTTGTCTTTTATTTATTTCTTTTGTTTTTTTCTTATTTATTTTAACCCTCATCTATTTAGTGAAAGCAAAAACTCGTTTGTCTCGGTGACTTTTAGTGGGCAGATACGAATAACAATAAATAGTACAAAATTCAAGATAGTTTTTTTAACCTAAGTATTTCCATTTTATATTACTCAGACAAAAGTTAGAATTTCAATTTTAATAGCTTTTTACATATAAACAAATTAGATAATATAAAAATTATTTTTGAACGTGGTATAACAATTTTTGGTAGTGTCTCTGATTGATCACTCGAGTGTAAAGGTGATCCATTGCAGGTCAAAGCGTTTCCTCTCTTTTATTTTAGCATTTTCTATAACATTATATTGAGCGTCCTAGAACTTCCGTTACACTGAAATTGATCGATACACCTGAGGTGATTCGAAATTACAATTTCCTTAACGAAAATGTTGGTTGTAGCTTCGTTAACGAGTTATTAACAAAAAAACATGGACCAATTGGAGAGCTAGTATGGTTGGCGCTTCGCCTTTGCTCCAAACCGCGTCGAGTTCGTTATTGCGCCAGTCGTACTCGCTATTTGATTAGTCTGTGTGTTTTCGTTAATAACTCATTAACGAAGCTGTGGAGAACATTTTCACTAAGGAAAAACTTACTTTAAATCACCTCAGATATCAACCTTCTCCAGGTGCAACAGGAGTTTTGAGACACCCTATATATCGAAGTGAAAGCGAAAAACGTTTTGAAATTTGTGCAGAACTATATCATTATATAATCTTTGATTTTAACACACTTTAAAACACACTTTTTAACACACTCTTCCGTGTTGTATTTTTGCGGAAGAGAAACTTGCGTTACTTAATTTATATGATATATATTAGATATTATTATATATATATATATATATATATATATATATATATATATATATAATAATATCTAATATATATCATATATATCATATATATATATATATATATATATATATATATATATATATATATGATATATATTATTAATATAACTTTTTCCTTAGCGCAAATGCAATCCGTGGCTTTGTTTGCAAGTTATTAACGAAAACAGTGACCAATGAGAGGCGAGATCAGCTGGCGCGAGGTGGCCTTTCATTGGTCAGTGTTTTCGTTTATAAATCGTAAACAAAATCACGGACTGCATACGGTCGATGTAAAAGGTATTCGTACATCTTTTATTAAAACAAAATAACTTTTTTTATAATTGAACCAAGCGATTTAAATTTTTTGGAGTGTTAGAGGGATTAGTTTACTAGACAATGCTCTAAAAATTGTTTTCAACAATTGCAATTCGTTAATATCATAATCAAATTAAAAAATAATGTTTTTTCAACTTTTTTATCTCAGCCTGAATTGAAATTTTATAAAATGGAGCTTGTAGATGTCGGTAACTTAAATAGTGAAATTTTCAGTTGAAAATTTCATTGAAACAATACATATAATCAATAATAAAAGAGAACGAGGTTCGTGTACTCGCGAACTATAACCATGATTGGCACATTGAAAGACTGGTAAATGCCTTTGTATTTTCAACATTTTTACATTTACATCGATCTATAGTAGCAACAAAAGAGAAAGACGAAAAGAAAGAAAGAAAGGAAGAAAGTGGTGAAATGAACTGTTGTTGCAAATCTTTTACAAAACGACGTCACTTGCGTGGTCTTCGTGCTCTTAATTGAAAACGTTCCAATTGTCCCCAACTGTTCTAGCATTGATTTATATGTCATTATTTAAATTAATTTCAGCCGTAATATCGGTTGCAGAACCAAAACAGTTTCTAAAAATTTGTGTCATGTTTGCTAGCAAGCAGTTTCTGGTCTGTTAACAATAGTTGCTAGTTCAGAAAATATCTTCTTTCGGTTACATGGTATTGCGACTTGTTTCCTTTCGTTGAATAGTAGATTCCATGATTTGTCAATACCTTTATGCTCAGTAAATGAATTTAACATTAAACCTACCTAGAGGTCTGAAAGTGATTGTGACAAGTAGATTGCGGATTTTATACATTTATGGCAAAATTAGTTGGCTGTAATTTAAAATATTATAAGGATTAAAGGAATTTAAAAACGCCAATCTACTATTTTCGATCTATTAAAATGATAAAAGAAACAACGAACGTGTTATTTAGTCTCTATGGCTTGCAATTCATGCAGATAATTTCTATTTTGCATAAAAATTATGGTCTAGTGATGTGTTATTCTATAAGAATGATAAAATTGGATTTCTTTAAACATTTGGCCACTTTTGTTCCAATGTATGCTTGGATCAATAAATCTATTCAAATGTATCCTATAAAATGTGATCTTATAACGTCAACAATCTTAAATGAAAAAAATGTAAAATTGACCTGCATAGTAGATTCAGTGTTAATCAACTAAAAGCATATTACCACGTTCTTTTTTATATCTGTATACTAAAATAAGAAGGGAATTTGTAAAACGCTTCTCGCTAAATAAATCGTCGCAAACTGATGTTCGCCGTTCATTGAAGCCAGAAGATCAGAAACATAAAGATAACTGTGTCTTGCTTAAATTTCAGTGGCTGAAATTGAGAAAACGAAACCAGCATCTGTAGATTTTAAAACGAAACATACTAGATAATAATAAGTAATATCGAACACACATATGGTTCTCACGCGAAAAGAAGGCACCTTCGTCTTCACATTCCCCCTCTTACTAGCTGCGGCAGTGGGAGAGCGGGTAGCTAGTAAGAGGGGGATAATAATCCTGCATTTGCTACGTGAACCATCCGGTTTAAAGCTTTAATAAATAAAATAAAATTTACATAAATAAGTAACACATAATACACGCGCAACTGAAACCATAACTCATCATTTCTTAAGTTTATAACCGCTACTATGTCTACCTAAGCTTCTAAATATGGATTTCATTCGCTTCGTTGAAATCAAAATAAAATTTGAGCAAATGAAGATATAGAAAAAACAAAAATTGTCTCGTTCTATTAGAGAAATTATTAACACTGAACCTACCGAGCATTAATGCTATAAAATTTACGTTGCTTTATAAGAATTACGATACTGAATTTTGTTTAGACTTCTTCTCATTCTTATTCTAATGTATGCTTGAATAAAGAAATTTATTGTACCATTTCCTACGAAAAATATAACCTTACAATTTCAACAATTTTAAAGTGAAAAATGTGAATCGGTGATTTTGATCATCACGGTAGGTTTAATGTTAAGAAGAAATGTAACGTAATTGCGAAAGAAATAGTTTAAGGAGTTAATAAAGCTTATCATCGTAACTGCGAAAGAAATAGTTTAAAGAGTTAATAAAGCTTCCGTTGTTTGGTAGCGAAATTCTAACTAGAAATAAACTAAGTAAGTAAATAACAGCTGCACGATATGTATGTGTAAAATTGAAATTATGTTTCGTCGTCTTGTGGCCACTATTGTACGTAGGTTTCTAAATATGGATGCTATTCGTTTCTCCTAAATCGGCACAAAATTTGATTTCTCCGTGATCAGTAGACTGCGGATCTTTTGTGGGCAATGAAATTTGTTAAGTCAATTGCGAGAAACAAAAATTAAATGAAAACGTTTCTTTTTCTATTAATAATTTCAACAAGTCAACAATAGTGCAACAAGTATTCTTAAATTCGTCCAATATCCTCTCATTTTTATATTTCACCTATTCAATTTTGTCAAAATGATTGATTGATCTAGGATTGATTTAGGAATGAAAGTAAACGACGACATCCAAGAAACAAAAATAGCCTCGTCCTGTCAGAGAAATGATTAAGAACGATGAAGTGCTAATCAACGTAGAATTGTGAAAGAAACCGTAGTTTAAGGAGGGGAGATTCGTGTGAAGCGTTCGAACGAGAGGTGATATTTGTTAATTTTTTTTATAACGTAAGATCTCTATGATATTTATCGCCACTTTGCATATACATTCTTTATACATCCCAGTCGATGGCGCGCAGTCTAGAATTTTTTTCCTTCGATTTAAAACGAAAAATCGAATGACATTTTTTTCGCAATAGTATTACGCGTCGTTTGAACTAAACAAATGATCTTCGTCACAAATTTCTAGCTTAATTATGCAATAAACATAGTTCAAATAATTATTATTACGAAGGTGACCAATTCATACGACGAAGAACTTAGAGTTATACATGTACATGCATCGATCCAGCTCGATCGGTTAATTATTTGTTGAGAAATTCGAGGAGTGCCGTTTCGAGAAAAATGGTTTCGAAGTTTTGTGGTTTCTGTCACCGTCGACGCGACAACGAGAAAATGTATAGAGAACGTTTCGCACGACATTCTCGCAACGCAAAAGCATCGATTCATGCGAGAAGAATAGAATCGATCTTTTTGACCCGTCGCACGAGTCTCTCCCCTTGACGGGTTAATAAAGCTTCCGTCCGTCTGTCAGCGAGGTCCAAATAAATAAGTAACAGTTATAAGACGCGAAATGAAAATTTATCGTCAGAAATTTACGAGCGCTACTGTAAATGTCATCGTGCACTACCGCAACGCTGAAATAATGATTGCCACGAAAACCGGATTTCTGGCCGATCGCGCGACGGGACGAGACGGGACGCGACGGCAGGCCTCAGCGAGGGGATCCTCGGTCTTATTAGTCGACAGTGTCCGCGGCGTCGCGTGTTTGTCATGCGAACGCGACCGTAGCACAGCAGCCACTTGCCAAACGGTCCATTACGCGGTCGGTCCCGAGGCTCTGCTCGTTTATTTAAAACGCGCCGCGCTATTCCGCGGCCATAAAGCGGCCAGCTCGGACTTACTAGACTCTTTGGCGCCCCTGCGGAAGGCATCGTACAGGGTCCTCGTGTCCTCGTGGATGTAGCTGACGAACTTCCCCTCCTTGCTGTCCTTGTAGAACCTCGACACTCTGATCAGGTCGGTGCCCTGCAAAACGTTTATCACACGTGAGATCCACCCGGTTCTCCTTCTCCGGTTATGTAACGGAATGCCAAGTGCACAGGGTCTAAGTATAGCGAGCGCGTGGAGCGGGATGGACGCGTAGGGGATCGGAGCTGTCCCGAGGGACCCGTCCTCGGGGTTGAAAAGGGAACCGATCGCTTCCTGGTCTCCCAGCTGCTCCCATCAACGACGACGTTTCAATCTCCTCGCCGATGCCAAGTCGCTTGTGCAACTAGTCTAGCCACCCACACACCTCCCAGCGAACCCACCGAGCGGTTCGGGGATTTCGACGAAGAATGCTCCGAAGTCGGAGCGCACCCTTAATGCTCGCGATCACCGGGACCACCCTCGGCACCGCCGACGGATGATTATAACGTCGTCGATGACGATGCGAACGATTGGCCCGCTTCGAGGAACCGAAGGTCCCTCGGTCGAACGGTCAACGGCGGACACCATGGACACTCCACCTTGACTGTATCAGACTGCTCGCTGAGGTCGATCGGTGGTCGAATGGGTTCCGGGGCGAAGCAACTCGACGACATAGTATCGGGCCGACCGGTCCACGGACCGACTGATCCGATCACCTGAACGATTCCGAGCACGGGGACACGCGATCACTTCGAACGAGACGGGCCCGCACGCCCGCGAGGCTCACTTCTATTCACGAGACTTTGCCTTCGGATTACTTTGCCTGTCAGAAGTGCTACTAATGGTACCGCTACCGCTTGCTACCGCTGCTCTGCCGCTGCTGCTGCTGCTCCACCGAGAGGAGCGGCTGCTATCAGTAGCTCGCGCATAAGACTAGCCGCTCTCGTCCATCCTCTACGACGATCTTCGACTATATTTAAATATAGTGGACCGAGCTGGTGGTGCGAGCGTCGTCCTCGGCAGCTACCGAACTCGTTGGACGATCGCCAGCCGCGAAAAAAATCGATCGACATCGGTCTTTGACATCGGACGGGTCACACGATCGAGATCGTCGCGTCTGCTACTCGATGAATGGAAACAGTCGTTCCGCCACCGATTACCACAGAAAGCGTTCTTTCTTCGAGCGTTCTTTCCTGTTGCTTCGGACACCTCGGAGCTTATCGATTGTGCGAAAGCAGCTTGAGATCTTGGGAAGCTTGGGATCTTCAGCGTAGATCTTTGTACGAGCCAAGGGCGATTTTTAATAGTTTTAGGGACTGTTAGAATGTTGTTGTTTTGGGAATAAATTGAAGGGGTTGCTATTGCAAGATGAAAGACATGGCAAGGGTATGGTCGATTCAATGAGAGACAGTGAATGGAAACTAGTGTAGGTAGGCAAAATGATGGGTCTGTTGACACTAAACCTACCATCGCGAGTCAAACGACCGGTTTTGATTTTGGAATAATTGGTGTCATAAAGTCGCTTCCATTCAAAATTATTGTATATGTTTCTTTATTCAGGCGGACACTGTTATACAAATTCTGAAAAATTTGGATAAATTCTGTCTTGTGATTCTTGCGAGGCAACATTTTGTTAGTCGTTTTTATAACTCGATAGGTTTAGTGTTAAAACAAGAGTTAGGCAAAATTTTATTGGCGGATGAGAGATAAAGAAAAACAATTGATCTACATAACAATTTATACGACCAAAAATTTATCTACGTAACAATTTATCGGAATAAAAATTTATCTACGTAATAAGGTATCCGAATAAAAAATCGATACAACAATTTGTTTAGATAACAATTTATCCGAATAAAAATTTATCCATGTAACAATTTACTCGAATACAAATTTATCGAGATAACAATTTATCCGAATAAAAGTTGGTCGATGTAACAATTTACTCGAATAAGAATTCATTTAGGTAACAATTTATCCGAATAAAAATTTATCCATGTAACAATTTACTTGAATACAAATTTATCGAGATAACAATTTATCCGAATAAAAGTTGGTCGATGTAACAATTTACTCGAATAAGAATTCATTTAGGTAACAATTTATCCGAATAAAAATTTAATCGAATTTATTTGCCCTGGATTTATTCGTAAAATATTCGATTCGTATCGAAATGGTGGAATACAAATTATTTTTCTCGAAGGTTTACCGATTCGCGTTTCTTCCACGTTTACTTTTACAATTTATTTTGTTTTCGAATGTTGCGTCAGCAAGTTTATTGTTTTTGGATAGATTGATCATTGTTGCATAACTAATCTTTCTACGGCCGCAGAGGGAGGCATCGTATATTCGATGATTCATGTTTACAGCACGTGCGTTTGTTTGGTTGCTGTCATCGCATCGTAAACAAAAACAAGAAGCAAACGCACACACAGTATATCATCGGCAGAGTAATAGAAATTGAAGTGATTCTGATTCTGAATGTAGTGTACAGTCGCTCGAGAAAAGTATGTTGACAACTTCCCAAACAGAATAACGTCTTTGAAATAGGACCAAACGACTTGAAATTGTTTTGCAGATGTTAGACCGACTAGTTTACGCGACTGGTAAATCGCGATTGGTAAATCGCGACTGGTTGCAACGATAAAAAGATTTAACGTTCTTTTCAATTCTTTTATCCGAGTTTAAAAATGCGTTTTGTAAGAACCCGTTAACTTCTACGCACGCTCTTTTGCAAAATAAAAGAAAGCATTTATGTTATACAAAATTAATATTTCTGATTTAGTATTAAAATAGAAAATTTTACTCTAAAATAAAATTATATAGAGATCCGTAGTCCTCGTATGGACTTAAGTCAGGGCTCGGAATTAACCAGCACGTAACAAGAGGATCGCGTGAGCTACGCCTTCTGATTCCTATCACGCGTCTCGCTCTCCGGTGATGCCTGGCACAAAACATACATATACTACTCACCTACACACATATACTTCTAAAGAAGAAAGAAAGAGGCGACCACGGGGAGCGACCGGAGTCAGGAGGCGCAGCCCTCGCGATCCTCATGTTGCGTGCCGGTTAATTCCGAGCCCTGACTTAAGTACAGGGAAGACAGAAATGAATTCAAAAATTTAATCATCTTGTGCAGATATCTAATAAGTTTATTTTCATATTCTTTTTGTATATTTTAAGATTTCAATTTGTTCATATTAATTGCGTGCTCCGAGTCGGAATGAAATAAAATCGTCCGAACAGGTGCGTTTATTTCAAACAAATTTTAAAACGAAACAAATTGACGCGAGTTCGGTGCATCTTCAAATTGTGCCAAGGCACGGAAACGACAACACCTCAAACACCCTCTGTGCGACTAAAGAGAACGTATAAACAAGCTTGAAGCTACCAGAATCGGTACACGAGGTTGTTTGACAGTGTGTCCGAGGAATGAACGGATTGACAATTCGTGTTTACACGTCGGAACTTTGCACTTTGGAACAAATGGACGCAGTGGGTATGCGATTCCTATTCTTGAAAACGAGAAGGTATGTTCGAAGTTGTTTGAACAAACTTTTATTTTTCCACATCCTAAGCTGATGTAACAGGATGCGAGACGGCGTGAAGTCGGAGCGATATTGCGATACTTTCACAAAAATACTGAAAACTGGCTGACCTTTCATTTTTGCATGTGACGAGTATGCTCGCATGAAACGATAGTGATTTTTCAGTTACGACAAGTATACTCGTCACGTAAAAAGATTGAAACCAAATAGACGACATAAAAAATGAAAAGATCTACTTGACTGACAAAATTGAGATTTATAAAATATTTATTTACATTCTTTTATAGTGCATTTATATATTCATCAGAATGCGATCAATATTGTCTTTGAATGCGGCGAAGCGTCAGGGAAATGTATGGAACGATGCGAAAATGGCTGAAGCCATAAAAATGGTCAGCGAAAGGGAAATGGGTGCTTTGAAGGACTGGCTCGTATTCAGTGTGCTTGTACCGAGTTTAACACATGAATGCTTGTGGCTATTTTAAACAAATATTTCTCATTTAAATTCCTTTCAAACGTGATGTAACTAGAGAATTTAATTCATATAAAGGAAAAAATATTATATTATAAAAATTCCTTTTGGTGTTTATGAAAATAATTATTTTTTTTATTAAATTTTTACTTAATTGCGTATTCGATATAAAATCATAATCAAAGTGCTGAAGTAAGTAAAAAAAATAAATTTTTAGGTGCTACATTTGAGTACCAATATTATGTTTGATGCACTTTTCCATTTTTTGAAGCTACTTCAGTATTAACAATTATTTATAATGTTAGAAACGTATCATCATTATTATCATTATTATTATTCTTTATTCTCTTGGGGCTTGTATACTCAATTTAATCTTTTTTGTGTGCTTTTGCGCACGCTTATTACATTTTTAAAAAATTTGATTATGTTATAAAATATGTATATAATGAAAATAAATTATATAAACTTAAATTATAATAATATCTCTACTTACAATAAACGTTCTATATATAAACAAATGATTGTTTCTTATAATTAAACAACGGATATCTTTATGCAAAATAACCTTTTGTTTATACATTGTATGAAATTAGAGCTACATGAAAATGTATTTCGTCTTTCTACAGTTTTAATTAATTGAAAGTAACATGACAATGTTCTTAAATTCTTCCAATATTTTCGCTATTTTATATTTCTCTTCTTAATTTTTGTAACAAACGCATAATATCCGCTGTTCACTTATAACATATGCATGCATTTCGTATACTTAACTATATCTTTAGTAAATGTAAAATCAATATAATGTATGTCTTGTATGTGTTTTATCTATTTTTATAGCAATTTTATATGTTTTCACTTAATTTCTAAATTCTAATTTCTACGTTCTGCTGTATTAAATAATGTTAGAAATATAAAACTGTTGTACTCTGAATCGTAAATATGTGACGGCCTACAAAAATCTTCTATTGTGATTGTTTTATAAAAATGACATACGGAAAACAAAACGATATTTCATATTCGACGAATTTTATCTAAATAAAGTGTCTAAAAGAATGCGTTATTCTTTCGAAGTAACTTATGTATATCGAATTCACATATTTCCTTATGAAGCTCGATAAACGCTAAAGCCATAATTTACGCAGCAAGAGTTAGGGTGTTCGCTCACCGGAAGTAACACGGACTGAGCATCGAGAGGCCACAGTGGTTTCTCTGGTTTTGGTCTGGATGCGAAGTAAGCCGCAATTCCGGTCACCACGAGAACACCTGCAGCGCCGCTTAGGTAAGGCAGGTAGTCTTCGAACTGCGACTGAAACACTTCATATGCGAGCAGTATTTTATTATTATCATCTTTATTATTACTATTGCTATTGCTATTGCTATTGCTATTGCTATTGCTATTGCTATTGCTATTGCTATTGCTATTGCTATTGCTATTGCTATTGCTATTGCTATTGCTATTCCTATTCCTATTCCTATTCCTATTCCTATTCCTATTCCTATTCCTATTCCTATTCCTATTCCTATTCCTATTCCTATTCCTATTCCTATTCCTATTCCTATTCTTATTGCTATTCCTATTCCTATTCCTATTCCTATTCCTATTCTTATTCCTATTCCTATTCCTATTGCTATTGCTATTGCTATTGCTATTGCTACTAATATTATTGTTGTTGTTGTTGTTGTTAGTATTACCATGATTATTATTGTTGTTGATATTTTTATAGTAACATTTTGTTATGCAGTACTTCTGAAAGAGACTCGTGGCTGGTAAAAACGAGAAGGGGGTGGGAAGGGAGATGTAGTGGAAGTAATGTACAATATACGGAGCAGATTCTGTCTGTATATCTGTATATTTTTATTCAGCTGTTTTGGAAATACTATAAATGAACACTTCAATTTAATATATTATATATTTAACCAGTTTACCAAACATATTAATCACAAAACTGAACAATAAAAGAGCATAGCCGGATAAAGTGGTCAAATGTGTCCCTCGATCAGATTGACTTTTGTTTAGACTTTCGATAGGTCATTGATTGAAAACCTTCTCAGTCAATTTTTAAGCACTTACCTCCACCACAAAGGTAGTTACAGGGAGAAATCGGATTAACAGATGATTCCTAATTAACTGATGTCTGACAAACTTTAATTTAAGCCATCCATTTATTTTTTCATTTTTGGTGGTTTTCAATCTTTTTGATTTTGTTTAGCCCTTACGAAAAATCCGAGAAAAATACACAGTAATAATCATACGTAGCCCTATTAGGATAAAAATGTGATTGTGTATAGCATCTGCGATAATTAAAATTTCTATTTAAAATCTAGTAGGTACAACTTAAATTTCTACAAAAATACTGTTATAATATATATTTTTATTAAAGATAGAATTTTTCCATTGTTATATACAAATATATACGTACTTACTTGTTAGCCCTGGCCAAGTTATTTTAACAGAAATTTAAGTTACAGCAGATTTTGGATAGAAATTTAAATTATAATAGATTTTAAAAAGAAATTTTAATTATAGTTGTTTTTTAAATGGAGGTATAGATTATGATAGATTTTTAATAGAAATTTAAGTTATATTAGAGTTTTAACAAAAAGTTAAGTTATAATATAAGTTATATATTTTAATAGAAATTTATACATATAAATTGAACATATTAAAATAAAGGAAGTACAAATGCCATATGCAGTATGTAGTACGTAGTACACTTTGTAATATAATATATGTTTATAATAATATTAATAATAATAATAAAACGCATAGGTCATCTTGCATCGTGACGGGTATAAAAAGCAGAAAGACCATAATGGAAAACCTGTAACATTGTGAAAAATGCAAAAGGACATCTATGTCAACGAAATGGGCATGTATACTATTACATTATGCATTATCATTGTAAGCAATTGCAATGAAATATGGATATTGTGTATCTACTATTGCGTTGATATAGCTATTGCCTCCTAGATACGAATCGACATTGGAACGAGGCGGTAAATCGATGAAACATCAATTTTAATGACGTCCGTTGGAAGTACACACTGTTATTTAATTAAGTTATCGTACTTCAATATTCAATTTCACAGATACGAACTCGCAAAGTGTCATACATAAAAATGAAGTTGAATTATTTGAACCTTATTGAACTTTAATTATATTTTCGTGCAGAACTAAAATCGGATTAAATCAATTTTATCTGTTTCTTTATGAACAGAGATTGCGTATCGAATGTGGGACCATTTATACAAAATAAGGAATACGATTATTTATGACAAGCTAGTATAATATAAATAATTATAAAATACTATAATAAATAACAATATAAAAACATCCGGCACTATTTGCAAGTGTCCTTATATTCATAGATACAATAAAGAAAAATTATACTTCATTTATATCGATCCGAATGTTAATGTTTATCTTTTTCAGTATTTTTGTGTCCAATATTTATTTGTTCCGGATGGAGAGAAGGGAAGTTGTAATTACTGTCTCTGTTGAGTGGCATTGAGCAATCTCTCTTACCTACGATCTAATTTTAAAAATAGCTTTAATGTTTCTCGCTTTATCCAGCTTTCGACGAGATGATAAAAGTATGCATCAGCTATATTATACGAGTGCTTGATTTCTTCTAGACTCTTTCAAATAAATCGTTTCCGTAAACCACAGCTGACTGAGAAGATGAGTGTATATTGCGAGTGTATTCGTCGAGGACAAATATATGTGGACACATCCTTTAAAACGATATAACTTATAACGTTTCTAAATTTGGACTAAATGACTTGAATTTTTTTTTAGATGATAAAGGAACTAGTCTACTAGATAATGAATAAAATGCTTTTTTCTAATTTCTTCTTTTTTCTTAACTTTTTTATCTGAGCCTATAGTAATAGAGAAAGTAAATAAAGCTATCAGAAGCTATAAGAATCACCTTTTAAATTAGCGATCTAACCTCTTTTTAGATATTTAAAGAACTAGTTTACTAGACAATGTCTACAAATTTTTTTCAACAATTGCAATTGGTATTTCCGAATGACAAAAACAAAATTAAAAAATTGCGTTTTTTAACTCTTCTATCTGAACTTATACCTGACCATGTTTCTTTTTTCTGTTATGAATTTTTCTGTTAACTATTTTGTAATGTCCGAATGTTTTAAAGTTACTAACTGTATGTCGACCGAAACAAATTTATTCACAAAATTTCCCATAAACGTATCTTTATAATAACAATAAGTTTGCGTTTCTAATATTAATGAGTTTCCATTGTCCGATTGCTTACAAATTTTGTACGTATCAATTTGTCACTAAATGTCTCAGTTTAGAGAGTTAAAAATTCCCTCAAAAATCAGAAGTCGAAATATAAGAGCCACTCCAGTGCTGAGATTGCGCGACTGTGAATTCAGATTACAAAAATAGTGTAAGTTGGAGCAATTTAACATTTTGATTTGCTTAGGCCCTCGAAGTTGAGTGGAATGGGATGAAAAAAACCCTAGTCTCAGCACTTCAGCTACCGTAAGCCAATTAACGGGCTCTTTAATGACTGTGCTATATTCAGAAGAAGCTTAATCATTCTCTCTTAAATAATAATCTCAAGAGAATTCATTGACATGGAATGCGTCCTTCATTTTCCCAATTTAATTTGTCCCTTGGCATCGGATTGACACAATTTCATGAAAAATCAATATACCAGCGTGATAAAAGATTAAATATGTGAACTCTCGTACTAAAAATGAAAAATTGTGGTAAGTTATAATAAGATTATTCGCATTCTTTGTAAATAATCAATTGATCTATTTATAATAACTAGACTGCGGATCTTTATGCAAAATAAAAAATTTCCAACAAGTTTGTAAGAAATATAAATTTTGAATAAAAATAAACTGTTTCTTTTAATAGTTTCGGTAAGTCGAAAACGGTGTCACAATATTATTAAGTAGTAATTTCTGTTGCTAGAATAAATATAAATGTCAACTCTTTATGCGAATGTCTCTCGAGGAAAAGAAGACCTAAATCATTTAATTTGCCAATCTTTATGTGTAACAATTATTGTGCAGACCCAATTAAAAAATCAAGACTACCTAAAATGTTTCAATCGGCTCTGCTAATAAAAAAATTCAAATAGTAGCACAAACACGCAAGCTAGTAATAAAACTGTAACGAGGTCAGACTAACTTTGCATGCACCAAATGTACAAACTTTAATATATGTATATGTTTCAGATTTAATGATATAATTTCTAATGTAAACCAGGCTTAAATCTACAGTAACGTTATTCGATGTAACAAATAAAATTACGTGGGAGACGTGCCACTTTTTTTGGCACGTCTTATCCTTTGTATTCTCTTTTGAAGAAGCAAAACATCGATTTTTTATTGCATTTTGCAAAAGTGCAATATCTCAGAGATGGCGTTACAAAAATTGTACACTTCTATTTTAAACAATGATGTTATAGTATTTCGAGCAATGTGATATACTATAAGAAACGTCATACATTACGAAACTTTAAAAGGATTTTCTCGAAATAATATTTTGTAAATTGACTTCTATGATTTCTCAGTTTTGTCAAACTTTATTTATCTTTATTTCTCGTACTAGCATTATGAAAGTAAATGCAATAGTTAATAATATATTAATTGCTTAATATAATACATAATATAATATAATATATGTATTATAAAATATATAATTTATATATTTTATAATACATAATATAATATATCCGAAATGATGAATTAAAAGAATTATGTAATAAATTAACATACTAGACTGTTTCTATTTTTGCCGTTATTTATAGTCTAGGATTTATGCATTTACGATAAAAAAAGTGTAGACCAAATGCAAAATAACAAAAACATTTGAAAAATTAAAAAATATTGTTCTATTAGTGTCATTAAAATTATTAAAGAAACAAGTTGAAGACAAATGTTATTTTTCATAAAAATTCGCAGTCTACATATCACTTTTGACTAATTAACATCATCAAAGACACCAAAAATTCCCAAATGGCTCCAGGTTCTTGCAGCAGATGCAGGACATGTTAATTTCGCATAAAGACCCACAGCCGAATAATTATGTAAACGTCACACCCTATTGCCACGAAGAATTTCCAACCATGTATATAGTCCTCATGCGACAAGAATGTATCTCCGTGTTTACATTCCCCCTCTTACTAGCTGTCCCACTGTCGCAACTATAGGCTGTTAGCGACCGCCATTGATCTTTACCACCGTTTTCAGCCACTAGCGACCGATAGTTGTGGCAGTAGGAGTAGCTAGTAAGTGGAGGAATGTAAACACAAAGGTGTTTTCATGTTGCATGAGGACTATACGTACGCAAAATTCTAAATATTATCTCAACATGGTGTACTCAGAACACGAAAACTTTGATATATTACTTTTTTTTTTGATTAATTAAATCTTTTAAAGAAAGAAATAATTTTCGAGTGACTGTTGCTTTTTTCAATAGTTGCAGGAAATGAATCATTTTAAAATGACGTTTTTGGGAGAAACGAGCATAGATATATTACTTTTAGGCAACTGAAAGTACAGGTCTTGCATTAAAAATTAATCCTTTTGTACATCATATTCAACTTTTCGCAAATAAAACTAACCCCTTCACGGATCAAAATTGCCGTATTTTATTTAATTTAAAAATTTATTCTGAATTTATAAATTTATTACAGAAATATTATTTATAGAAATATATACAATTAATCTGCATTAATCTTCATCGATCTTCAATGATTGTCTATAAAATGTTTTCGATTTATAAGTTTAATATGAATTCGATTGCAAATAATTACAAGTAAGTGAATTTTATTTTCTACAAATGAATTTATGATTTTTCTACGCAAAATCTATAAAAGGATAAAAAATAATGTACGAAAGGATTAATTTGGAGTGAAAAAGGTTAAATATAACTGTATAACCTTCGCACTCAGAAAAAAGTCATGTCATTCGGCAATACAATACTACCGCAGGCTGACAGGGGCATGTAGGGTAATCTGTCCAATGAATAAGCACCTCCCAGTGAACGAGCATATTTCGTATTATACAAAAAAAAGACAACGTCTATCATACCTTTTCCACATTACAATTCATAGAGTACTTCAATCGTACACATAAAAATTCCTTGCAGATGTCATTTTGTTTGTATTTATAATATCTTTCAAATTTCATTCATTTAATTAGCAGTTGTCTTAACACATTATCTACCGGCGATGATTTTATAATTCCCGAAAGTCTATTATTACAGTTACAACTTGCTTAATAATTTGCATAATGGTACCAAATGCAGACTTTGCACTCCAAATTAAACCTTATGAAGATGATATTCAACTTCGCATAAATCAAATTCATTCTTTTGCAAATGAACTTCACTTATTTCATATTGCGAGCTTTGTAAGCACAAACACCGAAAGCCTTCTAAGCTTTTTACCGTGTTAAACTCCGACTACTCGTTTTTCTGGTAAACGGATAAAATAGGCAATCTCTCTTGATAATAGGTAGCAAATAAACGTAGACAATGACAAGGAAAAGAAGCCCGTAGAGTGCCGTAGTCAACGTACGGGAGACCGAGGACGGCTGTAACACTTTCATTTTAGAACACGATTACACATAAACTATTGTATTGGGTTGACAACTAAATAATTGCCGATTTGTTCAATGAAATAAAAAATTTTGTTTTACTTGGAATGAAGTTTAATCTGTAATGTATTTTCCATTTTGTTCGATGATCTTTTGCCATCTCTCCGACAACTTGAAAATTCCACGCTCGTAGAAAGTCTGATCCTTTTCGGCCAAAAACTGAGTTAAGTGAGATTTTACAGCGTCATCATCATTAAAAGTTTTACCACGAAGGGAGTTGTCCAGGGATCGAAATAAGTGGTAATCCGATGGCGCGAGACCAGGGCTATATGGTGGGTGTAACATCAATTCCCAACCAATATCCATCAATTTTTGCCGAGTGGACAAAGACGTGTGCGGCCTAGCATTGTCCTGGTGGAAAATGACACCTTTACGATTGACAAATTCTGATCGCTTTTCCTTGACCGCTGCATTCAATTTGTCCAGTTGCTAACATTCACGGATAATACAAAATAACATAATAATAATAATAATAATAATAATAATAATAATGTTATAATATAACATTTACGGATATCATAAAAATGGGAGTGAGAGACACCTATAATTGAAATCGGCAATTACTTAGTTGTCAACCCAATATTTACATCGAAAATTATTGCCTTTATCTACTTATCCGAGATTATTCAGTTACAGTGGTTTAGTTGTATATCAAGGAACAGCCAAGTTATTAATAAAATATGGGAAGCGGGTCAAATGTAACAACCGACCCCGACCTCGGAACAGTTGTAACATAGCACGGCATTCTTTACATGCCCAGTCATTACAGTCACAACATTGGAAACGTTTCTCATTAAATTTGCTTGTCCTGCAAGGTCCCTAGCCATTTTCGTACGCTTTTATATCCATGGTTCCTCTATTAGCTTTTCTAATTTTTGTACGAAGCATTCTAAAAGTTTAATTAAGATATTAAATTGCAACAATTTTAAATGTATTAGTTAACCTAATAAATGTAGGTGCTTATTTCAGTTGTAAGCTGAAGAAAATTAACCGTAGAAATTCGTTACAATCGTTCCCGACTGCACTTTCAAACTTTGTATATGTATTATCAAACTTTATTACAAATTGTTATTTATAAGATGCTTATTGATGCAAAGCAACCATGGGCATTTCTTTAGGACATGTAAAATTAGAGATTTGAAACAAGAACGAAGAATACATTTGCTACGATAGCACTTGTATCATAATTTTAAAGCTGCAAGGAAAGTTAGCTTTCAGATATCGAAAAGTTATTTCCTTCCTTATGCAGATGTATAACAGTAAATTCTGCCTAATTGACGCTCAGCTTGGAAACAAAAATGGACAATTTGGAAAGAAGAGGTACGTCAGTAACTATAAAAACGAGCCGCAAGGCTCGAATAATCGTACCTCCTCTTCCCGAATTATCCATTTTTGTGTACAATCTAAACGTCAATTAGGGAGAGTTTATTTGGTATTTACGACAGACGAGTCCAAATGTCATTCTACATTATATGTATATCTGAACCGTGTAATAACATCTGTCAAGTATTCTGAGATTATTTAACGTGTTACAACCGTCCCCGTGTTACAACCGTCATCGGTCTATCCTATTCGCAAATCGATTAAAATCATCGAATCGTTATCCCGGAATCCACGGAACTGGTCGCGACAGCGGGTCTCGATGAAAACCAGAGGCTAGAATAAAATGAGAAGCGAATTTCCACATCGACGGAGAAAAAACCGTGAGTGCGAGACGCGTGCGAGAAGGGCGGTCTACGCGAATCATGCGTCAGACTTCCGAGCAACGCGGCGCGTTCTATCAAATTAAAGCGCACGTGAAACCCGAGCCGTTGGCGTCTGCATACCGTGGCGCGTCGTATGTACTTACTGTTAAACTAATTTGCAGGCTCGTCCCAGGCGAACAACACCTTCGCGGACTTGACCGATCGGATCCGGCACTCGTTCGAAACGGAAAAAAAATCGTCGCGGCCGGCCCGTGCCAGCGAGGAACTAGGGTCAGATCCGCGGCATGACGACGACGGCACCGGTAGCACGCGCTGCGGCTTTTTACTGGCGTCGTGCAGCGCCGTGACGTAAGCTCCCGAATCGATGTCGCCCACTGCAACGACCCTTGCTAGCCACCCCGTGCTTTCCCTTGGCCGCAGACACGCAGGCGTGATCGAAAACGGCCGAGTAGTGAAAGTGCAGCCAGCTTTTCGCACACACGCTCTCTAACTCGTGATCCTATCTTTCCACGATTCATCGATCATGCCAGCTGTCTGGGCTAGATCGTCACCGGACTGCGGATGTTCGCGAATCTACAGATAGGACGTTTAGGGGAGGGCATTCGTGCGATAGCCAACTATCAGTAATTTTACAGATAAAACTTCGAGGATACGCATTTTTATAGCATTTTTTTACGCTGATTCGAATTACGTGCAAACGATTTTGCCAGCGAATTTTTCTGACAATAAATAGATTCCTTTTTTACGAAGAAAAATCGGATTGAATCCGCAAGCAATTCTGTTCAACGTCGTCCACGGAGATTGCAGTAAAAATTTCAGCTCGAAAGATTGATTGTTGTCCGAGTTATTTCAATTTCAGTTGTAATTATTGGCACCGCGGTCGTTTACGTGCTCATCACGGTTGGGCAGAATTTGATTCGGTTGATGATTTATTGAGCGCTATCGAATAAATGTCCAACCGAATAGATATCTATATACGTAAAAATTTATCCGAATACGATTTTTTTCGAACAAGAATTCTTACGGAAAATAATCGCTTTGAATGAAACTAATGAAAAATAAAAAGTGCAGTTTTTTCATAATTCATCGATTTATTTCGCCGATATACTTTTTTTCAAATGTTACATTCGAAAATTTGTTACTTCTGGGTAGATTATCTATAGATATAGATTTATAGTAGATTGTAATAGATTATATATAGATTTATAGTAGATATTGATAGATTATTGATGCAGAACTTTTTACAGGTGCAGAGAAAGGCATCTGCAATTTTATAATTTCACAAGCAATTGGAATTGAACTGGCCTTAAACATATTCGTATAAATATATTTTCATTAAATTAGGTAAAAACAAAAACGGTCAACGTTATCCGCATTATTATTTGAATCGTTTTACAATCTCCATTCGAATAATGCAGACGAATAAAGAATTATACAAACAAAAAATTACTCGAATAAATAGAATAGAATAATTTATGACGAAGTAGTCGTTGTTCGAGCAAAATATTCGATTAAAAAGAATTCATTCGAATCAATTTTTATCTAGATAAATTTTGATTCGATAGTTATATATATAGTTATATTATATATATAAATTATATATTTATATATAATAATAATAATAATAATAATATATATATTTATAATTTGTCTAGATAAAAATTGATTCGAATGAATTCTTTTTAATCGAATATTTTGCTCGAACAACGATATATATATATATATATATATATACATATATATATATATATATATATAGTTATATTCGTTAATCTTCACCTTTTGTCCGTCACCCGAATAAAATGTTGATCCAGCACTGACAGATCCATTCACCCTGTATAACATAACTTGCGAAAGGTTAGTTTTGGGCCACTTTAACTGGCGCATCTGCCCTATGCAGGTGCCGTGAACACGTCACTTACTCGCAGAGGAGACAAATACAGTAAACAGAAACGACGACTTCAACGAAAGAAAAATGGGGTAGCTGGAAGTCGAGTGGTAGTCTGTCGACGATAAGGACATTCCAGGGCCAACATCCGATCGTTGCTCTCGATTGGCGGCTATTTAAACGCAGTCCTTCAGCCTCGGCCGCTCAGCCAAGGATTCGTTTGCAGTTCGATGCGGAATCTGATCGGCATCGGGTGAAAATCATGCGATTTTCGACTCGTACGAACCACAGTCACCCGACGATCGTCACAGTCAGTCAGTGCGTCGCGCGATGAGTTCCTCTCAGTACTTGTTGCTGTTTGTCTTTGGATCATTCTGCATGTACGGTTTGTGGAGGACGAGCTCGCTCTCCTGGGAGACGTCAACCGTGCACGCGAAAGCGTCGATACAGTTCGACCTGTCTATCCCAGCATCGTCTCCTTCTGTGGTCCATCGGTTCTACAATAGGACGAGCCGAAGACCCAGCGACAGGATCCATAGAAGGTATCGGGGCGCGGTGTCCAAGTACATGCTAGAACTTTATCATCGAAGGTCGGACGTGGACATAGTCAGAGCTCTGCAGCCAGTACACGTGACAGGTCGGTAATTATTTACTTTAGGCTCTTATTAAAGAAGGATATTAACCCGTTGCAGTCGGAGCTGTTTTAACAATCAAGCTGAGATATCTCTTTCAACGTATAGCATTTTGATTTTTTATTAGTTTTGCATTGCATCAGTCGAGTTTATTTGCTCGTACAGACTTACATTATTAACCGTTCTTTAAATATAATCCAACTTAACAATGTAAAAACATTTTGAAAAAATTGAATAGCAATTTTTAGTGGCGTCTTGGCTACTTAGCTACTCGTAGACTGGCATCGATCGTCGTGTTATATATTTGAAATAATCCCCCTTCGAAAATCTAAAAAAATCTCGTTATATGTTTGTTATTAAAATCTTAAATATTTTGAAAATATTAAATATTTCTTAAAAAGTCGATTTTTTCAAACTTCATTGACTTTCGCCAACTAGGCGCGTGAATCCAGGTCAAACTATGACCCGCAGATAGTGTGTTAAGAGGGCAACCTGATTCACAGACTTTAAATTTCCGATTTTTATTTGGCATAAATCGATAGCGATACTCTTATTAAAAATATGCGTGTACAGTTTTATTCATTTAATTAATTAATTAATTCATTAATTAATTAGATTATCTGTATTAAACACTATAGCATCAACATTATCGTCTTAATCGAGGTTCGTATCGTCTTAAACCAATACAGTCGGTGTACAAAGTATAACTGTACACCTTTTAAAACGGGATAAATTATTTGTATATAATTAGGCTAAATTTGATCTAAATTTGTTTTCGGAAGGATTGATTTACTAGACAGTGGCTGAAAAATTGTTTGGAAAAATTGCAATAGGTTGACATGGCAGAAGAATTAAGAACCCATAATGAAAATTTAAAAAAATGCATTTTCTAGATCTTGTTAACTTACCTGTATGCTGAACATTTCATCGAAATCGGTTGTCTTTGACATGATCAAGCAATTAAAGATCATAAAAATCTTAGTTTTTCAGCTTTAGTATTTCAACCTGAAACAGGTAATTTTATATCTTTCAGTGATTGTAATTTGACTATGATGAGATCTACAAAATATATTTTTTAAATTTTCGTTGTAGACTCAGATAAGAAAGTTGAAGAAACCATGTTTTCAGAGTTTGCGTACACGATACAGAAAACACTATTTGACCGATTTACTTTCTCGGCCATTTATTAGTTAGCTGATATTTAATCATCGTCGATGAATAAAAACATTCATAAAAATATCAAGCTGTATAAGCTTTTTTGCATAAATAAATCGATTCATATGCTAAAAATCGTAATTTTTTCTTAAAATCGTTATATCTTCTCGCGTTTCCACTTTTTCCATAATTTTGTGAGTTCATCAACGATGAACCTAGCGAGTCCGGAACTGGACAATTATAGTAATACTAAGAAACTTTATTGTTAATACAACAATTTTGTTGTACCGTCCTAAATGTTTAATAAAATCTTGACATAATCTCTCTAAAGTGTTGAAAGTGTTGAACTTATAGTAGTCGAGAAAAAGTTCTTAAAAATCACTAATATTTCAATGTTCTAAATCAGGTACTGCCCTTAAGGGTGGATACCACCCTGTGGCATTAAGAAATAAGTATAGTTGCAGAATATTTTTTACAAGTTATTACTAAATAAGAGATTCAATCTTTCTAAGAGAATATAAATGTAAGTTTCAGCTTCGCCTTTTGATCTTTTAAAAGTAAAAATCATACAAATGTCCAAGTTATTCGTTGTTTCCGAAATCCCTTCTTGTAGAATATTGATTGTTGACCGTCACAGTTGGCAACTATTGGGGCGTCTGAATTAAACAAATTTCGTTGATTCGTAAATTAGAAATCGTTAAACTATCATAAAAAATGCAGCGTACGAGTTTTCGAAAATTTTAATAATTAAATGTCCGCGGTTTGAAGGAAAAAAACAGCCATTTTTATCGCAAAAAATCAACTTCAAAGGATCATAAAAAATTAAATAATATACATGTCAACAGATATTGCTGTAATAACAACGTTACATTGTAGTATACTTTATGCAGAATATCTCCATAATATTCGAAGTAAATCGGATGCGTGGTTCCGGAGATTTCATCGCTCTTGCGGGACAGACTGTGCCCTCATACCTGAACATTCACTAAAGTCATCAATTACCAACAGGCCCAATGAGTGATGGAGCGAGGATTCTGATGTTTTCGGTGCCACTGGTTGGTCCTGAAGAAACCTTAGACATCGCCGAATTGCTGAGCACCGCTGGCACGATCCTGCGAGTGCGTCTGGACCAGGCGAACGCGTCGGAGAGCTGCAAGTCGCGACACGAGGACAGCTGGAGGGCATTCGACGTGACATCCGCCGTAGCTGTCAGAAACGGTAGCACGGTCAGACTTCGCGTCAACGGCAAGGTCGGCTACCAGCCCTGCGGAGACGGGCCGATCTTGCTGCTGAGCTACAGCAAGATCAAGAAGAAGAGGCCGCGCCGGTCCGTCCAGGATGAGGAGCAGGAAGAGGAAGAGGGTCCTCGAAGACGGCGCAGGAACTCCTGCAGACGTCGTTCATTGTACGTGGACTTCGCGCTGATCGCGTACGACGAGTGGGTCGTTGCTCCGCCGGGCTACGAAGCGTATCAATGCGCCGGTAAGTGTTTCTATCCGTTCGGGGACCACCTGAACCCTACGAAGCATGCGATCGTGCAGGCCCTGGTACACGGAGCTCTCCAAGCTGCCGAAGGTGCTAACAAGCCTGTCGGCAGGGCCTGCTGCGTGCCCACCAGACTGGCACCCACCAGTCTCCTTTACCTAGATGCTAGTGGAACGTTGACTTATCAGTACGGGTACGAGGACATGGTTGTCGCCGAGTGCGGTTGCCGGTAAACTAGGGACTGAAATCTGTTGTAATATGCTGCACCAAATACAGTGGTCTCTCGATAACTGTCCCATCTTCGGGTCTGCCGAGGGACAGTTGTCCTAGAAGTACAGTATTCTCGCGATAAATGGGTACACTGTGTTAGCCCTTTGCACTCGAAGCCATTTTAATTCTAAATTCAAAATGATTTTTCCAACTTACAATGTTTCAGTCTCACGCGACTTAGTGCATTTTGTGCATATGAAAACGAACCTCGTGGCTCATACAATAGATATAGTTTCAACGGTTTGTTTTAGATACGAATAAATTTGAAGATGTCAAAATTATTTTTGAATGTAATGTAACAATTTTTAGCGGTGCCTTGGAGTCGCCATCCGAGCACAAAGGGTTAGTATAGTGTAACAAGGAGAGTGCAAGATATTGGGGACACCAATTTTGTTGAGACTTTGTACATTTATATATTGCGTTCTTCTGATTGCGAATCTAGTATACTATTATGTAGGAAGTCCCATAATTATGTTAATAGCAGGAAAGGGGCGATTCCTGAGGTCATTTTAAGTAACTTTTTCCTTAGCGAAAATGCAATCCGCGACTTTGTTTGCGAGTTATTAACGGAAAACACTGACCAATGAGAGGCGAGTTCAGCTGGCGCGGCTGAGCCAATAAGCGGAACTGGACTTCGAGCTTGCCAGCCGAGCTTTCCACTCATTGGTCACTGTTTTTCGTTAATAACTCGTAAACGAAGCCGCGGACTGCATTTTCGCTAAGGAAAAAGTTATTTTTAACGACCTCAGGAACCTTTCATTTCCCGATTGCGGGTAACATTTGGGACACCCTGTAGACTCGTAGTAACTTTTACATTGTTACTGATATTTAAACAAGAACTTAACAAAGTATCACATTTGCGTATTTCTATTTCTATTATTTGCAATATAGAAGTGTACAGATACGATGCTTTGTTAAGGTTTTTGCTTAAATAGCGACATAAAAGCGTAAAAGTTACTCTGAGTCTGCAATTATTCCCAACACTGAATGTGTGGGGGCGAACTTGTTGCCCGGGTGTTAACATAATTATGGCATACCTTGTAGAGTCAGACGTTCAATAGTTTTTTAGATATTAACAATTAAAATTTCATTGTTGCGATGAAATTCTGGTAGTGAGAGTTGTAGACTCAAGAGAGGGCACCGTGCGGCAGCAGTTGTCCAGAACTTCATTGTAATAATGAAACTTTAATATATGTACATTTGTTATTGTTCGTATAGAAAATGGTTCATATACAATTAATAGAGAGATTGGGATGGCCTAATATACAGGATGTCCCACCGAGAAGAGACCATCTATTTATCTTTTCTACTCTATATTCTACTCTATATTCACCTATATTATGTATATAGTATGATCTGCAAGACCATGAGTTTTACAATTTTTTAATTAACAATAAACTTGGTTTGGATGAGATTTCAGATTTCCAAAACTCCTTTCTTAGCGTTATGTTTAAAAAAGATAATTGAATGGCCTGTTTCAGGTGGAACACACTGCATAAGAAGCTTCGATACAGTTTTATATTTCCTACGTTATAAACAAAAGAGGATTGTCAAAATTGTTTTAACGATGATTGTTGATCTGTAATTCTGTTATCCGAGTTTGAGTGTTCTGTTTAATTCCTTTAAAGTTTGTACCATTGTGTATTGATTGTTTTGTATGAAATTTTAATTATATCTCATATTAAGTAGACGTTATGACTTCTGTCGTTTTCAACTTAAGGATAAATGTTGTTAAAGGTGTTGTTTTGAAGTGATGTAAATTTGAGGAGCTGCGGTACATACTGTATAAAAAGGAAAAATGTATGTTGACATAATTGAGTTGAAAAGAGAAGAAACATGTTAAAAAAAGATCGTGCTATACAAAATATGTTAGTATAAACCAAAGAACAGAACTATTTAATTGCGAGATTTATGCAAAACAAACTTTATTTTTACGTCCCACGACACCCATCATCATCGCATATCGATACTCCCATAAATCGGGAAGTCCGAGACATTTTATGTTTCACAAAATCACATTCTTGTTATATGTTGTTCGTTTCAATTAAACGAATTTAACCCTTCGCACTCGATACGACTTGAATTTGAAAACCTAGAAATTTCATACAGCTCAGAAATACATACAAACAAATTTACCAATGTGAAAGTTGTTTAAAATTAACAGTATAATAATTTTTAGTTGCCTCAGAGTCGTCGATGGAGTTCAAAGGGTTACCTTCGTTCACGTTGAAGTGTATCATATTGACTATAAATGTACAAAGAGATTATTAAAATTTTAATTAGTTTCGTCTACAGGATCTTTCTTTCCAAAATGCATCGATCCTCCTTAGCCTCCCCTATTCGAAATGCAATTCTTTAGACTATCATTCGAACACTTATTTTAAGAATATTGAAATTCTGGTAGCTGGAACATTAACAACAGATGTTTATAAACATTTTGACGCTCAACAAGGTAATACAAATTTACAGTAGAAAAATAAGGTCTCTCTGCTAAAGGCAGTTCATGGAATAAAGTCATGCTGCTGGATACGTTAGATTGACCTCATAAAATTCTATCGACCAAAGATCGTTTATACGCCATACAGTTTTTCACTGGAGACGCGCAATAATATCTTTGTCGTTGTATATTTTCCAAGGTATCAAAAATTTACGTGTAGAATACAAAATGTTATCATATAAAAATGCATAAAAATTGATATCAGAATAATCGTGGTTAGATCAAAGGTACAGCCGACGACAAAATCACGTGGACATGTGGTAAAAATAGATGTCAATGAAGTTTTATGAAATAAACATTGCTGTTATATGCTCAAGTTTTATATAGTATGTGTATATCAAACAGTAATATTATCAGAGTAACAGCAACGTTAATTTGAGGAGACATGATTGACCCCTATTTTCGCTTCCTTTCCACTAAACTTCGTCTGCGATTGTAAACAGATCTACTGCTAACTGGAATGACTTCAAGTGACTTCCATCAACGGAGCACCAATTCGGCATTAATTGCTTACAGTATAAAAATATATTCCACCAATGTGTACGACACAGGTCCATCGCGAGGCACGCGATGCCACGTCGCGCACTACGCAAGGACGACACGAGCTAACGCATTCGATAAAATTGTCATAGTAAACTTTTTAAAGCCTAATCAAGTCCCGCGACAACGATCACTGAGAGTTTATCACTTTCGAGCACATCTCGTTGTTCTTGCTGTTCAATTGATAAGACCTGCCGGGACTGTGAAGCTTCATCCTCCTGGTTTTCCTCAGCTTGTGCCTGCTGCCTGCTATTCTTTCTACCTTGTACACCTGGTATTTGACGAGGTTCGTCGGTTGGCTGAGCCTCATGCAGAGGGACACCGGTCCAGAGAAGTCCACGTCCGTGGCCAGCTCCAGCTTTGGCTCCATCGTCATGGCGAATTCAGCCATGCTTTGCACGAAGTCCGTCCGTACTTTGCTGCCGCCTTGGATCACGACGCCAGCCTTCAGGTCGACCAGCGATTGAGCATTCCTGGACCACAGACTCAGTTGAATCTGACCCGCCAGGTCGAAGCTCACCGCACCTTGAACATCGATCTCTGCGACCATGCCGGAGGTCAACGGGATGTGCTCGCTGTAGCTGTGAACGGAAGACAGCGCCTGGAACGCTGGGGTCCGCTCGGAAGCAGTGCCGGACCAAACGTGACCCATCAACTCTCCTTGACCGGAGAAGAAGGTGAAAGGTCTGATGCCCACGCCCATGAAGTCAACCTCCATGCCAGCGGTGGCTGGTTCGTCGTCCTGAGCGTCCTCTTGGCCCGAAGTCGACACGAAGCCTCCCAGGCCACCGGCGAAGAGTCCCAGAGAGAACAGAGCTTCGTTATGACCGTCCACTTCCAGCACCACGTCGACTGTACCCCGCTTCAATATACCTGAGCTGATCTCTTGAATAGTTACCAGAGACCCGTTGCTATCCGCGGACGTCAAGAAGTGCCTGGTGAACGCTGTGCTCAAACCACGTTGAGCCAGAACGTTATAGTTCACCACGCTCTTCCCATACTCTTCCATTATTTCGTTCAAGTTCGCAGCCAATCGAGCGTCCTTCTTAGAGACCTGCTCTAAACGTTGGCCCAAGTACTTCCGGATCTCGTAGGCTGTATCAGAGCCGGCCAGGTACTCCACCAGACCCCTGACGTCGTCTTTCGAAGGACTGTTCTCGAGAATTACGTCTAACGCGATAGTTCTGGCGCTGCTGTCTCTCCTGGGACCACCGATTTGGTAGAAGACTCTTCTGGCTGCAACCTTCGCTTCGTCCGTTATGGAGCCCTTCGGCAGGGCAGACAACGCCCTCCAAGCTGCCACGCTGATGGCTCTATCGTCGCCGGTTGCGAACCTCAGCAAAGTCGGAATGGAGGCCTTGCTTCTCAGATTCCTGAGGGCCCTTAGGAACTTCAGCTTGCACTCCTCGCCGGTGCAACTCTCCAGACCGATTTCTAAGCTGACTCTGGCCTTCTCGACTGCGCTCGGCGAGCCCAGGTGACGAGCCATCGCCGCCGCGGTCAAAGCCAACGTCTCGGATACCTTGTCGTTCTGCATCGTCTCCTCGGATCGCCTCAGGACGTCCTTCGCGACATCCGCGTCCGGCGATGGCGACAGAGACAACGCCCACAGGTATCTCTCGGTGTCGTCGCCTATTTCGTCCTGTCTCAAGGCCTTCATCGCCGCCTGATGTCCCGGCATCGTCGAGACGGACCCGATCACGTCTAATAGCTGCGTCTTCAGGAGACGGTATCGCGGACTCTTCAGTATCTTCAATAACTCTTCCGACGTGGCGGATTTGACTAGGGGCAACAGCTTGTTGAACGCTGCAGCGGACTTCCCGGTGCCGAGAGCCGCGTTTTCTAGGGCGTTGCGGTGTTCGTCGAGGGCTTGCTCGAGCTGAAAATGGAATTTCAAGGTCATTTGGCTGATATCGGAAGTGGCATGCGATTATACAGGGTGTCCCAGAACTCTCCTTACGCTGAGAAAGGGGTCTACTTTTTGGCAATATTTTGGACAATATTTTAACACATTTTCGCAACGATTGGAATTGTTTTCAACGACAAAAATGATAGAAAACAGATGTTTCTTAATCGTTTTGTCAGAATCGAAAACTCGGTCGACGGTGTTGTCTACTAGAAACAGTTAGGAATCGTGAAAATCGCTCATTTTACGATTGGAGAATTTATTTGGATATTGTCTATTAAACTAGTCTCGCTAACATCTCAACAATTTCAAGTCATCGAATCGAATTTATGAAAATGTAGTCCGTTTTGAAAGGCGTTCGAATATTCCAGTGAGTGACAGTACAATTCAATATACAATTGTCTTTAGCATGTTATGCGACTCGTTTCTGGGATGGCCTTCGCAGATATTTCCACACGACATATATTGCATGTTGATGTATAGATTGCTTTGACGCGAAAAATTATATCATAAGAAGCTACAATTGCTAGGAAGTCTATAATTATACCTTTAGATTATTAACATTATCATGCATTTTCTGTCGTTTATTTATTTAACCTTACGTGAGCAAAAGTAAGTGGGAAGTGTTTACGGCAAACGACCAGAAATGCTAACTTTTAAGCGCTGGAATTTATACTTTATAGCTAAAGTCATGAACAATTTTTTTAATGTTCTTGGCGGCCATATTTTCTATTAAATTTTCTATCAATTTTTTAAACACCTACAAGTCACTTTACAATGATCAGAAGATCTTTGCCGAGAGTGATTTTCCAGGAGAAATATAAAATCTTTGTTAATTTTATGTTTATATTTATTTAATAGATTTTATTTGAGAACATCGCTGTGAGTTTGTCTCGATATTAAAGTGCAGATTTGGACATATTTTATACGAACTAAGAAAACAAGTAAATATTTAAAGTAATAGATTATTTCAAATACTCTTATTCGTTTCTCTCTCTCTCATTTCTTACGAGTAACGTATGAAAAGTAGTTTTTTATTTCACGCTAATAAATTTTTCTTTCGAGTAATTAGACTCAAATATAATAACGAATAAGTGAACATAAGATACTGAACTAAATAAATGTATCAATCACAAATATATGAATGCTTATACGTAGTTTCATTCTCCATAACTGTTATTCAGCATACCCTTATAGAGAGAATACTGTCCTCTATCATAATTGTCACTGGGAAGACCCGAAATTGTAACAAATGTAGAGAGAATATTATACCACTACCATAATTGTCACTCCGTGGAACCAAAGTTGGATCAGTTATAGGAAGAATATCGTATCTCTAGTATAACTATCACTAATCAGACCCGAAATTGTAACAGATGTGAAGAGAATATTATACCACTACCATAACTGTCGCTCGGTGGAACCAAAGTTGTGTCAGTTATGGAAAGTATCTTTAGTATAACTATCACTAATCAGACCCGAAATTGTAACAGATGTGGAGAGAGTACTGTACCTCTATCATAAGTGAAAGTTATAGAGGTTGTATTATAATACCAAAACCTTTTCAAACTAACCGTTTGGCATCCGCCGCTGGGACACGTAGCCGGCTCCAATTGAAGTTCTATGCTGGTCTCCACGAATCCAGGTTGCAACCAAACAATAGCTTCCCTCACGGTATTGGCTTGGATGCGATTTGGGGTCAAAAGATCGGTGACCTCTTCAAGGATTCCTTCCGACGTAACGATGGTACCAACTTCCGGCCTCGCTGGCAGCGTCATTTTATGGCTCTCCTTGACGTGGACCATGCTCGGCAGAAGATAATGCGATAGCTCGTAATTCGTTTTGTGCTCGCTGACGACCTTCACGTCGAACAGCGGGTTTGGATGGCGTTTTCTCGACGGAAGAGTAGCATGCTCGCAGAAGGTCTTCTCTTTCATGATCGACTTCGGACCCAGGGAATGATAAGTAGCGTTGCAGAGGCCGGAAGCGTCCCGTTCTTGGACCTCGCCGTCGAGCAGCCTATATTGAAAGAAACTAGCCAGGCCACGTTTCAAATTCGCCGATGAAACGGTCTCCGACGGGTCCATGTAGATTGACTTTATCTCGCCGTGTCGCCATAAGAGCAACACCGGCTTATCGCCGACAGTGTCCACTTTCGATGAGTGTTCGACGAAGCCTTCCGGTTCTGGAGCTCTCCGAGACTTGATCCATAACTGCGGCGACAGAAGCTGCGGAAAAATGGTAAAAATTAGTACAATTGAAAGTCGATTTCCAAGTTTTCATTGTAGCTGTGGAGAGGTGCTATAGGTCATTATGTCGTATACGAATGAATTCGTTCTGGCACACTCTTCTATTCGATGTAAAAAAGTAAATAGCAAATCATTTAAAAAATTGAAAGTTACCTTCATTTAAAAAGAAACGATTCAGATAAAAAAAATTGTAGACGCCATTATATTGCTAGCAAAAAACAGTGTAAGTCTTTACTTTTTCATTTCTTCTAATCTAAGAAAAACGCTGACTAGTGTCAGCGTGATCACCCTATATAATAGATCGAACAAGAATTGTTGTAGAATGTCGACCACAGCATTCGGTATAATTCATACTACACTATTTATTGGGTTAGCAACTAAGTAATTGCCGATTTGTTCAATGAAATAAAAAAATTTTTTTTACTTGGAATGAAGTTTAATCTGTAATGTATTTTCCATTTTGTTCGATGACCTTTTGCCATCTCTCTGACAACTTGAAAATTCCACGCTCGTAGAAAGTCTGATCCTTTTCGGCCAAAAACTGAGTTAAGTGAGATTTTACAGCGTCATCATCATTAAAAGTTTTACCACGAAGGGAGTTGTCCAGGGATCGAAATAAGTGGTAATCCGATGGCGCGAGATCAGGGCTATATGGTGGGTGTAACATGAATTCCCAACCAATATCCATCAATTTTTGCCGAGTGGACAAAGACGTGTGCGGCCTAGCATTGTCCTGGTGAAAAATGACATCTTTACGATTGACCAATTCTGGTCGCTTTTCCTTGACCGCTGCATTCAATTTGTCCAGTTGCTAACATTCACGGATAATAAAATATAACATAATAATAATAATAATAATAATAATTTTATAATATAACATTTACGGATATCATAAAAATGGGAGTGAGAGACATCTATAACTGAAATCGGCAATTACTTAGTTGTCAATCCAATAGAATACATTAAGTAGATATGGGGCACAGTATAGTCCTCACGCAACAAGAAGGTACATTTGTGATTACATTTCCCCTTTTACTAGCTGCCCCACTGACTCAGCTATCGGTCGCTATTGGCCGCGAACGGTAATGAAAATCGCCATCTGCCAATAGCAATCGATAGTTGCGGTAGTGGGGCAGCTAGTAAGAAGAGAAATGTAAACACAAAGGTGCCTTCTTGTCGCGTGAAGACTATAGATGAGGCTCACTGACTCACTGTAACTTATGATCAAAGCAGAGTAAGCAACTCATGAACTTATTTTTTATTTCGATTAATATCTTAAATTCATTTGGATCGTTTCATTTAAAAGAAATGTTTAATAATTACAGAAACCTTAAAGACGCTATAAAAGTAGTCTAAGAAACAAGAAATTGGTGTTTAGGTTTCCAATTTGTTGAGATTGTAAGAAAGAAATTTCCGTTTAGGAATAACAATTACAACGCTCTCTACGTGTAACCAACCGAAAATACTTTCTTGTCAACCCAATATTTGTTAAAATGTCAACTTTGAATTTTAAACTATGATGAAATTTAGTTTGATACGACATCAAGTTAACTTGTAAATATTTTGCAGAATACTAGTTATTAACCACTCAGCTGTTGCAATACTTCTTCGAAAAGTTTATGTGTAAATGTGCTGTTATAACATTGGATTAAGTTGCAATAAATGAGTGTTTTATTTTTTAATTTTATTACCAACATGTATTTCTTTACTTAGTTTAATCAGTTGTCTTAATCAGTTGTTTTTGACGAGTAAACTCGTCATAACACAAAATGTTGCCATATCTTCATGACGAGCATACTCGTCAAAAGCAGCTAGCTAGTCAAATTCTACTTTTCGTATATGTATAATCTATGAATATTTATAACACTTCATGGATGACTATAATACTTTATGGACGTCTATAATACTTTAATGCTGTAATTATTACAGGAAGAATATTATAATACAAATGAAATGAACGATTAAATTTCTTTGCAATAATTTCGGACAATCCGTTTCTTTCACAGTTTATTTAAAATTCCATACACAATTCTGTTGCTATAAATGACCCAATTATCGAAGAATATACGATAAACGTTGTAAATATATGTATGTGCTTCTCTGCGCGGAACTGATAACCTTTCCTTCTAAGTAGAAGCGAACGAAATGCTGTTCTGCAGATACGAAAGCGAATTCATAATCCGCGAACGGAATATTTTAAATTAGAAAATACTTTTTACCAGTTCAAAACGCGAAATACTTATCATGCGTTGCGTATAAAATAAATGAATTGCGTATCTAATCTCAAGTTGCAATATACATGATTTAATCAACAGAATTAGCTTCAATCTACGCGATGATTTGATGAATAGTTTAGATAATGATACTATAGTATTTAATTATATTTAAGAAAACGATCCCTGCGATAAGATGGATCGTGAACGCGGTTAATAACCAGGTAAGTTACATTCACATAGTATATCTGCATTTACATTGTATAAAATTGTATTATTAATATAAAATACATAGTGAAGAACGCTTTATAGACGTAAGTTTCAAAAATTCATGAATTCCTTCAAATTTAAATTCAAATGTTTAATTGCTGAATTTATCTGAATAATACATGTATCAAAGTTTCATTTCGTACGCGTATGAAATTTATAGTTTATTCATTACTGTTAATTAGGACTGTACGAATTCATTCTGTCATACGCGATTAATTGGTACGTCTATTAAATATGATTAGTAGTATGGAGAAGTTAGGAAAATATATAGACCGATTAAATAATAGTTCTGGACTACGATTTTGGGCCATTTTGGCCGAATTATGACTGTACGAGTGCGACGATTTATAATATTTATTAATAGATTTACTTATAGAAGTCACACAAATATAAATATCATATGTCAAAATTGTAAGTAATAGAATATGTTGTATGTTTATTATGATTAATAATATTATACACGTTCGTTCTTTATTTTTTATATATTTTTTTATATCCTTTTATTTTATATCCCTTATTTCAGGAACTTTTACAATAAACATGGCAACAATCGTTGTATCACATTATAACTTCGATTCGAATGTTTTCAGTTATAATTAATAGTTACATGTACATTGGAGATTTTTATGCAAAATAAAACTGTTCTGCAACTATTATAAAATACAAGAAACAATTAAGAATATCTTCCTTTCTTTTAACAATTTTATTAGAACAAAAGCAATATATTGATACTCTTTAATTCTTGTAATATTTTTATTTTTTCAAATTGCGCCTACTCATTTTTGTCATAAATGCATAAAATATGCAGTCTCGTTAAGCCGTTTATTTTGAAAGTGGCCTAAGTTGATTTTCCAAAAATATTGTGCTAACTATTTTAACATTTATATTTCTCACGTTATGTATATATATTATTATATATTATTATATTATATATATACATATTATATATTATTATATTATATATAATATAATATATATATATATTATTATGTATATATATTACTCTCACAGGGTGACCTATTTAAATCGATCCAGTCAAATATTTTCGAATCCATCGGTGATACTAAATTGTGTTTCAAACGAAATTTGAATGGTTTTTAGGGGTCATGTAGTCTGATATTAATACAATTTTTCTAGGCGAACGCGTCGAGGAGATACGAAGGTTCATTTTTTTAAATGGAATCATATAGTTTTTATTATACTAAATGATTTAGCTCGTCATGCTCTTCATAAAAATTTATTACAAAAAATCTTTAAGTCACCCAGTATAAAAGTATATGTATACTGACGATGACGTGAACTCGATGCGTTGCGTTGTGACGATTACGTAAATAATAATAAGCAATTAAATAATAATTAATAAGTAACAACTGAAATTTTATTTATAAATAAGAAGTAAATCCTATTATTTGAAATAATTTATTTAGATCTTTATTTAGACTTCCAAACGATAAATCATTTTTTGTTTAAATAATCATTTAAATTAACATTTACTTAAATAATGCCTAATTTTGATCCCTGGTTTAGAAGATATTTTGACGGAACATTGGGAGAATGTGTAGGTTTTTCTGAAATGACATGTTGGTACATGAAAAAGGGATGATAATGCTGTGGTTAGGGTGAAAGGTTAGAATGCCTAGAATGATTAATAAGCAAGATACAGAGTGTTCGGTAATGACTAACTGAAATACAGAATATTAGATGGTCTTATGTGGCAACGAACTAATGTTTACGTTCGATAACTGATGTTCAGGTGCCAGTGAGAAATAGGCTGAGGTATACATAAGTTGGCATTGACTTATAATTACAATAATATCAGCTTGAATTTACTTTAAGAGAACTTATTAGTTGAGAAAAATGCATTACTTTAATATAAACTCATAAATTTATTTAAACGGCTATTAATTGTTTGATCACCCGTTGTATAAGTAATAATAAAATAGTCGAAAAGGATGATCTAGACACAAAAATATTCTTTGCATTTGTCTATTGGTACTACTTAAATTGTACACAAAATTGTACTTGCGTTAGGAGAACCATTTGTATTTATAATTAGCGCTGCTCCAAAGATACTTTTGTGCTGGAAATTATCAAATGAATTGATTTATCGTTCATGTGTTTCTTTTTGCATGCACTGCTTTCGTACCAATTTATAAAACAAATACAATTATTCGATTTATCTGCACAACGTGCAGATCATTCATCATTTTAATTTTAATTGATCTATTTTTACTCTACGTTTATTATATTTTTTTTTTTAAATTAAATAACTAACAATGTTTGCTTCTCTTTCGTATGTTGTACATCATACAATAGATATTTTGTATATTAGGTTTGTAAATAAAATGTTATTTTTTCTTCAAATTTAAGGGAAAATCAAATAATAGGCAATTTTGTTTTTTTCTCTTCGTTCATCGTGTAATAAATATTAATTTGCGACTTTCTTCGTGAACTAAATGCTATCGTTTGGTGTTTAGACCGATTGGAAAACATTATTCCCAGACTACATTCGGTACACCATTGCAACGAATAAATAAGGAATTAAATGATAATTAAAAAGTTTGAGTTGAATAAGACAGAAATTATAAATAAGTATCTATTTAGTATAAATAAATTATAAATGAGTATTTAGTAAAGTATTTATAAATAGGACAGAATTTTATTATTTTAAACGATTCATTTAGATCCATATAAATAATAAGCAATTATTTTTGTCTTTCGCTTAAACGTCCAAATAACAACGTTTCATTTAAACAATTATTTCAATGAAACATTTACTTAAATAATGCCCAACTATGCCCGCAAGAGCCCTCCTCGGCTCTAATTGCTCTACCGCAACCGGCTCGGCGCGATCACAACAATGACTCGCGCCTGCATAAAGAAGGTCTAGCAAGAAGTGTTCTCCTACCTGTATCCTGAGCAAGAAGGTATCGTGATCGGTGGGCTGTTGCCAAACGGCGGTCACGTTCAGCTCGCCGGTGAGTCGCAAGCCGACGTCCCCGCTGGTCTTCGGTGGGGCAGCCTCGTTGAAGAGCAAGGTCGTCGTCAGCTTGTACTTGAGACCGCTCACCACGTCCCAGGCCCTGGCAGCCCCGGCCATGGCTGCTAGAACGACGAACAGTCTCCAGTACATGGCCGCACCGTGAGGTCTCAGAGAATCGAGAATCGAAAATTATGAATCCGAATCGGAAATCGACCGGAACTAACAGACTCGGGCACGGATCACCTCGATCACCGACTAGCCGATTAAACCGACACCTCTGACTCCGATACCGGTCGACGAAGTAGCCGACGTGCGCACGCGCGCGCGCGTCCGATACCAACGGCAATTTTGGAATGCGACCCGGCGAGAGTCACGCGTCGACTGACAAACATTGTTACCACAGAATCCCCCGTCTAAACCGATGAGACACGCAGGATACCGTGGCCATGTGTGTGTGCATGTGTGTGGCCACGAGATTGCGTGCGATACGTCTGTGTGCCATAGGATGCTCGATCGCGCAGTGATTGGGTGCTAGAGTTCCCTTTTCTTTTTTTTCGCCGGCCGGTTTGACCTCCCCCATATCAGTCGGGTCAAACCGTACAGTGGATCGAGAAAGTTCGGCGCACTAGGTTTTCTTTTTTTTTTTTAAATTAGAATTAACGCGTGACCCGGTTTGCTCTAAATTGTTTACGACGCTGCAGGAAAATTGATATGGTGTTCGCGAAATTCGTGCAAGAACATTTTTGATCGGAACGGTACGTAATATTGTTAACACTAGGAATTATTCAACCAGTGAAAGTGACTGGTTTCTGATTTTTCTGATGAGTAATTTTTAGATAAACTTCTTTAATCAACCATATATTGTAATAGAAACCGTATGCGGTTTAAATAACTCCGATCTTGTGACTGTTATAAACATTGGTATACAATGGTTGGTATACAACGGATGTACATTGGTTGCATTTAGAGCTCGGAGCCCTTTGAACTCGAGTGACGTCTCTAAGGCGACATTAGATATTGTTGTATCACGTTTCAAAATAATTTTGACCCTACCAAATTTGTTTATATTTAAGAATCTGTTGAAAATGTAACTCTTGTATGAGCCACGAAATTCAAATTTATATGTATAAAATGCTCTGGGTTATATTGAATGGAAGTACTATGTCTTAGGAACATTATTTTGGATTTCAAATTAAAATGGCACCCATTGTAAAGGGTTGATACAAGTAACGGACCGTTCGGGTGTCTCTTTAGAAACGTGTACTGCACAGTGGGCTATGTGTCCGATTTTCCTGGCTAAAATTATCTTTTTGTCTCGACACGTTTAAAATCTGTCTACTAACTTATTTATAGTGTTTTTTAATCAGGGCTTGAGAAGAAGTTCCGGAATTAACTGTTTTAAACCGGCTAAACCGTTTTAATCAGCTTAATTTATTCTGTGGTTCGATTGAACATTTTTTGAGCTAGAATAACATGGTTTAAGGGAGAGCTTCGCGATGATTGTGCCAAATTTTTTGTTAACCCTTTCTTCTTTTTTCTTTTATTAATTGAAACGTTAAAAACTGACAAGGAAAATACGACGCGATGTGGTTCTGTTTTTCCTTTGCAGCGTAGTAACAAACACACGATATTTATCTAATCTGTTTGCACAGCTTGCGCTTATTACCCAAGGTCATTGCAAGCTATCCACTAATTTCTCAAAGGAAAATATGTACGTATTCATTTTAGCAGAAGTAATTTGTTATGCTTTTATTGCAATTAAGAGGAATCGACGAGAGATTCCTAATGCAAAATTAAATTTTTCATGGTTATTGAATCTAGTATTTACAAGAACAAATAGTTCTCTAATTGCAACGATTTTTTATTTTGTTAAACCCTTTCTCTTATTCTTGTTTACTGTATTAATGTCCACAAATAAATGTACTTCGATTAAATAACAGAATTAAGATTGAATGCGAGACGTTGTTACGTTAGATTATTTGTTATAATTTTTCAATTTCATAAAGAGCTGTTTGCGTAATATTTATTTCATATTTATTATTCGCGAAGTACATATTTGTACTATTCGACGAAAAGAAAACGGGACACCCTGTATTTTAATTTTCTACATCCGGAAGGCAGTTTAACTCAGCGGGAGGCGCTATTCGGTAAAATTTATCACAGAAATAACCAAGTGAAATGAAGAAAACGGTTTGGGTTTCTGTTATGATTTTTGAAAGGGGTTTAATAAAGATTTTAAGATATATTTTACACTTTATTCGCATTTTAAATCAACACTGCACCTTAATATAAAAATAATACAGTTAAAAGAAGTATTCTAAAGTTATGATTTTTAATATTTCCAGAACCTATGTAACGATATGGGATGCGCCTTCCGCCGAGTTAAAGGCGCGTTTCCACTGTGCCGGTTTTTACCGATCGGCACTGTCGGGTGGCTTCGCTGTTCGAATGAATCAATCCTGGTAAAATCGGCGTTCCGATTGCGTCGGCACACGACGATCGAGAAATGAAGTAGGCAAATACAAACAAGTCTGAAGTATTCGATGTTCATATTCAGTATCACTTGGGAAGAATACAATTCCACTTGAGAAGCCGGACGCTATGCCGATTCGTTTTTTATCTAATGACAACAAATATCAAAGGGAATCGTGCCAGGAGAAGAGAGGAACGTTTAGTCGAGTCCTCCGCAGTGTACACGCGAAAATAAATTACGCGAGGAGTGGGGTCAAACGACGCAAAGAGTGGGGGCAAGCGACCCATGCGCGGGAGTCCCGCACAGCGACATGGCGCGTCTACCGCGTGAACGTTATAATTCTGAACTACAAATTGTTCTGAAGATTTCATGAAATAAAATCTTTTCGTTCAATATTGTTTTGCGGATTATTTCATTTGGCCGATTTGAAATAAAGAAATAACGAAGTAATTTATTAGATGAAATCGCCTTGTCACAAGTGAACCGACATTTTTATTTTCAAATAACTGCTCTTTATTTTTATCTCGAGCCGTCTCGTGGAATGAGGAGGAGCGACGAAGCCGATAGGTCGATTTATAGTCGTTCAACTTTTCGTGCCACTCAGCATCGATCTAAGTCGAAACGGAAGCCATCACGATGCCGCGTGCACCGTCGATCGACAAATGTCGACGAAGTGAAAACGCGGCTTGAGGTAAGGTAAATGACCTCTTTATCGACCGTGCAAGAATTTCATTGTATTATAATAAGTATTACTCACTGAATTCTAGGAATATATTCGAGAAGTATGGATTATTAATGTTGTACGTGTTTCTATTTTATTATTTCATTCAGATATTGAATATTCAACGGATTGTTACAATAAATTAATTATACGACGGATAATTTATTTAATCCTCTATTTTATTGAATCTTTGTTGTCGATTAATGCGTGCTGATACCCCGTTCCAAAAATTTATCTTATAAAAGAAATGATCTTGAAGACGTTTAATTTTCATTCTAATTTTATTAGTGATTTGTCTGGTAATCTAATTCGTTTATGCGAATTACGATGTTCAAAAAATACTGTTTTATTTTTGCTATTCAATTTCTATTTAAAAAAGTGAAGATGACCTTGAAATCTCCGAAACTTCACCAGTTGTAGAAAAATGATTACGGTCCTATTATAAACAGACTTTCCCATACATATGCTGAAATTATTAAGTTCATAAAGTTTCTTCATATTTTAGAAAATACCGGAGATATTCCAGTGTTAATTCTTTCTGGACCATGCTGTACTTTTATAGAAAAGAAATAAATCAGCGGGACATAAACACAAATTTATGTTATGATTAAATGATTCTAAAAACATATTTTTTGATATTGCTCATATTGTTTGATTTCCCCGCGTACGTACAAGTTCTCATTAATTTCTAAATTGTTGAATTCTTCGAAGAACATTATGTAGCATGCGTTAAGACAGTCCAAGAAATTATAAAAAATTAAGCATTAAGTTAGAGTACAAAAAAGGTGAACATCATCGACGAAATGATTAATTTGGATTGGAAAAGCTGTAGAAAGAATAACTCCTCAGAGACATTGACTTTTGTGTGACGCGCTCTTTTTGTTAACATTAAGGCCGAACTGTGAATTTAATTATGGCCAGCGAGGTGAGACCGCTTTTTAAATCGCGAAATTAACACGTGTTCGACACGTCAAATCAATTTCACGGTTCTCCTTGGATCTGCTTTCTTAAGCCGTAAGAAAAGCGAACGTTTTGCAAGAAAGATACAATCGAGCACAGAATTGCGGTCTCGGGCGAGTAGGTAAGTACTTATGTCAGCAGATATACGTGCGTATACCAGCGATAACGTACGTTCACACGGTTGCATATACAGGGTGTCTCAAAGTTGTCTCGTAAGAAAAATAGAAAAAAATAAACAGCGAAGTCAGAATAAGAGAAATTGTATTCAATATCATTTTGGGTAAATAGAAGCTCTACATACTAGCTCTGCAAATCTAGCTGATTTTTCTGGCTACCAGGGTCATGATGGAAATAAGCTATTTCAAAAAATGTATTCAAAAAGATATTTGATCGAATTAAAAAAAAACAAATAAAAAATCAATCCAAATACGTATTCCAAATAACCAAATAATAATTTCTGAAAATAGTATACAGCAATGTAAAAATAATTCGTATGTTCAAACAAACTAATGTACGATCTTTTTCACGCAACGTGTAACCAGATAATGTCTGAGTCTTTTCCTTAAAAACTGTTCATTTCAAATAAACAAAAAATTGAATCAATTTCTTATTTGTAAAATAAAAGTAAAAAAAATAAAATATTTGAAGTAAGGTAGAACTTCGATCTAGGCTTATTCAACTTAAGTAGACTGACATGAATGTTTGGTTAATGCAACAACAACTTAACAGTAATACTTTACTTTTATAAATTTATACGGTAAATCCTTTCGCGTATGAGTTGACATAGGTTGAGCTGTTCAGGTGTGAAGCATATTTGTATAATCGAGCATTCAGAGTTATAGTTAATTGTAGTTAATTTACTAATTTATAATAATAGTTAAATATATATATATATATATATATATATATATATATATATATTTAACTATTATTATAAATTAGTAAATTATATAAAATTATATATATATATATATATTTAACTATTATTATAAATTAGTAAATTATATATATATTGTAGTTAATTTACTAATTTATAATAATAGTTAAATATATATATAATAATGGTTTAGATAATTATAGTTAATTTACTGAATTTCTACTGTAATTAATTCTCTCTCAAATGATCATTTGTTATGATGTCTGTGCAAATGAAGTCTACTAGTCTTTAGTCTCGAACATTGGTACGATATTTTGAGCTTGTACTTTCGGAGCACCCTATGTGCAACCGTGAACACACATATGCGCCCACATAACCATCGTAGTCTGGATCGGTCTTCTAAAAGAGACTACGAGATACATGCGTGCCGGCATCCTTTTGCGTGCACGTACGCACGCGTTTACGCACACCTACACAATCCAATGACAGACACCGTTAATTCGCCAAGTCCCTGTTACACGACGGAGATACGGGAAATGGGATACTCCCTAGCAATTAAACAAATAAGCTGAAAATGCCAGTGCATTCCCCAGCTAGGAAATAATCTGCCCTTGTCCAGATCTGGTCACGTTTTAAATAACATTGTTTGAAATATTATTACAAATAACATAGTATTTATTATGATATAATATTATTATTATTGTAACATGTTCTTTTATTTCAAAATTATTTCCATGCCTATAACCACTTTTTAAATATTATTTTACTTTATAATTATTACTATGAGCTGTGATCACTTTTGAAATGACATTTTTATTATTATATATATTATTTCAAATAATATGTTCTTTTATTTCATATTTATTTCCATGCGTATAGTTTCTTTTTTAAATATTTCGACTGACATGTTATTTCATTTTATGATTATTCCCATGTCTGTAATTACTTTTGAAATGTTATTTCAGATACTATATTATTTTATATCATAATTATTTTCACATCTGCGATCAAGTTAAATCTTTTGATTGTGAATGACAAGTATATATATCACAAATTTATGTACTACAACGAACATATTCATCTTACGATTTCAATTAAATCTTTCATGAAAAATATTTATAAATTTTACATATTTCAGAATAGTTATAGCAAAACTTGTCGAGAGAAACTGCACACAGTGTGACTGATAAAATACATAAGAAATTGGTCTTAAAAATTGGTCGTCATAGCTAAGAGGTCTTCCAGGCCTAGTCACATTAGAATTGACATTGTTAAAAATATTATTTCAGATGGCATGTCATTTTATTTCTTAATTATTTCCATGTCTGTGATCACTTTCGAAATAACATTGAAATATTATTTTAAAATAAAGAAAAATTGATGCAAAGATTTGTTAAAATAAAATCTGTTGCATATTATTTCGAGGATTATTTCTTTTTTCATACTTGATATGAAAAAGTCGCGAAATAATTTATTGTTTGAAATTACAATCATTTCACAGAATTCGATGTTATTTACAGCTTTGAAAATATCGGTTCGAGACGAATTACTTCAAATAGTTATCTTTTATTCTCATACCAAATAAAATTGATCCAGGTCTATTCTCTCCAAAGGAAAAATCTATGTTAATTGTAAGACCCAGGGATTGACCCTTCGAACACTGGGCCTGGAGAATAAGAAACTTGTCCGTGCACGTAATCATTTATTTCCGGTCCGTCTTTCGAGATAATATCTTTGCTTAACTGCAAACAATTCAGGGTATCAATCCTGTGAAGACACAGGCGACAGCAAATTATGTTCTTTGAACATGTCATGCTGGAAAGTCATGTGTCTTTGATGGCGTTTAGCTCAGTGTGAAGCTGAGAAAACTTTCTTCTTCAACTTTGTGGAGTGTTAACGCGTTAAGTCGTTTGACCCTTCGTGTGAAAATATCGTTTTATTTCTATTATTATTGTTTCTTTATTTCTTTTTTTCGCAGCTACAATTATTTTGTAAAATTTTGGATGTACATATACCGTTTATGAGAATTTGTATTCCAATGAAAGTATTTCAGAATTTTTGTTTTTTATCCTGTACTATTGTCTATCTATTTTATATATACTGTCTTTTATATTATACCATTTAATTAGATGTTTCGCAGAATTACATTGGCATACAATAATGTGCAAGGTTTGATATTATCCTACAGTGTTCATATAACACAATTTTTTCTAGCTTATAGAAAAAAGAATATAGTAATTAGTAGAAAAATACAAAGGAAAGAAAAAGTTCATTTGCACAATTCAATAAAGACTCTAACTTGGTGGTAAGTAAAAAAGTTGTATAAGCCTAATACACGTAATCGATAACATTTTGAGCATTTCTTGCATCAAAAATCAATTAAAGAATATCTGAAGAAATGTTACTTTCTGAACCTTTGCTCCTTTAATAATTTTTTTATTTTGAATTTAATAAATTTTCGAATGGCATGATTAAATATTGCACATTCTAGTTAAAACAAGGGGATCCTCGCATTTTGATAAGAAAGGAATTTAGCAAAAAGGTTAATCGTTGTCCTGCATGCTCCTTTTGTTCGAAACATTTTTATATACAATATGTATTTTTACAGGAAAAATTAAGCTGACTCACCCTGTATACTGGTGATTACGCTTCTGTGTTGGTAATGAGCAATTAATACTAGTCTCTCCTTTCGATTAACAAGCAATTTCGGTCTTTTTGCGCGAAGTGAATACCGACACCGAATGAAATGACGTTTAATCATAAATACCTAACTACTCTCGGTTGCTTAAGATCGGTTATGCCGTCAAACTGGCTTGGATTTTGTCGTGTTTTTCTATGGTATGTTATGGGACGGCAATTATGGTGAACATTCTTGGCAGGGTGAAGTCAATTTTACAAAACCCTCTTTTCACACGCATTCCGATATTTCTATAGTTTTATAAAACATTCAAAAAATTTACCTGGCGCCATTTGACAGTAGGAACCTGCAAGAAAACGATGAAATTATAATTCTTAACAATGCTTGATATTTCTTGTGTGTCACTTATATGTCATTACTATTATTGGACTACGGATTCTATGCATTCATTATAAAATTGTGTACGCGAAGCTTAAAACAGTGTAACGATAAAAAGAATTTAAGAATATTAGTATATTATTTTAAGAACTATTCAAATCAACAACCAAGAGAGAAAAGGACTATGCAGCTTCTGCATCTCGCAATTGCTGCACACAATTTTGTATTTTGCATAAAAATTCACTATCTAGAAAATATTCAATCAGAATCATGAATAGGATTGTGCAAAGAAATATCTAAGTGTTGAAAAAATGGCAGAAAAACATTTCGAATAAATTATCTGAATAAAATTTTATAATATTTAATTTTATAATATCTTTTCTATTAATACTACAATTAATATATAAAAACATATTAAATATAATTTATTTATTATATTTATAATATATGTTTATGATATATTTATTTTTTATACATAATGTATAAATATATTAAATATATCAATACATTAGAAAGTTTTAGTGTTAATACTTCAAACAATGAAGACAATTGTAATTAAAAGACAATGTAAAACATTGTTGAATCATCTTTATCAACACTTGAAAATTGTTAAATCTTTCCACAATCCAATGTGTCTTCTCATTTTGTATCTTATAAATAGTTTGCGGATTTTTATGCAAAATAAAAATTTTCTTCATTAATTATATGATGCAGATACTACATAGACATTTATTTCTTTTTTTAATTATTTTAGCAAGTTCACAGTAATACAATAATATTGTCAAATTATTCAAATATTTTTGCTATTTTGCATTTGAATTACTCGTTCGTATCATAAATGCATAAAATCCGCAGTCTACTTGTAAAAGAACGAACGTATCCAATTTAGTAATATTCATTTTTATATAGGGTGAGTCACAAAAAGCAGGACACTTGTATTTCTCTGTTTAAAATCATTCGAAGGTCAAAGTATCCTAAGTCACTGAACTCGTATCTGTTTTAGTTATGGCATAATGAGATTAAAAATACATGATACCGTTTTTTAAAAAAATGGACGGCCTTGAAATGATCTTTAAAGAAAACGCTAATCAAAAAATCTGTCGAATATCATCATAATGACCCCTTTGGACGGCTTCATTTCACTTTCGCAACTTGCCTTTTGGTCTTTATACCGACAGAGAAATTCAAGCGACCAGTTTTTCGTAGCTCACCCTGTATACCGAGTTTCATCATTGCAATTAACTGTGATATTAACCGAAATCTTTTTTACATCAAGGATACGAATGGTTCCATTAACAGAAGTTAGAATTGTTTGGTCGAATACTTTTTGCCAACGGTATAGTATGCAATCGCGTTTTCGCATACAATAGAAACATACAAACATCGGAAATAATTGTTTCCGCAGGCTGGAACCTCGGCCAACAAATACGGTCACGATTGGTTACAGAAGAAGAATGGTAACGAGGGCAGCTGTGACATTGATACAAACCGAAAAGGAAGAAAGCGGACAACATGAATAAGCAAGTGGAACTGCGAGCAGCAAGTTTTTCTTAGCGAAGTCAGGAAAAGAACGGGATTCTTAGAAAACTAATATTTCACGAAACAAATTCTGAAAATTAACTTCGGAAACAAAAATTTTTGTAACGATCAATTTTCTTCGGTTAACATCTTAAGCTGAAGTCTTAATTCTAAAAGCATCCGCAACGTCTTCGTAGATTCGAAAAAGATGATCGATCGAGTCAGCAAAGATTTTAACGCAAGATAATCGATTCGACTTCGAAAGAAAATTTAATCGAAGAGATGACATCAAAACATTGAATAAAATGGCAATATGTCAAATTAAGATTTATGACGCTACTTAATTTTTACCTTTCGAATTTTGCAGATCGTAAACAACATTGGCATGTTCGGAAGGTGTGTGAGAAAACAATAAATTTTGCGCTTCGATAAACAATTTACCATCAACGGAAATTGCTTCGAATGATAAAGAATATAAAAGACACATTTCACATTGTTAATTACACGTGAATGTCTGGGTAATTGTTTAAACTAAACAACTGTTACGTTTCGAACAGCATTTCGCACTTTAGTTTTCTTTCCATCGGCTGGGAAACGGGTCGACAATGCATAGCATTCTGGAAAATGCCTAATCGCTCGTTCAAACGGTCTCTGATGAAGTCAGTATCATTCTTTGGTTTGATCAGCCGTTTAATCATTTAGCTGTTTTTGACAAGTACGCTCGTCATAACACAAAATGTTGCTATGTTTTTATGACGAGTATACTCGTCAAAAAGTGCTAACTGGTTAAGAAGGATATATATTTATATATATTTGATTTATAATATATATATATATAAATTAAAAAAATATATATAATTTATATATATTTAATTATATATATAATTATATGTATATTTAAATATATATATAAATTATTTTTATTTAATTTATATATATATAAATATAATTTATACTTATATATATATTTGATATTCTTTATTAAATTATTTATTTGATACATAATTAGACATAAAATATTGAATTCTTATTAAATTATACATTTTATAAAAGTGTTGTATTTAAACAAAATACAAAGAAAATCAAATATTACAGTATAATTACAGTAACTTGCACATTTTTCAAAGAGATTGCGACAGCTAACTGATTAAATTGGGTGAAGAGTAGTTTTAACCCTCTCAACCACCTACACCTTCTTAAATTAATTTCAGAAACTAAATGCGTTGAAGAATTACGAATCCAACTACGTGTTCAACTGAAACCTGTTCCAGATACTGTATGTATACCTCTACATATACAATTTTGTTGCAATTCAAGCCGTTTGTATGAAATATGAGATTATGAAGGAAACATAATTGCTGGAAATGAGGTATAGAGTGCATACGAACGAACGAACATTAATTAAATAATCTTAACGCATCTTATAATGCACGTTTGAGGCACTTATGAGGGTTAACAGGTTTGCTACCACCATCTGATGCGAGACTTCGTAATTGCAACATTCTATTAAACCTTCACACTTGAGTGTTCCACTCAGGCGACTTAATAAAATTGCTAATAATTGAGGTAATTTCTAGAATTTTTCTAACAATTTTTGCGTCATGTATTCTGTATCAATACTGTTAGATCGTAGCAAATTAGCGGTCAGTAGACGGAATGTGACATATTTATGCAATCTCTTGTCTGAATAAAATTTTATTCAAACAACAATTCATTCCAGTCAGATTTTATTCTAATAAGAATTTATTCATACAGGAATGCACACGGAAAATAATTGATTTGAATAAAAATAATAAAATATAAAATATTTTCTCTTAGTCTATCGATTTCTTTCTTTCATATCACTTTTTCGAAATATTCGAATAAAGATTTTTTCAAGTTACAAAATAAAAAATTGTCCAGAGAAAGAACTTTTCGAGTTACAAAATAAAAAATTATCCGAACAATGTATTTTTCGAATTGCAAAATAAAAAATTATCCAAACAATGAATTTTTCGAATTGCAAAATAAAAAATGACTCGATCAATGAATTTTTCGAATTGCAAAATAAAAAATGACTCGATCGATGAATTTTTCGAATTGCAAAATAAAAAATTATCCGAACAATGAATTTTTCGAATTGCAAAATAAAAAATGACTCGATCAATGAATTTTTCGAATTGCAAAATAAAAAATGACTCGATCGATGAATTTTTCGAATTTCAAAATAAAAAATGACTCGATCGATGAATTTTTCGAATTATTATAAAATAAATTAATATAATAATTTATTATTACAAAATAAAATATTATTCGAATAAATAGATAGAATAATTCACGACGAATAATGAATAATTCGAATAAAATATTCGACTGAAAGAAATTCATTAGAGCAATTATCATAGTTAAATATTTATTCGAGATAATCCGAATAATGCCCAACTCTGAGCGGAACCCTGTGCAGCGGCCCCACCACAGATTGATACGTTTTTAATGAATGAGTTTCGCGATGCGATTCGAAAGTAGCGGGGATGACGTGTCGGCAGGATGGCTCGGGGATAGGGACACGAACAGAAAGCAAGGCGGCAGGCGGGCCAACAGAGAGAGAGTGTTGTTAGGCCTAACAACGGACAGCTAAGTAAGTAACTCACCGAAGAGTGCCAGAAGGTAGACGAGGGAGACGGTGAGCGCCGTGACCGGCCTTTCCGGACAGACCATCTTTCGCTCGTTCCTCTCGGACGACCTTCCTCGTGTCTACTACCCTGGACTCTTCGTGTTTTACGTCGCTCCGTGGCGCGTCCTCTTCTCCTTCTGCGAGTAAATACGAGTAATTAGACGGGGCAGGCCTGCGCTATCGAATCCCGCTACCATCTCTACTATCCCTCCCCTCTTCCAACTCGCGTCGATCCTCTCCTCCCTTCCCATTCAGGCCGCCGATAACACGGGGACGGTGTACAGTACCGGACAAATGTACTCGGACACCCTTTAAAACGCAACAAGTTTTTTTAAAACTGGACCAAACGATTTGAATTCTTTTTTTAGACGATAGCGGGACCAGTCTTCTAGGTCATGATATTAAAGTGCTTTCTTTTTAACTCAAAATATTCTATATTCAATTTTTTTTTTAATTTAAAATAAATTATTACCTGGAATGGCAAAATGAATAGAAAAATAAGGTTTTTAAAATTTCTTATCGCTGAGGCTGTAATGAAAATTTTAAAAATGCGTTTCCTAAATCTCGGTAACTTACACCCTATTAATTTGACAATTTTTATATAATATACAGGGTGTTTCAGGGTTAAAATGCTTAAATGCTTCTGTCAAGACATATTTACTACGAAAGTAGTAGGATTCTTAAGCGGAACTTACGATCATGGAAATTGCTTTTGAAACATAAGTAATTTAGAGGAAAATATTCAAAACAAAAGTTATTCGATTTAAAAAAGATGGAGAGAGAGTAGCTTTTGTATGAAGCATTTTTTGATCAGGTTTTATCTTACAATGATATTTAATGAAATGAACAATTTGTTTAATCGTGAAACTACTTCGATTATATTTCTTATAATTGAATGCTGATAAATCGATACAAATTGCAGTCATTTTGATCGATATATGTAATAGTTGCAGTTATTTCTAATAATAAATACAACAATTTTCTTCAATTATATACGTGGTAAACCTGAATTATTTCGATAGCATATCTACATTACTAGGTCCTGCAACTTTAGTAGTACAGTAAATTCTCCCTAATTGACGCTTGGATTGTACACAAAAATGGACAATCTGTGTGTCAATTAAGGAGAATTTACTGTAAATATCTCTTGAAGGAAGCATTTAAAAGCATACTTCCACAGGAAAAATTTATTTGCTTTATGGTCCCTTTCTATCTAAAGTTTGTCGATTTAACCCTGAAACACCCTGTATAACGGTAATAAGTTTTCTCCCTAATTGACAGACAGATTGTCCATTTTTGTGTACAATCCGAGCGTGAATTAGGGAGAATTTACTGTAAATATCTCTTGAAGGAAGCACTTAAGAGCATACTTCCACAGGAACAATTTGTTTTATGGTCCCTTTCTATCTAAAGTTTGTCGATTTAACCCTGGAACACCCTGTATAACGGTAATCAGTTTTTTCTGTACTATGTTTGTCGATGAGTTTTAGTCAGATAAATGAAAATAGCAACATTCGATACAATTTTATCTGGAAGAACGTAAAAATTGAATAGAATGGGGCAAAATGATGAGACATATGTGAATAAAATGAAATTTGCCAGTTTTTATTAGTATTCGGTATTTTGTAGAGCTGCCCTTATTTTTGATGACGTCAATCATTCACCGTGACAAAACTTGCGCAGTCTTTTAACATTTTTTTTTGTCGCAGTTCGTGCCATTCTAGCCCGATGTATCTTTTAAATTATTTAGACTTTGAAATCGTCGATCGTTGATAAAAACAGCTCTTGCAAGACCCCGCCATCAATTTTCTATTATGTCGAGAGATATTTCTGGCGAATCAATAATTGAAATTTTCACGATTGCAAAAAGCGTTTTTACTATTTATATAAAGTTATTGCCAGCAATTTTTGTGACACGCGCATCTATGCACGTTATTTGCACCTTAATGAAATCTATATTTGTTGAGATATTTTGTCGAGATTTATATATTAATAAATTTCACGTTCGTTTGTTCATGCTAATCAACTTCAGCCACCACCCATTCGTCGACGTCTTAATATTAAAATTACTTTCTTCAAATCATGAGAGTTCCTTTTCAAGCGGCGTATTATAATATTTGCAGGTGCAAAAAAAAATTAACATAGATGGCTCTGATGTTTCAATTATTACTACCGTACTGTACCGTATTGTTACTTGTAAACAAAAATAATGCAAAAGAATGTACACATAATAAACTTCGTTACCATTATATATTAAATAAAAATTGCATACTGACGATATCATCGAAATCGGTTGATGTTATTATCACGACCAATTAAAAATCTCGAAAATCCCAGTTTTGCCCAGATCTTTGACACCATCGACCAACACAACTGTCAGAAACCTGCAGTTTTGAAAAATATCTCAATGCTTGTCTCCAATACGCGTATACATAAATTACCGAGATCAACGAAATGCACTTTTTCAATTCCAGGCTCAGATAAAAAAATGTCAAAAAACGCGAGTTCACATATTTTCTTTTATTATTCCTAGAAATTTAAAAATTCAGAAAAAAATAGTATTTTAGTTCTTGCAAAGCGAACCAGTCGCTGTAACATTGAAAACAAATTCAAGTAATCTAGTCCAGTTTGCAAAAGATTGTTGCGTTCTAAAAGTGGCCCGAATACATTTGTCCGGTACTGTACTTGTCCCCTACCATGAAACCTGTTCCGAGAGCTGGAAGGGACTGAACGCGCAGCGCAGCAAGTACATATCTTGGTCTCGGTCTTCGGCTATACGCCGTGTTCCACCGCGCTCGCGGTTCGTTCTAAAACGAGACGAGCTCGCCACGGTGTCTGGTTCACTGGCTTTTTCCGTGATCCCTGCCGCATTCTTGCTAGAGGCTGACTGCAGGAGACGTCGACTCCTCCCGGGCCAGTGTATCGTGTCCGCAGTGACACCTCCGCGGGCCGACGATCGGCGAACGGCCTTCCGGCCGCTGAAGTTTGCTCTTTTTTTTTACGCGCGGGACTCGAGGCTGTATTGGTTGCACGATCATTAGCGATAGGAAGTGGGCCGCGCGCTCCGAGGAGCGTTGTTTTAGTCGACGATAGATCGTAGCTACCGGGACAGCTTTGATCCGCTAATTGGGATAGCTTTATTAACTTCTGTGGTCGTGTGAGTATCCAGTGAATAAAGACAGTGATCTTCGTAGCTTCGTATCGGGTCGCTTGACAAGTTACGAGCCTTGTATATCGGATCGTTCGACGTGTTCCTTTAATCAGAGAATTTTCTTTGCTATGGTTGGATGGTGAAATGTACGAACACGGTGACGACTAGGGATTACCTCGGGTTAAAGGGGACCTAGGGGACGACCTCGGATTAAAAACGTATTATATGTAAATTGATGATTTATATTTTCATTATTATGTTTACCTGTCATCATGTAAGATATAGGGAGAAGTATTATATTTTCCATGTGTTAAAATGTAGCAAATATAGTTAAATCGATGCTGCAGCAGTTCTGGCGAGTTTAGCCCTTTTAGTGCCATGCGAAAAAGAGGTCCCTATGCGAGAATAACCGGCCGAATTTCACGGTTTTACTAGGGTTTGGGAAAATGCTTGTAAAAACCAAACAAGAAACAATATTTACATGATTCAAAAAGCAGTAAATTAAGGACGAAATAGAGTACAAAAACAAAATGACACTAGATTTTCTATATTCATTGAAAATTATATAAATAACAAAGGTATAAAAGATCATAAAGAAAGTAAAAGTCCAGTTCTCTCTTACAAAAAGTATTTGCACATACAAAAAGTCATCTTTTCATCATAATTTTATATAGATCATTTATTACAAAGTATATACATTGCATTTCTGATATATTTTGTAACAAGATAAATAATATTACATAACAAACATAAAAAATAACTCGAAGGTACATGGTAAGCGCCGGACGGATTATCTCTTCCGAAATGTGTAATTGTTATAGGTAATATAACATTGTTGAAACAAAATTATGTTGTCATAAATATATTTGTGATATAATTTTGCATAATACTTCATTATAATAACATAAATATTTATATTTATATTTATATATTGTAAATGTGTAAAATTTTGTTATTATAAAGCGCTATAAGGCGCGGGCCGATATATCGGCTCTGGCACTTCTCGCCAGTGCAGCAAGAGCCAATATATCGGCCTCCGGCACTAAAAGGGTTAAAAGTAATATATGAGCCGTTTATTTTGAAAGTGGCATAAGTCACTTTGTTATTAAGTCGATATATTTAAGGGTTTGCGCTTTAACACGTTTAAAAATATGGATGCTAACTTTCGAGAAGATTTACTTGTATTTGTTACCTCAGGATACTGATATTTTTCTCAGTATAAATAGTTTCGTATAAACATTAAAAAATCACCACTTTTCATTACGGTAAAGTGACTTATGCCACTTTCAAAATGAACGACTCATATGTCTGGCCAAAAATCGGAAGAAATGCTTGCTGAAGATCTTCGTAGAAATTAAGTATTAATGTGATTTATACGAAACGTATATTGTACAGGGTGTCTCTGAAAGGTATGTACAAGCGGACACCAGGTGATCCCTCATAAAAAAGCATGAACAAAAAATATAGAATAGCTTTTTTATATTTGGGACCTGGTTTATGGGAAAATCGAGTTTGAATATTCAAACATGAGTGTTTTATTTTTCTTTTTCGTCACTTCAAGCAATAGCAAAATTTTAAAAAGAGCGCTCTAGTTACAATCTAGTAGACTGGGTCCCTCTATCATTTCTACACAAAAAAGCGAGTCGTTTAGTCCAGTTGTGGAGAATTTATTGCGTTTTAAAAGCTGTCCGAACATTAATGGTAATACAGTGGCTCCCATTAATGTTCGGACAACTTTGAAAAAATATTTCCAACGCAAAAAGATATTTCCGAAGACCAAAATGCTTGAAATATCGAAATATATTTTTAGCGTATTAAATGAAAATTAGAGTGTTTCATGACAGCCTTAGCAAAGCAAAAAATGGCTTAAGGCACGGAAATTCGTATATCTATCCATCTGTACGTTTCAAAGGACGGCTTTTAAGTCATTTGAAGTGCAATGCAAGGTCACAGATGTCAGCTTTTCGATATAGAGGTTGATGACGTGTTTTTAATTTCATTAGGTTCACAAAATGTACATTATATTCGATTTCGAAGCACTTTTCTTTTCGTAAATGCAAGGACCTGTAACATTTTGGTCAAAATTCGACTTTTACTACTTCTATTACCAATAAAAGGTAGTTATATAGGATGATCCATCTATCTTGAGCATCTCAAGTATGAGATACAAAATGGTCATAGAAAGAGAAAACCTTTTTTCATTGTCATCTTTCAAGACTTTAAGGTCATCGATGTTTTCCTTTCAAATGTGGGACTGTATAATTCGAATAATATCATATTAACAGTCAAATCCAAGGAGAATTCAACGATTTATAATATATAATATGAGGTCCCTTACGTGACCTTGAGCAGCGGTCATATTATAAAAACTGCACGTGTAAATGTTAATCACAAAATTTTAAGGAGAGTTTGATAGGAGGTCATTTGTCGTCAACAAGAACTTATAGAATTTATTGGACATCGTTCTGAGCACCTGCTAAAATTAATTTCATTTTTTTATACATAATATCTATTTTTATTAATATTTCCTGCTAGAGGTCGCGCGTAGGTCATGGTACTATAGGTCGTTGGACTCGTTTTGACGTTGGTTAATCAAGTGACTGTAATACAAGTATACCGTTTTGTTTAAGAAAGGTATCAGTGATCTTGAGATCTTAACAAAATGTGAGTTTTGAGAGAAATTTGTTCTCTTTAAGAAAGAAAGATGAGATACATTTTTGATTACCACCTCTTAAATCATGTTTTCCTCTAACATTTTCTTGTATTGCTGATGAGAAATTCGCTGTTTGGACTTCTTTAGTTAGGTGAACTATCCTGACGTTTGAAATATCTGCACCTGTAAGTTAGGATGTTATTGGCCGGTAAGAAAAAAATTGTTTTATGTCAAGAGATACAGGATGTGATGTCTATAATTATTTTTGTAGTCGATAATGGAAAGGACATAACGAATAGCTTTAATTCTTCTTGAATTCTTATGTTTTATCTTATGTTATATTAATTTAATTCTTATGTTTATATATATTATGTTTATATATATGTGTATAATAATTTAATTCTTATGTTTATCTTATGTTATATGTATTATTATGTTTTAGTCTTATGTTTTATTATTCTGCTTTAATTCTTATGTTTTATCTTGCAAAACTTTCTCAGTTGCGTTTACTGATCAAGGTCAATGAAAAGGTCAATGAAAGTCGTTGAAGGTCAATTGACATAAAAGTAATTTAGCTCGCAAAAGCAGTTGAACATTTCCGTAATTTGTTCATGACATAGTATACACACGATGTTCATTTTATAATTTAGCAATATTTTCAACAATGAATAAAAGCATAACCACAATAAACAAACTAATGCCGCAAGAAACAAATAAGTAACGATTACAGGATAAATAATGGTAAAATTAATAATTGTATTCACAAGTAGATTATACAATCAATATAAAACAAACAATGTAACTGAATACTCATTCACCGAAGAAGACATGAATTTCTTCAATCGCTTCCGTATCGAAAATAATTTTCTATCTTAATTAACCTTCGGTGACCCTGTATGTTCTTGAACCGTAGGTCAATGTATGCGGCATAAAACGCATTACTAGCCAAGTCGTCTTGCACATTACCTCTAATCGTCTAGTCACAACAAAATATGTACTATTGTCTTCATACTATGTACAGGGTGTCACAAAATTATTACGTCGGAGCCATGATAATGTATTTTTGCACCCTCGGTTTGATTCGAAGAAAGTATTTAGATCGTCTAATAGATTATTAAACAACTATTTCGTGGTAATATTGAGCAAAACGAGATGATATACTTAGGCATTGTTGAAGTAATTATTTATTACATGTTCAGTTCCTATAATACCGATCCCAGGAGTATAGAATCCTTGATTTTTTTCCTAAATAATATTAATAACATTTAATTACAGCTGAATAGATTTGGAGTAACTTTTTGAAATAAAGAATATTGGTATATTAGTGAGTATAATATTTGTTGTGATTAGTGCATGCTAGTAACTGAAATACTGGTCGCCATTAGCCTATTATAGTAATCGAAACACTTGTCATCAATACCGTGTAATCAGATTAATAGCAAAAGAGCCAAACGAACTCAGAAAATAAACTCCTGGGAGCGTCTAAGCGAAAAAAGAAACATTAACGAAGTTGTTTACGGTGTAACATTTCAGGAATCTTCTTACGGTAAGGAGTTATTTAAAAACGTTAATGAGATGGAACATGAAATTAATTAATATACTAATAGTTATGTAAAATATTTGATACCAGTTTCTAATTAAGAAGTGTAAGTACCATATCGACTAAGTGCTATTCTAATTAATAGACTGCATCTGTATGCAAATTCTCGTTTTTGTACCTAATGACTAAAAGAGATTCCTTGTAATAGAATTAAAATCGAGAAATTTTCCATTTTCGAAACAACAGATCGCGTCTACTAATTATCGTGAATTTATTCTGCAATATTATCTTATTATTTTCGTTATATGTACAGCATTACGGAAAGAATGTTTGATTTACAATATTTATGAAAGATTTGATCGACTAGCGTAGGCACAAGTAACATTATCTGAATGACGTTCATATAATAAAAAAAATTAACATAAAGGCGTAAAAATAATATAAAAAGTAAATATTTCTTCTACTATACATTCTCATTTTAGTCAATACTTAAAGGATTAAAGAATGTCCAAAACAAGAATTGAACAATAAAGTGCACAGCATAAATTTGTAGAAAGAAATGATTTATAATACAATCGAGCACCCTTTTCATTAGTTGTAACTAAATTGTTCAAAAATACAGGGAAACACGTATACTAACATAAATATGTAAGTAGTATATTTATTTTATTGTCGTCGCGAAAAATCTCCTAATAAATAAAATAAATTTTCGCTCGCGCGTTAGTCTAAATTGTTCGACCTTTAATGATAAAAGAAACTAAAATTTCGCGAAAGGAAAGTATAATTTGAATGTTTTACATTGTAAATAGCAAGAATTTTCCTAGATATCCAGTATGTTGTTTCGATAACTTTGTATTTGCACAGCGAGGAAGCAAATACAGGTTTTACGTAAGTACGAGTATGAATGACAATGAAGCAAAAATGCGAGCAAGTGGGCGTCGTGCGCAAAACCGCCAATAGAGTCGAGTACCGTAATCAATGCGTTAGCAGGTTCGTGGCCTGCGTTTATAGACTTAGATTTATGGAACGGGGATGTAGATCTCTTTACAGAAATCTGTAGAGTGTACAGTGTACTCTGGACAGTGACTATTAAAATGATGACGATTATTAGATTATAGAGTTTATGCGTTTATAGCAAAACCGAACCAATGAAACGCACAACTTGGAAGACATTGCATGAATTTGGGAATAATTATTACTTTATTTCTGACCTATGTGGATAGCTTTATGTGAGAGAGAGAGAGAGAGAGAGAAGCTATTTTTATTAACAGGAATTAATAGGAATTTCAATTAATCCATTATTCAAGTATTCAATTATTACATTATACAATTATTCAATTATTCAGTTATTCAGTTATTCAGTTACACAAGTATTCCTATTATTCCTATTAATAAAAATTAATTAATTAATAGGAATAATAGGAATACTTGAATAACTGAATAATTGTATAATGTAATAATTGAATACTCGAATAATGGATTGTTGGAAAAATTGAATACTTGAATACTTGAATAATGGAATAGTTGATCGAAAAATTGAATAATTGAATGATGTGAGAGAAGTAAAAGTCAATGTATTGAATAATTGAAATGATGAATGAGAAACAGGAGGCGATCGAGGTTGTTAATTTATGTCGTGTTTCAAATCATTAATAAAATGTTACTATCAACACTTTAATGTTTCTAATCTGATTCTTATAATATAATTGTTATAGTTTGGTAAAAATTCGGTAGAAAATTATAACGGAAATAATAAATAATTTACGACAAAGAGAACAACTGATCGAGAAATTACATCGTTGTTAACATTATAACTCAGAAACAGGAGGAAATTATTCGAAAAGTATCGCAACCACGCGAAAACGTATTCAAATGAAATGCAAAAGTGACGGTGCATTTTATGTATTTATGACAAAAATGAGTAGAAGATCTACAAGAATTGTAAGAAAATTTAAGTAATTTAAAAATGTGTGTGAATATATTATTCCCAACTTATTAAAATTGTTAGAGAAAGAAAGAAACTTTTAGTTGGTTACTGCTTCTTACAATTGATGCTGACAATGTTTATTTTGCATAAAAATCAGCCGATTGCAAATTAACGTAAGCTTGAAATTTGAAAGTATGTTAATTGAAGCATGTTAATTTAAAGTAAATAGTGGACAAATTGTTATTACATACACGTTCCGAGCGAAAATCATGCATACAATTTTCAGAAGCATGATAAAATGATAGAAGAGAGTTAATCGCTTCGTAGTTGCGTGTCGTCGTGAATTATTTGTAATTTATGAAACTGTTGGTTAACGTTCTACTAATTGCTTTCCATCCAACGAGCACGTTAATTGTGTTTGTGGTGGTCGCAGTTTGGAATGCACGCGCATAAACGATGGACTGACGTTGTTCAGTTGTAAAAAAAAACTTGTGATCTCTTTGCCACTTCGAACGCAGCACGATAAATTAATCATAACAACGTCCCCTTTTCGATAACTGCTATTGGCGATTAAACGACTGTAAACACGTGGCTTTTGTGCAACAGTGACTTTTCAACTCTGTGAACTCCATTATATGTTTAATCGCCGATACAGCATTGCTAATAATTGTAGACTCGAAGTATCCTTTATATTTTTAAACAAAAACTGTGTACAAATTTCTATACTAGAAACAATAGAAAATAGAAATATAAAAATACAACTTTTTTTGGTTTTTGTTTAAATATCAGTAAAAATTTCAAATTTTCTTTGAGTTTATGATTGTTCACGGCACTGTAGGTTGCCTTCTTTAGTTGAGACACTCTGTATATCTAAAAAAGAAACTTTACGATAATAAACAATAATAATAATAATGACAATAAACAACTTTATATAACTTAACTGTACAACTTAATAATAATAAACAACTTTACATAAATATGGGTAATTATTCGGAATACGGTCCTCACATCGATTTCAATGACCTTGAAATATGTAGTCAAGGTCATCATTCTGAACAACTATTTTCCTATACTATATTAGCGCCGGGCACCTTTAGTCTCCGATATGTTCATGAAAATACATTTCATATACAGAGTGTCCCAAAATTATGGTCCTTCCGGGAAATGAGAGGTTCCCGCGCTCTTTTGAAATAACTTTTTCGTTAGCGAAAATGCAATGCGCGGCTTCGTTATATCAACGAAAAACAATGACCAATAAGAAACACCACGAAACAATACAAATTCTAATACTATCATATAGCATTAGTGAATTAAGATGAAATGAAGTTGAACGAATACCTGAATATTTGTAATAGCCACAATACGTTAGTTGATTTTCTGATTAACCTAAACGCTTGATAGAGAAGATCTGATATTTAAATGCCACAATACCTATTATTGTCACAATCGAAACAGAAAACGTGCACGAAAGCAATGTGACAAAAATTATTGCTTATCATAATACGTGGTTTTATAATGCACACTTATCGTTAGAAACTATTTGTCGATTTATTGGATACCATTTGATATTACGACTACCTCGACAAGAAGTATCAGCTCGGAAACCGTCGTGGATTGGACTAGTTTTTGTCGAGAATTATGCATTTTATGGGTGCGTAAAGAAGCCGTTGAAATAGGTGGCGAAAACGAAATTGTTGTGATTGATGAGGCAAAAATTCGGAAACGCAAGTTCAATAAAGGACGTCTCGTGGATGGTTAGTGGATTTTTATGCGAAAAGTATAAAAATCCAGTATTTATTGTACCAGTTCTTGATCGAAGTTCTGAGACGTTATTTCATATAATCGCAACTGTTTACACGAAGAAGGTTATACAAATTTGGCAGCAAATCACAAATTAAATTTTGTGGATCCGGATAGTGGGGACCACGCTAAAAACATTGAGCACATTTGGCGAGAAACCAGTGCCAACATTCCTAGATACGGGACACAAAAAGAATACTATGCCGATAATATTGCTGAATTTTTATTTCGTCGCAGGTATAATATGGACAATTCTATTTTTATAGAATTATTATTAAAATGCTTTTGCATTTTTTTTAAATAATGGCGGAAATATTTCTACTACTTAATATTATCTATTATAACTTAATCATAAATATAATAAATATAAATTACAATTACTTATGCAAATACTGTTTGCATGTAATCTATCAGAAATCTAATCTGAAATGTTTACAAACAATAATATTCTTTTTTTATTTCTTTTTTTATTTCAACGTCATTCGACTTTAGTTTCGAGATGTTTGCACAAAACTATAGTTAAATTTACGAATGAGTCGAGGCAGTGAAGGTCGCCTCACCATAGCACATTCCCTCACTCCTCAAAGCTGGAATATAGCATCCAAACCTGACAACCAGGGTCACCCATGTCTTCCATACGCATCAAATGTTATGTAATGTACTCAGGTTATTGAAGCAAAGAAGTAAATTACGTTATGCTCATAGGAAGGAGTTAAATTATTTATGCGTGCCATTGATGTAGCAAAAGGTGAATACGAAAAGGATTAATCTGGAGTGCAGAAAGATAAATATAATTTAATTTGGACTGCAAATATGATCATGGTACTCGGGAGAATAAGCTAGATTTCGAATCGAAGGAGTGGGAGTAAGTCACGTGATACGCTGGGACTCCCTACTGCGGAGTGGGAGTCATTATAACTATTATATTTATATAACTATATTATATATATAATATCTATATATTGTAATATATATTATAATATATATTATATATATAATATCTATCTATTATATCTATATAATAGTCAATTCTGAACTACGAAGGCTGCAATATTACACCGGTATAGTAAGCGCAATTTGCTTTCTTATGGGAAACTATTTATTTATTTAATTTTATAATACGCTTTTGCCAGCGATCATATCTAGCTTATCAGCTAGAATCTCGCTTATTCAACCAGCTGTCATGAATATGATCTATAAAAAAATTAATTTTGAGTGCAAAATTTGTATGAATGTGCCATTCATGATTACGTATACGACACATGAATCTCGTTTGTTATTAGACTGTGGATTTGATGCATTTACGACAAAAATGCGTAGATATGATTAGAAATAGTAAGAAAACTAAAAAAATTCAAGAGTTTCGATCGCACTGATTTAATTTAAATTATTTAAGACAGAAGGGAAATGTGGTTTCTATTTTATTAAATCGATGGAAGACATTTTTATCTTATATCAAGATCCGCAGTCATGTTATCATCATAACATATGGTGTTATATGTTATGTTTGTTCTGATATTGTGTGTACCATAAATAATGAAGTTGTTATAATAAAGTTTATATTATTATTATTATAATTATGGTATTTAATAAGAACTCAATATTGTTCCATATTCGCACTTACCCTAACCTATCGCAAATTTTATTCTGCATTGAAAAAGTACCTTGTTACACGATGTGCGTTTCTGGCAGTGTCTCAACAGTCGCATCTTTTACGCGGGATTTGACGCGTAATAAAAGTACTACTTACATAATTTTCTATTTTGCAAACCCGTCCTCTATCTGTTTTGCAGATAACGTTGCGCGTTACTAATTATGATTCATTGACTCGTCATGCTTTATGAAAAATGATCTGTTACAATTTACAATAATTTATACCTACAGTATAATAATTCCATATGTGACGATATTTAGACTCCATTTTTGTTTACACTAGATTTACGGAGCTCTAAAAGCATCTGTTTTACATTAATTTATAAAAGTAACGATAAGACATTTATTCTGATTTTTAACGAGTGTTATTCTAATATTTTCCGCGATTAACACATATATTGAATAAATAACTCATAAATGTATCTTTACAATCGTAAATTAAAAAATTAGTGACTCAACAATTTGGAAATTATTTATCTACTTGAAAGAACTTGAAATTATTGCAAATATCTGTATATTTTTCTGCCCTTTTTTTTTACTATTCCGTCAGTCAATATATTGTTTAAACATTACTCAAGTATATCAATATATAACATAGGAATAAACTTTTTCTATACATATAATATTTTCAGAATTATTTTTATTTGCTTTATAAAATGTAAAACCAATGAAGTATATGTTGGCAGAATGCACGCTATTGTGTTAAACGATTCACAATTTTTAATAATATAGGCAATCCAACAAACAACCCCAAACCGCTAATGGAAAATTGATATTTCCTTTTCTGATTAATTTCAAGGACAGGGTCGGAAATGGAGTCATGAATTATACTGAAACCGCTAACCGTTAGATTTCAATCAGCAACCGTTACCTTTCGGTTAACCAAACATTAACAATAACAGTAACTGATAATTGCAAGTGGCAAGATTCTAATCCTTTGAACTTTGACAAAAGTGTTCTCAAGATACGAAGAAAAGAAAACTATAAATTATATTTCACTAGATTTTGTTTCTAATGATTACTTTTTCTCTATTTTCTGTTCCATAAATCATTGTGAAACCATTGTATTGTAATAAAATTTATACTTTAATAACAATATTCGTTCGATTTCAAATCTTTATCAACGCGTACGAGTCACACTTATTTATAAACTGCAATATATATATTTTCCTTATTATTTTATTATTTCGCTATTTACAGTAGCAAGTTTTCAAATGGTTAAAGAAGAAACAATTTTATTGTTTATATATCTAACATTTCCGTTTCATTTCCGCTCACTTTATTTATTGACAAAGAAAATTCAATATATAGTATTTCATAATTGCTAAAAAATTGTTTTAGTATGTTTACATGTGAGATACTACAAAAAGGTCGTTAGTATGATCACAGTAATTAAATCGTTAATATTCATTGATTTTAACGAGGATTGAACCTACAAAAATATTTTACGACATCTAACAACGGCAAAATTAGAAACTATTTGTGTCTTCATCTATTTATTAAACAAAAAAACTTGAGAAATTTTTGACTAAGTTGAAACTTCAATTTTAGAAATGATGATATTCTGAAGTATACAGTATGATAAATGTTAATGAAATACAAAGTATCTACGATTTTTGAACTAAGTGAAGTTTCAGACCGAGTAATTTGTAGATTAAAAAAAATACTAAATAAATTAAACTGCGGAGCATGGCGGCTGCATGCCACATTTCGAAACTTGAAACAATGCTGTCCATAATTCTCCCAATTGTTATTAACGCTCCGTGATACGCTTACAATGACGAAATTCGCAAAGATTTATTTACATGATGGCTACAAAATTATTCGTACACTTATGATAATATTTTATCAATTTGTGAAATGTATTATTAAAATATTAACACTTTCTACACTAATTTCACTCATCTGACTATTCGTTCATCATTTGATCATTCAATACAGCGACTTTCATTTCTCCCATATCATTTAATTATTCAATTATACCATTTTAATAAAAGTAATCCTATACTCCTTTTTGCGACAGTCAATTTCTTATTTATATTACCGAGATCCATAGAACGCATTGTTTAAATTTTCGTCGTATGCTTAGATAAAAAATTTGAAAAACATCATTTTTAAATAATCTTTCCTACTACAATTAATTGCAATTTTTTGCAAAATTTTGTTTAGTTATTGTCTGGTAAACTGGTTCATCGAACATCTAAATAAAAAATCAAGCCATTTGATTCTACCAGCAAATTGAATATATTCATCATCAAAATAGTAAGTATCAAATTCAGGAAAATATAAAATGATATAACGTTGGAAATGATTGCTCCGTTTAAGTAGATTTTAAGTATCGATGCAAATTTTTTACTATAATTAGCAGCAGTCACGTTATCTCCCAAGAGCAGACATTTGAGTGCAAAGGGTTGAAAAAGTTATTTCGTCTTAAAACAGGTACAAATATGTACTTCTTGGAATCATTGTATTAACGATTTCAGAAAAAGTCGATTTCAAAAAAAAGGTTGAAATTACATTATTTGGAATATTATTTCGAATAACACTTAATTTCACTGCATAATTATTTTCATGCCAGGAATCTTTTCTAAAACAATATTAGATGATTATCGCAGAAAAAGAAACATTTTTTTAAAGAATAACACCTCCATCCCCACCCCACCCTTTTCCCCTTAGATAAACCTAGAAAAAATCTCTAAACGATGAACTTTTTGAGGAAAGAGCTTTTGTTCAAAGCAAACTGATGTAATGATTTCTTAAAATAAAATCTCTTTGTTGAATACTATTTTCAGAATCATTTTTTTCGTCATATTTGAAATAAAAAATATCAAAATTATTCTTTGTTTCAAGTTACTATCATTTCAAACGAATCGATATTATTTTTATTTTCAAATAACATCATTGGAAACAACGAAATGAATGATCTCAAATAGTTATTTCTCATTTTCATTTCAAATAAAATTTGTTCAGGTCCAATTGGGACATCGTCGTCTTAAATTTTTAACCAAGGAACTCGTTCGACCAACCCAGAAGACTACGAAGAAAACACTCGTTCGATGTTATATATCAACTAATTATAAATTAGTAGCAGTTCACGCAATAGCTTCGCATTTTGACAATCGCTATTGCAGATATTCATGCAATGGGATAATTATTATATGCAACTAGTGTTGAATAAATTTGCCAAATGTCCTCGTCTAGAAAAATAGCAGGGAAGATGACAGAAAGAAGAAAAAAATAGGAAGAAAGCATTTTGGAGCGTTTTACCTGAAATTAGAGTAAGAAATGCATTCTCCTGTGGTAACGAAGTTTCAACAATGGCACGGAGTTCCTGACTTGCGGAAGGAAAAGAAAGTCGAAGCACTGCAGTAACAGTTGAATTTCGCGGAACTGGAGTCACAGAATAAGTTCGAGACGTCACTGAAACCGAACACGTAATGCACGTTGTTCGCCGAAGGCAAGAAATGCACTGATCGCAGTCTAGGCAAACAAAGTATGTCAAAGGAGTCCGTCGAGCATCGTAAATTCTATCACGAAGCGACCGTGAAAGCCCCTTTATCATGTGATTTGACCTATGCTCTGTTGCTGACCTCACCGAATTTCAAACTTCAGCATGCTTCATCCGCGTTTCGGTTTTTCTTTTGTCTTTCGAAGCAGCTACATTCCATAAATAATACTCGATTTCGTCGTTCGGGAGGTGGACTCTTTCGTTGGTCATACTAAAAAAACCCATATGGAAAAGTAACGTTTCTAGACCGATACTTGAATAATAATTAATGAAGCAGTTGTTTTTTTATCTTATCAGTACTATTCTCATTGACTTATATGTATATATTTTACATTGTAAATTTTTTGGTATTTATTGCATCGAAATGTGTAAATGTGTGACACTGTTAACAATAGGACAGTGCTGTGAAAATTTCGATATATTCACATTTTCATTGTATTTTAAATCTATTACTGCTGGTAGATAAATAATACTGACTTATCTAGTGATGAACGTTGTCATTTAATTAGTTTAATGTTAGACAAGCAGATGGTGGATGGTGTTCACGCTGGGAAGTCGGTAAATTATCATTTGATGATCATGCAGTTTGCTTTTATAGTTCTGTGTAAAGTGACTAGATGTCGACGCGATGATGTGTTACCTCTTTGTAGGGGAAAATAGTTAACTATTTAAAATTATTTAAAATTGACTTGCAAATAAAATTATATAGTCGTGCTCAGTAATGGCAAGCATTAAAATTGTGCATTTTATCTATTTATGTATGATTTGATTATTGTATTATTATTATTATTAATATTATTATTATTTATATTAATATTATTATTATTAACTATTAGTTCCCGAAAATTATTCTTAATGTAGCGTAAAGTTGATTTATAATTTTGCTACTGTATATAGAGTCACATGAGTTTGAAGCACAGTTAATCTTATTATTTGTACAATGAAGAAGACAACATGATGGATTGAAAGTTTGAAAGCATAATTTTCTTTCTTTCTATCACAAAGAAATAATAACATAATGAAGTGAAAACGATGAACATTCAATATTTTACGAAACAAAATAATTGAATATAGAACCTTTAGACACTTCAACTTATAATATTTGTAAATATACAATTTTTGCTATCCCATAAATTATTAATATGCTTAACTAATAATACATTATATTATAATAATGTATAATGATTGTAATAAAATCATTATGAATTTTTATTAAAATTATTATAAATAAATTATTATGTTGTAATAAAATTATAATACATTATATTATAATAATGTATAATACTAATGATTAGAACTTTTATTATAATAAAATATAACTTATATTTAGTATACTAATGCGAAGGCTGCGGATCTTTATGTAAACTCTCATTTTACAAAAATTAGAATTAAAGAAAACTATAACTTCGTCAACTATAAAAAACTATCCATTGTAAAAGCAAAATAAAAATGTTATTAGACCAGTTAAATTTTATGTTTTCTTGTATTTTTAACATCTGTCTATGCCATAAATGCGTAAAGATCTGCAGACTACTAGCAAGTGTAATAATTGTCATGCTGAGAAGTATTAAATAAGTTTCTTACATTTAGTAATTGCATACTGTTTGAAAATGGTTATTATTATCTATCTGACAGGATGATTTATTTTTTCATGTATACTATGTTAGTTAATATTTATAAAAATTAGTACTGAACAGAATCTTATTTTTCATGTAATAATTATTATTACGTTATTAATCAATTTCAGCAGTCTACCATTATATTTATTGAATTTAGAATGTGCTTCATGCGAATGTAATAGTTGTTACAGTAAAGTGAACTTTGTATTTGCCAATTTTGCAAGTTCAATTTAAATTCACAACAAATTCGGAAGAGTTTTCTTATTTTCTTAATAATGAAAACATTTATTTGTAAGTTCAGTATCTTTTGAAGATACTCAGCCGATTTTTCATGTTTATTTTAAGGATAATTTTGTTTCTCTATTAAAATGACAAAGTTACTTATTCATCACTACATTCACTATTACATACTTATTTCATTTCATTCAAGAATATTATATTACAAGAAAATGATACAAACAAAAGGTATGAATTTCTTTATGATTCCAAAGTAAAAAATGTAGAATTACGATAAAAAAAAGCAAAATGACCTTGAAATAACCTTGAAAACGTTCACGCATTAAGAAACTATTAGTAAAGGACGTGCGTCAGCTTGTTTGCTTTAAATCGCGTATCTCTATGAGATTTTCTGCAATATCAACTTAAATGGGACACCCTGTATAATACACTATGCTGCGCACTATACAGGGTGTCCCCAAAATGTCTCGCAATCCGGAAATAGAAGGTTCCTCAGCTCGTTTGAAGTAACTTCTTCCTTAACGAAAATGCAACCCGTGGCTTTGTTTACGAGTTATTAACGAAAAACACGAAGCAATAAGAGACGAGGCTCAGTTCCGCTCATTGGCTCGGTTGCCTTGCGCCAACAGATCTCGCCTCTCATTGGTCACTGTTTTTCGTCAATGATTCGTAAACGACGCCACGAATTGCATTTTCGCTAAGGAAAAAGTTACTTCAAATGACCTCAGCAACTCCTCATTTCCCGAAAATACCATAATTTTGTGACATCCTGTATATGCTATATTATGCAATACCTCTGCACTATAATAACGAGCCAGACTCGTGATTTTATACAAAATCTTCTAAATTCAAATGTAATATTCCTTCCAGCTCCAAACAAACTCTGATTCTTCTGTTACCAAAATCTGGGAACGAAACGAAACGAAGTCCAAAAAAAAGGAGAACAAAAATTGTCGCGTTCCCGTAGGGAAATGATAAAAAACGATGTAACGTTAATCAACGTAGCCGCGAGAAAAATCGTAGCGCAAGAGCTTGAAAAAAATTCTCCGAGCGCAAAGGGTTTTTAACTGATCGTCGAATCTTCTTGCCGCAGAACGTTGCCCTTGCAAGAAATCTCGCCAAGTCAAAGAACAGATCTGAATGTTCAATTACGATCGCCTACGCGCTCATAGAAGTTTATCGCGCTCTCGAGCCTATCGCATTATTACCTATTACCGGCGTAGTCTGGCAACCGGGTTTGTAAATATCTTTCTATCGTGCTATTTATCTCTGCGAAACTCCGCTCGTCGCGCGTCGGCCCTTTGCTCGTCCGGCGCTCCTACGGTCGGTCCTCTTTGTTTTATTTCGAATGTTCTTTCATTTCTTAAAAGGTTCTCCGGTGATAATTAGCACAATGCGCGGCGGCATTAATTATTACCCGTGCTAATTACCCGAGGATAAATCGCTCGGCAAGGGGTAGCCGCCGGTGGCGGCGGATTCGAGGGTCGTCGGTGTGGCGCGAGGGGGTGGAGTGGCCAGGCGGGCCCGGCCCATTACCGTTATTGCTGCAACAAACCGTCCAACAACAGCGATAAATACGAGCGAGAGGCTGGCGTTACAAATGTCTCTCTGAGTTATGATTATTTAGCGGGACTGCTGCCGGCCTGGATCGTTCGTTGCGGCTTGCAAAACGGTTGTCGTTCCCGGCTGTGAGTTTATGCCTGCTGCAGCTTTTGTCGCCGAACACCAAGCACCTTCTCCCGGTCATCTCTCCTCCCCCCGCTTTTTCTACGCTCTGTTTGCAAAACGGAGAAGGTTCGTGTTCTTTTCTGGCTGATTCTTTCTTTTGTTCCGTAGAACGCGAGAAGTCGATCATTATTTAATAATTCGAGCTAGATAAAAACCATCGATGTTTTATTTAGTTAGTTTAAAAATTAGAGATAATGCCAATTGGATATAAAACAATGGTTTAAAATAGAGTTGTAGATTTATGGTCGTAATTTTAATAATATTTCATAGATTTGCATTGTTTGGTTGCAGAGATTTAGTTTAAATTCAGTTTTATAGGCTGTAAATTTAAACTTGTATCAACAAATTGTAAGGGAATGTAATTAATGAAATTAGGTTGGAATTAAAATTGACATTAGAATTTCGAAATTTAAGTATTTTCAATTGATCAATGTAGATTTTTAGTTTTATCATTATTTACTAATTTGAACTAGGTAAAAAACCATGTAATGTTAATTGGATATATAAACAATGGTTAAAAATAGTATTGCAGTGTTTTATGGTTGCAATTTAAAAATTTAATTTTATTGTTTGGCCACAAAGATTTAGTTCAAATTCAGGTTTTTCTCTCTTTTTATTAGTTTATAGTCGCATTAACGTGTTCATGGTATTACTAGACAGCGATTTCTTCGAAAATTGTTGCAATTAGCAAAATATGAGAGCGCAAAAAGTTGTATAGTTTTTTATCATTTTATTATCATTTATTATGATTATTTATTATTTATGATCTTTCTATTTATGATTATTTCTTATTTTATGATCATTTTTTATGATTATTTTTCGAGAAATGAAGGTGACCTGCAATTTTTTAAATGCAATACTATACATTTCTTTTTATATCGTATAAGAACGCATGTCAAAATGATTTGTTTCGTGTGCTATATGATGATAACCTTTGAGGTCACAGGAGATCGCGAAATCGGTCTTATGAATTGGTAATGGTATGAATCATTGTTAATTCAACAAGGAATAAAATAAACTAAAGATAGAATTATCAATATTCAAAAAGAGAGATTTGAGACGCCACATCCAACTGGAATTCTGAAATAGCACAGCTCCAAATAGATAACTGGTGCAGATTCTAAATGCCTTCGACATGGATGCAAAGTCAACAATATTCAAGCAACTTGTTTAGCCGAGCCATTTACTCCTGACCACTTCAGATCGGTACGGAATTTAAGCGGGTTTTGTCTCAACGGCGAGGGGGTGTACCAGCGTGCGGGACAATGGGAGAGGGGTCGCTCGCGTACTCGCGCGCGCGCGCGCGGTTCAGGACTAGAAAAAAATAGATTTTTTAAATATTAAATGCAGTATATATATATAAATATATGTATCTTCTCACGTACTATAGAATGAAAAGTAAACTTTTTTTGAAACAGTAATTACATATGAACATTACGTAGTTAAATATTGGGTTGGCAACTATGTAATTGCCGATTTGTTCAATGAAATAAAATTTTTTTTTTACTTGGAATGAAGTTTAATCTGTAATGTATTTTCCATTTTGTTCGATGACCTTTTGCCATCTCTGTGACAACTTGAAAATTCCACGCTCGTGGAAAGTCTGATTCTTTTCGGCCAAAAACTGAGTTAAGTGAGATTTTACAGCGTCATCATCATTAAAAGTTTTACCACGAAGGGAGTTGTCCAGGGATCGAAATAAGTGGTAATCCGATGGCGCGAGATCAGGGCTATATGGTGGGTGTAACATCAATTCCCAACCAATATCCATCAATTTTTGCCGAGTGGACAAAGACATGTGCGGCCTAGCATTGTCCTGGTGGAAAATGACACCTTTACGATTGACAAATTCTGATCGCATTTCCTTGATCGCTGCATTCAATTTGTCCAGTTGCTAACATTCACGGATAATAAAAAATAACATAATAATAATAATAATAATAATGTTATAATATAACATTTACGGATATCATAAAAATGGGAGTGAGAAACACCTATAATTGAAATCGGCAATTACTTAGTTGCCAACCCAATATTTACATCGAAAATTATTGCCTTTATCTACTTATCTGAGATTATTCAGTTACAGTGGTTTAGTTGTATATCAAGGAACAGCCAAGTTATTAATAAAATATGGGAAGCGGGTCAAATGTAACAACCGACTCCGACCTCGGAACAGTTGTAACATAGCACGGCATTCTTTACATGCCCAGTCATTACAGTCACAACATTGGAAACGTTTCTCATTAAATTTGCTTGTCCTGCAAGGTCCCTAGCCATTTTCGTACGCTTTTATATCCATGGTTCCTCTATTAGCTTTTTTAATTTTTGTACGAAGCATTCTAAAAGTTTAATTAAGATGCGCGGCCTAGTATTGTCCTGGTGGAAAATGACACCTATACGATTGACCAATTCTGGTCGCTTTTCCTTGATCGCTGTATTCAATTTGTCCTATTGCTAACATTCACGGATAATAAAAAATAACGTAATAATAATAATAATAATTTTATAATATAACATTTACGGATATCATAAAAATGGGAGTGAGAGACATCTATAACTGAAATCGGCAATTACTTAGATGCCAACCCAATATATTTGATAATGCTATTTCCATATGTAATTGCTATTTTAAGGAAAGTTTATTTGCTAAATTCTGCATTACACGAGAAGATACAAACTATTTTAAAAGTCTTACCATCCCGCGATTTTACATCCGGAAGTTGTCGCCTTTATTGGCGCTGCTGGAAGTAGCGAAGTCATCGACGACGACAACGACGCCCTGCGACGACGACGTTTGCGGTTTTCTTCGCGATGCCGTCTTATCGTTGTCTTCGCTGTGATTTCGGCATTTTTATATGATTTTATGAATAGTCCGTATAACGTGATTTTCAAGGGGAGAGAGAGAGTGAGAGAGAGAGAGAGAGAGAGAGAGAGAGAGAGAGAGAGAGAGAGAGAGTTCTATCGCATCTGTTTCTAGCGGATTTTGCGGGTTCACCGCATCCATTGCAATGGTTTTTCAACGGATTTCATTTTTCTCCAGATGCCTGACATCCTTGCGACCCAATCTTTCTTCCTTATAGATCGAGATTTTACGTACGTTCCACGACGACGAACATTTTTAACCAACGGATTATGTTATCGTCGCTATTTGCGAATGTACCGTCGTTATAATTGTTAAGAACAGAGAGAGAGAGAGAGAGAGAGAGAGAGAGAGAGAGAGAGAGAGAGAGAGAGAGAAAGACGTCCCTTTTCAACGGATTTGCCCACAGGTGCGCCGCATCCTTTTTAACGGTTTCTTTCTTCATAAGCCATGTGAAGAAGACGCATGTGTGTGCGTTAATAAACAGAGCTTGCAAATCTTGGAACAAATTAAAACGTTACAGTGCTGTGAACAGAGCTGAAAAAGTTTTGACGACAAACAAGCATTGTGTTATTTTTTTGTCGAGTGACGAAGATTTGTGAAGAGAAAAAGACTCAATTTGTTGAGGCAGAAAACTGGCAAAGATGACACAAGTTTCCGAAGACATTAAAGAGCTTTATACAGGGTGTCCCAGGTTTTAATGTGGTACAAATGTGGCACAAAGTAAGACAAAAATGTTATGTAAACATATAGGTCATATAGAGCTTTATTAAGAAGTTATAACAAAAATTCAGAATAGGATTAATAATGCGTTCAATGAAATGAAAGAGGATAGAAACGAAATTCGCACGGTCATAAATTTGATCTTCGATCGATGTCAATCACGTATTGTCAACAACGGTAGACATTTCGAAATGTATTAATAAACACAGCTTACATAAACACACAGCATGTGCTGATCTATTCAAGCCAATGCTCGCAGTAACAGCAAGTTGATTACTATTCCTATTCTGAATTTTTGTTATAACTTATTAATAAAGCTCTATATGACCTATGTTCACATAATATTTTTTTCTTACTTTGTGCCATAGAATACACTGACAAAGTTTGAACATTAAAACCTGGGACACCTTGTATGTACGTCAACGTTAATTAGAACTGTCAAGGAGACCGGAGCTAAAAGTTCCGGGGGTAAGTTATTCGATGGTAATATGTTTCAAATAAAAAAGAATCGCGTTATGCTTTCAACTGCTTTGAAAGGGGAGACTGATCACGCCACGCCATCAACTATGTTCGTAGCATCCGCGACATTGTAGTTTTAGACAAGATAGTAGTTACACATCAGGTAAGTAAATTGTATTTCGCAGTCGCTACTTTTTTGTCTAATTCAATTATTTATTATATTATTTTTCATGTATTGTTCTGCTCTTATAAATCAAATAACATTTAAGAACATGTTGTAATAGCACTTATTAGAATAATTGAATACACAGGGTGTTCGGAAAATCGTGGCACAACCGGCAAGGGGGTGATTCTACATGTAAAACTAAGTCGAGAAAGAGGAATAACATTTCTTTATTTAAGGCTGTTATGGATGTATCTTATGCAAGAACTAGACTCATACCAAATGTATGAGGAAAGTAAATGCTGTAAGTAAATTTGTCCGAACTGTGATTCCGACGAGTCGTTTGACGATACCTAATTTTTTTTTCGTTTAGAAGATTATTTCTGTTAAGTTTGAGTAAAGTTATTCCGAAATTATCATAATATTAGATTATTATTTTCATTTTACTATATTAACCCTTAGCGCTCCGAAGGCTCCGCTACAGAGACATTTGTCATTTGTTCCGTAACTCCGAAGGCTCCGCTGCGGAGCCAAATGTTCTTAGCATACGTTATCGTCGGCGTTAGCAATTGTTATCTGTAGTTAAAACGTGCTAAGTCTGTACCATTATGATTAAGCCATTTTTTGACCTTATCTATGGTTAGCAACATGGAGAAAAATAAATATTATGATGAGAATTTAGAGCCGAGTTGTAGCGCCGTGCTTTTACGACGCCTTTTTGACGCGCGGGGATCGAACGTCAACCCTACCGGGGTTGTAAGGCCCGGGCTTCACTTGTTTGAAGACGCGTCGGTTTTGTAATGGTTATCGATCCGATTGACCGATTTCGAATGAATGAGCGATTGAGTTCCCGAGTCGAATGAGTCTCCGGTTGCGACGAGTGAGTCTCCGAACGATTGAGACTGTTTGACGCACGAGTGAGACTCCGGGTCGAGAATATATCTTTTTGAAGGAGACTGTAAGAATAATAATACTGCTACTAATAATTCCTCGCTTCGACTGCTCGCGTTTTTTATACCTTTTTCCCCACTTGAGATTCTTGAAGGAACCTCCACCTCCATGCCGGGATGCACTGACTGGTTTTCTCGAAAATTATGATTTCCCAATCAGCGTCCTCCGAACGTTTTCGTCACCACCCTCTCGTACCGTCCTGCACGGGCCTTGTCTTGAAGAGGGGTGCGACGCGTAATTGCGTGGTTTGGGAGGTCCTCTGGGCCTTGAGATGTCATCTCCGCGACGGTTGGGACTAACTTTCCCAAGACGCGTTCAAAAATCTCAAGTGTTATTGCGGGAGTTTTTTCGGGCCTTTTGGATTTACAACACGTCGCGATCATTAGAATAGACGGAGACACTGCCCGGATGTTCGGCAGCTGCCAAAAAAGGTCTCCGTCTCCTCAGATGACCCACGCTTGTCCGTGCCATAAACCCTTCACGAGAGAGGTCTGCGGGAGGTTCTACGTGACGGAACACGAGTGAAGAGTTCAAAGACATTGTGAAAGACAATGTTGGTTATGATTCTGACACTTCAAGTAGTAGTAGCGGAATTATACTACCAAAGAGACGAAGAATGAGAATTATTGAAAGTGAAAGCGAAGATTCGTTACAAGACTTAGATGAATGGCGTGATATGTTACGGAAGAATTACATATTCCAGATGGAATACCTTTTAGTGTATTGCCATAGGTCATTGGATCACAAGTTCCTACAAACATTGAACAGCCGATACAATATTTTAAATTATTTCTCACGGACGAATTGGTAAATGAAATTATAAAGGAAACCAACAATTACGCAGAAAATGTTCTAAACTTGAAAGAAATATCTGGTAACTGTATTTGGCAAAGTGAATACTGTGACACTTGTCCAAGTAAACCCAGAATGCACATGGGAGATTGTTACCAAAGATATCGCACCATGGTGAATTACAGAATTTAAAATTTATCTTTTATTTACAATAGGAAAATGTATATTTATAAAATAAATAAAATCAAATGCATTCACAAGGACGTGTAATCTTTTCCGCTCAAAATAAGAATTCCTTTATCTCAGGCGCTCCGCTCCAAAAATGTGCCGGAGTTGCTGATAGGCAGTACAGCAATGTCTCCCTTACTGACGCTCAAATTGTGCACAAAAATGGACAATTTGGGAAGAGGCGATACGATTGTTCGAGCCTTGCAGCTCGTTTTTATAGTTACCAATTGCCAATAAATATAAAAACGAGCCAAAATGCTCGTATAATCGTATCTTCTTTTTGTAGACAATCTGAGCGTCAGTAAGGGAGACATTACCGTACTCGAGAAACGCGTGGAGCGCTAAGGGTTAATGTTTGTGCCGAAGATAGTATATTTTTTTCCTTCAAATGTATATATGTATTTCTGTTAATCCGAAGTTGATAAATAAACTTTATCAATACAATTGTGTTTTGTTTCATTATAGATTTAAACAATTTGACGGGGTAAGAAGTTCCGCTTGAGTTAACCACAAAAAAATGAATTCCTGTAAAAAACTTATTGCAATATATTATATTTGAGTTGACAATTTTAAAGTAGAGTTTTAACGATAAATTAGTCAGGAACAAAAAAAAGTAACTGCATAACTTCTTAGTAAATTTTTATGTTTTTTCAAAATCGGAACTTTTAGCCCTGGCCTCCCCTACTGCGAATGGACTTCATCTGGAGATCATCTGAGATCATCTGAGGACGTTGAAATAATAATTACTGGTCACATTGATTCCAATCAAATTTGTTAAGATTCAAAAATTGCACGTATGTGTAAATACAATTTATTATTAACACGAGAAATACAAAACAATTATTATTTATTAAAATATCTTTAGTGTAATGTACTATTACGAAGGCATAATTACATTCGAAGATGTTCACAACGCAGAAAGATGGAAATTATAGTCTAAGCTTTAGATAACCTATTTACCGAAGAGAGAAGTGCTCAACAGAAAAATTTATTACGGCATAAATGGATTAAATCTTTGATCCTTAAAATCCTGATTCTGCGGGTGCTGGTGGGATTTAAGTGCCACTCTCGCCACTGTGCTGAATTGCACCCCAATATCTAAAGGTAAAGACGAAATCTTGGCACTCCAATGAGCGGGTGAAAATCCAATTCTCTAATCTAATGAATGACACTAGAGCTGTAAGACTCGCAAATGTTGTTATCTGTGTTTTCGGATTGGAGTATCTCTATTTATTTTGCTCGTCTACTTGTGCAGTGTCTTCGCTTTACGGATTGCATACATGAAGGATCACGTTTAGTCCAATGCCATAATGAAATTCTTTGATACGCAGAAGCATTGTTTTCTTTCGCCTTCGCTTTTCTAATATCTATTTATTTCGAAAATTATACTCGTCCTAATAATTGTATTTCAAGATTATCATTTCAGAGTTACATGATTTCATGCACGAATTAACCGTCGCACGAGATTTCGACTATTTTCCGACAGTCATTGTTAGATTCGTTCAAACCTTACGCATCATTTTTCTTTGGAGTTCTTCGTAGTTTTCTTTGCATTTTTTAAGCTACTTTGAAATCAACTGACCCCTTAATGGACCTAATACGGAAAGTTGTTGGTATAAACTGATTAATAAAAAATTAGAACTCTGAGTCAAGATGGACTCATGTTCTGTTAACAGACAGTTAATTTGTACAAAGTGAACGTTTCTGATGATTGCATAGATAACGATATTTCAGAGAAGTAGACATTTTTCGGTGACGTAGAATCAACATCTTTTTTAAATATAATAACAGATAGTATTCAGTGTTAGGATCTATAACTATAACAATGTTTCAAGTACTATACAGAGTGTCCCAAAATTATGTTACATTCGGGAAATGAGGTCATTTGATCTATAGTTAGATTTTCAAGGTTTTATTACACTGTTTAACAAAAATAAAAATAAGAAAAACAATTTACAGTATGATAAACATAATAATTCACTTGAAATTTATAAAGGGTGTCCCGTAATTATGTTAACACCCGGAATGGGGTGATCCTGAGATTATGTGAAGTAACTTTTTCCTTAGCGAAAATGTAATCCGCGGCTTTGTTTACGAGTTATTAACGAAAAACACTGACCAATGAGAGGCAAGATCGGCTGGCGCGAAGCGGCCGAGCCAATGAGCGTCACTGGGCTTCATCCGCCTTGCACCAGCCGAGCTCGCCTCTCATTGGTCATTGTTTTTCGTTAATAACTCGTAATCAAAGCCGCGGATTGCATTTTCGCTAAGGAAAAAGTTACCTCAAATAACCTGGAGAATCTTCTGTTTCCGGGTGTTAACATAATTATGGGACACCCTGTATATTGCAGATGGTAGAAACGATATAGGGTAAAGGTATCTATTGCCGCGGTGACAAATCTCAAATCGGCTGTTTTTAAGGACGAGAAATGTAAATATAAAATTTTAAATGACTCCTTATGGCATTACATTTTTTTACAACTTTTAAATGACTCATTATAATATTAATTTTTTGTATAGAAAATAAAATAAACTAATGTATTTTAAATATTAAATTTTTATTGTGCACAGTTATTAAGGCTAAGTATTCAGTAAGGGGACACAGTGACTGGAGCACAGTATTCGGGGCGGGATCGCAGTAACCGAGACACAGTAACTAATCCTTGTAGACGATATGTACACAGTAACTAGCTTCAAAAAATTTTGTTCCTTTCTCCTAATATTCAAAGAAGATCTGATAGAGTTGTTTCGTGTGAACATTTATATATAAAAGAGACATTGAAGTTGACCTTCAAGTTCTTAGGAAACGTCAATTAAATTGCTAAAGTTGTTTACTAGACAACTCTTGAAGTCCATCAACGGTACACAGTAACCGGCTCCTCTACCCTATTCTTAGAAAAATTTGGCATTTTGATGAACTTTTTGGGCAAAAGGTACCATTGCGATTCGTTTCCTTTTCCACCGTGCGACCATTGACCGATCGTGACAAGTTTCGCGCAAGCTTCGCGAAATCGGCAATCAGGAACGCGGTGTTAACCTACGCACCGGTATGGCCGACCGACTCTTAAGTTTTGCAACGAGTGCAACCAGGTTCCCCGGGGAGAGAAGGAGGGAGGGGGTCGTTCGGAGAGGAAGAGTGAGAGAAAGGGGGAGAGAGAAAGAGCGAGAGGGGTGTTCCGTAAGCTGAATAATTCAGGGTCTCATTAGGGCGACAAAAGCACCCTGATGGATAGCTGCTTGGCTCCGTTGGCTCTCGTTTGTATGGGGCTACACGTACACATTTCACGGTTCCTACGCTGCCCCGACCGTGTACGTATGCCAACAGGCTCTTACTGCAGCCCGGTATACATACAGGCGCGCAAACATCCCCTAGACCCGTACACGGAGACCCGACCTCCTCCGACTAGCTGCGTTTCTGCGTTCTCCACCCTCGCTCACCGCCACTTTTAACCCTCCTCGCCCGCCTCTGTATCGCTCCACCCCGCTTAATCGCTATCAAAAACTGTTTTTTTTTTATTTGTCCAGCGCAGGACGCTTGGGAGTAATTTGCCGCGACACTCGAGTCCGAGAATCACGTGCGTCACTGTTGAATCTGCGACGACGACGACGACGACGAGGACGAGCGACGCACCGTGCGTTGCTTACAGTGAGGAACAAATACAGGCTGCCGTGTAACTGGTGGTACGACTGGACAGGCGCCGATTTTACATATCAAAAAATACGTCGAAACTATAGAATAAATCTTCCTCATTTGAGGCTTCACGTTCGAAAAAGCTCAGGTTGTAAAAGTGATTTTGAATGACTCATCATGACATTTTACATTTTTTAATAACTTTTAAATAACCCATTGTGATATTACATTTTTTGTAGAGAAAATAAAAAATGGAAAGTATTTTAGATATTACATTTTTATTGTTAATTATTTGTAGTTATTAAGGCTAAGTATTCAGGAAGGGGACACAGTATCTGGAGCACAGTATTCGGGGCGGAATCGCGAATCATGAATCGTGAATCAGTAACTGAGACACGATAACTAATCCTTGTAGATAATAGGCACACATTAACTGGCTCTAGAAAATTTTTTGATATTTGTTTCGTTTATATAAAAAGTTGTTGTACAATTATCGTCAGTAATTGTCATTCAGCTTGAAGATGAAAATGGACAACTTGGGAAGAGGGGATACACGATTTTTTTATAGCTTATAATTTATATTTATATTTATATTATTTATATTCATAGCTATACGTTTTTATAGCTGTTGATATATTATAATTTTAATAATAATATTTATATATATTATATATTTATATTTTGTTATTATTATATATTTTAATAATATAATAATAATAATAATAATATTTTATATATATTATAAAAATGAGTCGCGAGGCTTGAATAATCGTGTTTCCTCTTCCCAAATTGTCCATTTTTGTGTACATGCTGAGGGTCAATTAGAGAGAATTTACTATACTATTCAATAGGAATCAAGTGGATCGTATGACCATAACGTACCGATTCTACTTTTCGCCGTACTATTTTGATGGCGCTGTAAATTATGGGGGAGTGACGGAAAAGGAAGGAAATATTTCATCCTGACCCCGTTAGAGGACTCATCAGTAGTGTCATTGTGTAAATGTGTTTATCGAAATTTAATAAATAGGAGGAAATACATAAAAATGCAAACTAATTTCTATACAGATACAAAATTATGTAAAAAGAAATTTAAAAAGTTTATCGAAGTTTAATAAACAGAAGGAAATACATAAAAATGCAAACTAATTTCTATACAGATAGAAAATTATGTAAAATAAAGTTTAAAAAGATTATGTAAAAAAAAGTTGTCATTGTAATTTACTGCGCATCTTACATTATTGTAATTATTTTAGTATGAAGTTCAATATTCTCTGGCTCTTATTACTTCCAAAAGGTGACTTGGCATATTTCTAATTAATTTTTTCAGTGCAGTGGAGCCTAATTCGTCCCATTTTTTCTTCAATGCTTCTACAAATTTTGATTTTTTTTATCTTTCAGTTACAGTTATTCGACGATCTAATTCCTCCCATAATTACTCGATCGGGTTCAGATCGAGACTTTGAGATGGCCATGGAAGTAAATTTGTATGTTGATTTCAAAAAATTCTATTGCATCCATTGAAGCGTGCTTTCGGTCGTCGACTTGTCGAAAGACGAACAATCTATTTCTTCCAAATTTATGTATCGAAGAAAACAAGTTTTCCTGTAATAATTCAACACACTTGGAGCTGGTCGGTTTCCCTTCAATTATTGCTAAATTTCCAATTCGATCGCTACTAAAACAGCTCCATATCATAATGGTCAAACAATCTCCATGTTTCACGGTTGAAGTCACAAGAGTTGGTTTAAAAGCATCTTCTACTTTCCTCCACAATTATTGTCTTTTTTTACTTGACTTCATGACAAATTTTGATTCATTAGTCCAAATAACTGTTTCCCAGAACGAAATTGGCTCTTTAAAATATTCTTGAGTAAATCTTAAACGCTTCGCAGCACCGACTTTCGAAACATATGGCCTTTTTCGCGATATACGGCCATGGAAATTGCTTTCATTCATACGAAATTTCATTTGCGTAATTCTAATGGGCAAGCGTAAATTTCCTTTTAATTCTCTGGTACCAAGAAATGGATTTTTTAAAACTTCTCGAACCATTTGTTTGTCTTGACGAATGGTTGTCTTCCTCCTTCTTGCAGTTCTAGTTAAATTTTTTCTTCTGTTAGTAATATTCATTTTTTGAAATATTTTTTTTACACCTTTTCTTGAAATGCTGAAGTCCGTATCAATTTCGTTCAAAGATTCGCAATTTGCTCGACAATTATAAATTTGTACTGGTTCTGTTACACTCGATTCTTTAACTTTTTCGGCATTTTGTAAGAAATTGCCGATTGTAATGTAAAATATATTCACGAAATATATCATTAAACTTTTTTAGATATAAAAACATACAAATAACTACCTACAAACCTAACACTCTGATCGAAAAATCAAATTTAATACATGTCAACTTACTTTAATTGAAAAATCTAGAGTAGTATTACTATCTAGAGTATATAGTAATTTTATTTTTCGATTAGAGTACTAGGTTTGTAGTTAATTATTTGTATGGTTTCACATCTAAAACAGTTTAAATGATATATTTTCTGTACATATTTTATATTATAATAGTATATATATTATAATAATATTTTATAATATTATAATTTTATATATATTATAATATAATATATTATATTATAATAATTTCTTTCAAAATGCCGAAAGTTAGAGAATCGAACATATTAACAGTTCGGCTTCTCCTTCGAGACTGATGCCTCGTCGATGTCGAAGGAACAATAAACGACAAAAGGCAAACGCCAAATTTAAAACAGAAGAGAGATACACAACAGGGATAATATAAAAATGCCTAAAAATTAAAAGTGTCAACATAAATACCGACGCGAGTGTATGCAAATCGGAACGGATCAGGTTATTTAGAGGTAAATTTTCTCCAATTGTCACTCAGATTGTATACAAAAATGTACAACTTGGGAAGAGGGGACACGATTTTTCGAGACCCGCGGCTCGTTTTTATAGTCGCTGATTGTCAAGAACTATAAAAGTGAGGCGCATGGCTGGAATTTATTATAGCTGCCACGATGCAAATCACGCGAGCTTGGCGCATCGTCCGATTCAGTTATATCGAAAACAAAGCCTTAATCTTAGAGCGGTTACGTACGTCAAATTGACTTCTAGCATGACTTTTAACTGATGTATGTCAAATTGACTCCGTATCGCCACACTGGTAGAATTGAAAGTCAAATTGGAAGCCAAATTTACTTTATATTGTTGCGAATTACTCCATTTCTCTCGCGTCGCGGCATTTTATATTTACAATAAAGAATATCAACTATAACACAACTCGATACAATTACATCTTAGATCTTTCAATTTGAAATGTTGCTCGTTCGACGGTCCGATCTCGACTCCTCGATTGTCCGTTGGTAACACTCTTCCGTGGCAACCCCTATCTTCTATTATTCTTTAACCTTTTAGGCGCGACGCGCCACTATAGTGGCTTTCGCGGATGTCATCTTTCAGAACGACACGCCACTATAGTGGCTTTCGCGGATGTCATCTCTCTGGACGACGCGCCACTATAGCGGCTTGCTCTAATAGCTCACTCGCTGAACGTTTGAATCAAATAATCGTCTTCATATGCATTGTTTCACACTTCTTTTGTCTTCACATCAATTTACAACAGTCTACAGGGTGTCCCAAAAATGTCTCGCAATCCAGAAATGGCGGGTTCCTCGGATCATTTGAAGCAACTTCTTCCTTTACAAAAATTTTCTCCGAGGCACCGTTAACGAGTTATTAACGAAAAACAGTGACCAATAAGAATCGAGTACGGCTGACGCGAGGCGGCCCAGCCAACCAGCGCACGAAGCCCAGTTCCGCTCATTGGCTCGATCGCTTCGCGCCAGCTGAGCTCGCCTCTCATTGGTCACTGTTTTTCGTTAATAACTCGTTAACGGTGTCTCGGAGAAAATTTTTGTAAAGGAAAAAGTTGCTTCAAAAGGCCTAAGGAACCCTCCACTTTCGGATTGCGAGACATTTTTGGGATACCCTGTATATACAGTATCAGAGTCTGTAAAGTACACATCAGACTCTGCCGTCCAGAGAAATAGCCTCGCGCAGAATTCAGCCGTACCTAAAAGGTTAAGAAGTTGTTCACAACAGGGCAGTTTCACATTACAGCGACTTGATTTGGACAAGTCGCCGTGACAATATCAATAGCAGTGGGTGGTGTTAAATTTATCCTGTGTCGTTAATGGCACCACTATTGATATGGAGTCAGTTTGACGTTAAGTCATTGTCATTGTTGATACGGGATCAATTTGGCGTCACGTTATCATTAGTGATATAAAAACAGAGGTCGTCATTATAAGGTTAAATGAAAAAAAGTGATTATTTTTTCCTTCGAGTTATTTTTTAACGTAGAATCAACCATTATCCGGTTGTACCATCAGTTACATGACACCCTATATATGTGGACATCCTTTAAAATGGTATAACTTTTTTAAACATGGATTATACAACATGAATTTTTGTTCGAAAAACAAAATGGTCCAGTTCTTTATTAACAAAATATCGAACCAAGCGTAGTTTGAAAGATATGATTGCTTTTCGGACAATCCAATAAAATTGCTTTTTAACTAAATTTATGTATTCAACACTGAATCTACAGAGCCGGTTAGAATGGCCGTTCTAAAGTTAATTGAAATTATAATAACACTTTCACATAAAACGATCGATTAGATCTCTTAATTGAAGCGTACATTGTAATAAAAGTGGCGAATGGCCTAAATAAATATAGTCTTTTTATCTTCATGAAGCAACCCCGTTAGTCGCTTTTAGTGCTCGATGGGTTTAGTTGTTAATTTTCTGTTCTATGCGATGTTTCCAAGTGAATTTATTTATTTATTATTTTTTAACGAATATTTATTATCGTTTTTGGCGAGAATGAATAGTACCATGATGACTACCATCGATTTAAGCGAGCATTCTTAATACTCCCCAATTCTCTCTAATTGACAACTCTCCCATTTTTTGTAGTTGCCGATTGTCAACAACTCTAAAAACGAGGCACAAGACTCGAATAATCGTATCTCCTCTTCCCATATTGTCCATTTTTGTTTCCAAGCTCTGAGGGACAATTTGTGAGAATTTACTGTACATTGCACTCTTTTCTTTAAAAGTTTCGACATCCTAGAAATAAATTAAAACTTGATTAACTCGTATAGAATTAATGTTGCAGTTAATCTTGATTATCTAAATAAAACAATTTGAAAATATCACAAATATAAGTAACATAAATATTACTTCTTCGCAACGTGTTAGAATCTAGTCGATGAAATGTATACACGAAATATGCAGAAATAAGACAGATGTATGCAAAAAACCATGCAACATACAAGACGTATGTAATATGAAAACTATGCAAAAAGGATATTACATTTTTCGAATCCTCTAATGAGAAAACAAATTACTGTCCAAGTCCCATGCACATGTCTCTTTTCTACGAACGTACGCATTTGTATAAACATTCGCAGTCTACATATCGACGACAATCTGAAAGAGCTTTAGCATTGTGCGAGCCGTTCAATTTCCATTTGCAAGTTGCCCGGTCAGACGTGCGATTCCGCGATTCGATCACGTTTTTCGGAATCGTTCGGCGATCGGGGTGATCCCGCAGGCGTCGCATAAATACCATGAAAAATGCACGGGCCATCAAGAGGGACGTGGACGAAGGTCGCATCCCTATTAAATCTAACGAAGAGATTTTTCGCCAGGGTTTTTCAGCCGGCCGGCCGTGTCTGTCAACTAATTTCCCGGGGATTTTAAAATCATGGCCAGAGCCGGGCGATTTACCCGAGCATTCCCGCGTCCTTTTCAAAACTGGAACGTGCACCATAAATGCTTGAACGGCCCTAAGACGTCGTTTTACCTCGTGGAACGTATAAATACGAGGCTTTAGCCTGCGCGACCTCTTTCATATATAAGTTCGCCGGTATTGCACACGTTCCTGGTGCCTATGCAAAGCTCATTTCCTCGGAGATAATTGCACTGTGATATCGCGAAACTCATCCTTTTTGTGTCATAGACGGAGAGGGAGATAGAAAGAGGTGGGTCGGTGGAATAGAGAGGGAGACCACCAGAATGTGAGATATAGAGACAGAGAAAGAAGAGAGAGGGAGGAGAGAGAGAGAGAGAGAGAGAGAGAGAGAGAGGAAGAGAGAGAACTCGAGGCGAGGAAGCTCGGTTTTATTAAAGTTCCTTGCACGATGATGCCTCACTTTTATGCTGCCGTTCCACGGCGAAAACTTCTCGTAAGTCGATAAAGTTTGTGGTAACTAACAGGTATTCGAGATTTTCTCGTGCTTACGCTGAAATCGCATCAAAGATCCGCATTGCCAGTTCCGCCGTCGCTGTGATCGCGAGTTTGATGATATTCTGGGTCGATGACTTCGGTAATGGTGAACTGTTATGCACGTCGTACGAGATGCTTATGTGTTTGCCGGAGAGTTTGATCGTCCATTGAGAATCTAAAGCGGATTCTTGCGTTCAGTGTTAAAAATTTGGAGAAGGTACCTATTACTGCGGCATTTTCTCTACCAAGATTAAAATGCGTAGAAATTGATTTCTTGTTGTGAAAAAATTTATAATATTTAATAAAAACATCTTCCAGCTGAGGAAATAGAAATATTGTTCAATCATTCCCATATTTTTCATATATTAATATTTGTAACAGCAAAAGGTGTAAAAGATGTAAAAGATGTAAAAAAGACCATTTTTTCCTATGATGACTGCCAAAGGACTGTTGCTTGAATAATTGTACATCCAACGTACTGCTCTAAACTGATTAGGAGAGTTTTTTTTCCTATTATTTAAATTCTTGCTTTATAATTTAAAAAATATGGAAAGGAACTTTCCTTGCATTTTTAATGAAAAACTTAAGCCCTCGGCGATACGTGCACTCGATATGTGGATGAGCTCATCATTGTGGCATAATATTAATATAAATAATAATAATACTGCGGTACTGCCATCTATTGAACATAACCTATAAAGTAGGTTTAATACAGTCATATGTTTATTATTAGCAGTGAGGAATGGAAAAGGTTTAAAATACGCAAGGATGAAACAAAATCACGATTGAAAGAAGTAGAAACGAGAAAGAAAATCAAACTGCAAAAGCAACAGTTGAGGAATCTGCAAAAAGAAGTTGAAATTAAAAAGAAGGAAGAAGAAATAAGGAAAGAGGAATTGAGATTGAAAAATGAAAATGATAAGATAAAAAAATAGAAAGAAAGACTGAAGAAAGTGGAGGTCTTAAAAAAGAAGAAATAAGAAGTCTTTTAAAAAAGAATGTACGAAGGTTGTAGAAGTAAGGAATGAATTAGAGTGCTAGGAAATGAATTACTGTTAGGAAAGCTTAATTGATTAAATTGAATAATAAAGAAAGACCATAGTTTTTGTGAGAAATAATTTTGTATTGGTTGTAAATATAAAAAGTTTTTTCTGATAAAATAATTAATATCGATATAAAAGCTTTAATAAATCATCCGTGTTTATTATAAAATTTGTGCAATAAATAATTTATGTTTATCATTTATTCGATTTCCGATATTTTCTTTTCAATCATATTTTTTCATATTTGGAAATGTATTATCCTTTACAAAAAATCGTTCAAGATTCGTTTTTTTAAATAACAAATCAAGAAAAATAGTAGAAAAAAGTGCAACTAAGTGGCGATTCCTGAGGTTATTTGAAATAACTTTTTCCTTAGCGGAAATGCGATGCGCGGCTTTGTTTACGAGTTATTAACGAAAAACAGTGACCAATGAGAGGCTAGCTCGGCTGGCGCGAGGCGACCGAGCCAATGAGCGGAACATGGCTTTGTGCGCTGGTTGGCTGGACCGCCTCTCGTCAGCCATATTCGATTCTTATTGGTCACTGTTTTTCGTTAATAACTCGTTAACGGTGCCTCGGAGGAAATTTTTATAAAGGAAGAAGTTGCTTCAAATGATCTGAGGATCCCGCCATTTCCGGATTGCCAGACATTTTTGGGACACCCTGTATATCATACTGTAAATTGTTTCTTTAATTTTTATTTTTGCCAAACAGTGTAATAAAACCTTAACAAAATCTTACCATGGAAGTTTCTTGGATTATTATTAAAAATATATCATTTCCATCATTTAGAATACTTTAAAAGAGTTATTTATTACTGTTTACATCTTGACTATGTCTTTTTTAAATGTACAGTAACAATAGATAATCTTGTGCGCAAAAACAAATTACTATGTCTCGAGATTCAGCACTTTTACGTTGAAAAAAGAGACTTTACAATTATAACAATTATATAAATTATATAAAAGAGGGGCCGATATTTTTGCTTCTTTTTGCATTTTTTTCATATTGCTATTTGCTTTTACACAAAGTTACATTTCCTTTTCCGAAGTCCACTAATTTCCATTTATTTCGTAAATATTATTATTTTTTTAAAGACGTTTACACGTTGCAAAATTAATTTACTAAAATGTAACTATGCAAACACAGAATGCTATAGCGAGTTAAAAGATTAGTAGATTCTTAATAAATCCTTGTATCGAAACTTTAAAACTATTTTTAAAAAATAGAACTCAATTTTCTATTTACGAAAAGAAAATGCAGAAGCTGAACAATAAATATGCATCATAGTAATAGTGAAAGAATATACAAGAAACCAGGGTACAATATTTATTAAATCATTTACAGCATCGAAAAGAAAAAGTGATAGAAATTTTGAAAATTAGCACAACATTTGTTAACATCTTCTTATATTAAATATTAATTTACTCTTAACGATATGCACGAGAGAATCAAGAAACGGTTAATAAGTAGTAATAAATTTCGAAGTTACCTTCAACGGGTAAAAAACATGGATAATTTAAAAGTGTTACGACTGTAACGTTGATTAAGCGCGGAACTTCTGTAGCAAATGCATTAATAAGCCAGGAAACATATGCGCCCCGCAGTGTTCACAGGAGGTTCAGCCCTAAATAATCACATGGGGTTGCGGCGACCAAATATTTCAAAATACGCTTTACAGTATCTATTTTCGAATGAATTTCAGGTCCGTGCGACACTCTAATTACTGGACTGTGGAACTTTATGCGTTTATAGCATTGGCACCACACGTTTTCACGAAACAAATAATCGACGAATAGTAATAAAATTCCGTACATATATACGCTATTTTTGTGTGGATGGAAACTGTTATAATAGACATGAAATTTCATTTCTTATGAATTTTATTAAATTTTTTTATAAAAATCTATACACACACACAGTCTATTAATTATTCATATTATATGTATAAAAATCTGTACATGAAATATAAAACATAAAAACAGCAGAATAAATTAAAAATAGGTTCTTATTTTTAGCGTACTCAAATTGTTCATAATAATTGTTAATTGTTCATTCGTGACCAACTTGAATGTTCCATAGACATGGAAGTATTGTTGTTTTAAATGTTGTTAATAATTGTGTGGGTTATTCTTAACCGAAATAGATTTAAAACAAAATTCATTGTATAATTCAAATTTGTTGTAAAAATCTATTGTATAATTAAAAGAATGGAACAAATTTGCTGTTACACGCATACGAATAGAAAATGATGGAAAGGAAATTATTCCTCTGTATTTTAATAAAAGACAGTACGAATTGTACCACACACACACACACACACACACACACACACACACACACACACACACAATAATATAGTTGAATAAAAATTAATGTTCATTTTTAAGAGTAAATTGTAGTGATGCATTTATCCACCTTAGTGACTCATCATTAAACTGCAGATGTTTATATAAAAATTGTTACATTATTCGACTGCAGAACTATGTAGATATTTATTTCACGTCTTAATAATCTTAATTATCTGGAAATAATGCAACAGTACGTTTAAATTCTTTAAATGATTTTACTGTTTTGCATTTGATCAACTCATTTTTTTTTTTTTAAAGAAATACATCTGATGTCCACTTGTGACAATTCTGAGCTTTATTCTTTAATTTTTCACAACATGTTTTCAAAGATACAGATAGACCCATTTCTGTTGTCTTTAGTGTCCAGACCCTTGTTGATCGTGTCTAATTCATTAATTCATATGTTTTCTTGTATTTTAAACACCTGCGCGTGCCATAGAACAAATACATAAAGAATCCCAGTCTACTAATAATATTAGGCGTACATATTCATCGACTATATAACCTATTCATAACCTATTCAAATTCTAAGTCATAATAACTTAAGTTCATAATAATAATATACACCAAATTCCGTTTTAGTATGCAAGGTACGTTGCAGAAAAAAACCGTATACAAAATACCGCGTAAATTGGACATCGCGTATATACGTAGAAAAATAAGGAATTGGTCCCATGTCTTGAAAACCTGTAAAAAATAACAAAAATGAAATACATTTACGTTAAAATGTAAATCAAACAACCGTGCATATTTTCTTGACAGTGCTAAATCGAATAAAATCATGTAAAAAGGAAATTGAATTTATTTCTCAAAAACCGTGTTAAAACAAAACCGTGTAAAAACATAATTGGTTGTAAATTCGTTTAAATTCCACCGATATCTTTTCTCTCCGCCTGTCCGTCGAATTATGTCCGCAACTGTAAGCAGGTCAATTTCGAACGACTCCAAATATAGTAAATTCTCTCTAATTGACGCTCAGCTTGTATACAAAACTGGATAATTTGGGAAGAGGAGACTCGATTATTCGAGCCTTGCTTTTACAGTTACCGATCGTCAATAACTATAAAAACGAGCCGCAGGACTCGAATAATCGTACCTCCTCTTCCCAAATTGTCCATTTTTCTGTACAAACTGAGCGTCAATTAGGAAGAATTTGCCGTAAATCGTTAGGTGATCCTAGCTCGGCGAAATGAAACAATCGGCAGCGGCGCCAGAGAATGTCTCAAAATTTATGAAATTTCCGTCTGAGAATAACGATCGGGGGCCTACGGAGGAACCCAGCGAGAACAGACGTCGGTGATAAGGGTGTCCGGGAGGGGTGAGTCGGGGCTCGCGAAAGGCGGACGGGCCGCTACATCCGCAAAGCTATTATAACCGCTCGAGCGAATCTCTATTAAAACGTGTTTACACTGGCTTAGGGGTTGACTCAAGCCGCCCCTCCTAGTCCTTGGTTTCAGCCAACTCCGATCCGTGCCACCCCAGCAGACACACACGTACACAGCCCGGCTGGAGGGGAAGGATGAGGGTGCGGGCTAGCGGAGGTGGCCGCACACACGTGTATAGAGTAATGCCTATCTAATTGTCGCGTGTATGAATAGTGAATCCCGGAGCACTCGAGGCTATGAGCCAGATCCAAGCTAACATAAGGGAGAGCCATATGAGCTAATCTATATTATGATAGCCCGACCTCCGGGCTTCTCGCTCCTCGTCGTTCTGTATCATGTCGCCCCTACACCGTCCCCCGACCCCCCGTGTTTCTGGTCCCGCTTGCGTCCCTCTGCGTCCCTCTACGTTCCGCAACTCCCTTCGCCGACCAGCGCGTCTCACCGGTCCTAGGGCTCCTTCGGCCGCCGCCGCCGTGCCGCGCCGGTTCAGCATCAGCCTAAGAGTCTGTCCATACACGGGCCCGTCCCCCCTTTTCCTTTCCGCCCTTAACGTAGCTTTATTATTACCTAACCGCAGCGCTACCGTTCCTGACGAGGTTACATCACCGCGGATTCTCGCGTCCGCCGCCATTCAAAATCCCACCCTTGCTCAATAAGTAATCGTCCCCCGTCGGACCGCAGCCCCCGGATCGTTTTTAAATTCGCTCCTTTCTTTGGTCCGGATAATGAGATCGCGGTTCCGTGTTTGAACTTCCATCCGCGATCGGCGGATCGTCGGGTCTTGCCTGCCCCCCACACCCGACCCCCTTTTCTGCCGCACCGTCCGCCTTCGTGGCACACCGTCAAAGACCCGCGTCTCTGCTAGCCTTCTCTCTTCGGCCTGTCCGTAGCTCCACACGGCTCTTCCTCGTGTCCTTCTTCGCTGCGGGTTTTTCAATATGTAAGGGTTGCTCGGGAATTTTTATGGTTTGCTTTTCTCTCGGACGTAGCCCGAGGGGGCCCGCCGCGCTTTCTTTTAACACGCTCTGATGGGATTTTTACTTTCTCCGCTTACGGGGAACGCCGCGCCGCGCCGGGATGCCCAGGGATAGGCGATTCTCGTGACGAGGGACGAAGCGCGCGCATTTCTCTCGTGGCGTTTCCGCGAAGCCAATCGTATTTCGCTTGATCCGGTTCGATTGGATACAGCTGGGATGCGTCTGTGTTTTTTAAATATTTTCTTTATTTTTTAACACGTTCGCTGCCAGCGTCATTAGGGTGCGTAGTTGTATTTATATATAAATTTATATATTGTAAATATTTATGTACAGTGGCCTGCAAAAGTGTTCGTACTTTTAAAATGGAATTACTTTTTCAAAACTGAACCAAATAACTTGAATTTTCTTTTAGTTGATAGAGGGAATAGTCTACTAGACGATGGATAAAAAGATAAGATAAAAAAAATAAAAAGGTTTAGATAAAAAAGGTAAAAAACGAGATATTTTTAATCTTTTTTATCATTCTAAGTAATAGGAAAATTAAAAAAAAATCATTTCAGTTATTTTCTAGTAAATTAGTTCCTCTATCATCTAAAAAAAATCGGGTCGTTTAGTTCTGTTTTAAAATAGTTATTGCGTTTTAAAAGGTGTACTTGTGGGCCACTGTATTTGCATAGTCGTATTAACCCTGCGCACTCGAAGCTATTTTTAACTCGAAATCCAAAACATGTTTTCCGACGTACGGTATTTCCATTCTACATGTTTTATTGAAATTTGTGCATACGAAATTGAACCGAATGGCACTTATTAATAATTGAACTTTAAACAGTTTTTTCTTCTAAAGTTTAAACAAATCTGACACTGTGACAATTATTTTGAGAAGTGGTTTGACTATTTTTAGTGGCGTCTTCAGAATCGCCATTCGAGTAAAAAGGGTTAAAAGTGATAAGTATTTTAGCGAAATATTTCTTTGAAATTCGGCCTACAGCCGGATCAGCAACATAACCTAAACTGAAGGGCTAAATTGTAAGAACTAAGGTCACACTAAGGACTCCACAAGACGACAAGATTGTGATACAGTAAATTCTCTCCAATTGTCCCTCAGCTTCTAAACAAAAATGAACAATTTGAGAAGAGGTGATATGATCCTTCGAGCCTTGCGACTCGTTTTTATAGTTGAGCCGTTGATTTTGAAAGTGGCATAAGTCACTTTGTTTTTAAGTCGACATATTTAAGGGTTTGCGTTTTAACACGTTTAAAAATATGGATGCTAACTTTCGAGAAGATTTACTTGTATTTGTTATCTCAGGATGCTGATACTTTTCTCAGTATAAATAATTTCGTATAAACATTAAAAAAATCACCACTTTTCATTACGGTAAAGTGACTTATGCCACTTTCAAAATAAACGGCTCAGTTGTTGATAATCGGTCATTATAAAAGCGTGCCACAAGGCTCAAATAATCGTATCTCCTCTTCCCAAGTTGCACATTTTCGTCTCCAAGCTGAAGGACAATGTGAGAGAATTCATTGTATAATATCTTGTCTATTTGGTATCTCAACATTCTCTTTGGCAAAAATGCACTTCTACTTTGGCATTGCATGCAACGAAAATTTGAAGTTGACAGCAGCACTAGATCGCGAGAAAAATGAAGCCCAACTTGGCTTATCATTGTTGAGTCGAGAAAAATACTCACTGTCCGTACACGGTCACTGTGATCGACTAATTCTACGTTCCTAGTGATTTGTGAAATAAATTATTTGCAGATGAAACATGTTTGGATGATAGAGAATTCAAATATAACGGAGATTCTGATAATCGGAGATTTACTGAGACCGAATAGAACAATATGGTTTTCATTAATATTCTGCGTGTACGCGAATAAACCAGTTATTGCAATCGACGTGTCAGGTACTATAATAACTGCTTATGTATCTCCTTCCATTTGCATATCCTATACAATAATATATGCATTGTAGGTAACAAAAGTATTCGAATACTTTATAAAACGGAATAACTTTTTTCGAATTTGGACCAAATGACTTGAAATTGTCTAGATACTGTTCAAACTCTTTGTTTATATTGCAATTAGTAGGAAATAACAAAAATAAATAGAAAGTTCACGTTTTTTAATTGTTTTATCTAAGCTTAGAAGGATAATTTAAACAATGCAATTTATAGGTTCGTTGTTTCTATGCATTTGGATAATTTCTTCGAAATACATTTTTTCGTTTTATTGTTTACTTACGAACAATTGATATGCCAGTTATAACAAAAATAACCACTCTACTGAGAAGACTGCAGAAGACTTATTTATTTTGACATTAATTTTCACTTTGTTTCAGTTGTTAAATTAAGTGGTGCAAAATTAATGATGACGTGATACACATTTATACTATTATTATTTTGTATTAAATACGCGAATTAATTCATTGCTAATTTTTGCATAATACATTGTTTATTTACAGACTATTAAAAGAAGCTATCATGTACGAGCTATTTTAGCATTACCATTTTTTTTCTTTCTCGATCTTCGAAGAAAATGTTACAAAATTAATGATCATTGCACACCGCAACGTACAAGTACATTCACCAGACATTTTCAAATAAATAGATAAATTGCGAGTACATACTGCAAATCCTTACATCTAACGCGATAAATAAAAATTCTTAAAACGGTGTCTCCTTTTTGGCGTCGCTTACAAATCCGTAAAATAGTTTACAAACGTTCAAGGTCTCCGTTAAAATAGGTTTGAAAAGTATCAAAGGAGCACGAAGCGGATATCCATTCACGCGTAATGGCGAAACGAAGCCGGCGTGGGTCTCATTAAAAATAGTCATCTCCGTCGGCGAAGCAACCCCTTAATGTCGTTCCACTGTCTTTACGTTCGACAAAGGGCCTCGAAGTGTCGTAAGCTTCTGTTAATTTATAACGTCGGAAGTTGAGGGTCGGAGCTGCTCGTCGCCGTATCAGCCCGCCCATCCCTTTCTCGCGCTGATCACCGTCTTCCCTTTTCCTTCCTCCGTGCTTCCGGCCGATGGAAGCGCACTATTTTGTATACAAAAGACATAATAGCGGTAAACGTTCAGGGGGAGCCTCTCGGCAATGTTGCGACTGCCATTAAGCCGTGTACACACGCGTGCGGGCCGGGCACGTGGCCACCACCGGCAGAAAGAATAAAGCGTAACGATGAAACGTTTCTGATACGATCCCCGGTGTAAATGAATATCGGCCCTCTAATCTGGGCTGTTTCGCGCGATCTCGGGAGATCGGTATCTGCCGTTTACCGAATTCAGGGACCGAAGTTAACAGTTATTCGAAAAATTTCGGCGAAGAACATAATTATAAAAAATCTGGTGTATTATATAAACTTCTTTATTTATATATTATAAATTTATCTATTTCTATATTATAAATTTTATATTAATAAATAATTTATATATTATAAATTTATTATTTAAATTTCTTTTTGAATAAAAGTAAAAATAATTGCAGGTTATTTTATGTAATAAATGCGCATAATAATAATGGATAATAATTACAGATTTTTTAAATAATTGATTAATAAATAATATAGGTTTGACATATAAATAATTCGTAGGTAACGCGTACTGAATAATATAAAAATAGAAAGTTCTTTTCGTTATAAATTTGAATTTTGTAGCGACTCGATTTAAGAGTATCGAACATTATCGTTTTGATAAATAAATTGTCAGAATCGTGGAGATGTAGTGGAATAATTGTAGGCAAATATTCGGAAATGAAGACGCAAACATTTACTAATAAATTGCATGAGAGGTTACTGTGTGCTGTCTCCAGTGTTGTGCAGAATTACAAATGAATTACTGAAGAAATTACAATTACAAAATAATTCGATCACGTTGTAGTACATAATTCAAATTTTCATTCAATTAAGTTACAATGTATAATTCGTAAGTGCAATTGGAGTACAATTATAAAATACCAAGTAATTAAATTACATTAATCACGAATTACGATGTAAATTAATTTAATATAATTTAATTTATTAAAAATTAATTTAATTAATTTAACTTAAATTAACGTACGCGCGCGCGACATAATTGAATAAAAATAACGAATTACTGTATAATTGAATTAAAATTACAAATTAGGGTATCATTGAATTGAAATGATGAATTACGGTATAATTGAATCAAAATTACGATGTAGTTGAATTAAAATTACGAATCGAGATGTTATGAATTAAAATTACGAATTAAAACGTAATATATTAATAGGTAATAATAAAGGAGAAAGTACGAAAATGAGTATACGAAAGAAAAACATAAAAATGTATGTCATTTTTCGAAAATTCTGGACTGGAATTTGAAGAACTGTATTTCAATCACATTGTATTGCAATTACATTGTATTTCAATTGCATTGTATTTCAATTACATTGTATTGCAATTAATTGTATTTTAATTACACTGTATATCAATTATATTGTATTTCAATTGCATTATATTGGAATTGCACTCCTGATTGAAATAATTAGCAATTGAATTGCAACTTGGTTGAATTACTATATAATTGACGGTATGTAACTTAATTGCGAAATCGAATCACAATGTATTTGATTTAGCAGAACTTCGACTGTCTCTTTGTACCCAGAGCGTAACTGTAACTGCCTGTGTATAAATCCGAAAGAAAGTTGATATTTGAGCCGTTTATTTTGAAAGTGGCATGAGTCACTTTGTTTTTAAGTCGATATATTTAAGGGTTTGCGTTTTAACACGTTTAACACGTTGACTGCCGCGTCACCCGTATTCGGGTGACAGCAAAATGTTCTCATCAGGCCACGTCACCCGTAATTCGGGTGACGCTGATTTGACTACTTACAAAGGATTTCCGAAAATATTTGGACAAATATTCTACAGGAGGTAATGAAACTATTGAATTCTTATAAAAATGGTTTATCAAAAAAATTATTCGCAGTGTATAATATTAAAACATTCTCTGCAAAGTTGAGGTTGATCAGGACAGCTTGGACAAAAAGTTGTTGGTTTTTTCAGATATGCTCGTGCCTCTGATCGGTCCATTTCGTATCTTTTATTTGAACTGTAGCTTCCTCAGTATCATCAACATTTCTTTCTTCTTCCATGACCAATTCTCGTAAAATCTCGTCAATAGTGTCTTCGTAACATTCACTATCACTAAGATTGTATTTATCAGTATCCGAATCAGAATCTGACGATGTGATTCTATTTATGCTTCTCCTTCCGGGCAATCCGATCTCTTTTCATTATTGAAAAAAATAAGGACAGAGATTTTAAGTTATACCATTCGGTACTTGGCAAAGATTCCAACTGTTTATACAGGAATAGAAACAGACGTGAATTAACAGCGCACGCTTTCTATAGCGGCACGGGTGGCCTGTAGGAGATTTTGTTGTAAATACGCGTGGCAGTCAACGTGTTAAAGATATGGATGCTAACTTTCGAGAAGATTTACTTGTATTTGTTATCTCAGGATACTGATATTTTTCTCAGTATAAATAATTTCGTATAAACATTAAAAAAATCACCACTTTTCATTACGGTAAAGTGACTTATGCCACTTTCAAAATAAACGGCTCATTTGACGAACAGCGTTATCAGTTTACGAGTTCGGGATAAATGGCACGTGACCGTATAAAGTTTGCTCCGGTTTTGGATACGGTTAAGTTCGGGGAACGCAGGGGCGCGTAATCGGGTGGGCGTCCCAGAAGGAAGAGGAAGTGTACAGCGGCATTTGGGAGCGTCGGGACGCCGGACGTCGCAATCTTAACGTCCCCGCCCAGCCCACTTCTTTTCGTACCACTCGACGTCTACCATTGTGATGGTAATATCTTCGCCGGATAGTCAGGGTCGAATTTATCGTGTAGTCATTCCGGAATTAGCTTTTCTGGCCGGTGCTTTTCATTGAAAGCCATTGTCCTATTGCCGCCATAATGCGGTATTCATTTATTATTCTCGGATCTCTTTCGTTCTTCCGGAGGAGAATCGTGTATCGGCGTTCTTGTAATCGATGTGCTTATTTGACGAGAATTTGGATATTGGGTTTCTCCGTTATCCGTTTCCAAATCGGTTCTTCCGCGTTTCATTCCGATTCAATGAGAGTTGAATTTGTAGCTGCGTGCATTATTGAGCAAATACGAATTTTTATGCATTCATTTGCCGAGATTGGAATCGAATGGCTCGCTCTTCTGTTTTATGGGAACGGAAATAAAGGAGAGTCTCGTTGAATATGAAATTGGCAATTTGATACACGTACAGTTCTCACAGAATTGAGCGTACACCTTTTAAAACGCAATAACTTTTTTAAAACTGGACTAAGTGACTTGAACTTTTTTCAGATGATAGCGGGATTTGTGTTAAATTATATATTTGATATCAAGTGTTGTATCTAAACAAAATATAAAGAAAATTAAAAATGTACAGTATAATTACAGTAGCTTACACACTTTTTACATCTACAATAAATTATTTTAAAGCAATAGAATTATTGAGTAGAATCTTACCATTACTAATAATTAATTTTGTGCATTTCAAATACGTAAAAAAACTATACCAAATTCTATTAAATTATAATACATAAATTAAGACAATATTTGTTATTGTACATATATTGTACAATTTTATAAGAGCGGAAATAAAAGTAAGTCTCGTTGAATATAAAATTGACAATCTGCTATACATGTAATACTTATTAATTAAATGAGTTAAATAAATGGTTAGTATCAATACAACTTTCCTCTTTATTTTTCTTTTATAACGAAAACTTTGGAAATCTAATTATTGTATTATTTCATATACATTATCGTATAGTGGAGAACTTGAATTAAATTTTTAGATAATATTAGGCCCAGTCATAAATAACTTTCGATGTAGCTAGGTAGAATTTATTGCTCGTATCTACCCACCTGTTTGTTGAGTCACCGCGAATTTTTGCTTTCACTAAATAGATAAGGGTTCAAGATAAATAAAATAAAAAGAAAACAAAAATAAACAAAAAGAAACAAAATAAATGTCTAATGAAAAGACGGAAGTTATTTATGACTCGATCTAATAGAATGTTTTGGTATTATGATATTACACAAATAAACCTTCGGATAAGAGAGTCTTGACTGTAGTATGAATTTGATTAAATGTAAGGATTCGTTATATTTACTATTAGTAGAAGTTATTTATATCGTATATAATAGTATATAATAACAGACATATTGCATATTGAAAATTATAAATTAAACTTGACATAACCTTGGCATTGTTCTTCTCAAAAAATAAAAAAAGTCAAGAACGAGAGGACCAAATCAATCTATAATGAAAATAAATATAGTTGTAATTTTGATGAGATGTAATTTTGATAAAGTTTTTATTTGTTAGAAAATAGAGTAAATATCGTTCATACTATTTATCTCTGGCTGGAGAGAATTAAATATGAATTTGCAAGAATCGCATTAACATAACTAGCCAACAATTTTCAGAAATGAATTGTTTCATTTAAACTATTAAAATATGTTAAAATTATACATTTACGGCATGATATCAAATTTACTGCAATAATACGGATTACAAGAACATGAGACAAAACGTGGAAGCTTGCAATTAGTTATGCAAAGTAAGTGTACAGTGGGTTGTATTAAATTAAAATGTTTTGTATAAAGTGCAAACAAGAGAAAACATCGAGTAACATATTATGTTATTCCAAATCTTTGAATGTATTATAATATTAAAATATTATGTTTATTATTATGTTTATTATGTGTTATAACGTTTCGTAATAATAAACTCAAGTATACATTATAATTAAACTGCTGATTTTATGCATTTATGGCAGGAATAAGTAATTTAAATACACAGAGCTATACATACACATTTAAAGAATTTAGAAATACTGTCGCACTATTTTCAACTCGTTAGAATGATTAAGAAACGAAATTAATTCGCTGCGCAGTTCCTGTATTTTGTTAGTTACTTAGTTCTGATAATGTGTATTTTGCACAAAAATCTGCAGTTCAATTATATTATTTCTCAAGTTAATACATTCGCGCGTGAAATGAATCTTTCCTGTTATTTTTATTGTTATCCGATTTATCTCGAATAACCAATAATATACAATAATTTCTAAGCAATATTTTTGATAGGTATTTTGTTGATTTTAATTTGTAAGTGTACAGATGAAGTTACGACTGTGTACGTTACTGTCCTTCCTTAAATCAGTATGCATTGGCATGATTTATAGAAATCGTTACTTATAAATCGGTATTTACAAATCGTTATTTATAAATTCCTATTTATAAATTGTTGTTTATGAATCAGTTATTTACGAGTAATTATTTATGAATCGGTATTTATAAATCGTTACTTATAAATCGTTACTTATGAATTGGTATTTATAAATTATTATTTATAAATCATTATTTATGAATCGGTATTTATAAATCGTTACTTATAAATCGTTACTTATGAATTGGTATTTATAAATTATTATTTATAAATCATTATTTATGAATCGGTATTTATAAATCGTTACTTATAAATCGTTAACTATATATCGTTATTTGTATAAATCGTACTGATGTAAGAAAAGAAACCATCGTCGCAGTGAGTTGATATTGTATTTCATACTGTTATTGCATATTTGATTTACAAATAGCTATCTTTTTAAAAGTCCCTTTACTTCGAAAACCGAAACCGATATTACAACCGTTTCCAATCTCTGCCGGTACCCGACACTGGCATGTCGACTCGTTGAAATGAACTATACATTGAAGAAACGAGGACTTCGTAGTCGAGATCCGTTTCTGAACGTCCGCCAATTAACGTTGGACGATCGGCCGCGGAAGGAAATAAAGATTTTCGTATCGACTGGCACGGGTCCGCGTAGGCGGTAGCATTGAGGAATGGCCTGTGCTGGCTGATGAGGCGGAAGGCACCTAAAGAGATAAAGCGGTGAAATGGAGGGACGAGACACACAGAGGGATGCGGAGGCGGCAGGAACCGTAGGTGGGGTGGTAAGAGCCCGTGGAGCTCCGCGAAGAGAAGCGAGAGGGAAGAGAAATCAACTTTTATTTGCCCGGAACGTCGTTAGGGGTAAGTGGAGGACCGAAGGGTGGCCGGACGTAATGGCGCCCTCAACCCAACCTCGGCTCTTGCCTTCCGGTATCTGTAGCATGTCTATCGTGCCTCTTCATCCTACCCTCTCTTTGCCCCGCGTCCGCCATCTCTACAATTGTACAGGACGCTTCAAGAATGCGTCGACGCACTGTGGGGCTAAATGAAAAAATTATGACAAAATCGAAAAGAACTTTTGATAGAAATGTGGCAAAACGATGCAGTTTTTTTCATGTTAGAGGTGAAATGTTGTGTACTAAAGGAAAAACATGGAGAACGTTGAACTTGAAAAAATCCAACAAAATTGTGGTTTATTTAATGCCATGTATGTTTGGATACTTTTAATGACATGATGTACATCATCATTTTCTGTAGATTTTGACACGCTAATTTCAAATCTGGTTGCAAAATTTTGCTACCACTTCAGGATTTTGGGAAAGATCGATTTAAGTGAACGAAACTAACGAAATCGTGATTCTTTCATCAAAATGATTCGATATCCCGCTGATTTTTTTCGAAATCCTGAAGTGATAGATAAATTTTGTGAGCAGATTTACAATCAGTGTGTTAATATCTACGAGAAATGATATATAACATGTCATTAAAAACAAGTCCAACATGGTGTTTGATAAATCACAGTGTTATTGGAATGTTTCAAGTTCAATATAAATTTTCAAGGTTAAAATATGCTCGTGCTACACTCTCTGTATTTTTATCTTATTCTACAACATGTCATCTTTAACGTAAAAAAAACTGTATCGCTTTATCTAATTCCTATCAAAAGTTCTTTGATTTTGACACAACTATTTCATTTAGTCAAAAGTTTAAAAGCCAATTTTTCAGTTTTTATTTTTAAAAACTTGTTTCTTCCTTTCAAGTTAGAACTTATTGAAGCTATGAAACTTGAAATATTAGTTCTTTCGCTTAATTTTGTGAGCCGGTATAATGTCGTAAAGAGAAAATCTTCGGAACGAAACTAAAATTAATTAGTTTTATTATCCACCATAGAATGTCAATTGCAAACTGTGTAATACATTTTCATACATGTTAACAACTATATTTCAACTATTTATGAATTTTTAAAAATTTTATTTTTCTTATTTATTAACTCTGTTTTGTTAGGTAATATTCAGTTAGTTCAACACAATAAAGTTTATAAACATATTTAAACTTTATAAGAATATTTAATCATAGTTACATTAGAGATTATACTGAAAAAGTATAGTAGAAGAAATAGCTACTTTTTATATTATTTTTATGATGCTATATTATATTCGTATTATACATACAAATACCATTCAGGTTATGTTACTTGTGCTTAAGTCATAGCTGTATTATATGAATGCAAGTCATATTATACAGGATGTCTCAAAAATGTCTCGCAATACGCAAATGGGTGGTTCCTGAGGCCATTTGAAATAACTTTCATAACTTAGCAAAAATGTTATCCGCGGCATTGTTTACGAGTTATTAACGAAAAACGATGACCAATGAGAGGCGAGCTCGGCTGGCGCATGGCGGCCGAGCCAACGAGCGGACGAAGCCCGGCTCGGCCGCTTCGCGCCAGCCGAGCTCGCCTCTCATTGGTAACTCTTTTTTCGTTAATAACTCGTAAACAAAACCGCGGATTGCATTTTTGCTAAGAAAAAAGTTACTCCAAATGGCCTCAGGAACCCCCCATTTTTGGGATTGCGAGACATTTTTGGGATACCCTGTATTCTGCTTACGTCATATTCTATTATAAACCGCATAAAAGATTATGGCAGATCAAATTTTTCATAAATACTACAAATTAAAAAATGCGATACTCGTCTGCACCATGTGCGAACATAGAAAGGATTAACAAAAACAAATTACTTCATATAAGAATGTGATCATTATTTATACTTGTTAACTACTCCCAATATATTATCGATTGATAAATAAAGGTAGTGAATTCGTTCATTTGTGATTGTATAAATAAATGAAAGGAAATAGAGTTCTAGTAATGAAGGGGATAATTTCCCGTGTGTACACACAGACGTTTCCTTGATTTCGCTGAAGGATCAAGCCTTAATGATCGAGCGACACGTGTTAGTAAGCATTCAATGGACGTGACAGAGGCAAAGGGGATGTTAGGGTGTCATCGATACTTAGGGGCGTTCTACGAACATTTCCTGTGATGAAATAAATCCTTGTACATACATGCATACACATTTGTAGAACAGTGGAGAGCTAATACAATTATTATGTTCAAGCCTATTATTATTTTAATATTGTTTTAGTTCATACTATAATATACATATAATGGTGTGAATAATTATAGACTCAAAGAAACTTTTATATATTTTTATGACATTTAAATTGAGCAAAATAGCATATTTGTATATTTTTATATTACAATAATATAGAACAAATAATAGAAATATATAAATACAGCTTTTTTTGGTTTTTGTTAAAATACCAGTAAAAATGTAGAAGTTACTTTGAGTTTATAATTATTCGTAGCATTGTAGATGGTTTTCTTTAATTGAAACACCCTATATATTTAAAAAGAACTTTTAAAAGAACTTATATACATAGAGTGGTGTGAATAATTATAGACTCAAAGTAACTTTTATATATTTTTATGGCATTTAAATTTAGCGAAATAGCATATTTGTATATTTCTACATTACAATAATAGAACAAATAATAGAAATATATAAATACAGCTTCCTTTGGTTTTTGTTCAAATACCAGTAAAAATGTAGAAGTTATTTTGAGTTTATAATTATTCATAGCACTGTAGATGGTTTTCTTTAATTGAAACACCCTATTATATATAAAAAGAACTTAACGAAACATTATATTTGTATATTTCTATATTAGAAATAATAGAAAATAGAAATATACAAATATGATATGTTGTTGTTTTCGTTTAGATATAAGTAACAATGTAAAAGCTATTTTGTGTATATAATTATGCACACCACCGTACGTGTGTATGTTCTTAACATAGTTATTGGTTTATTTAAATAAATGTAGGAAATATGCACGCGTAATATATAAATTTAATAAACGGGATTAACCAAAAATGCAACTTTAATACGACCGTATTACGAAACGATATATTGGTGTTTTACAATTTTTTGAAACGTAACATTAACTTTATATTTCGACACATACAGTGGCGGTCATCTGATCGAAACTGTTAGTCATTTCAGCAAATAAATACCATTCACATATGAACCGTTTATTTTGAAAGTGACATAATTCTGTTCGTCACCTTTTTTTGTTGACTGCAGTAACGTGTATATTATTCACTTAATAATTGCTATTATTATAATAGGAATTGTTTTAAGCAGTATGATACCATGTACGTATATTGTTTTATTTATTTTCGAAACACAAATCCTTAAGTCAATGGAGTTTTTAAATTGAGAAGAATATGTAACATACACTAAAGTATATATTTTATCGTAATAATAAGGAAATATTTTGCCTTTAACTTATAAATCATAGAAAATATTAAATTCTTATTTAATTTTGTTTTAACTACGGACGGCTAATTAAAATTGTACGTCTATTCACATCTGTCTAAATACGCATTATTTCACTATGAAATCTTCAATAATAGTTTATGTGCACTATAAATTATTTTAAGAGAGTGAAATCAAGTAGAATATTATTTCTGGCGATGATTGATTTTGTGCATTGCAAGTTATGTAAATACTCTATTCAATTTGATTAAATTTTGATATTATATATAAATTAAATAAAATATATTATATATATATATATATATATATATATATATATATATATATATATATATATATATTAAATTAAATATAAATTAATTTATATTTGATATTTTTAGAATATGTTTATATGCAATTAATTTGTATTCGATATTTTTTTGTAAATGTTTGCATGTAATAAATTTATAAAGGACTTTGAGAAACTTGCAGAAATTCAGACAATATTTATTAATATTACAATACAGAAGGCGACAGAATTTGGAATCGACGGAACAGTGCTAGCAAAAGCATTGTGCGATTGAGAAATCTTGTCGCAGAATATTAAAAAGTAAACGCTCTAGAAGAGTTGAATGTATTCCAGAAAATGAGGTAACGATAAACAGCATTGCGGTCGCCGTAGTGCCGCATTGTGACGCAAGGCAGGAAGTATCGAATAATTGTTGTCATAATTTTTTTACGGAGTACGAGAACTTTTTTTATTGATTGTTCGATCCACATTTGTAATTAATGTAAGTCAAAACATGGTTCAACCTTAGACGAAGATATTTTGTGTGAGAAGACATTTACAAGTAACTTGAAGATGGAATTTCATTTTCCTAACAAAGGCGTTCATTTTCTAACAAGATGGTTAAGATAAAACAATGATAAGTCGAATATATTCAAAGATCGAACTTGCTGCATTAGAAGTAGGTTATCCTAAATTCATATTAATTGTTCAGTATACAAAATTTTCTATATTTCATTTTTCAGTTAACTTTCCGATTTATTGTAATTAATAGTGTATTATAGTACTTTCCCTCCCCCCGCATAATTCATAACACATGGAGCTAATACTAGTCAAGCTTACTTTCACAGTTTCAATATTTCAGTATCCATTGTTTTGAATAAACAAATAATTTATATAACATTGCAAAACGTATAACAGAGGAAGTCCAATTTTCTGCAACTATAGATACGTTTTCTTATTTTTAATAACAATGTTGTGTAACCGACTTTTATTCAATTTTTAATGTGAATTTATATGCTTAGTATAAGATAATATAAAATTTCATTACAAATAATTTGTTGATATTCAGTGATTTATGAAATTTTATTCTATTCTTAAATTTCATGTGAATTTATGTACTTGTTATAAAATAATACGAATTCATTACAGATAGTTAATCTTCATTAACACATTCGCATCGGGCTATCGATCAATAAACAATTAATCAATTTTTAAATTAAATAAGACTTTTATTGCAAATGATTAGAAACGAGTGAATTTAATTTGTAAAAGGTTGAATTTAATTTGAAGGAAGACGTGTAAGACCTGCAAGATGGTTAATTTTATTTAAACAAAGGTGAATAGGATCTACAAAAGGGTTAATTTTTAGTATATTAAATTATGTGTATTTCGTAGTCACCGGCAAGATTTCTAATAAGTAAACTGCGGATTTTCTGCATTTATGAGAAAAATGTTAATGAGAAATACAAACATTGGAAGAACATAAAAAGAATAAAAAAAACTCAGGCATGCTATTTTTAAATAATTAGAACTATTACAAGAAGAGATACATATTTAGCCAACTCTCATTTCTTGAAATTGATGTTGAAAAATCTTATTTTGCATTTTCGTAGTCCGCGAAAAAGTTATTTAACAGATTGCCAGATTGAATGCACCATCTAACAAATTAACTATCCCCTTTCCAATTTCAACTCTCCTCATCCGCTTTCGATCGAATCCCATTCACATTACATACTCAATAGCACAGAAAGAAACGAAACAACCCCCAGCTCGACAGGAGTAACGCGCAACGCGAGTTTTAATATCTAAATTCATTTAGCCGTCAGCCCGGAGCGTGCAGCATCTTTCAATCAAGTTAATTCGATAAAAAGGACGCATTGCTAGTTTCGACGGGCGAGAAACCGTTCCCCGGCATTTTATTCGGCGCGATTTGAATTTAGAGGGTTCGCCGGTGGCACGTGGCGCGGCGGCCGCGGCCGCGCGACAGGGCTGTTGCGGAGGGACCCTAACAGAATTATAAATTCAGTAGCGGCCGGCGAGCACACCTGAGTCTATTTCGCTGCGTTCGGCTAGATTTCCCTCTTCCACCGGCAACGGACCACCATTGTTACGTGCGCGCTGGAACGGTAATTGCCATCCTAATAATTGTCACAGCCCGCATGGAGAAACTGGCTGCGTCTACCACCAACGCGCCCGCCTGTTTCCGGGTAAATGATGGACCATTCCGCTATCCAATCTACGCTTATCGAACGAAACCGCATGATACTCGAAGATTCCTAGCGCATGGATCTCCCTTTGTCTGCGCACAAATCATCGCCGACGTGAAATTATGGACCGATTTTATGTGCCCGTGGCAGAAAGTGCAATAGGGTAGATGCACCGGTTCTGGCCAGTGCATCGTTTCTGGCCAATTGAGTAGCTGTTTGGAGTAATTGTCTTTCTCGTGATAGGTTCTTTTTCCTAAATGTCGTTCATTATACACTTAAAATCGGCAAGTGAGGGGTTCCTGAGGTCATTTGAAGTAACTTTTTCCTCAGCACAAATGCAATCCGCGGCTTCGTTCTCGAGTTATTAACGAAAAACAGTGACCAATGAGAGGCGTGCTCGGCTGGCGCGAGGCGGCCGAACCAATGAGCAGACGAAGCCCAGTAACGCTGATTCGCTCGGCCGCCTCGCGTCTGCTGATTTCGCCTCTCATTGGTCGATGTTTTTCGTTAATAACTCGTAAACGAAGCCGCGAATTGCATTTTTGCTAAGGAAAAAATTACTTTAAATGACTTCAGGAACCCCTCATTAACCGATTTTGAGTAACTTTTGGGACATCCAGTACAGGCGATTTTAGGGTTAAACTGATAAACTTTAGATATGAATTTAGGACCATATAATTCAGGGATGTATGATCCCCATGTCGTTTTGTAAAACGCGTCCTCCCAGTCTAGTCTGCATTTCTTTATTAATTTTTTTTATTGTATGCATTATTGTGTTGTTTCTGTGATATATTTACTTTGTCATTTCCGTGTTACATTTTTGTTTTGTTGCTTTTTATTATACGCTTCTAATATTTGAATACGAGCATGTCTTCAACGAATTCTGCGTTACAAAATGCAGTAAACTTGAGATTACATGAGAAAGAAATCATTTTACGTATTTATGAAACTATTAGGATTAACAATTAGGATTACTTGTGGTTACATGCATAAGCTAGAAGAGTATGCAATCCTCAGATTATTAATTAGTTAATGTACGTTTTATATTATTGAATGTATACAAGTGACAATGAAAAGAAGTAAACATTTTCTATGATTTTATAGTATAACGTATTTTATAGTAATTTCTAGATTTCAATTACGGTTTCATGTCGGGGCTTTAAACTGTACGGTACAAAAAATTCTTCTAGAGTGTTATCGAACTGATGCTGGCATGCGTAATATAATTTTGCATGAAAGTAGCTTCGTTTGAAAAAAAAAAATTGAAAATTTGTCGAACAGGTTTTTATATTGACGATGGCATAGTCTCCTCTTTCCCCTTTTAAAAATGTATTTCTCGCTGAAAAGTACAATTACAGAAGCGTTTCGTATACGTCTGAATATTATTTGTGACAGTGAAAAACATTCTCCAAACTCCAAACACCATGAAAACCATGATAAAGTATATCATATACCATATTGTTATGATATTATTAATGAAAAATAATATTCTTTATGAAACATATTTACAGGTATTTGTTACTTGATTCTTTTTTTTCTAATTGAAAAATAAGAAATCAGATTCATGATCTACAGATATTCTTAAAAATAGAAACATAATGCTAAACAAATTAAATAACGAACAAATGTTCTCAGAGTATTCTCTGCAACTGTTCTCAGAGTAATAGCCAAATTGTTGTTAAATAATAATCTTGACGCTGATATAATATAAAGTCTGATACAAAATCAGAATTACGCAAAATTTAAGTAAATGTTGCTATGTTATTTTTAGTAGATAATACATATCAATCACTTTCATTGTAATACCCACCTGGTGGAAAAAAGGTAGAAGGATTATGTATAATTATTTACTATACAGTTTCTGATGTTATCAAAATGTTACTATAACAAATTTTTCGACAAACTTTTTTAATTCATAATATACAATATATTAGAGGCAATTCCAATTGGATATTAAACAATGGTTTAAAATAGCATTGTAGATTTATGTTGTTAGGTTGTAATTTTGAAATTTCATAAATTTGTACTATTTGGCTACAAAGATTTAATTTGAATTTACAGTTTTACATGCAGATTACTTGAAATTTGTTTCAACAAATTGTAGAGGGGATGAAATTAATGAAATTAGATTTGAATTAAAATTGGCATTAGAATTTTGAAATTTAAGCAATTTTTCAATTGATCAATACAAATTTATAGTTTTATTATTATTTAGTTTTTATTATCACTTATATATATATATATATTATTACTTATTTTATTATAATTGTAGTAGGAATCGTAGCAAGTTTAAATATATCTTGTCATTATTATAAAACAATATGCATTTGTCGCATTAGAACTCGATAATTCGAGTCTTAACGATCGCAATAAGTTAAAAATAATATAACAATATCCTTAAATTCTTTCATCGTCTTTTCAGTTTTGTATTTGGCGGCGCTATGGATGACGGGTGGATTGGAACAGGGTGGAAACGTTTCGTCCCGGGCCTGCTGAGGTATCATAGCCGACTGATCGCGATCGAATCATCTCAATCCGTGACTAACATCTTGCCGGCATTAGATACGCGATATTTTCGAGCAGCACGCACGCATCCGGCTGTATCCTTCGGTACGGTCGTATTATCGAGATTGGCCTCACCTCCTTCTCCCTCGCTGCTTTCCACCCTCTCAGTTCCTCCCGCCGCCGTCCTCCTCTCGTGCTCTCCCTCTGCGGCTCTCGAGCCCCAATCACACCGGCAGCCGCTAAGTGCGATCCATTACGCGTAATGGAATGTGCCAATTATAACATTTGCTGAATAATTGGCGGACGCTTGGCTGCGCCTGCCGATGCCGCGCGGCCCGACATCCTCGATGTACAGGGTGCGGACGAATTCGTTGTGCAATCCTGCGATCAGATGATTTCTTTTTCACCGGCAAACGTCATCTGATAGCAGATCCATGATTCTCCCGACTCGATTAGTTTATTTACAAGAGAACTGTTGCCATTTATTGCACTGCGGATCTTTGTGCAAAATAAAAAGTATTTCAGTGAATTGTAAGAAATATAAATTAAATGAAGATTTGTTCACCTAATTCTCATTTTCTTCATTTACAGTTTCTGATGTTGTGAAAATCATGTTTCTATGACAAATTTATCGATAAACTTGTTTATTCCGGAATATATTATGGTAGGAATCGTGCCAAGTTTAAATCAATTATTCTGAAACATTATGCATTCGTCGCATTTAGAACTCGGCAGTTTGAGCGAAAATAACGTAACAATATCTTTAGATTGTTTTATTGTTTTTTTCAGTTTTGTATTCGATCTGTATTCATTTTTGTCATAAATGCGTTAAATACGCGGTTTAGAAATTATTCATTGCTCGATTGTTATAAGTAAACTGGATTTTATAAACGCGCTATAAAAGATACAGTGGTGTGAATAGTTATATAGATACATACTAACTTTTACATTTTACGAAAACTTAAATTTGTATATTTCCATATTGGAAATAATTGAAAATAAAAATATACGAATATAGTTCTTTTTTCGGTTTTTGTTTAAATATCAGTAAAAATATAAAAGTTACTTTGAGCTTATAATTATTCATAGCAGTGTAGGTGATCACCATTAACTAAAACACCCTGTATATTTAACATAACATTATATTTGTATATTTCTATGTTAACAATAATAGAAAATAGAAATATACAAATATAATGTTTTGTAAAGCAATAAAAAGGCCCGTTCATTAAGTATTCCCAAAATAGAAGAAAATTATACAAATGATTAGTTAAAAATTTAGTTCACAACGTGGTACAATTCTTGTTCATTTAAATTAATTATTATAACATAGTCACACAACTTCGAAGAAACCCACCCAAAAGTGACTGAATATAACATTATTATTTACAACGTTGCAGGTGTGCTAATTTGGCTGATTGCTGATGAGGATGAATGTACCAGCCATCTATTTGAATTGTGCAAAATTTCATTTTAGTAACATTCATTCTTGTTGATTTATAAGTCGTTCAATATTTCTATTCTTATTCTTAATTATAAGATATTTTTAGTCGAATTAAGTGTTGCAATTGGTGTTCTAGTGTTTCAATATTGACATGCAAAATTAATTAACTGATATTCGACACTATTTGAGACGTTAGAGTGTTTTTTATAATTAATGACGCAATTGGAGGATTGCAGAAGAAGAGAATGGTTAACATTACTAAAATTAAATTTTTTCGAAGGCTTACTATTCAAAATTCATTTTTTTAGTTCTTAGTTAGTTTAATTACTTGTTAGTTATTAATTAGTTAGTAATGACTTGTATATTTACTATTTGTATTTTATAATTATATTTTTATTTAGACATATTATTCAAAAATAAATATTACTGTTAATATGACCACATATAGAAAGTCTCATCGTAAAAAATAAAAGTGTTGAGCATAAATATATTTAAGAATAAAATCGTTTATTGATTTTGGGTGCTTTTTGCATCATAGCGTGACGCATATTTGGTAACTTAATTGATAAATTAATTGCAAAATCAGGTATATATAATTTGTATAATAACACTAACACTATACACTTATACACTTCTAACAATACACTAACTATACACTTCTTAACATTTTCCATACGGATATTTTTATTTTATTCATAAGTATAAATAGTAGTTCGTGTAGGATGCATTATTTATGTTAGAATATTGTTAAATATAGACGAAGAAAGAAAGAAACGCTCAAATTCTTCCAAAATGGTACAATTAGTTGAGTAGAGTAGTTTATCCTACTGGCGAATCTTTTTCATTAATCTTTTCATTTTTCCATATATTTTCAATATATTTTAGCATTATAAATGTTTAAATTTTCACGTAACTGTTTAAAACATATCGAAATGCAGATTGATGCATTTTTCACTTACATTGTCAGTTTGTGTTTACAAAAACACAAATTTAGCAATTAATAAATGATTACAGCAAACAGATTAACTTCTCAAAATATTTTTTACGATTACATTAAAATAAATTATTGTGAAGTACGATCTATACTACATGTTATTATTTTTTACAATTGATAATTACTATTACTCAATGGTTAGGAATATTTACTATTCAAACAATATTCTAAGCCAAAATGTTTATAAACGTTCGTAACGATGTTTGTTAGAAATATTTGTCTGAAACTGAAAACTTGCGAATAGTTTAAACTTTCGCAAATGATCCCTAAGGATACCATTCGATTAGCGAGTTTCTACAATGAACAGTGTTGCAGACATCTGAATTTTAATTGGCTGAGTTCTGAAAGAGGAGGGAAGCTTCCCTTAAAAATATATGACTAACGATAATTAAGCTATGAGGTTGAACGTCGCTGATAATGGAAACATTAAATATTTAAATATAATGTAATTTCGTGAATCTTTAAAGCTAAGCTTGATTATACTGCGTTGGAAGGTTATTCGACTGCCGTGAAAGAAATTTTACTTCGAAGTACTTACATCAATAATTACAAATAGAATTCTGTCTTTTAAATGCAATATAAACTTTTTAATATACTATAAACTACATATATAATATAATATTATAACAATATGTTTCGAATATAAACTATATACGAGCAACAAGAATGCGAATACAATATTTGAAAATTGTTCGCTGGAGAATTTTGTACCCCTTTTTTTTTCATACATCACCAATTTATGAATTCTGTGAGTTGAAACAGAATTATCGTTGTATGTCGAATCCAGTATCGAGTCCCGTAAATAGACCGTCCGTTCAATGTAGCCAAATTACAAAATTGAACGGCAATATTTGTCGAAAAAATTTAGCCAACTTTTTTCTCTTGGATTATTCAGTCCTTAATTCGTCTTGTTTCAGTAGTCACGTAGAACGATAGTTTCTCGCTTTAGAGTTCTACATATACATATACATATGTATATCATATACAGACTATTCTACAGCGTATGGCATATCAAAAATTAAAAGTACCAGAATTTATTGCAAAAAAGTCGAGTCACGAAGTTTGAATAATAGTATCTTCTCTTCTCAAATTATCCATTTTTGTTTACAATCTGAAGGACAATTGGGGAGAATTTACTGTACATACACATAACAACATTAATCGATCATCATTGTTCATTTATATTTACTAAAATACGCCATATTATGCGTACAACGTCAGTCTTCGAGGATTAAATCATTCGAAAAATCGAGCGCATTTTCATGTGAAAATACTTTCTCTAGTTCAGCGGTTCACGTGTTAACCCTGTAACCCCAGAAGATAGGACATGGAAATAAATGGAAGATTATGAATGTATGAAATGATCTATGGAAGCTAATATATTTTTTTATTCAGTAATTTAGCTATCTATATTTTTTAATTATAATTAATATAGTTGTACAATAAGTATGAATTTTCTTTCTCCTGTCAGAATTTGTTAACCACGAAGAAATTGTAATCAACGTATGTATGTAGCTGTGATAGAAAAGATTCTTCTACTGATTTCGATAATAATTATTAAGAAAATATTATTGTCTTAAAAAATTGTTACAAAATTGTGTATTTTTGCCAATTTTTAAGTTATTTAAATGCAGTTTTTAAGTAATAAAATCCACTTACAGCATTAACGGAACTTCTGGTAACAATATTGTAAATAAGGAATAAAAGGAAATTGCAGCGTTGGTGTTCAAAGTTCCGTTCCGGTGATTTTTATTTGAAAAACGAGTCGCGAGGTAAACCAGACAGGGTTGTGGGATACTCGACACTTTGAAAGAACTTGGAGAGAGTAAACATCAAGAGATCCTGCTTCAACACTGTTTCCACTTATCTTTTGTATTTGTTCATTTTTACATTTTATAATGATTATACGAAATGTTGAAAAGTCGATGTAGGAGATGTGAAAGATTTGAAAGGGGTATTCTGGCCCTTTGGTGAAAATAAAGTTGAATTAAGATTTTAAAAGGTATCTTTTAACCTCTTTTGTAGAAATGGTATGAAATTAAAATTCGGAAAGGTATCTTTTGACTCCTTTGGTAAAACTAGAGATAAATTAAGATTGTAAATGGTGTCTTTTGAACTTTTTTGTAAAAATGGTAATAAATTAAAATTTTAAAAGATGTCTTTTGACACCTTTGATGAAACTAGAGATAAATTAAGATTGTAAAGGGTGTCTTTTGAACTTTTTTGTAAAAATGGTAATAAATTAAAATTTTAAAAGATGTCTTTTGACACCTTTGGTGAAACTAGAGATAAATTAAGATTGTAAAGGATGTCTTTTGTGACTTCTTTTGTAAAAATGGTATCAAATTAAAATTCGAAAATATGTCTTTTGACTCCTGTGGTAAAACTAGAAATAAATCAAGATTTTAAAGGGTGACTTTTGACTTCTTTTGTAAAAATGGTATCAAATAAAAATTTGAAAAAATGTTTTTTGACCCCTTTGGTAAAACCTGAGATAAATTAAGATTTTAGAGGGTGTCTTTTGACCTTTTTTTGTAAAAATAGTATCCAATTAAAATTTAAAAGGATGTCCTTTGACACCTTTGGTAAAACTAGAGATAAATTAAGATTGTAAAGTGTGTCTTTTGATCTCTTCCATAAAAATGTCTCAAATTAAAATTTGGAATGGTTGCTTTTAGCTGCCTCGGTAGAAGTAGCGAAAAATTAAAATTTGAAAGATGCCTTCTGACCTCATTGGTCGAAACAGAGTTAAATTCAGGTTTTAAAAAGTGTCTTTTGTCATCCCTTTGGAAAAATGCTGCTATAAATAAATAATCATTCAACAGTGCTGTGCGTCACGATTCTACAACTGGCAAGATGAAAAAGATCTATAAACGGTTACCTCAGTTATTTTGCGAAAAAATCTAACATGTCCTGGACACCAACCGAAAATAATAGGTTGCTCGATATTGAGTTTAACGTTCAGCTGACTTATACCATTCAATATACATAGAACGATCTTGCACACGTTGGTCGTTCCGAAACACCCTTTAGAACGTTTCGAGGCGGGTCGGCCGGGCAAAAACGTTCGCTGACGTGTACGCAAACTATAACCGAGTTACGCAGCCTGCATTTTTCCATCAGCTGCCTCGCGCTGATCAAAGTGCTGCGCGCCCGTATAAAACGGCAACGATACGCGAACTATAAAATGTTATTTACGGAATGAGTTATCCGGAAAAGTTTAAATCAAAACTTATGAAAGGTTTTACTTCTATTTCGTTACGCGCCAGCGCTTTTCATCCGCCGCCATTTTCGCCTGCGTTACGACGCGCACACGTAGCCCTCTGACACGAACGATGAAATAAAAATGATCGAGTGATTACACACGACGCGCTTCGAACCCGACTCTCGCGTTTCATTTCTTTTTCAGACTGTTCGTTTTTCTACGAGGGATCGCGAATTTCTGTCACTTTGTTCCCGTTTCACCAGTCGAACGAGCTTATCGCTACTTCTCCTCTTTTTCTCTTTTTTTAGTGTTAGTCAGTGAATCGCGGAAGTTTGCGCAGGTGAAATATGCTGCGGACATGCGAGGTATTTATGTAACAAATACAGAAAAAAATACGCACTTGAAGCGAGAGGAAGAGAAAAGTCACGAAATTGTATTTAATTAACAATTCGACCGCGTCGCCAAAAAATTTACAAAATTTCGTGAAATTGAAGTATTTTATTAACCGCTTAACTGTTTTTATTAACCGACCTCCTGGAAAATTGTGTACCTGAAATGTGACGCAAAAAGTAAGCGATGACGGTACATCGTTTTTTCATAATAACTTTATATTTTTTTATTTGTTCGTATTATTTCGTCTTGGCCTTCACTGAAAATGCAATTTAAAAACAGCAGATATTTATGCACGACGAGTATACACGTTATAACTGAAAGTAATGCCAGTTCTTCGTAACGACTATACTCGTCAAAAATAGTTAATTGGTTAAATTAAAATTGAAAAGTTGAACTGCACGATATGAATTACTTTTTCAATATCCTTTAATTTTGTAGATCCTAATAAAATTAAGAAGATATAATAATAATTGTTATTATTAATGCCTATGTATCGAGCTTGCATTCATGAAATTCGAACTTGTTTACAATGATTGGGATTCTGCTCCGTACCGGCAAGCATTGTTGACTGTAGAATTAACTCTTGCTAATGAAGCATTTAAATTGTAATCATCAGAATTGTAAACACCTATTAAGACAAATTATTTAATTTCTGGAAAGTCCAAGTCCAGTATTCCAAGGCTTACTTTTATTTTTGTGATAAAATTTAAACTAGTTTATACGTTTAGCTAGACATTGCTCTTTGAATTTTGAGATTCCTGGTTGGGTCAGCAATTTGAGCCATGACACCTGGTGAAGGACTTACTTTGCTCGCTGACGAAATTAATTGTCAATCGTTGATGGATAGAGTTTATTAACACAATTAATGATTGTTTATTTTTAATGGAGTTGAAAGGATATTTTGATGTAATTCCGTTGAGAATTGTCTTTGTCATGTTTATTATCTTATTATATTTTTGTTTTTTGGGAAGAATTGAAAGAAATTTAATCATTAATGGCGATTAACGATTGACAGTAACATTTCAATTGTTATTTGCGATTAACGATTGACAGTAATATATTTCAATTGTTAATTGTGATTAACGATTAACAGTAATATTTCAGTAGACTGCGGATCATTATGCAAAATAAAAATTGTTCAAGTTAATTGTAAGAAACATAAGTTCAATGAAAATGTCTCCCTTCTTTTAATAATTTTAGTAAGACGAAAATAATGTAACAATATCTTCAAATTTTTCTAATGACCTTACAATTCTGTATTTGACCTATTCATTTTTGTCACAGATGCATAAAATTCTCGGTAAAATTCTTTTACAAGACATATATGTATACAGAGCATATTCATTAATAATAATAGTGATAAAATTAGTGTGCTACTACTTAATAGTGCTAAATTCATTGTCGCATCGCTGAATGTCATATTTTGAAAATTTCCATCAGGTAAGTTAACTTTGAATTAATAACGCTTGCATAGCTAGCTACTCGAACTGAAATTTTTTCGCACAGAAAAAAGTGTCTTGAGGATCATGAAGCCATTTGTCAACGACACAATTGAAATTGACGTTATTCTTCCGAAACAAGGTTTGTTAGTGCGACAAGTAGCTAAAGAAATTCGAATTCACTACTCCAATGTAAGTCGAGTTTTTGGAAAGAAGTTAAATTACTATTTCAAGTAAACACAGTCGAGAGAAATAGACTTTGCAAATATTTGTATTTCTTATCAGGGAAGCTAAAAAATTACAAAAATTTTGTAACTTCGCACACAACTAACGAAGATCCCCAGTAACACAAAATCATTTCTTACTGGTGCCAAATTCCATCTTAAGGGGGTGGTATCAACTCCCAAAGTTTTTGCATTTTTTATTTTTATTTCGCATAATAAGATTGACATATTTCAATTCAATGAAACTAAATTTAAAACAAGACTTTATGAACTGTTTACTTGATTCACTGAGATTCCGCTATCCGTTATAAGTAGACCGCGGATATTATGCATTTATAATAACAATGTCTAGATAAAAGAACAAAGAAATCGTCTATTTTCACTTCTCATCAAAATTATTAAAAGAAGGAGCACATTTCTATTTAATTTCTGTTTCTTACAATCGAGTTAGCAATCTTTTATTTTGCGTAAAGATCCGCAGACTAATTATTACTTTTACAGGACAATTTACAATTATTACTTCTTACATTCATAAATAATAATAGTGATAAAATTGACATATATCAATTAAATGTAACTAGATTGAGAACAGGACTTTACAAACTGTTTACTTGATTCACTGGCACTCCGCCGTTCATCATAAGTTATGCTTTCCCTTTTGTTGTTGTAAACATGGCTGTTTACTCGTGTATATATATAAATAAATAAATAAACTGCGATTAACGATTAAAAGTAGTAATTCGATCGTTAATTTCTTGCCCAACTTTGATCTCGGTTGGTTAACAAAAAGCAGAAAAAGGTCAGGAAAAGAAGCGAATGGTCGTCTGTGAAATTGCATTGCTTGCCTAATTTTTTTTCGGCACGTGGCCGCAACACCGGGCGCGGCTGCACCCTTTATCCCGAGGAAGCGGAAACGGAACTGGATGAAGCCAGCGCCGGCGACTCGAAGGTAACGAGGTTTTCCTCGGTTGGTTAATTTGCCGCGGATTGGATCGCGCGAAAACACGCGCACTAACGTGGTTTTCGACGAGCTCTCAACCCCTCCGGCCTCGCCCCGCTCGCCCCTCTATCCGGCGACCATCCCCGCCGCGCCATGCCGCGCCGGTGTCACCGATATTCTGCACTTTGATCATCGCGAATCGCCGATCATATACCCGATGCTAAAATGTCGCTCGAGTAACGCGATTATCGCAATCGACTCGACCGGCCTTTTTTTTTTTAATACATCCATACGCGAAACCCTGTAGGTTCGTTCGTTCGCGAAACCTGGTCCTGTCATCGGTGCTCAGTTCGTTACGTTCTGATGGCCGTTTCGCCGGCGTATAGTGAGAGACTGAAAAAGGACTCTTTCTCTCCCTCTCCCTCTCTCTCCCTTCGCGTTTCTCTTTCTCTATCCTTCTTTCGCCCACTGCGGTTAAGCTTTCAGCGTGCGGTTCGCTTTTTAATCGAGTCTTCCGAGATTCGTTTTCGTGTTTCGATTAACGGAAGCTTTGACGGCGCCGACGAAATCTTCGCGAGATCTACCAGCGTCTATTGTTCTCACGCGTAACCCTTAGCTGTTTTCAACAGTTTTTATCAGCTTTTTACCACTTAGCTGTTTGTGACAGTAAAATTGTCGTTGTTGTAAAACTGTTTTGTACAATAATTTTTCTTTAATTCGCGCTCAGATTACGCACCAAATTTTTATAGTTACCGATTCTCAACAACTACAAAAACGAGCCGCAAGGCTCGAATAATCGTATCTCCTCTTCCGAAATTGTCCATTATTGTGCGCAATCTGAGTGAGCGCAAATTAGGGAGAAATTACTGTACTCGTCGCGAAGACATGGCAATATTTTGCGTTACGAGTATACTCGTCGTGCGTAAAAATTTGCTGTTTAAATTGCAAGTTTCGTAAAGAGTACAATATGTTTGTAAATTGTAAGATGTTCGAAATATTCGGAGACGAAGACGAAGTAAAGCAAAGAAATAAAAAATTATAAATGATTATTGGCATACCGGACTTGGACTTTCCAGAGATTTTATAGTTTTTCTTAATAATTTTCCGTATACAATCTGACAACTTTTGTTTCTTGATGAAAGATATAGAGATTTTGATAACAGAAGAATTCACTTTTGTTTCGATTTAGAAGACATGGATAACATTCATATTTAATTAGATTACGTATGAAATTTACATCGGGAGTCTATTATAACGGAAGGGGTTAATTCTATAGTTAACAGCGTTTGGAGGAGCATTGCAAGAAAATGTTTGCATGCATTGCCGAATGTTCAAAATCTGAGTACCTGCTTAAGTCTTGCGCTTAATTATTAATTTTCGGCAATTAAATTAAGTAAATTTCCGAACAAAGTACAGAATCATCAATTGTACAGTTGTGACTTGAAAACCTAGAAATTTTATCGAAGCCAAATGTTCCTTTCAATTCCGAACATTTTATAAACAAAACAGAAGAAAATGACTGCACTTACTTATTGTTTGAACCGAAACGCTTAACATCCGTCGCTTTTTGCTGACCTTTTCGACCTAAAGACGAAATTTGTTTAAAAGGTCTAACTCTAAAATGTAATAAAATGTTCAATTTTGTAAATAATCAAGATCACTGTGTTATTTTAATTCGGACCAAACAAAACTTATACTAAATGAGAAGATTCCTCATATTTTAGTTTTAAAAATCCGAGATCTTGTCAACAGTCAACACAATGTTTATAAAACGTTCTGAATAAAACAGAATATAGCATGCACTTGGCATGTGTCAAGACCCAATGCTAAATGCGTAATGCAGTAAATTCTCCCTAATTTTCCTTCAGCTTATAAAAAAAGTGGACAATTTGGGAAGAGGCGATATGATTATTCGAGTCTTGCACTTCGTTTTTATGTTGATAATCGGCAACTATAAGAATGAGCCGCGGGGCTCGAATAATCGTATTTCCTCTTTAAAAATTGTCCATTTTTGTTTTCAAATTGAATGAAAATTGGGATGAATTCACTGTAATTTTATAAGAACAGATCTCTACACGCTGCTGTCTGAAAAATGGCATTTAAAATCGAAACATCACCTTAACCTCTTGCACCACGATTTTGTACACAGCTACGTTAACTAGTACTTCTTTTTCTTAATAATTCCCTTAATAAAATGAGACATTCTTTATTCTTTCTATGTCTCAGTTTATTTTGGTTCCCAATTTTTCATATGAGTGCAATCAAATTTTCTTTCGATTTAGAACAAGTTAATAACGAAAAATAAATTCGTATTTTGAAGCTTATGTACGAAATCCTTGTTACTGTTAGATCTTCCTGGCGAAATAAAAATGTTCCAAAATGATTGCGAGGAACAGCAATGAAATAAAAATGAATTGTTTCCTTAAATAACTTTGATTAAATTAAATGATCGCAGTTGAAAATAAATTAATAGCGCTATTAAAGTGTTCTTTTGTCCTCACAATTTGATATTTCCACTGCTTATTTTCCGGATACAAATGCACCAAATCTGCGGTCTAGTTATGTAGTGCAAGGGGTTAAATATCGTGGATCAAAACTACCCGGCAACGGCAGCCCGGGGAAGCGAATTCGCGAGGAAACAAAATCGCCTGTCACTTACCAGAGTGTTGCATTCCACGGCGATCAGGAAATTGTAACTAAACGGTTTTGTGAAAGTTCAGGTAACGTGCAGACGCGTAATTCAGAGGGCTGATGTCGTATATTTTTCTAAAGCGAAGGGCGCAGTTTCGCCGGACAAAAGGACGAGGGTGTAGAAGACGAAGAAGGCGTGGAAGGCGGCTGAGGCTGAGGGAACGACCGCTGGATCTCCTGTATAACGCCTTATAAAGAGTAAAGCCCCGGTAGGAGCGCTAGGCCGCCAGAGAATTTATCGCGGTTGTCTGGAGGAGCTAAGGGGATCAGGAGCGGCAATGATTTTCAATTTTCAAATCCACTTCGCTGCTGTTCTCCTTCGTTCTTCTTTCCATCGGGATATCCGATCGACGTCCGCCTGTACAGGCTGTTCCTACGTTCCCACAGCATACCGTGCCCCGACCAGTAATTCGTTTTTCAAATTCTCCGGCCCCATAAATCCAGCTAGCGTAGATGTCCCAATTACTGTCAGCTGTGAAGCTCTGATCGCGTAACATTAGTTAATTACTTCAGAAGATCTTTAACCTGGAAATCATTCCAATTCGCAACATAATGATGCTTAAAATTTGCTTTGTTAAAGCAAGCTTTCTATATAATAAATATTACATATCAATTAATAATTAATTCAAAATGTATAAGGAATGGCTATGTCCCTGTATCTGTCATATCTAAAAAATCGTCGTGTCTGTAGAACTGCCGCAAACGCGACTTAATAACTGTCAGACGAACGAAGACAAGAAGTGAATAATTGTGTATAAATAAACAATGCTACGTATGTGCAGTATACAATAATTGCACGATTTCAATGAAACAAACAAATTCTAAAGACAGATTTTAGAGACAGGTTTCATTTTTTTAAAGCTATTTAAGACATAATGCACTCGTTATGTTTGAATATGAATTATTTTCAAAAATTAAATCTAGTTTGACCATTTTCCTTTTTTTACCGAGACACGATGGCCACCTTCAATTTTTTTTTTAATTGATCTCACAATACTTTCTCCTGAATTTCGATGGTGTATCGTATGCTGTATTTTTAAATGGGTAATTTATTTTGTGATTTAAACTAATTATTTAAATTGTAATGTCAAAATAAAGTCTATTACAATTTTATTCATGTAATATTAAATTAATGTTATTTTGATATTTTTATTACAGGAACAAAATAGTGTATTTATATATCTCGCGATACAATTATATTGTCAATTAAATAATTTTTTATATATTTTGCGAAATTAGTTATACTAGAGTGTCAATTAATCCAGTCACGATTCATCAAATCGTTGATAAAAAGTGTTGCATCATTACGAAGGAAAAGTAGTCCGAAAAAGTGAATTGTATTTTTCTAATTCAATTTTCGTGCACTAAAAATTCAGAGGATGCTCTCTTTCCATCTTTTATCGTACCGAATCTTTCGTTTTATATTTCTATTTTGGATAGTTTTTTTATACATTTTTCGTAGCTTTGACAAATTATGCTCGAATTCTTAATAAATGTAGCACTTCAATCGAAACCTATTTGTTTCGTCAAAGGTGGTCCAGAAATGAAGAATAACAATCAATTTTTAATCAACATCGTAAATGTTCGTGTTTCACGCTTCTTTTCTATATTCACACAAGATTTAATAAACATATAAACTCACTCATTCATAAAATATTACTTAAGATAAATAATTTGATACACGTTGTTGCTCCGTTAATTAATCATTCTGCGGACTTCCGAAGTTTCGAAAGTACTTTTGAAAATTATGTTTAAATAACAGGTAATTAAAGGGGTGATTTAACTTCGTTGCAACCAAAATTATTTAACGCTCACGCGGCTACACTTTTATTCGCGTGAAACGTGCTTGCAAACATCGTTCCGTTGCAGTAATAATGTATGTACTTCTCCATTTCAAGCAAAAATTGTTCACCCCCGCCAGTGATTTGTTTATAATTTTATAATCGCGTTCCCGATGCGAAGCAATAGTGCTTTATTTATCGAAGTTACAGCAGCCTTTTAATCGCAGCGAATCTTATCCGGAAATATCGTTAAGCGAATTCAATTAATCGTAACGGAGCACGTAATTTCGCGCTGTTCAACGAGGAAATTTGCTGGGAAACTATCCTGCAAAATAAATGTTGCATTCTCTTCGGGCGCCGGATCCGCTTGTTTTCTTTTGTCGAGCGCGAACCCGCTATAAAGTACCCTCATTTCCCTCCACAAAGTGATTCAATTACAACGTCACTCCCTTTCTAGCTGTAATACCACTTTACAGAAAATCGCAATTCATAATTCAAGGAGAAATTACCGATCGATTTTGTCGGGAAATGATCCAGCTGTATAAGAGCTTCGTTTGTGAAATAATAATATTGTAGCACCCTTTGAGTGATTGTTTTCTCGATGATAGTATGTAGAATTTCAAGAAAATTGAATGGAGAGAATTGAATATTGACAAAAGAAAAGAGATTGTTGTCAAATTAAGAATTGTGTTTGTACTAAGAAGAAATGTAAAATAGGATTTTCTTCCGATTATTATAAATATTTGCGAACTTTTTATTACTGAAAGTTTATATAGTTGCTGACAAAAGTTAGGGAACGTAATAATCACTTGGATGCTATTGTATATTTTTTGTTGACTTCGGAGATACTTTGTTTAAAAATAAAAATAACGTAAAATGATTACATGATTCATGTTGGATTTATTTTCGATTAGGTTCGAGTATAATCTGTTATTTCTATTTTTCATCAGGATGCTTCAGAAGATGGAATATATATAATAATTTATATATTCAAGTAATTATATTATATATATAATTATTATTTATTAATTATATATATATATATATATATATATATATATATATAATCAAGTAATTATGATGTTTCTTAGATTCTATTAATAGATGTGAACGAAAATTAAATAGTTTACAAAAGATGAATCACTTTTGAAGGTGCAGCGAGCGATCCAGTTTCAGGGAGAGAACAATGAAATCAGGATAAGAAATAGTATAGAATATATATTTATTGTTTTATTTCATTTGATTGCTATGATTTGTCAATTACTATGGGATTTTTCAATGTTTGAACACTTTAGTTGCATTATTTCTAACGATATTGTCGTAAAGTAATTGTTTTGCTGCTAAATTCATTGTCATATCGCTGAACACCGCATTTAAAAAATTTCCATCAGGTAAGTTAACTTTGAATTACGTTTCGATTGTATAGCAGGCTACTCAAATGGAAATTTTTTCGCACAGAAAAAAGTTTCTTCAGGATCATTCATGATCCTTCAGCCATTTGTCAATGATAAAATTGAAAGCGACGTTATTCTTTCGAAACATGGGTTGTTAGTGCGACAAATAGCTAAAGAAATTCGAATTCACTACATCAGTGCAAGTCGAGTTTGGAAAGCTAAATTACTATTTCAAGCGAAGCATATGTAACACTGTCGAGAGAAATAGAATTTGCAAATATTTGTATTTCTTACAAGAGAAGCTATCGAACTGAAAGATTACAAAAATTTTGTAAGAATTTTGTGAGAATAAAATTTTGTAGATCTCCAGTAACACAAAATTATTTCTCGCTGGTGCCAAATTCCATCTTAAGGGGGTGGAATCAACCCCCAAAGTTTTCGCATTCTTTGTTTTTATTTCGCATAACTTTGTAAGATACTTCGTCAGATACTCGGGAAAAAGAATTCTTCAATTTCACATTTCGTTAGATCGTTCGAACTGAAAACTTGTCGATATGTAACAATCCTATCTATCGCCTGAATTAAATTCATTTATTATTTATCTGAATGAATTAGAGAAACTGTTTATTGAAAAAAGTTGCACGGCGAGAATAATTTTCTGTGCAATAAGGTTGCAGAGCGTAAGAAACTGGACAATTTATCCTAGAAAAGTTTTGTCCTATTTCTTAGCATTACAAAATTATGCAAAAACGAAGAAACAAAAAATGCAAAGATCTTGACGTTTGAAAAAGAAAAGGAGTCTTATTGTTATTATCGTAAAAAAAGGATAATGATTAAATATATATATAAATAATAATTATATATAAATAATATAATTATCGTAAAAGGAGACTTATTGTTATTATCGTTGCTCACTTCGTAATCAATTTTCGCTGTTAACACATTGCGGACGGCTCAGGAGATATCTCGTTTTTAGCAAATTGAACGTTGCGGACGGGTCACGAGATATCTCGTTTTCATGTTTTTTTTATTTAATCGGCAACAAGCAACCAGCCGCAAATATTTCTGTTACGTAACCATGGTAACGAAGCCTCCCGCATTCCTAAGTAATTTTAGCGAAACAAATGAATCATTCCAAGCATGTAGAAATGATCAGTCATTATAGCCACTCTAAATCAATATTCAAATTTGTATAATAAATAATAGTTAAAATGTAAAAAATCCTATATAATAAACAGATATATAAACTATGTATATATAGTATTATTTAAGAATACTAAATGCAAATTAGAAATGTGCGTATCCGCTTCCTGTTACTTGCCAAGCATGTTTTTGGAGCGTTCGAAAATGTGCGGTCTTTGAGGGCGTGTTGAACGCGCAGAGCCCCGTCCGCAATGTGTTAAAATAGGAAGACATATAAAACTGCATAAAATGCTACATCTTCTTTTAAACGACCTGTTAATTTAAAAAGCAACGATAGGCATGCGCCAACCGACGGTGGTCCTAGTGTTAACAATCACCGACGATGAGTGGCGTCACACGAATCGCGTCGTCCCATCGAACCTCTCGATGCCATTGAAAGCACACCGTGATCCGGTTGACAAACAGTTGTATCGTTATAGGGTAGTCGTTGCGACGGCCGCTCAGTGGCCTCATTTTTCCAATAATTCCATCAGCCGGGTAGCAGAGGGGCGATCGCGGGGCGGCCTGACGGACGAAGGAGAAGTAGAGACAGACACCCCCCCTCTCCCGTCTAACTGGCAGGTCGTAGAGCGTGCTCTCGAGCGGCTTTGACATGCAAATTGCCTGACAATGAATTTCGTAAAACCTTTTACCGCGGAGTACGCTCGAGAGGAGCTCAGCTGAAAACGCTCTCGCGGGCCCGCCCACCCACGCAGAGAGCCTAGCCTCTCCTCCACCGCGGGGGAAGAAGACGCCAGACGACGTCTACCGTATTAATCACTGTCTACCAGCATCAGGGTGCCGCGCCACCTCTCGACCTCGACGTTCCCGGATCCTCCCGATGCTCGAAAATCAGTTACTATGTCCTGATTCGCAAGCTCATCGCGTATACCCGGATCGTGATTAATATGAACGTCGTCCTGGAATAATCGCCGTCGAAACCGAGGGCTGGGACAGGAATAACAGGGGTGGGGCCTGTAACGAGGGAAATTGAAGTTTGCGAGACGGTTACACCGCGCGCCGGAATTTCCTCCTGTTCTTAGGAATTCCGCGGCGAGGGTCGATTCCCTGGAACACTGAACCCTGGGATTCCCTTTCGCTTTCTGATCTATTCTCGGGGCTGATACATCTTTCATATGAATTACTCGGTTAACCAACCCCGCGTCGGCCGACGCCGAGCCAACTGTGATTCTGTGATTCTTGTTCTCGTGTTTCGAATGCGATGGAACGTCCCCGATTTCGTTAGTCTTTGGTTCTTGTTATTGCCACGAGCAGATTTCGACGTCGTCGGGTCAGCGGTTTTGATAGATTGTTCTTGCGAGCGATCTGGAACGACCATAAGCGACCCTTATTTTTGTGCTTTCGTGCATACTCGTTACTAGACTTTATTAGATTCGGACTCGTTATTAGATTTTATGCATTTATGACGAAAATAATTGAATCAGAGGTATAATAGCAAATACATTTAAACAATTCGATAATGTTATTGTATTAATGATAGATTATTAACAATGTCGAGGAAATAAATAAATATCTATCTAGTTCCTACATTTTGCAATTAGTGAAGACAATTTTTATTTTTCATAAAAATCCGCAGTCCGTGGATTATTTATGAAAATATTTAAGTGTAATCTGATCCATTTACGATTTACAGAAATAATGGTTTAATAGAAATGTATCGCAATATTAGTTAGGGTAAGTTCGGGAGAGTTCAGTCAGCGGGAGAGACCGGTCAGTGTAAATATCTTGAAACGACGACGCCATATGGCGCTGCGCTAAAAGTCGGAAAACAATTTAATAAATTGATTGTTGATCACGTATTGTGATCGTCGTGAAATTGTACACTAATCTTGCAAATTGCGTTTAAAGCTTTAGGCGGATCTGAAAGTTTTTTCACTAATAAATATTCTTAGTAGTAATTGACAGATAGGTAAGTTTATTTACACTATATTTATTTACATTAAATTACTCTATAACCTCAATAATACGCATGTATTCGTTTCTACTTTATATTAAAAATGCGATCGATCTCTCCCGTAATTCTGGTATAATCCGATCATACTAATCCGGAAGAGTTCGACCACATTGATTGTTCCGTCCTTCAACGGAATTTTTATTCTTCTTCTATCCGGTTTTCTTCAAAGCGAATTTGCTTTTTTTTCAAGTTGGAAATAGCTTAATTTCCAAAGAATTTCGTTTGGCTTAGCCAATACAATGCCTGTATTTCCATAAACAAGTGCAACTGTCATGGTCAGAAAACGCGGAAAGCAACTTGGAAACATTATAAATAGTTCAGAGAACATTAAGGCAAAGGAGGACAAGGGAAGTATAAAGAAACATAGGAATGTTTCAATTAAAAGGGGGAAGGATGTAAAGAAACGTAGAAAACAATTAGAACAATCATTGAACTCAAGCAGAGATATTCCAGTTTTACAAGAAAGTGACACGTAGTTAGAAGAATGGAACCAAAATGAATCCGTGAGATGCAGAATGGATGTAGTCGCAAAAATTCTCATATTTGCAATATCCCTTGTGACAGCAACGACTACATCTCACACATTTAAGCCAGTCGTCACTTTTAGTGATTTCGAAATATATGTAGTATTTCGAAATATGAGAATTTTTGCGATTTATGTAGGAAGCTGAAGAAAAAATAATATAAGAATTACTTTCCTCATTTATAATACTTTTTATAACCCGGTGATACAGGTGAAATCGTTCACTTACAGTATTTTTGTTCTTTTGCTTGAAAATGATACTATATATTTTAATTTGACGCAAAATATACATGTAAAATTACTTAGATATTGCTGTAATTTGATTAATACAATGAAATTCTGTAAAACCACAGCAGTACGATTCTTTTTTCAACAAGTGTTGGCTCTTTTTTATTAAACATTAATAATTATAATAATAATATAAACTTCATTGTGGTGATTCATCGCATAGATCAAACGTACGAAATCCGAACGAATGTGTAAATCGATAATAAAAAGAAACGAGATTCGCGTGCTCGAACCATAGTTAGAAACAGACAGCGAATCTTTATAAACTAAAATAAACATTTACTAAGTCAGCTCTGGGAAACAGAAATGAAATTAAACTTAATTTTTCCCTTTTAATAATTTTAATAAATCATTAACGACGCAACAATATTCTTAAATACTTACAATATCTTCACAATGTTTTATTCCACCGATTCGTTTTTGTCATAAATAATATAAAATCCTCAGTATAGTTATAAGTGTCACATTGATAAACAGGCGTACTGATAGGCAGAATATTTGCAAGAGATAATAATAATTAGTCTACAGATCTCTATGCAAAATAAACATTTTCCAAGATGATTGGAAGAAACAGAAATGAAATAAAAATAAACTGTTTCTTAAAATAATTTAAACAATTTGAAAATAGTGAAACAGCATTATGAAATTCTTCTTATGTCTTCAAAACTTTATATTGCAGCTACCAACATAGTAAGTTCTTAAATCTCTGTACCAATGCTTAAAATCTCATACTATTCATATACGCTTTTATTTGTCTTTTGTTTAACGAATCTTTTTATATTTTTAGTTTCGTAATGCTTATTAAATCTTGTCTTTTTCTATACGTGATCCTCTTTTAAATATAATATTTTTTCGCAATTTTCCATTAACCCAGTATTTTTTATCTAGTTTCATTAGAGAAAGTTTTATCAACATCAACGACTGTGATCTCTTTGATGATTGTGAACTCGCCATGTTAGCGAAACTTGTCTAAATTCTCAGTTATTCACGTTCTAGTGTTGTTTCAATAATAAAGTTATGCGTGATCTAGCTTATTTGATTGAATTTGTTGCGTTAAAAGAATGGAATGATATCGACTGTGTTAGGCCCCTTGGGAATGCGACAGAAGGAGCCAGCTGCAGGATCAATCGGATTTTTCCTTGACTATACACAATGATAGCGGTGGGATGGTTGAATCCCGACTGGCCACGTAATGGGTATCAAGAGACATCGTTAAGCGCAGATCATTCTCCCGCAAAGTGACTTGGCGCCTCATTTCTACACTATTTCATGTTCTTCTCGGCGAAGTGCGAGAGTTATTTTCGCTTTGGCTTCTCCCATTTTTAATACCATCGACGCTTGAACAGTGGAACTTTTTAACAAAAATGTAACCGAGTATGCTTAGGATTCTATGTAATTTTATTTATCAACTTTGTTCAACAGCTTATTTTTTTTTGTTCAACAGTTTCAGGACAGGCACGGAAAGAAACAAAAAAATAAAATGAACTAACTAACTAACGTTAATTTTTCTGTAGACCTTAACGAAACATGTGACAATTTAAATTAAATTTCAGGAACTAGATAGTTAAGTGACTATCTAACAGTTATATAACAGATTATTTGAATACTAACTGATAGTTGACTGAATAATAATTAATAATAATAATTAATAATAATAATTAATAATAATAATAAAAATTTGTTTCCCGATTTTAAACTCTGAAGTTTATAAGAGGACTAAATAATTTATTACAAATTTAATCAAATTTCTTCGTTCGTTATTTATGAATAGAGTTGTCTAATAATGAATTTGCAGTGTTACACATTTTCATGTATAATACTCGACAATTTTTCAGACACATTTTAAGCATAATTTCGTATCTACTCTACACTCTAAGAAATAATTTTTGTTAACATGTATAATGTAGATGAAATGTCATATAAAAATGATGACTTTTATGTCGTTGCAAATTGTTTACCTTTCTTTTTCGTTTCTTCCTGCTTTAAAAAATGCAAAATGTCATAAAATGAACGTTACGGAAATAAAATGAATTTAATGGACTCACATGATATGAGATTATTGAAAGTTTATTGCCTAACTAATTGTAAGGAACTGTAAGAAGCCCAATATATGTCACAACTTTCAATAAACAAAAAGCAAAATACATTGTTCAAATTTTTATTCTAAGACCATATAAAAAAAACTTAAGAAGAAATTGTTATTAAAATTTTTACTTTTTTTTATCTTCCCAAAGAATTGCGATCTTTAAAAAAAATTTTCTACTGTCTAACAGACTAGTCTTTCTAGTAATGGTAAATGTAAAGCTCATGTAAAACGTTGAACAATATTTCTAAAATATCGGAATACAATTATGTTCGAAAACGAAATAAAATCATTGAAATGTATAAACTGCAACGCAAATATGACACGGGTCCCCGTGATCCGATAGCTTCCTCTTGCACACATCATTTTCCAATCAAGTGTCACAATTTAGGTGGGAAAGCGCAAAAAATCAAAGAAATTAACACATACAGCTGAGGACCGATCTAGCATTCGATCCCAGGACTGATATCTAAAATAATCCTCGCGGTCGTCCTAATAACTGGCATCGGCGAAATCGCGGGACGACCCCCAAAAGCATGAAATAATTCTTGACTTCGCTGCTTTCCGATTCTCGTCAGTCTCGTTCTTTCAAAAGCTTCAACTTGATCCGGTAGCCGTGCGTAGTCAAATGGAATTACGGATCCTCCGTTTCCCTTCATTGTCAGTTTTCCTCCTCTCCATCGCTTATTCCCAAGCCGTATTTCGCGAATTTATCTTTGAATTTTCTTTACTCGTTTTAACCCCCGTAAACCTGCCCGCCCCCCGCCTGTATTTTCCCTTCAGTCCCGTCTTAAACTCGTTCCATTGTATCATTCCTCGTTCTATCGTTACTTACGAGCCCAGCCTCCACCTCCGCCCCATACTCCTCTTTCCCGTTTTCCTCTCGCGTTTCTTCCCGACCCTCTCTCCACCAGCCCGGTTTCTCACAATCAATCCGTCCCATTCGCCGCGCAGACCTCTTTCCTCCACTTTTCTTCCCCATTCGTTCCGTATTTCTTTCGCATACACGTCTTTACGCCACTTTCCACTCCTTCTCCCACCGCTATCGGTCTTTCCATCCCCGTGGCCCCCTCCGCGGCCGACCTCTCGGCCACCCCACCAGCGTCCGCCGGCAAGGGTGCTGTAAGGCTATGTCAGTGCACGTATCGCTATAGATCGCGATGGAGCCCGCGGGAAGGAGGGAGCCGGAGAAGGAGAAGGAGGTGGCGGAGAAGATAGTAGGTTGAGGTAGATGGATGCCAAGGAGTGGGGAGGAATGGGGGATAAACCATGATGTCGTTGATTAATACGGTTTACCAGTAAGTGTAACGGAGTGTGCAGAACGCGTCTCCGCCCCACCACGTCGCCCCGGCTTCTCCTTGCCCTCCTCCGCGGCCTCCTACAGCAGCTTCTACGCGCTGCCAGCCGAGGGTAGCAGAACCCACCACCCTCGTAGGAACCGTTGAACCAACCCGGAGCCACGTGCCGATCAATGGCGTCTTGCCTCTGGTTGGTCGAGCCAGGAACAACCCCCTCGCGTCCTAGCATCGCGCTCTCCCTTCTGCCACCTGGTCACCGCCACCGTTCCTCTCCGTCCAACGGAGTCCGCGTTCTGGTTACCATCGCCCCTCGTCCTCTATCTCTATCCCCGGCAAACAGATTTTCCCCTCTTTGGCCCGCTATCCTCTTTCATCTTCTTCTATTACATCCCCTTCCTGAAATAGATTTCCTTTCTTCCCTCTTGCTCCACCTTATCAACCGGCTCCACGGTCTTTATCGCCACTTGACGTCGCCGTCTTCTCTCCCACTGCACCTTGCCCAACTCTTTCTCTCTCTCTTTCTCTCTCTCTCTCTCTCTTCTTCATTCTCTACTTCTCCATCTCTCGTCCACTCGCTTCCAATTTCTCTCTTTCTTTCTCTCTCTTTTTCTCTCGTCCACTCTCTTGCAATCTCTTTCTCTCTTCCATTTGTTTTCTTTATCTTTCGTTCAATCTCTTTTTCTCTTTAACTTTCTCTCTCTCTCTCTCTCTCTCTCACTCATCCACTCTCTTCCACTCGTTTTCTTTGTCTCTCGTTCAATCTCTTTTTCTCTTTAACTTTCTCTCTCTCTATTTATCCTGCTGTCTTTCTTTCTCTCTCTGTCTGTTTCTTTCTCTATTTCTCTCTGTCTCTCTTTATTTCTCTATTTATCTCTCTCTCTCTCTCTCTTACACTCACTATCTCTTCATTTCTCTCTTCGTATCTCTCTCTTTCTCTCTCTCCCTTTCCCTCTCTACATCTCTTTTTTTCTCCATCTCTCTCTCTCTTCTCCCTCTCGTGCAACCCCAGCTCGCCGCGCGGTCCGCGCGAGCCTCTCCTCCTTTTTGCAGATACAGACCTCACCGCGTATATACTTGCGAGGAGGGTTGATCCCATAAGAGAGGGCGAGCTTTTCTTATGAGGAGCATTGATTGCCAACAACCCCTTCCGCTGCCGCTACCCCCAGCGGAGTTTCTCTCGATGCGGTCTTCCTCTTCCCTTCTTCCGCGCGCCGTCCCCCGCCACGCCGCGCCGCCTTGCCTACTGTCCTCCCAGCCGCATGATATCAGGGTGTCTTCGTTTTTAGATCCGCGCTTTGTTTAAAACTACGTCAACTCCCCCGCGGTGTCGTTACTCGGATTGCTTAGCGGAAACTGTTCCCGGCGGATAACTGATGCCATGAGAGTTCGCTGATAGCGTATTTAGTGTTATACACGGTGAGAAAAATGAAACGGACGCTTATTGGGTTTATAGTAGGGTGAGGTGTTCCGTGAACGAATTTTTGGGCGGCGCGATTGTTGAGATGATGATCTTTATTTTATTCTGTGAATGATGTTGCCAGCGAACTGTTCTAATACTTGGAGTGAGTTTGTAGATTTTTGAACAGAATTTTAGCATTTTTTTATAGTTATCGGTTTCTAATTATCGGTGGTTTTACTATTCTCTTTGATATCCATAATATTTTTTGATAGCCATAATATTTTTTGATGGTTATAATATTTTCTGATGGCTATAATATTTTATATTATTTGACGGTTATAATATTTTTAGAAATTTATAACATTTTTTGATAGTTATAATAGTTTTGATGATTATAATATTTTTTGAAATTTATAATATTTTATAATAGACCTACTGTAGAAATTTCAATGTAAAAAGAATATAATAATCGTCACTTTTTTATATAATATGTGAAATGTGTTCATTCACTGGATGTTTATTTATTCATTCATTGGATGTAAACTTTTCTTGTGATTTTTTGGAATGTAAACTTTTATTATTTATCGATGGTGGTCTTTAACTTTTGAAGTGGAATGGTGTTTATGGACTTATGACTTATAAAAACGAATGTCAAGATGAATATATTCGCGTGCTACATAATAACCACCAGGATCGTATAATATAAAAAATTGAAGTAATATTTCAAAGGATCAGTAAAGAAGACAAAAATGCCAAGAAAAAGTATTTGCATGTATGCTGACATGCATACGTTTTTAATATTCACAAGAAAAACGTTGTCCAAGAGAGACATAAATGAAATTAGAACGAGTAAATGAATAGAATGAATAGAATGAATAAATTCATTCAATATTTTGCATGTTCCATGCAAAAATGGAAGTTCCAAGTGAATTTTGTTGGTACATATATTTATTAATCTTTATGCGCTCCTTACAATACTTTATCCGTTGCTGTTGTATATGTAAACACAATCTATCAAGTACTAAAAACGATTACAATGCATTGCTTTAGAAAAATGACATGATTGCATTAATCTAGATTTTCATTGTGATTTCAATAATTCTAGTAAACTAGGAAATTGTATGCTATTAACATAATCTGCGATGGAAAACTTATAATGTTAAACCAATAAATTATGCTTCAACAAACATGTTGCTTAGAGGAGTCATTTTCCAATCATCATGATCTTGACTTATATTATCAAAATCACCAAATTAAATCATGTACCAATTTTATCAAATCACGTCTTGTGTGACGAACAAAAGGTTTTTTTTTATCGTTCGTTATCTGTTAACAATTAATATCGAATAATTTTTATGAGTAAATTGTACCTATAAAACATTGGACTGGATCTAGATTAGTTATTATAGATTAGTTATTATAATTTTACCAAACCATCAATATTATGTTTTCCCTACGGTTGAAGCAAAATTTAATACTTGTCAGTCCTAAATCAAATTAATATTGATATCTTGTTTATAAAATGAGCTCATTTATCCGACGCATTGGATATTTTCTAGATATTACACGACGTAGTTAGCAAAATAAATATAAAATATAACAATATATTCTCTTGTTTTCCTTTTTATTTTCTCTACCTTCTCTTTTCCCTTTTCCTGCCTTACAGTATTGCACATGTCGCACTATTTCACACTACTTTAACACTACGTTAACGCTACATTAACACTATTTCATGCTGTAGCTTCATATCAGCCACAAATCCACCAAATCAGGTAACAGCGTAAATCAAAATGTAGATAAAAGTGATAAAATTAATTTTACTTCGCTTTATAGAAGGATGTATCCTTCGAGTAATCGTTATTATCGAACTACGAATCTCTGTATGCAACAGAAAAATTTTCTAACTCAATTGGATGAACCAGATATTAAATAAAAATGTATATCTTCTATTAATAACATTAACAAATTGGAAAGGAGATAACAAGGTTCTTAAATTTTTCTAATATATTTCCATTTTCATATTTTTTCAAGTAATTTTTATCGTAAATGCATGAAATCCGTGGTCTAGTTATTATTATTAACATTTCTGCAAGACTAATCGATTTCATAAGTAAAAATAAAAATAAAATAATTGAAGAAGAATGAACCATCCAATATAGCAAGAATCTTCAGTTAACTGTCGGTTGATGACAATTTTAAACGATTTTAATTTTATTTAAATTGAAATTATTACAAGCATAAAAGTATAAAATATAATATAAAATCAAAGGGTGTGTGGTCAGCCAAATTGATACCTAAAATAAAATATCTGTTATTCCACCGTCAATGAAATGTTCATTACTTAACTTCAAAAGTTAACACCCAATCAAATACCTTGCCACTAAAATTTAAAAAACATTCAAAAGTTGTAGTCAACCGACTTGTCTGTGTCAATTGTTGTACGCTAAGCTCATAAGTCACATCATCTTTATCTTCTTTTTCTTCCTTCTTCTTCTTTTTTTATTTCTTTTTATTCACGAAATAGTGTTAAACTATAAATCACAATTTAAATCGATAAACCAATTTAGCGAATCTTTGTGCAGATAGATTGTAAATTACTTCAAGGAAAATAAGAAAAGAATTAATGTCCATATAATAGTAATGGAAATAGTAACGAAAGGAGATGGTAGTAGAAGATATTGTAATCGAATAGTTCGATCGAAAATTCTCGCTGGCTGTGCTTGCCGTGTTTCAAACTAATTACGAATATATCAGGGAGCACATGCTGCCGATCAATCCTGTCCTTTGTTCACCGCGTGCAATTCAACGCTCAATTGCTATTAGATGTTAGTAATCCAGTAAATCTCTCTGATAGGTTCACCATAGCCTTTGATCACTGAGTTGATTCAAGGGATCCCTTAAGTGAACACCTGATCCTTTGCAACATACTATATCGGGTGCGCCACAGAGAGTTTGGTTATAGTAAGTTAGACGTGTCATAAAACTGACCGTAATCTGACTGGAGAATCATCGCCTAACGCGATTATCAGGCAAATGGAAAAAATTGGAAATGCTGAAAATTGAAAGTTAAATTAAAACCATTGGAATTACCTAATTTACTACGAGAAACACAAATAAATAAACAACACGATGGAAGAAATGGAAATGCTAAAAATTGAAAATTAAATTAAAACTGCTGGAATTGCCTAATATACTACGAGAAACACACAGAAATAAATAAATAACACGATGGAAAAAATGGAAATGCTGAAAATTGAAAGGTAAGTTTAAAGCGTCAGAATATACTGCGAAAAATATAAATAAATGTATAAAGGAAATTATAATATTTAATTACGATAAATAAAATGAAGTAGATAATAATGGACAATTTATACATTAGGCATCCGGAGAAGTTTTTATGGTTTGATTTTGGAAGATTATATTTTCTTTATAGTAACTTTATATTTTCTTAATATTTTTGTGTATTTACACATTTTGAATTATATGTTTTTATATTTAAACATTTGAGATTGTATATTCTGTTAATACGTTTTTATATTTGTGTCTTTTTTCTTTTGTTTCAGCATAAGAATTCCAAAACTTCCGACTTTATTAATATCAAGCATAACTAATAATAATTAAAAGATTTTAGATCTTTGCAATTTAGCAACAATGATTACATCTGGTAAAAGGGAGGAGTCTCGCCACCTTAAAAATAAATATTATAAAAAAATAGTACCTATATGTAACTTTATAGTAAGCGACGTTGTTGATAAATTTTAAATGTTTTACGTAACTATAAAAACAGCAAAAAGGGTCGATATGATTGAAACAAATGATTACAAGGTTAATCTTTTATAACACATTCACTCATGTTTTAAATATGTGCATGTATAATAATAATACTTTTACCAAGTTTAATGTTACTTTTCCAGAATTGAGGAATACTTATTTTTTTTTACAATATTTACAATATTCACAATTACATTTAAATATATCGTAAAACTGTTATCGAAAAATGTTGTAAAAACTTATATCGAATACAAGCTATGTTATTATATTATTAAGAAATGATTTTTCAAACGTAACAATAGATACTTCGAATGAAACCAGAGCAAATTATTGCTCCATTATTTTTATTAACACATACTCTAATATTCTTTCTTCAATAAAGAATAAATTAACAAATTATCTACAACTTCTCCGTCGAGTCACAGACATTCTAATCTCGTTATTCCAGTTCACTTATTAAAATAATAATAATATAATAGTTTTGTAGCATATAATACTTATTGATAACGAGACTGCGGATCTTTATGCAATATAAAAATTGTCCAAGTCAATTGTAAGAAACAAAAATTGAAAAAGACTAAAATGATTTCTTTAAATATTTTTAATAATTGTAGCAAGTCAAAAATAGTGCAATAACGTTATTAAATTCTTCTAACGTCTTCGGTCTTTTGTATTTCACCTGCTCATTTTTATTACAAACACATCGAATCCGCAGTCTATATTGATAACGATTCGAAAGAATGCGTGATTAATTGTCACTTCGGGATAGGAATGAAAGAGGCGAGATAAAGAGAATGATCAGACACGTTTTTATCACGAGAGAACAAGTTTATTCGATAATTCACTACCCACAGTTCAGTCTACATAATAGTCGCTAGTCTGTAACATACTGTTATTAGATTATCGTGATTAGCACTGAAAATTCACTGGGATGTAATATACAGGTCTCTACTAGTTATCTACGTGTCCTCCGTCGTCGTGTCTCTGTTTCATAATTCTGAAGAACAACGGTAATCGTATCGCAACGCAAACGAAATGATCGTTACCGTTACGATATTAGCATAGTTGAGGGGGATGGGGCGGAGGTGGGGATGTTAAACTGGTTTCACTCTATAATGAATCTGTACAGTCGTTCACGGAGTTTTCGTACCATTGTTCCTCGGCTGCTGGTTCTACACGCTCGATACGAATTCTACGATTAACGCTGCTCGCGCAAGAACCTCCCCCTTGACTTTTGTTCGATCTCGTTCGATGGATCGTTGACAATTGTTTCGTAAGGCATGCACGAATAGCCGTCGACACGCGGTTCATCGCTAGTTAACGTATCATCTCGTTGGATCGTCTAACGCAGGGCTCGGAATTAACCGGCACGCAACACGAGGATCGCGACGGCTACGCCTCCTGAGTCCCGTCGCGCGACTCGCTCCCCGATTATCGCCCGAATGCTATACACGCGCGCATATAAAGCAACAGGCGCACGCGCCGGAGGTGCTCCGAGTCGAAGCAGGCGACCACGGGGAGCGAGACGCGCGATGGGAGTCTGGAGGTGTGTAGTCCTCGCGACCTGAATGTTGCGTGCCGGTTAATTCCGTGCCCTGGCCTAACGCGATCGTAAACGATCTTGATCTTCCCACAAGGCATTGGAAACTGGAGATTTCTTGTCTGACTGCGGATCTTGATGCAAAATTCAAATCTCCCGAAACAATTGTAACAAAACTTTTGAAAAGTTTTAAATTGAGGAAAAAATTTCAAGAAAATAACAATATTATTACATTGTTCCTACGCGTCTTCGGAGTTTTATATATATTTCCGTTGCTCAGATTTCATATTAAAATCCGCAGTCTAATTATCACTTTTTGTCAATTAATCGATAACATACTGCGCAATCGATGGAGTTCACAGAGACCGCCATCGTTCTTGACACATTCTCATTGTTTGCCACAGTAATTTTGTAAATAATTTATTTTGTTATAAATTCAGCTTGTTAAATGACATTTTGGTATTTGTAATTTAGATCGCTCGTTTACAACTCACAATGAAATTTGGATTCTTGAATCAGAATCGTAAAAAGTGATTTAGAAAAAACATAAAACTAGACATAGAAGATCTATTGGACGAAATTGTTGCAATTATTTATATTCAGGAATCGCAAAAATATACCGATATCTTAACACTCGAATCGATTTCGAACGACGTGACACATACACATATAAAGGCTACACGTACCGCATTCACGAAATTATTAGTTCACGAATTATAGTGTCTTTATAATAATGCTATATTTACAAATATTGTTATTTCGATCATTTGATTCGTCGAGCGATCAAGTAGTACACTCGTCGCGATGTTTCAAAAAAAACTTTCAAAAATTCGTGAAATTACAATTTTGTTTTCCGTCTTTTGTTCCACAAAGTAGCCAATTATTACAATCCCCAAATTGACAGAATGTTGTGATTAGAAATAAGTGAGAAAAAAGAATGTAACACTTCCCGTACATCTTTGACTATCGCAATACAAATAAACTTTGTAAATTGTAAATCAAGTTACAGTTCTAAATATTGCAAAATCGAAGCATTTCTGTTCAAAATTACAACTTCCTAAATTGCAAATTATTATTGTGAAAGAATTTGCTATTCTTTAACTTGAATCGATTATTCAACTCGATGCTAAGAATCAAAATCCGAAAATAACATTCGTATTTTTGACGGTGAAGATTTCACTTCAGCATACTAATTTTTTATAAATATCACACAAATCTTCGAAATTCAGAAAATTATTCAAACATCAGTCGTTGATATAATATTGTTACGCGACGTTCTCTTAGCCAGAAGAATTCTCCAAGTTCCAGATACCTGTTTCAGGATTGGACATATTGACACATCCGCGCATCCGAATGTCCACGAAACAATTCGGTTCGACAACGACATCCCGCCATTGACAAATCAAATTTTCACATATAGAAATATTATTCCTGCTGGCGCGTGCTCGCGTCGCGCGGAGTTCAAGCGGACGTCCGTGTTACTTGGATAATACGGATATCCGTATTATTTGAATAATATGATAGAGTAATCATATAATTCAAGAAAATTGTGGTAGACTCGATTTAAGGGTGATAATATAAATTATTCTATTACAATATAAATTATCCTCTGCGCTCAACTGGTCTCATTGCAGAACGGCGTATTGAATTTTTCTGCCTTCGAATTGAAGTCGAAATACTATATCCTTGCACGAAAATGAATGTGAATGTTAGTTGAACGGGGACACAAGCTCCAATGAAACCATTGCGTTGAGTTATAAATAGACTGCGGATATTTATGCAGTTACGGTCTTTTTAAGAATTCGATTTTTCGAGTTCGAGCGGAGGTAAAATTTCGCTCATCGCTGGGCCGCGCGGATCTTTATGCATTCACGATGTGTGCAAATTTTGAAAATGTTAGAAAACGTAGAAATTAACAAAATTCCTTTTTAATTGTATATTTGAATTGTATTTTTTTTTATTTTACAATAATTTTGGTTGACAAGGAGACTTTTCTGTAATTCTGATTTTTGTAAAATGAAGTAAAAAGATGAGGATTTGCATGAAGATCCGCTGTCTTTCTATTGTATCCCAAAGAAGAGGAATGTTTCATTGAAACTTTTCGCTCATTTTATTGAATCGGTGCAGAATAATTTTTAAATAGTGTAAATGCGTAAAATCTGCAGTCTAGTTATAAATCATTCCTAGCTCGTTTTCGCGAGGAAGTTGTACGAGCTACTTTGCGTCAACTTAGAAATTAATTAAAATTAGTCAATTTTAACAAAGAATGCGTGGAAAGTTTCCGAAACAGGAATAAAAGTTATATGCAATTCAACATAAAATATACTAAACTCTATGGTAAGAGAACGTTTCAATGATAGAGTAAGTACTATCAAACTATTATTGTCGACCGTGTTCGAAGTCAGTTTTAACCACAAATTGCAAGAAATGGAAAATTGAATAATTCATCAAATTCAGACGAAACTCAGAAATCTGGCTTTCCATTTATTTGTGTAACGTCTTCAAAAATCAATATGTCGAATTAGGTAGAAAAATAATATCGACAACGAGATTGCGAATTTTTATGCTTTGATTGAAGGCGGCAGAAAAAAAGAGTTGATATTAATTTATCTGTTTCTCAAAATTGTTGGTAGATGCGAGTGCATAATAATTCGCAGTCTATCGATTACTTGCAAACTATACTGAATTTTGCACATGGTACTTTTTTAACCCTTTATAGTCGGAGTCATTTTAATTCGAAATCCAAAATAGTTTTTCTAACCTAGAGTATTTTCATTTTACATAACCAAGTGCATTTTATACGTGTGAAATTTGGTGACTTATGCAACAATATTATTCAAGTTTTTTAAATGTAAGTTTTTTAAACATAAACAAATTGGATAATATTAATATTATTTTGAAATTTAATGTGACAATCCTTAGTGGTGCCTTGGAGTTACCATTCGACTGCAAGGGGTTAATTTGAATTATTGTTTCACCTGCAATTTCATAATGACGCGAGTATTCATTTCGTATAAATGGAAAGCAATTAATACCTGTTTAATATTGAAACCCGATTATTCTTTCCTTCACGTAATTTGTGGGGCAATATTCACAAATATTCGAATGCTGTTTCATAGACGTTGAAGTGGGACTTTTAAACATTGGATATCGAATAGTTATTTTTGTTGCAACATATGTTTCAATAAGATGCTTCAAAATGCATATAGGATAAGAATGATTCTTGAGATGATTTGAAGTAACTTTTTCTTTAGCGAAAATGTTCTCCGAGGCATTTTTAACGAGTTATCGAAACGTTAAGAGCCGAATATCAACTCCAAAAATTCTCACTATATCAAAATCATGTAATTAAAATAAGCAAAACTAGATCATAGAAAATATTTATTTAGATATTTCATATTATTTATAAAAATCTTAGCAATCAGAACAAACTGAATAATTTGTTCAACATATTACAATAACAATGAATTTCTCAGAAGTTAAATATTTATATTGATATAAATAGCTAAAAGTCAGTATTGATACCTTGTACGTAGGTAATCGTTGACAATTTGACTGCAACAGTTTTAAAAAGTCGTGTTCCAATTATTAATATTTATTATTTAACTCTTCATCGTGAAGTATTCCTTCAATGTCTTGCCATCAGAAGTCATTATTTCATGAAGTTCTGGTTTATGCAATTGAGAACATTCTTTATTGTCAATAATTAGTCATTCGATGACCGTGTAAGATGATCAAAATTTAAATAATTTTTTTCCATCTACGAAAATGTTATATTAATCTTCGTGGTTTAAAAATGAAAACGGAACACTTATCACACACATTATATAATATCTATAGTCCTCGCGCGACAAGAATGCATCTTTGTGTTTACATTCCCCCTCTTAATAGCTGCCCCGCTACCGCAGCTATCGGTCGCTATTCGCCGACGGCGATCTTCGTCATTGTTCTCGGCCAATAGCAACCGATAGTTGCGGCAGTGGAGGAATGTAAACACAAAGGTATCTTTTTGTCGCGTGAGGACTATATGTGACCCGCATATAATGGGTTAATATCAGAATATAGGATAATAGTAGCGCCTCCACGTCAGAATTCGAAAGCTTTACTCGCTCTCTCATTGATCTGTGATTTTCGTTAATAGCTCGTTAACAAAGGCACAACCAACATTTTCGCTGCGGAAATATTTACTTCAAATCACCTCAAGAATTGCCTCTTTTCAAGTCGTACTATTCTGGGACACCCTGTCTATCGTAACAGATTGCTGAGTTTCGCGTATCTTTGCAGAATCTAGTCGTGATTTCTAATGCATCATGTTATGCTTTATTTAAATAAAAATTGAAAACACCTTTGGGTATAGAGAATCAAAAATTGTACTCATTGCTAAGAGATTGGTAAAATGATCTCAAAATTTTGACGCTGACGTTTGCGCGCAAACAATTTGTTATTCAGCAGAAACATTTGAACAATTTGATTGAAGAGATGGTGTAATAGAAAAATAAGATTTTGGAATGAAAATCAACATAGACAGTTCTTCACGTGTCTAAAAGAAATTCAGCTAGTGTAAATTTAAGGAAATTGCACAGTAGCACCTGCATAGAAAAATTTTGATTTCCATCGTGCTTTGATCGAGTCGTTGAAAAAGCTCAGTTCAAACACACTATTTCGTTCCTCGCATTTTTGTTCGGTAGTTCGATTTTCCTACAAGACTAATATTTGGCATCAAAGTGAATAAACGTGTAATGTTTAAACAATGAAAATAAGAAAACGTTCTATGGCGCTTTGTGTGCTGGTAAATGCAGACGATTTCGGTTAACAAATATTTAGAGAACACAGTATTTTTAAGACGGTTAGACGACTTTCACGATTAGCATATGCAATTCGTCAATGGCTGAACACGATTATCTGTAATTATTTCATTGACTTAGAAGAATAATTGAAATAAACTGCAATTGTATTCTGAAAAATTTCGAAGATTCATGAAAGAAGTATCCGAAGTATATCCACGCAATATTGAAATATCTTGTCATATTCATTCCGTAGAAAAATCAAATTAACTCATATCCGGAATATCTTCATTATATTTCTTAAATTAACAATTTCTCGATAATCGTATTATTGTTCGGGGGGGATGAAATTATGTAAAAAATGAGAAAAGATCATATATAACAACGACCAGTATATAATTGAATGAAGACAATTTTTTATACGAAAAAAGGTTGTTAACCCTCAGACGACGGTCAATACGATTGTCGATTATTCTAATAATTCTCAGCTTTGTTCATTAACTTTCCGAAACATATTTTTGAAGATTCTTCTTGCAGTTCTATTACTCATTCGACTGTACGTAATGCAGCAGCAATTCGTTTTTCTCCAATTTCCGTAGACTGAATAAATAGATGACGATTACAACCACACTGGGTCAAATTGGCCCGGTAATCGCAGACGTGCGGATCAAAACTGCACGAACTTACCCCGGCCAACCTAATATTATCAATTATCATCGCCGGGACCAACAATTGTTCCGTCGCGTAGCACCAAACTAGGACACAAATCGTGGTTTCTATATGAAACAGCCGTGAACGAACGAACACCGTGTCTCGATTCTCATGCCAGGATTTGGACGATCGAGTCCTAACCGTGTCGAAAATACTGTAATCCTTAACCGGGTATGGGTAAAAGCAAACAGAGTCAGTGTCCATAAACTTATACGTGCCCAGAGCCAAGGTTCGTCGAGGCCAAACGTTCAATTAGCTGTCAGGCGAGTGCCGATCAGAGGATGCTCCTAGGGATCCTCTTTCGTGGTCGGTTGTATCTGGTGCACCATACTGGACAGATGATGGTGATGGTGTTCCGGCCTCCTGGAGAGTCCCAGCAACGGTGGCAGCAATGGTAGAGGCAAGGGCAATGGCAGCCCCCCGGGGAAACCGGCTAGTCCGCCGAGGAGTGCCGACGCTGTTGAATGTTCCTGAGCCTTTCTTCTTAGCTCTGCTAAGCTGCTGCTCCTATGGAGGTCACCGGTGCCTGGCTTGCAGCACCCGCAGACAGAGCCTGGCCAAGCTGCCGACGACCAGGACAACATGTCCTGCAGACTGCCCGGTCGATGGTCGCTCGAGGTCCACAGCGAAGGAGTAGTCGAGGTCAAGGAGCTCGGCGCGCTGCTGACCACTTTGTTGCCAAACAACGGCGGGGAGAACTGGGCCGCCAGGTGCGGCGAGAAGAACAGAGACGTTGGCGGCTCCACTGGCCTGAAACCTGCTGCTAACCCGGGAGCACTGGAACAACAATGGGAATGATCTTAGTACTTAACCTGTTAGCCGAATACGTTGGCGAAATATTTCGTCGCATCGGGAACACCTGTTAACAAGCAACAAATTTATTACAGTTTGCTCTGGACGAAACAGCAACTTGGAACCAAGAAGTGAGAAATCAATGCCGAGCAAAATTTCAAAACCTGAACTATCTTTTTTCTTTCATTCATTTATCATCCGCTTAATAGCAATTAGCGACCACTTGTGGGATAACAGTTATATGTAGTGTAACACACACACACACACACAAAAGAAGTTTTTAGCTCAAAGTAGATTCACGAAATTGTCTACAGATAAAGCAACGTTCAAACAAATTTTCATAATGTTGTATTGTTCATGAAAGCAGTCTTCTTTAGCGTGATGTTCGAATTGTAGCATAAAACGTTTCAATTGATTTTACAAATTTCATCCGTTTATATGCGCTAGAACAGGTGCAGAATAAAACAGTATTGCATTCTCTTTTCTTTTTACCTTTGCTCCGAAATATGTTACGATAAAAAGTGCATAAAATATTTCACATTTCCATGAGTATAATGTCTCGCACAGTTTTCGGCAAAAAACCTACTTTATCATAATTATTGAATAAAATAGTTGCTCATCACGGAAACAGTTTCGATTCCGCATACTTTCACAATTTCACGGTTTCCTCTAAATTTCAATCTCAATTTCACGCCCCTCTCAAAAGACACTCATGGAAAATTAAATAAAGAGAAACCAATATATATATTAACTTTGAAATAAATTAAAAAAATTATAATAATTCCTATCGGTTTCTCAAATTTATTTTAAATTGTAACAAAAATAACGTCAATCTCAAACAAAAAAATTAAATTGCAAAGAGAAAATAAATAAAACGTAAATAAGTCTACATTTGTAAAAAAAAATTAGCTTGTACTTCTGGTACTATTATACAATACCCGGAGTTTATTTATTGCGGATCGCTTTATTAGAACTTCGATTATCGAAACCTATAATATAAAAATATTCTCTATTATCCAAACACTTTTCACATGTAATCAATAAAACTAATAAAAATTTGATCTGTCGTTCATATCACTCTGCTTAGCTCTCTCGATCAAGATTCTACTGTACGTATTAATGTAAGCTTTATTTTTATATGTTGAACACGACAAAACTATTATAACATTATTGGATCGTTAAAAAAGTTGTTTTGTTCATTCAGAAGAAAATGGAAGACGATATTTCAATGTTCAGAGCAAAAAAATGTTTTCTAACATTTTCCTGGTAATTAAGCGTAATGAAGTGCTTTTTTAACACCTTTAAAAAACGAAATTGTTTTCGAAAACGAAAAAGCTTTCGGAAAAAACCCAATATTAAATAAAAAAAAAATAGAACAAAATAATACGTTTGCTATAATATTTCACGAGCCCGTCATTATTTCAATTTAAAAAAAACCCGAAGCTTTCAAAATGCATTGTATGAAATTTTTAAAAATGTGTCGCGAACTATAGAGAAAAAGTTGCAACAAAATAGATTTGAAAAATAACGAATCGGCGAAGGATGAAATTGCTGTCGAAGAACATTTCTTTTCTTTCGACAAGAAAGTAAAAAGATAAACGAAATAAGTGCCCTGAATCGGATGTTCCCGAACAAACTGTAACGTTAAATAAAAAAGTTTACTATTGGCGGCAGCATGCACTCTGAACTTGGCTCCCGAAAAACTGTTCTCCGACCTTCATCCGATTTCCATATCTTTCGTTACACGTCCCTTAATCTCTTATCAAACTCGATCTCCCTTTAATGAAGCAGTTGCGATTCGTTTGATGTGTCTCGTGGAAGGGGCTACAATATTTCGGATCCCATGGAGTTCCTAGGCGTGGGGTGCGGCGAGGAGAAGAGGACTGCGAAGGGAAGCAGAAGGGCCCACGAAAGCGCTAACCCGATTAGCACGCGCGATATTCCGCATCCTCCGCCAGCGAGCAGAAGCTGCTTCGAGGCGCTGATGATTATCTCAAATATTAATCGCAAATATTGTTTAATTAATGTAACAAGCCGGGGGTGAAGCTCCAGACGGCGCGCCGCAGCCAGAACGAGACAGAGAGCTGTTGGATGCAGCGAACTTCTGGCAGAACGGGAACGCTGATTAATCTGACGGAGAGGAAAGCTGGCTAAGGAGGTAAACAGGGAAATACGATGGCGGATAAACATGTACAAGTAGATAGAGCAGTTCGAAGAAAAAGAACGGATCGGGGAGATCTAAGTGGAGATAAGGATCCGAGGGACCGGCGGGGGTTGGGTAAATAATTCCGCGGCGATGGATGATGAAAAATGGATATTAAAGCGGAAATACAAACGTAATGACGGGAGCAAATAGCGAATCTTTAATCCTGAGACGTGTAATGCTGTTTAATAGCGGCTACACCGCGAAAAGAGTGTAATTGAAAATTTTGGGGGGATTATGAGGAATGCAAAGGGACTTTTTTTATGGAAACCTAATATGCAAAATATCGTTTTAGTTTCATTGCGTTAGTATTTGTCGTGCACTAATAAGGACACAATTGGGGAGTTTTTTCGAAGGGATGAAAAGGGCGTTTTTTCAAAGGGCGTTTCTCGAGAATCGGAACATTTTTAGAATCGGCGGATCTTACTTTCTACATTCTCAAATTGTGATTACAATTCTGTAGTTATTCGCGCAACTATGAAACAGTTATTTGGGAGAAGGGCGTATCACGGTGCACGCAATTTCTCAAATAAACGGTCTATTAAACTCGCAAGTAAAGATTTGAGCAATGTATTGAACTGTTGCAAAAGTAATTTCGGTTTCCCAAATAGATAGCTTACAAAGAAAAACGAATTGACTAATTGTTAAAAATTCAGTAGTTTTGTCACTTATTTTGAGTTTTGTATGAATATGAATTTTACGGATATTCATAAATTTTTGTTATTTGCTGAATTTATTTGTTCGAAAGAGCAGATTATCTTTAAAGATGGCATTTAAACATTAAATTTACTATTCATTTAAAAAATCCGGCATTTCATATAAGACCAACCTGATAAGAAAGAAAAAAATTTTGTTGGAAATATAAAAGCATTTGTTAGAATTTTATCAATGTGTTATTCATGACCATGATAGTCACAAGAATCAGCTAGTTTTCAAGGTGAAGGAGTGGGGGCAGGTCACGTGACGCGTCGAGACTCCCGTATAGCGAAGTGGGGGATATGACGAGTGTATGTTGTAATTCTGAACTATGAACACAACGGTGTTACATTGGTATAATGCAATTAGATGGGTGCGATTTCTGTTATGAATCTCATTTGTTATAATTGTCTGCGATAATTACGAGAGACACATAGACATGTATTTCTTTTTTTAATAATTTCGATACGTTAAATATCATACAGTAGCATTTTTAAATTCATTGAACGCTTACAATGTTCTGTCTGTATTAGACCGCGTAATCAAACCTAACCTTATTTCCATTCAAAACAATATTTCGTGACAAGAAGAACAGATCGGAAACGTTATTAAAAGAAGCACAGTAATTGCAATGATAAAAAAGCACGGATCATTCATATTTTTACATTCTCAAAATAAATCCAGAAATAAGGTCAGATGTTAGAACATGTCCGTACTTCGGTGCCTTCTTATATTAGATCGCGTAATCAAATCTAACCTCACTTCGTGAAAACAATATTATGACAAAAAGAAATTGCACGGAAATGTGGGGCACAGAAATACAGGACACAGAATTATGTACAGTGAAAGGAGACGAAATTGGGGTCAAAAACATCTTCTTTTGAATTTCATTGAAAACGAATCATTGAGTTACGAATTTTTGTCACGCAGAAAAATATTCCCTCATGGTAAAAATGCTTTAAAAATCGAAATATATTTTTAGATAGCGTTAAATGAAAATTAGAGTACGTAACGACAGTTTCCTCGAAGCAAAAATTATTTTGAAGGCAGAGAAATTTGGACGTCTATCCTATCGCACGTCGAAGTTAGTACATCAAACTATGAAAATGGCGACCAAACGTTCTAAACTAGTTTGGCAGTGGATTCAAATACGGCACACCGAATCAATTTTCCCATCGACTAAAACAGAAACGACAGAGCTATTTGTTAATGCAAAAGTCATCTCGCATTTCATGAATTCTGAAATCGCATAAATGCAGGAAGATCCGAGGTAGATAGCACGATGAACCCGGTTATACAACCCGGAGCACCGCTCTCGGTGCATGTGCGCGTCGTTAGTAGCGAAGCAGTGGAGTAAAGTATCTAAATAATGTAGGGTACACCATCTGAAAAGAAAACTTAGGAGAACCAGCACTGATAGTATCTAGGCCGTGACGAGGAAACGGAAGCGGAAGTGGTAGAGTCTGAAAGACGCGGGGAACAGGAATAGGAGCAGATTTTCGTCGATGGAAAGAGCTTGGGGCGGGAAACCGCGACAAGATGGCTCGTCGCGGGGGTGGTAAAGGGTTCAAGGAAGCGGAAGACGGCGGCAGAGACGCAGACGGGGATGCCTGAACTGCGGTAAGCGCGATAATTAGCGGCAATTAGCCGCGTAGCCTAGGCGTGTGCCTTGCTTACGTGCGCAGGTTCGCCGCCCCTTCCTGCCCCGCCCCTCTTGCCGCATACACGCACTTAATTTCTTCGTCTCTATGCGTTTAACCGTGATAGCTGCACAGCTCGTACGCTTTCAGTCGCGCCAACTACTCCACTGTATATGCTCCACTGCGTCGACGTTGATGTTGTCAGCGGTGAAGCCGTTTCAGGAGGTTATACGCGCACGGGAGACAGCAAATACACGCAAACGCACACGCACACACTGGCTCCAGAAAGTTCCGAGTTTCCGATTTTCGACAAATTCTCGATATTTACGTACCGCGGTCGCCGGGTCATTTTGACCCGCAATATTAAAATCCTTCGCTGAATTATTCAATTTCGGGCAACTAAATGAAATAATTTGTTGTCACATTCGAGGCAACAGAAGGGCTAATAAGTCAGTAAAAACTACCCTCGAAAATATATTTTGGAAAATTAGAGAATAAAGCTCAGAATTGTTATAAACATCGTCGATAGTAGAAATGTGAAAATGGTCCGCCATACGAGGGTTAAACTACTCTGATTTCGTGAAAAGGAGTATGGTGAATATTTTCAAAAAGGTGCTACTCTCCATGATCCTCTAAAAAGTCGCAGATACTAGGTTAGATTACTGCGACCTCGGATTATTTTTAAACCTAACTAAATTTAGCTTCGAGATGTTTGAGATTATCGGAGATCAAAAATAACAGGTATGAATGATAAAAAGATAGAATGAGATCATCGATAAAAAATTGATTTTTATTCGTATAAAGGGTAGTTGTCGTTAAATTGTAAGGGTAATTTTAAAAAGTGCAATGAATTAGAAGAAAAATGAACTTTTATTTGTTCTGGTTACCATCGATCGTTATAAACGACGGAAATAGTTTTTGGTTACGAATAACTATTATACAGGGTGAGTCCCGTAACACGACATCAAATACCTCATAAAATATTTGTCGTACGAAAACATGTTTCCGATAGAAGTTGCATGACTTCCAGGGGGACATATGGTATTTTAATCAGTTTTATGTTATTTTGCTTTTTAATCCAGACGTGAAGGCCACCTTCAATTTTTTAAAAATGGTATAGTCAATATTTCTTCCCGAACTCGGATAGAGCGTTGAATTCTACACAAAAAAGGATTACACAAAATAGGGTTTAAAATAGAAATGTAACTGTAAAATATCACAGTGAAAATATGACAGTAAAAATAAAAAACAGTATAGTATAATAATAAATTATATTAAATTTAAGAGAAATTCATTGATAATTACATTATACTAAATTCGACAAATGAGAAAGGAACAAGAATATAAAGATATCGCATTGAGAATCTGATTTATAGTTTTAGCAAGCCGTAAAAAGAATAAAGACACATTAATCCTGAACTTTCCCAAGTTTTCGCAGTTAGTGGATGGCGTGCATGAAGATCGCGGGGACGGTAAAATAGCTGAAGCGTTTCTTAAAACACAAATGACTTTACTTGTTTCATCACGCTACTCCACCAACCCGTAGCACATTCTATAATCGTTTTACAGCCTTTAACGACATCCGCAAGTATAACATAACCTCGTAGAAGCAGCCACTTTCGCGTAATAAGAATCCATTAAAAAGTCTTTGTTTAAAATTCAATGACATTGGAACTACGTCATCTGCTTTATTACTAATGGAATACGCAATCAACACCCGTTACATTGTTCACGGGATGGCTACGCTATCAGCGAATTCCATCAAACTTCCTTTATATAGTTACCAATATTTTGTGACACTTGCTCACGTCATTCGTTGTTTAAAACCCATTGTGTTCATACGTGTTCTGTAATCATATTTGATATTATTAAATTTATTCGTCATGTAAATTATAATTTTATTCGTTAATTCCTATCTCCGTTCCATCAATTACAAACTGTAGAGTGAACTCCAGCACTGCTGTGATCTGTCGATCTCACAGAAATTAGTGGAAATTTTTTTCAATTGTGATTCTTCCACTTTCTGAGTTTTCTGTTAAAATTGGCGGATATCTTTTTTGCGTATAATACGTTTTGTGAATTTTTCAAGAACATGAGAAAGTGAAGAATATGTGTTATTTATGTTTAAAAAATCGAATCAATAAATTATTTTAAAGCTTAAATCTTTCTATGATTTTCGCTGCAAAATTCGTATCGATATATTTTTCCAATGAAAAGTTATAGCCTCCGAAACATTTTGCAAATTCCGAACTTTAACCCTCCGCCCTTCCGTTTTATGAGAGTCTACATGAAAATTACACTAGGAATCAATGACTCATCTATGTCCCAACAAATACGCAAAGTTTCATGGATATCTGTTGCGGATAATCGCTTATGGAAAATGCATACCGTTCTTTCTGTGCAATTCCTATAAGTACATATTTTTTTTATAAACGTGTGCATTTGCATAAATGCGCAGTCCAGTAATAAGCAACAACGTCTTATAAGTCTAATACAGATCCGAAACACCATAGAAGAGTTAAATGAAACAAAAATTCAAGAGAATACCGCCTTGAAATCGTCGTACAGCGTGTCGTTTACCTTAGCGTCCAGGACAAAAATCGTAACTTCTAAGCTAATCAATTTGCATTGATATGCATAAAAAAATTTTACTATTTCATAAATAAAATTCTTATCATCTTTATTTTTTATTCAATAAAAATTTTTATGCAGATTTTTATTGACATGATTTATAGTTAACCGAATACCGAGTAACTTTTGTCCGAAAGATTTTCTTTGCTAATTTTGCGTCAGTGCCTTAAAATTCGTAGGATATTTTGCTAAATAACTCTGAAAATCGCAACTTTTCGCGAGAAAAGTTTCTATAACTTCAAAATGTACTATCTGATGACTATGTCGGAACAAGTATCCCGGAATACTTTGAAACGTTGTTTTTTAAAAATCTATCTGAACTGCAGGAAACTAAATTGTACATAATTATTTAATTTCGAATCAATTATTATATTACATATGAATATTATAAAATTTCTGTATGTGGCTAATTGTATTCGTTCGAAGAACTCACTTGGAATTAATTTCTTGCTCAATTTTCTGAAAATTGTGTTGTTACAGTAATTTCTCCTGGAAATGCCAAATTTCGGGTTGCTGTGAATTTCACTGTGCTAGTCCTACGCCTATGTAATTTATTACTATATCGATGCTATGGGTCGACGAAGTCGGTCAAGTGTGTTGGAAGACAATATTCCCGGAAGACAATACAAAATGGTCTGTTTGGGTATGAGTAGTACGTGGTAGATACTAGGTACGTGACCGTCGAATCGTGGCATATGGCCTCCGAATTGCCTTCGGATCGTGTCATGTGATCTCCGTATTGCTTTAGAATCGTGGCATGTTACCTCCGAATCGTGGCATGTGGCCTCCGAATTGCCTTCGGATCGTGTCATGTGATCTCCGTATTGCCTTAGAATCGTGGCATGTTACCTCCGAATTGCTTTCGAATCGTGGCATGTGGTCTCCGAATTGCCTTCGAATCGTGTCATGTGGCCTCGGAATTGCCTTCGGATCGTGTCATGTGACTTCCGAATTGCCTTCGAATCGTGGCATGTGACCTCCGAATTGCCTTCGAATCGTGTCATGTGGTCTCCGAATTGCCTTCGAATCGTGTCATGTGGTCTCCGAATTGCCTTCGAATCGTGTCATGTGGTCTCCGAATTGCCGTCGGATCGTGTCATGTGGCCTCGGAATTGCCTTCGAATCGTGGAAAAAGGTTAGAAATAATTTTTATTCTATTCATCATTTTTATTCTACCATTATTATGCATTCGTATTAACACTTTGACTGCCGCGTCACTCATACGTAGGTTACAGAATTATTAAAAAATTCATTTTCACGCTAATCCATTCTAGTTTCTCAATTCTATTAAGATTCGCAAGAGGAAAAAGTGCTAAAAAAAGTAACTAATGTCATATAAAAAAACTTCGCTTTGCAATTTTAATTCAATTGAATGAAATACTTTAATTTTATGAAACTCTTGAGGTTTTTGGTGCGGCCGTCAAAGTGTTAATGTACACCGATATGCTGGTCACTGCCTTTTTTGCCGAATGCCCCCAGTTTCCATAAAAACGAGCCGCGAGGCTCGAAGAATCGCGACTTAGTATTCTCAGCTCTGCCCGTTCCAATTCCGACCTCCGAACATATCTGGGAGCAATTACTGTATTTAGACATTTCAACACATCGTGCACATAGTTTCGAATAGACACGAGCCGCCGACTTATTTTTTAATCTTGTCTATTGACGGCGGCACTGCGCGTCCGCGAGAAACGTCGAAGCAAAGAAAGCAAGGCAGCATCCGCCGAGCCTCGAAATCGCGTACCAATATACTATAAACCGTGAAAATGAACCGGCGCGGTGGATCCACGTGTCGTATAAACCTGTATGCGCGGTATTAAAATTCGACGAGCATATCAAGGATGGACGCGTAGTTGCGGAAACGGATCGTTACCGGGTCCGGGCGGAAAACCAATTCCACTCAAGATTACGTTCGCCGGCGTGTAATTTAAATCCCATGCTAAGAACGTTACCATAAAACAAGAAAGACGCGAGCTAAAAGAAAGACGAGCCCCTTCCAGCCGAGTAACCCCAGATCCGCCCCTGTTCCTCGAATCGACTGCACGGGAGTCTCGCTCCTAGGTCGGTCGGTACGGGTAAGGAGAAACGCAAAAGCGTACACCCCCGCAGTCGAGAAACTGCCGAGCCTCTGAATAAATGATGAGGATATATTTACGGCGAGCGGTTTTAAATAAATTACAACTGCGGAGACGGCGAAGGAGTATCTTCGTACCGTTTCGCCTCTCAAACCCCTGCGCCCCTCCGACCGCCCCCCCTTTCAGGTCCTCCACAACCCCCTCGTCAGCCACCGTCGTGTTCCTCGCCCGGCTCTACCATCTTGACTCGAGTCACTCGCCGCCAAGTATGTATATCCCGTGTGTCTACCTTTTCGACATTGTTCTTACCTTCTCCAGTCGATTCCGGTCGAGCACTGTCTGGGATTATAAAGAACCACCGCCAGGATGCTGTCTTGCAGAAAGAAATCGGGGGATTCCGCGTCTTACCCTCCACTTTTTTACCATTTACGTAGGCAGGGTATGGTTGCGCAAAGAGAGTATGGTTGTATAAGGAGGGGATCGATGTTATTCCATTCGGGTCTTCGCGCTGATATAAAAGAGGATTCGTTCGGAGGTATTAACCCTTAACTACTGCACCTACTAAAACTCACGTAAACGCTGACAGACCGTTTGTTTAGCATAAAAGTAGTTATTATTAGCATAAAAGTGGTAAATAAAAAGGCAAAATCAATTGTACTTACTTCGCGCATCAATAATGAAGGGAGCCATCGTGGACAGTCCGATTGAATAGAAGCAGCTGTACACTAAATTCTTCCTAATCGACGTTCAGACTGTACACAAAAATGGGCAATTTGGGAAGAGGAGATTTTATAGTTACCGATTGTTAAGAACTATAAAAACGCAAGGCTCCAATAATCGTATCTCCTCTTTCCAAATTCTTCATTTTTTTCATTATCTGAGCGTCAATTAGGGAGAATTTACTGTATTAACACGTTCGCTATCAGCGTCACGCATGTGTGACCACGATTTTGTATTTCACGTAAAGACCATTAAATTAATTTTGTGAATATAATTATTTGAAATTGTAACACAGCATGATATTCATAGAATTTATAATTTCTACTTGACGACATTTTTATCATATTTTATAAGAAGTTTCGCTGTATTTAAGGGGGGAGACTCGTGTGTAGTATTCCAATGGCAAATTATATTTGGCAATTTTTTTATAATATAAGAGTTTGATGAAATTTATTGTCATTTGGCACATATATTCTTTAACATTTCAAGATACAAAATGTCTTTTTTTTCATTATATTTTGTCGACTTTGAATTATATTAGGTTGACAACTAAGTAATTGCCGATTTGTTCAATGAAATAAAAAATTTTTTTTTATTTGGAACGAAGTTTAATCTGTAATGTATTTTCCATTTTGTTCGATGACCTTGTGCCATCTCTCTGACAACTTGAAAATTCCACGCTCGTAGAAAGTCTGATCCTTTTCGGCCGAAAACTGAGTTAAGTGAGATTTTACAGCGTCATCATCGTTAAAAGTTTTACCACGAAAGGAGTTGTCCAGGGATCGAAATAAGTGGTAATCCGATGGCGCGAGATCAGGGCTATATGGTGGGTGTAACATCAATTCCCAACCAATATCCATCAATTTTTGCCGAGTGGACAAAGACGTGTGCGGCCTAGCATTGTCCTGGTGGAAAATGACACCTTTACGATTGACCAATTCTGGTCGCTGCATTCAATTTGTCCAGTTGCTAACATTCACGGATAATAAAAAATAACATAATAATAATAATAATAATAATAATAATTTTATAATATAACATTTACGGATATCATTAAAATGGGAGTGAAAGACATCTATAACTGAAATCGGCAATCACTTAGTTGCCAACCCAATATATCATTTGGCAATGCTCTCTCCATTTAATTCTAATTCTATATATTTTAAACACAACAGATCTGACTCGATTATTAAATTATGTACTTAAAGCTTCTTTTCCCCTTATACGATCGATACCTATTTTTTTCAACCAAACGTAACTCCGCTAATATTTATTCGGAAATTTCTAAAGAAGCATAATTTAGAGAATTGTCCATTATTAGAATAAGTTTCACACGTTATCAGCACAATCTAAGGCGAGCCATACGCAAAACGATTTATCATAGAAATCAATTCATATGAAATCTGGCACTGCAGCCAAGCAACTGTTCTATTATCAAAACATTCACGTCACTTGGCTTAGCCTGGATAATGCTGGTTTTCACTATACTTAATAACAAAATATGCTTCATGCATAAATCTCGTTCTCATTTTGCGCCATTCCAGAAGCATTAGAAGCTAGTTGTAGAGATGATCCAATATAAACGAAGACCACTGACAAAGTCTGTCGTCTACACGAAAGCAAATCAATCTATCAATGCTAGTTCGATTTAGAAAATTATAGCATTAGTACGCTATTCAACCATGTTAGCTATGTGTCCGCATATTGATGTGACGTCAGTGTACATCGAATATCAACTAACAAAGTACGCTTCACACTTAAACGTTAATCTTGCGTAATTTCATTTTAATTTAAAAAACAATTAAAGAGACAGTCCGATACAAATGACAAGAAGGGACAAATATATTAATAAATAAGCTTGTCGTCTACAGAGTTCATAGGCTACGTCTGCATTTGCTAGGTGTCCGCATCAGTGTCCATCGAACATCGAATAACGAAGTATCCCTCAGACGTTCTCGTCTTATCACACAAGTCAGAAGCATTAGAAAACAATTATGATGACAATTCAATAAAAATGAACGGTACTGAAAAAAGCTTGTTGTCAATATGCAATCAAACCACCCTATGTTACAACGTTAGTACGCTATTTTACTACAGTAGCTACATGCCGATGGACGTGTAACGGGGTAAGATCACAAAAAGAGGCCCGAGACGGCACAGAGGCAACAGGGCCTCATCGTTAGGCCTGGCTATCCCCACCTCTGACGCTCCTGTGAAGCCAGACTCCCTTATCTTGCTTGGTGTGTCACCATTGGAACATGACCCCAGATATAGTCCTACTCCTATACTCTAAGATAAAAATCGCGTATATAAAAAGCCACAGAAACCCAATAAAGCAGTTCTAGATTCAGTGTCAACCCAGTTGTATCTACATTATTCCGTACCTCTAGACCTGCTCAGTATCGCCATCGTTCCACATATTATTTTGTACTTGTATTTTCTGCGGAAAATACTTTATGTCTATTTGGGAATCTGTCCCGTGACACTCCTATCGACGCTACGCTGTTTCACCATATAGACCAGGGTTCGGAATTAACCAGCACGCAACACGAGGATCGCGACGGCTACGCCTTCTTACTATTGTCGTGCGTCTTGCTCCCCAGTGGTCGCATAAATGCTGCTACTATACACATTTAACCCTAGAAAGATAACCATATGACAACGTACGTAAAAGATAACCATACGCTTCAGAGGCGCATGCTTTTCTAAGGCGTCAATTTTATACTAACAATGGATATTTATTTAAGTTAATCTAGTCATTTTAAAGGTTTGGCATTATTGTAAAAATAAAATGCATTTATATTATATTTTTTTATATTGTAAGTAATTTTAAACTTAAATCACTAGACCTCTATGAAAAATTAACAAAAATCAACAGTCTTCGCAGGCGCCTCTGCGACGTAGGTTATCTTTCTCGGGTTAAAGTAATCGGCACACGTACCTGACGTGCTCCGCGCGACGGGAGTCAGAAGGCGTAGCCCTCGTGACCCTCATGTTGCGTGTTGCTTAATTCCGTGCCCTGACGTAGACTATTGCTACTACCGGTCAATTTGCACTATCTCATTTGTTTTTCATACGTCTCATTCCCTCTCTTCGTCTCCCTTCGTCGCGTAATCCGATTAACGCGTGCGACCACTTCAGCCTATAGAGAGCTCTTCTCGAAAATGCGTGCGAGATTAGGCAATACGCTCCGTGTTTGACCAATCGGACCCGCATTCTCACCATACGTCACCGCATTCCTGTCAGGTTTTATCTTATGAATCCACCACGGTGCATCGAATACCGAATAACAAAATAAATTCTCCTGAATTATCCTTCAACTAGTAAAAAAAGTGGACAATTTGGGAAGAGAAGATACGATTATTGGAGCCTTGCACCTCGGTTTTATAGTCATTGACAATCGGCGAAAAAAACGACACGCAAGGCTCGAATAATTATGCCTTCTCTTCCTAAATTGTCCAGTTTTATGTACAAGCTGAAGGACAATTGGGGAGAATTTACTCTATCGTAAATCTCGATCTCATCTTCTGCCATTTCAGAAGCATTAGAAGACAATCCACTACAAACGAAGAGAAACGCCGGATGTGTTCACAAGCTTGTCGTGTGAGAATCGTGTCATAGACTACGTCTGCATTTGCTAAGAATAACGCTGGAGCCCAGTGTCCCTCAAACACCGAACAACGAAATCCATCACACGTGAATCTCGATCTTATCTCGCATCATTTCAAGAACCCATTTGGCATACACCGAGCATACAGAGAAAAACCTTGAACGTCCATGAGGAAGACTCCCTCCAGGGATCTAGCAGGCGACCCGTTAAGGGACCAGTTCATCTGTAGCCCCGGTCGTAAACGCGAACGGTCATCCTTAAATCGCGGGGGCGTTCGAAGCGAAGCGAGCCAGAGGATCTCGCGGGATCCGAGTTTGCACGCGAGAGGGGTCCGATAGTGATTTAACGAGGCGACGATTATCGCGATTATACGAGCGGCAGCGACTGCCGGGACGAGCGGAACGCTGCGGGAGGGATGGCGGTGGGTGGCTACCGGGTCTGTGGAAGAGTAGGATGAGGACGAGGATGAGCACGAGGAGGAGGACGAGGCGGTGGGGTTGTGGGGTGATGGTGAAAGAGGGTCGGGAACCGGAGGAAGCTACGAGGAGTGGTTTAATGGCGCGTATCAAGCATCCGGCCGACGTGTTCAGCGGTGCTTGCACCGTGGAATCGCGAGTGACTTTAGATGGCCGTCAACGGCGCTGCTGGGATAGGGGCTAGGTGGTTGTTGGGGCAGAGGGCAGGGGGCCAAAGGGGAAGGAAGATATTTCCTAAAGACGTAAATACAAACGAAGCTAAAAGCTCACCTCTCGGCGGGTGGGCCGAGACCCCCCACGGTGCTAGGTGGTGGCGGTGGCGCCCTTATGGGGGTTGGCGGTGGCGTCGAGACGCCACCCAGGGACGGCTGACTCTGCTGGGGCCGCGGACTGACCGAGGCGGAAGTCGTGCTGGGGCTTCTCGATCCTCCAGCTCCATCTGGTCCGGCGTCCTCCGCGTCGGGGGCGTTGCTGTTCGTTGTACCTTTTTTGGGACAAGAAACGAAGTTGGCGTCAGAGTTCGGCAGAATTCATTTGATTGACGAATAACGGATAAGAATATAATCTTTATTCGTGACTCCCGAATGACGAATAAGTACATTTATTCGAAAAGACTTTGCTCGAATGAGATACAATTTTTATTCGTTATTCACGAATGGCGAATAACTATATTTATTCGAACAGACTTTGCTCGAATGAGATACAATTTTTATTTGTTATTCACGAATGACGAATAACTACGTTTATTCGAACAGACTTTATTCGAATGAGAATACAATTTTTATTTGTTATTCGCGAATGACAAATAACTGTGTTTATTCAAAAAGAATGTATTCAAATGGGAATACAATTTTTATTCGTTATTCACGAATGATGAATAACTCCGTGGTCGCAAGAGAGAAATATTGTCGCGCTGAAAATATTAGTAGCGTTTCAAATGGCATAATTTTTTCGAGTCTATGGAATTTGTTTTTACAATGTATCTTCTGATAAATACTTGACAAATTCCTATGATGAAATCACCATTCTAAATATCAGTGAACACTTTCAGGGATGTGGAATTTACTCAGTTCTGAGGAATAATTAAAGATACAAATTATTCTAATTAAATATGGTGAGTTAAATAAACAATTACACGTTTGCCATCTGACAAGAACGGGTCGAGCTTACGTTACTATGCTCGTAAATCGTCACTTGGGTAATAGTAAGCTAAGTAAAGATGAGATTGTGATTAATTCTCGGACTACGGTTTGCTGGATCATTTTGGGTCAACTGTGATTTTTAATATTTATTCATAGATTTGTTTGTGGATTATCGTATGATCATCGTGCGTCAAATTTGTCGTGGAAGTATTAAATTATATATATTTATTCTACAAGATTGATCACGAAAATATTTGGAACAATTTTCTACGGAATAACTGGAATAACTTTAACAATAACGGAACAATTAGAAGGACTAGTTTACTAGACAATATGTAAAACAATTTTGTCGAAAATTGCCATTTGTTGGAATATGAAACGTAATCAAAAACAATATCTTTTTAAGATTTTGCCTGTAACGAAAATTTAAACAATGCCCTTCGTTCATATAAAATACTTCCTTTAATTTTGTCATTACTTGGAATGACAAGAAACTGAGAAACTCGTTTTTTTAACTCTTTTTGCCTGAACATAGAACCAAAACAATTTAAACAATGCGCTTTGTAGATTTCGTTAAGTTATACGCAACCCGAAAACATCAATGTAGAACGTACAGGGTTACAATAAATTTTGTTCTCAGTATAATTATCGTATTAGGTTCTAACAAAGGTTGGAACATAATCAAAGAAATAATTTATAGCAATGTGAGGAGACATGTTTATGTTGCGGAGTATTTATAATTGGAAAAATAAATATGATAGAAATAGCCAGTAGAGAAATTTTATAATTTGGGTAATGGTAAACGGATCGCGTGTATAATTATTATAAGTCTAATTTTATTATTACTATATCAAAACCGTACCTTCAGGATCATGGCCGGTGGGACTTGGTCCTGCCGACGAAGACGACGGTGGTGCTAATCCTGGTGTTTCCAGTGCGCCACCTCCACCCCCACCCTCTCTCTTCCTCTGCTCTTCTTTCAAGCGTTCGTATTTTCGCCACTTCGCCCTGCGATTCTGAAACCACACCTGAAAAGACAAAAAGATTCTCGTTAAGTAATAACATTTATTATAAACACAATCATCAAATTGAAATCAAAATATTCACACGACAATAAAATGTACAAATTGAATCATAGGGAAACGAATTAGTTTTGTTCAATTGTTTGTTATTCCTTCATATTGTTGTTGCATAATATTTACTGGTTTCAAATTACGATGGAACAAAGTTTGACATTTTAGAAAATTGAATATGAAATTATCATTAGTTGGAGGGGAGTGTAGGTCACTACTGACCCCAAGTTGTGTTACAACCTAGAACCGACCCGGGATCGGATTTACCATTTTTTATCTTCGCTTCCTATTCTGTACTAATAATTTGATTATTCCAAGATGCCTAACAAAAGCGCTGTTTATCGGTAATCTTAGACAAGTGCACATGTGCATACCAGAAACGTCGTCGCAAATTCAATAGTTTCTCTGTAATCATATTTTAAAATCAAAATGCTACAGCCGATCTCCATTACTCCAAAAATTATTCGAGGTGTGCAAGTTACGTCGTCCCACCCTGTACACGCGTTAATGATGTAAACGGGCTAATCAGTTCGCTTGTAAGTATTATATGACAAGATTTTACAGCGAGGACTATGTGTCCTAATCAGTCTATAACGACCACGACGCTGCGAGAAGGTAAGGGTGCCGGGTAGAAGGCGACGCGAACAGCAGAGAAAAAAAAACGTAACCGAGCGTAAGATGAGGAACGGCGCTGAAGGCGCCACTTAAGCTGCTTTAACTACACCTGCTTCTCGTGCACGGATATGGAAGGATAATTGCGTGTAAGGGGTGGCATTCATAGCTGGTCAGAGGGGCGGCCTCTTGCCGGTGTGCATGTTCAACGAGCCGACAGCAACCGCGGCGGCCGAGTGTTTCTTAAAAAGCTCGAGTTCTGCTAACGAGGCTAACTTGACATAATACCAACTGAAATAGACTTTATTATACCCAGCGGCCCGCCACGTCTCCGCAAGTATCTTCAGCCTGACGATAGAACGCACTGTCTGTTTTCCGTGCTCGCATGCTGATGAGTTTCGCGATCGGACCACCCCTAATCATTGGGGGTGTGCGGATGTCCGACATTTTGGGTTTGGGTCACGTCGGGTCGGGTATTTTCTTCGGGTTCGAGTCGGGCCCGAAACTTTTGGGTACACGAAAAGATCGAGTACCCGACATCCTAACGGCGGATTGGGGAGTGTTTATAAAATCGTTCCCCGCATTATTATTTGCTAATGTGAAGTGCAGGAGCAAATGCTTTAACATTTTTCATATTACTTTCTAAAGAAGAACTAGGTTTGACATAGTAGGACTACTGTCTTGTAAACGCAATTTGCATTATCTTGTAATCTCAGTTTTATTTTATCGATGAGAATGTTTTTAACACTATTATTGTTTCCATGTTTGGGACTCTCATTGCATTTCATTTCTATACTAATTTGAAGTATCGGATCTACTTGAAGTATGATAATAAAAATGAAAAACCTAGGAAATCAGTTAATGATGAATATTTACAATACAATATTTACAACGAATATTTATAATAAAATATTTACAATGAATATTTACAATATAATTTTCTATTGTCAATTTTTTTTATATCTACCATTAGCTGTAATATAATTGATGGACTACTAACAAATGGTTAATCGACCATATAAATTTTGACGCGGGTAACTCTAAAACGTCAAATTAACAAGCTATCATTACACCCCTTGGATCATTGTATTATATTCATTAAAATTCTCTCATAATAATGAAAGTCACATTTTCCTTATTGTGAGAAAGAAGCAATGTTATGGTTTATTAATAAGGGTATTAACCCTTAATATTAAGGGTATTAACTAACTAAATTTATAGTTCAGTTAATTTATACTTCAGTCAACCTACAGTTATGTTATAACTTATTTCGCATCTCTCTTTAACGTATTGGTATGTGTAGCTTGCATTTTAAAACATATATCAAAATTTTCGAAAATGTGACTTACATCATTACAATCTTGATCCCCTCGTATTATAACAACACAATTAGTCTTTATTCCAACATGAACTGTAATCGTTAATTTCTGTGATAACATACATAAATCGTAATGATATATGTAACAATATATGTAATTAATAATAATACGTAGTAATATATGTAGTTAACAATTATTATTGAAACGTAATTAAACCAAATATCCCTGGGTCCCCGCATCAGCGAATTTTACTTCCCCACAACTTTCATCATTTCGTCCCATTCACTAAAATTAGTTAAATTCTATCCAGTAATACACCGTAACTAAATAATCAGTTTCCGTTCGGTCATAAGACGGCGCTAATCGGTTAAAACCTCCATCATTCTCCGCACCCAAAAAGAATTCCGCAGAGCTAACCAGATCAAGCCGAAAGTCCAAAGAATCCGCGGAAGCGTAGCGAACGGACTCGTTAACAGATTGAGATCGATAATAAAATAAACGTAGCTGCGCGAAGTCGATTACGGTTGCGCAAACAAATTCTGCCGCTGGAAGACAAAACGCATTACCGGAGAGCAAGTCGCAGGAATGATTATCTTTCGCTCGGGTAGGAAAAGTTTCGCTGCAGGAAGCTTGGAAAATGGTTTAATAAAATAAATACGATGAGCTCGGCGGCCCTGCCGGCTCCGAATTCGAGCTCGGTAGACGGAGAACGAAGGTTGACGAGGAGAGATATAATAATATTCTCGGGGTTGCGGGGGCGAGTAATAGCTGAGAACAAAGCCGCGGCTCCGTAGGGACCAGACCTTCTTTCTCCGCCGTCTCCTCGGTTATATCGTTCTGTCTTGCTCCCTCACGCGTCATTTTTTCCCCAATTCGAATTTAATCCGAAAGACGCCGGTAATGGCGCTACTTCGCCCTCCTTCGACTAGATAAATGCATTTAATTTTTTGACACTTGTTACGCAAATCTATGACGGATGCTAAGTGGCGAACTGCCATGGATGGGACAGTTTTGTTTAGGACAAGATAACCTAACTAATTTCTAGTTTGATACATTCGAAAGTCCAGTTCTTCTATTACGAGACTGCATAGAAACAATGAGTCTATCCTATGTTTACTTGCTTAATTTTCAATTGTTTTTAAAATGTGCAGTTTTTATTTATTTACTTTTTGTTTCTTTTTTATTCTATTTATTTTGAACCCTCATCTATTTAGTGAAAGCAAAAACTCGTTTGTCCCGGTAACTCATAGTGGGTAGATACGAACAGTAGATTCTGCTCAGCTTGCATCGGTACTTATTTATGCATATTTACATTGAATGAGACAGTGTAACAGTTTTCATTCATTATAAGTACATATAATATTATATTATATACTAATCTGAAATTGCGTAAATCTTCTTCGCACCTTTACGATAACACACATTTACAGTCATTTTTAAATAATTAGAAAGACAATCTTCTTGATCGATAGTAGATACACTTTTGTTACCAATATTTGGTTACCAATAATTGGATTATCTTTTAAACGACGCATAATAGCAGTTTTTAACAAGATAGCATTTTGATTGCAAATGACTTCTACTAATTAACTATGTAAAAAAACTAATATGTATTCGTTTCAAAATACAAAGTTGACCTTTGTAAATCGGAAGGTTACAAATAAAATAGTCTAGTTAACGTGCATGTTATAGCTCTATTACCGTTTTTTTGTATCTCCAACCATTTACGAGATATTTGCTTGGACATTTATAAACGGACACCCTGTATACAAAGTATCCCTTATGTTGTAACATGTAAAAAATTGACCAACATTTGTGCTCATTTTCAATAATGGTAGCAGTTCATAAGAAATACATATATAATATTTACATATAATAAAATAAAATATAATAAAATTCATATAATATTTATAACTGTTTAAAAAAAGATATTGTACCTAAATGGCATACTAGCGTATTCCCATTGGCGCACATAATATTTTAAGAAAAAAAAGTAAAATGTTTCAATTTTAGCATTTACATTGTTTTCTACAAACACTCCTCAATTGTTCACATCATGATCCCATTGCCATCCATTTGCTGCCTTTGCAACATGATTTCTTCTTGTTTTGCATCGTGGAAATCATAATTTAGGACAGATCTTATGAAACAAAAATTGTTAATTTCGAAAGAACCATAATTATTCCCTAAGATAGCATTACCGAAAAGATAAAAATTGTCGAACCTTTTTCGTGTTGTTTTCTCGTCTTAAGATTACGTTGCAAATTTTATATTTGGGAAAGTCAATGTAAGTACGTTGACACATTAACAAACTGATTTATTTACGTCTACAGATCTTATTTCATGAAAATAAATGATTTTTTCGATATTCTGAGAATTCTTCGAACATTTGCACTCTTTCCTTCACTCTTTCATAAATAATAACAATTATATACCGAAAAGTCGTTTTATTTCATTGCTTGGGACTTAACGGGTTAACTGTTCATCATGTTTCGGTTGAAAGAATTAAAAGGTACATTTTTACGGGAAAATTTTTAAGCGCATCAGCGCGATACATAGTCTAATGGTAAAAAGTATCTTCCCATCTCCACCGCGTATTCGTTTTTCGTCTTCCATTTTTCAATCTTCCCTTCTCCCGGTCTGCTTAATCCAACATACGTGCATACACACATCGACAATGGCGTTGCTATACTCTACCTCTACGTAAATACTTAATCTTTTGACACTTGCTACGCAAATCTGCTTTTAATCATTAATGGATAAAGCCTGCTACGGTTCGCGTTATCCCAACAAAATTACTGTAACTGGTTTTTCAGATATTTTCGTTAGATGGCAATGCCGATTTGTCGAATAAGAAAATTACCCAATTTATTTCAAACGTATCATTCAATTTTCGAGTTTAACACGTATTAATGTTATTCATGTTCGTTAATTCGGGCATTCGACTTATTTATAATATTTGGTACAGAAAATAATATTTTCCTTGCTGTGTTTAATCTGATTTGATTTGTTCTTTGGAAATTTAAAGTGATCGTGGGCCTTTTCTAATTGTTCTCAATTCAAGAATTTTTTTTGTTAAACAAATGCTTGAAAATTATTGTGAATTAAAGCGAAGATACGGCGAGAATTATAATGTGCATGTATTGGAATGCGTTAGCATGATTTCATTAGATGATTTAGTATATTAAAATAAAAGAATTGTTTGTTTAAATAAATGTTTAATATGATCTGTCTTTTGAACTGAAAATTGTCTGTATTATACAAGAAATCTTTTGTCAAACCCAACTTTCTCATTTTGTACCACAGTGTAAATATACAGTACAGTACACACAATATACAGTATACAGTATACAGTATAGAATATGTAGTAAACAGTATACTGTTTATAGTATACAATAAGCAGTAAACAGTATACAGTTTGCAGTATATAGTATGCAGTAAGCAGTATACAGTTTGCAGTGTATAGTATGCAGTAAGCAGTATACAGTTTATGCAGTATATATTATGCAATATACAGTATATAACACACAGTATAAGTATACAGTAACAACTAAGTAATTGCCGATTTGTTCAAGGAAATAAAAAATTTTTTTTACTTGGAATGAAGTTTAATCTGTAATGTATTTTCCATTTTGTTCGATGACCTTTTACCATCTCTCTGACAACTTGAAAATTCCACGCTCGTAGAAAGTCTGATCCTTTTCGGCCAAAAACTGAGTTAAGTGAGATTTTACAGCGTCATCATTAAAAGTTTTACCACGAAGGGAGTTGTCCAGGGATCGAAATAAGTGGTAATCCGATGGCGCGAGATCAGGGCTATATGGTGGGTGTAACATCAATTCCCAACCAATATCCATTAATTTTTGCCGAGTGGACAAACACATGTGCGGCCTAGCATTGTCCTGGTGGAAAATGACACCTTTACGATTGACCAACTCTGGTCGCTTTTCCTTGACCGCTGCATTCAATTCGTCCAGTTGCTAACATTCACGGATAATAAAAAATAACATAATAATAATAATAATAATAATTTTATAATATAACATTTACGGATATCACAAAAATGGGAGTGAGAGACATCTATAACTGAAATCGGCAATTACTTAGTTGCCAACCCAATAGTACACAGTATACAGTATAGAATATGCAGTATACAGTACATAGGTCATTAAGTATGACATGCATAGATTTTACAATAAAATTATACAGTAAAGTAGATATTTAGTACTTAATGATCTAATAATTAAAAAATGTTATTTTTATTTCGACTTATTTTTACATGTATAATCATCCCCCAATAATTTGTATTACGATTTAAAAAACACCTTCTATATAGTATCAATACTATAAGTACTATAAATATTATAAATTCTTGTCCATTTTTGTTTCCAAGCTGAGCGTCAATTAGGGAGTATTCACTGTAACTCTGTATGTATTATACTTTTTATCACAGTGTTGCATTTCGATAATTTTCACTGACTCGTAAACGAGATTAAGTATTTTGCATTCCGTATCGTTATCCTGATATAGTAGAACCTCATCTAAAATTCAAATTGCCAATGCATTCTGCTTGAAATTGTTTTGTAAAATATCAATACACGTAAATGTTATTTCGTTCAAAGTTTATTTGACCATTCGACGATGGAACCTTAGTCTATTATAACCCAGACTATTGAAATCGTCACTTTTACATTATATTCTCCTCGAACTTATAAGTATACCGTTGGACAAAATATTTGTCCTTTACAACACGAGTTCTCACCTTCTGAAATGTTTTTCAATAAATTTCCTCGTGGAACAGACATTTTAGAATCTCTGTCACATTCTTTACTTAATTCTTTTTTAAAATTTCATTACCATTTCGTATAATATTCTTCACAAATTACAACGACCTTGGACGACTTTCAAAGACCAAAGTATTTAGGTCAATTAATTGATCTTGAAATACACTATCCGCTTGCATAAAGAATATGTAGTGCCATTGAAAAAAACCAAGGTCACCTTGAAGTCTCGGAAGCTCGTCTACCCAGCAAAAATGTACGACTATTATAGGATGTCCTCTTCGAAACGGCGTAAGATTCATTTCAAACATTTTTTGAAACGAACTATAGTTTAGGAGATAATTGTGTGCGTTACTTCAAATGGGACACCCTGTATGCTTAAGCAAAATGTTGCACCTAAAAATTTCACATAGAAAGATATTTGCAATGTCAAGAATACTAGAAGAAAAAACAAACGACGAATCAGTCACAGATTGACCGGTTTGATATAGCTCTACTGTTAAATATCTCGCTTTCAAAACAAATCGACTTGGGCCAGTTTCGAAGTAAACGGCTCGTATCGCACCGTGCGTCGGCGTCGTCGGTCCTGTGACACGCGCACGCGCGCGGATTGGCATGCCGGTGGCCGGCAGCTTCCGCCGGTGCGGTGTGCAGCGTAATTGCCGCACACGGTGCAGAGAGGCGGCGAACAAACGTCAGCCGTGTGCACTGTCGGCAGAGAACCTGGCTCGACGATCCCGGCTGGCATGGCGCGCGGCGACGGACCCCACCCCCGCGTCCCGCATCCCGCACGGGGCTCTAATTGGAGTAGGAGAAGAGGACCGGGGCACTGCATAAACGCGCCTATTTGTCCATTATTTCAGATTCCCTTTGTCTTCCCTAATGAAACAATGAGTCTGCGCCGTAATTGCGTCATAGCCGTCCTGTCCCTACCTTCCTCCTCCCATTGTGTACACCGCTGCCTAGCATGGCCTTCTCGTCTTATAATCCGGACAATGCAGCGGGATAATACCGTGCCCCTCCGCTGGACGCGACGCTGAAGGATTCTCTGCCAGACTGTTTTCCATTGTTCCTCCTTGTTTTTCGCGTTTCCTAAGCTCGTTTACCCGGCCCGTTCGTTTCTCTTTTTTTTTTGTCACGACCAATTCGATGGTGCTTCTTATCACGGTTTCTCGTTTTTAGTTTTCGTTGGATACTACCGTGGATTGATATCGTGCTATTCTCAGTCATTTTTTCGAGTCAGAACGAATCATGCAAAATAAAAATATTCTGAAACTAAATTGTTTGTTTTAATCGTTTTAATAAAGTGAAAATGTTCGAACTGTATTGTTAAATTTTCTTCACATGTTTTCGAAATTTTATATTTCAGCAGCACGATTTTGCCATAAATGCATAAAATTTGCAGTCCAGCGATCAGAATTGTTGGGAAATATTCGGAACAATACACAGTGAGGTATCTCGTCGATTTAGACGGCCGAAATTATTTTTATTATTTGTTTCATTAAAAGCACGGTTTTATAAGGATTTAAGGCAAAATTCAAGGACAAATGTCATTCTAATGCATTCTTTTAACGATTTTATAAATGTTAATACAGTAAGAATGAATATGGTATGGACTATAAACACAGAGAATACCTGCAAGGTGTCCCGAAATTATGTTACTTCCGGAAAATGAGGGGTTCCTGAGGTCCTTTGAAGTAACTTTTTCCTCAGCGCAAATGCAATCCGTGGCTTCGTTTACGAGTTATTAACGAAAAACAGTGACCAATGAGAGGTAAGCTTGGCTGGCGTGATGCGGTCGAGCCAATGAGTGGAACTGGCCTTCGGCCGCCTATTGGCTCGGCCGCCTCGCGCCAGCTAATCTCGCCTCTCATTGGTCACTGTTTTTCGATAATAACTCGTAAACAAAGCCGCGAATTGCATTTTCGCTAAGGAAAAAGTTATTTGAAATTAACTCAGGGACCCCTCATTTCCCGGAAGTAACATAATTTTGGGATACCCTCTATAGACCTATACAGCTGTATCTAACAACCTAAAATTACCAGAGGTACCCATAAGAGTAATATCAATTTTTCGATATGTTTTTATTCTTTCCTACTGTTGACCATTGTTTTTACTTTCGTGAGTTTCCGAATAAAATTAATTTCTCATCTCCAGCAACAATGTATTGAAAAAATGAATTTTATATCCAAATGCGGATCCTTGCAACATAAAAATCCTCTACCACGATTGCAACAAACAGGAGTTAAATAAAAGTTTATTTTGATTCTTAACGTTTTTAACAAGTTCAAAACAACATAACGATATTATTAAATTTATCCTCCCCATCTAATATGTGGTATTTTATCTACTCGCTTTTGTCATAAACACATAAAGATCGGCAGTCTTGTGACAAGTACTATTTTGTTCCTTGAGGTCTTAAATAAATTTTTCGTTTCTAGACGATGGCTACGGATTTATTGTTTATGATATTGTATCTATTAAAATCCTTCGCAAAAAAGCTCAAGCTAGGCCAACTTTTATTTCCTTTTTATCTTTAAAACTGATATATAGCAAAACTCTTTAAATATACTGATTAATAACAACGTTGAATCATAAAACACCGCTCATTTTCAAAATTGAAATTTTGGTTTGTGAATGTGCGATAAACACTGATAATTTATGATCATAACAGTTAGTTTCATCTGACTGTAGTTGTTATTTGATAGGAATGGTTTGTCCCATCCCTATAATGTTATAATGATCTATAGTATATTGATTTAGCGTTTCCAAATGTCGCAATTAATATTAATTGTTATTTCAGTGATCGTTTAATCAACGCGGAGAAATCTGAAAACGTATAATCCTTCGGAATTATTCCTCTTTCATCGGCGCATGATACCCGTTCGCCAAATTGCGATATCATGCAGTTTGTAATTTATTAATCCCTCATCAGATTATATTCGACAGTTAAGCTTTATTGTCTTTTTCCCCATTAGATGATGCCTGTATTTATCGTTTAACCTTCGTTATTATCAGTGAAATTCTCATGTGGAGTGAAACGAATTGAATACAAACTATTTCAGATGTTAGAAACATAAATATAACGTATTCAAAGTAACAATATAATTAACACTAGAAGTTTGGAGTCCTAAACAATGATTAACATATATTATTTTGTAACATTGGGAATACTTCATATGAACTTCGTACGATTTCTATTACGATTACTAAACGATTACTAAACTGCGGATTTTATGCATTTATAACAACAATGGTTAAATCAAATACAAAACGGTGACGAGATGATAAGAATTTACGGATACTGTTACATTGTTTTCAAGCTATTACACTTATTTTAAAAAGGGGAACATTTTTGTGTAATTTAATTTTTTAATTTTTTAATTTTTTAATTTTTTAATTTTTTAATTTTTTAATTTTTTAATTTTTTAATTTTCTTGCAATTAACGTAGGCAATTTTTATTTTGCATTAAGATCAGCAGTCTAATAGTTACATTATCCTGTAATGTATATGATTCCGTTACGATTATTTCGTGTTTGATGTTATTTTAATCAGAAGAACGAGACGAACATTATGATAAAAATTTCATTGACAAGAAACTAAAAATAAAGAATTTTGATTTTTAAACTTAAAAGGCACCCTTTGCACTCAATTGGTGAATGGTGACTCCGAGGCATCGCTACAAGGCACATAAAGATAAAACAATTTTGACATTATCGAATTTGTTTATATTTAAAAAACTATTAAAAATGTAACTTTCGTATGAGTCACTGGACTCAATTTCATATGCTTACAATGCATTAACTATGTCATATAAAAAATTGTTTTGGATGTAGAGTTAAAATGGCTTCGAGTGCAAAGGGTTAACATTAAACCCACCGTGTCCTAAAAGTAACCAACACGTGTCGCTATACAAGGATGAAAAGACTGTGCTTATTTAGATCATTCGCTATTTTTACTATAATGGATACTAGGATTAAGAAATTTATAATAATATAATATATTATAACCCAATATGCACTGTACGTCTTAAAGACGTCCATTTTACGTCCATTTTAGGTCTGTACGTCCTACGCCTTAAAATGGACATCTTTAAGACGTTAAAAGGTTTAGTTTAGTACGTTTTTATTATTTAGTTTATTTTAGTACGTTTTAAAGACATCTTTTTGTTATCTGAATAAATGTCAAGTTTCTTACCAATTACAAATTCCAAGGAACTTTTTTGCCACTCTTTCTAATAAAAATTTTTTTTTATTGAAACCCTAAAAACAAAGAGTTTGCAAAAATGTGTTCAATCGAATGGTGCATATTTTGATTAATAAAATGTTCATTCAATGTACAAAATAACAATTCGTCTTTCTGTTCGAATAATCTGACATTTCATATTGCACGACCTAATAATTCCAGCAACTTTTAAACAATAAATGTGAAACTGGTCAGTACGATCGTCTCGGTTAGTTTAGTGTTAATGTTTCTGAATGTCTCGGAACACTATAAAGAATGCAACATCTCTACCGTAACTGGAACTTGGCGAACCAGAAGTTGCGCCGGTTATGAAGAGAATTCTTTACTGTGTCCACCATTGCTCTTAACTTATTAAAATCATTAAGAGTAGACATTCATTTTTGTTGAACCTCTGGGATGATATTTTTTAATAGCTTCTATTTTGTAACAGTATTCGCTGTCTTTAAGTTCCAATGATTTTCATGTTTAGTTGCTCTATTTATATATCATGAAACTTTTTCTAACAGATGTTCTAAACTAACTTGTTTTCACGTGAACTTTTATTATATAAATCCTAGACTATCTATTTCATAAGAAAACTTTCGTTGTGATTCTTTACGATGAGAGTTAAAAATTCTCTTAAGTGAAAGACATAAGCACTAAGAGAATTTTATCAAAAACGAAAGGTATATTTCGATCCTTGACTTTTATACTGGACAAAGATGCGAAGTTTAATAATATATCACGATTAACATTTATTAACCTTTTAGGTACGGCTGAATTCTGCGCGAGGCTATTTCTCTGGACGGCAGAGTCTGATATGTACTGTACAGAGTCTGATACTGTATATTCTGTCTGTATATACAGGGTGTCCCAAAAATGTCTCGCAATCCGAAAGTGGCGGGTTCCTCAAGCTATTTGAAGCAACTTTTTCCTTTACAAAAATTTTTTCCGAGGCACAGTTAACGAGTTATTAACGAAAAACCGTGACCAATGAGAGGCGAGCTCAGCTGGCGCGAGGAGATCGAGCCAATGAGCGGAACTGGGCTTCGTGCGCTGGTTGGCTGGGCCGCCTCGCGTCAGCCGTACTCGATTCTTATTGGTCACTGTTTTTCGTTAATAACTCGTTAACGGTGCCTCGGAGAAAATTTTTGTAAAGGAAGAAGTTGCTTCAAATGATCCTAGGAACCCGCCATTTCCGAATTGTGAGACATTTTTGGGACACCCTGTAGACTGTTGTAAATCGATGTGAAGACAAAAGAAGTGGGAAACAATGCATATGAAGACGATTATTTGATTCAAACGATGAGCGAGTGAGCTACTAGAGCAAGCCACTATAGTGGCGCGTCGTCCAGAGAGATGACATCCGCGAAAGCCACTATAGTGGCGTGTCGTTCTGAAATATGACATCCTCGATAGCCACTATAGTGGCGCGTCGTTCTAAAAGATGATATCCGCAGAAGCCACTATAGTGGCGCGTCGGGCCTAAAAGGTTAATACGTACGATTTCTTGCATTACACAAGATGGCGGATCGCTCAAATGCTTAAAGATCCGTAGTTTATTTATCACGTAACTCTACTTCTCGTCTCCTGTAGTCAACCAATTTGGCAAATCAGCAGCTCAACTAACGGTTCACTTATTGAATTTTTAGCAACATTCGAAATTCGAAGGTGTCCACTGTTCGCCTACAAGAAATGCTGTGTAGATAAATTGATCGTTACGTATGGATGGTGCCGTGGATCAGCGAAGAATCAGCCGTGGCATAATTCTGTCAGTATTTGTTTTCACGGAGGGAAGGGAATTAAAAATCTGACATCGACGATCGGATATCCTGCAGATGTTTCAACAGGATTTCAGAAGGGAATCGCTATTACTGCAGGGATTCTCTGCAGCGCGAATTACGCCGGTGCGAGTAAATATGGCCGGGAGGACGTAGCCAAGAGTACAAAGTAATCCCGGAGATTACCGGCTTATTCTGTCAGAAGATTATGTCAGGTCGAGGGTGTCAGCAGCTTCCTCGAGCATTGGCTGCACCCCAAAACTACTCTGTACCTCGTGCTGCCGCACTTACGGCGACGATCCGTCATCGCCGCGTATCAACGAAATCGACGAACGAAATCAGTTGTTTTCTACGAGCTTATCGCATCCGCCATCAATGCCGCATGGTGGTCTGGAATGTGGGATCTTGTGACAAAAATCCAATTTCTGGACTTCAAGACTCAGGAAATTTTTTGTTGCTACAATATGGTATAATATTAGAGCGCGCGCTTCTAAGAATTCGAATATATTATTCCTTTTACATTATTATGTAACGAGAAATACTGTCTTGAAGACCAAACTATGCGAATGAAGATAAAACTAAAGTTTTCATTACTCGTTATGAAATATCAAAAAACAGGTTTGCATTATACTTTCATTGTGAAACATCAAAGGAGAGGTTCGTGTTGTATTTTGGTTATGAATAGACTCCGGATTTTATGCATTTTTGACAAAAAAGGACTATATTGAAAGCAAAACTGTAAACATATTAGAAGAGTTTGAGAATATTGTTATATTATATATATATATATATATATATATATATATATATATATATATATAAAATAGACCGCGGATTTTTATGCAAAATAAAAAATTGTCTAAGTTAATATATATATATATATTATTAAAATTGATAACAGAAGGAAGATATTTTTATGACTTACGCTTCTTGCGATTAACTTAGACAATTTTTTATTTTGCATAAAAATCCGCGGTCTAGTTATGAAACAAACAAACAGATTTCCATTATATTTCGTTGCTTGTTGGTAAGTATAGCTCAATTATTGAATTGTGCTGTGCCAAATGTAGCTTTGAGAGGTTTATAAGAAAATATTAAAAATTGTTGATCTCTCTTGAGGCTTTTTTCACGTGAAAATTGAAATTGTTAAGAAAAATACCATGTTTATACTTCATGTGTTTCTTCTTGCTACTTTTAAGTTTGTATGATTTTTAACAATTGAGCGTCCGAGGTTTTCGCTCGTATCTAATTTCAAAACAAACCATAATTTTTCAGTCATTTCCGACGATCTGGCAGAATAATAATTTCAAAAAAAGTTGGTCGGTATTCAGTTTTGTACAAATTAAAATGTAAAAAAAAAATAAATTTGTTGATCATTATACAAAAAGCTGGTCATTATACAAAAAGCTGGCCATTATCCTACGCCCTATTATCCTACTATGACCTTAAACCTTGAAACAACGCTAAAATAATTATTGTTTGTAGGTTATTATCCATACTTCGTCTTGGTTATCAATAGACTGCAGATTGATTTTATGCATTTATAATAAAAATGGCCAGGTGAAATTTCAAACAATGAAAATATGAAAAGAATTTAAGAACATCCATGTATTATTATGAACACAAAACAGTTATTAAAAATAGGAACAAATTTCTAGTTGACTCGTGTTTATTGCAATCGATGAAGAGCCCTTTTATTTAGCATAAAGATCCGCAATCTAAGTATCAATTGTATTTCATTGCACGTAGTTTGATGTCTCATGTTTATACTATTTCTCGTTTTTCTTGTATCATATTACATATATTTAATTATATTATGGGAATTTTATCGCCATTATGGGAAAATTGTATGTATTTCACCCATAATGAAGCTACAAATTTCTATTCTTTTTTGTTATTAAACCATTACTTGAAGTAAAACTTTTTCATGTCCTCACATATGCACTAAATATTAATAATAATAATAGTAATAATAATAATAATGATAATAATAATAATGATAATAATAATAATAGTAATAATAATAATAGTAATAATAATAATAATAATAATAATAAAAGACAGATAATTTTTTATAACAAAGATGTCATAACAGTTAGTTACATCAAACGACGCTTATCATGGACCCCCTGTATACTCAATAAAAAATCGAGGAATTGTATATTGAAAAATATTATACTCGTGTACCATGTACGAAAAAAATGTTATATACAGAGCAAGACAGAATTATCGGGTGTTCAAACAAAATAATTGAAACGTCAAATAATCAAAGCATACAATTTTAGTTCCTAAATAAAATAACGCGTATCGTATCTGCTTACTAGAAGTTTATGCTCTAAGTTAGAACGATTTCGTTTGAATCATCACACAGGCGCTGGTAGTATCTCTATAATCTACCGAAATTCTAATTAGACATCCTCTCCCGTAATTAAGCAATTTGTGCCGGAGTCAGTGCGAGCTTACTCGAGTCTGTCTGTCTTTCGGTGTCACGTTTCAGGTCTCACATTTATTTACGCCGTAGAACACTAACCTGAACTCTGGCCTCCGTGAGGTGAATCTTCATCGCCAGCTCTTCCCTGGTGAAGACATCTGGATAGTGTGTCTGCGCAAACGCCGACTCCAGTTCGTCGAGTTGTTGTTGGCTGAAGGTGGTTCGGTTTCTCCTCTGCTTTCGTCTCACGAAGGAATCCTCGCCGACACCGTGCAACGCCGGATGGTACGGGGAATAACTTGTATCTGGAACACAAAAGATTGTGTACGCGTCAATTAACGCTTTCCTTTCGAAATATCTCAATGTTTCGACCGCGCTGATCTTTATGCAAACTGAAAATCTCTGGTATTCGATTAGGAACCCACGAGGTTTTTTAAGGTAATTGGGAAAATCAGATAACAAATAAAATATAAATTTTATTTGAATAATTATTTGAATATTTTATTTCAATAGTCTATATCTGTTGCAAAACTAGGAGTAACTTAACAATTGCATTTTTTTCTTAATAATTTTAGTAGGTCGAGAGTAATATATCGACATTATTAAATGTTCTTAATCTTTCTATTGTTCGACGATTATTCATTTTTGTTATAAATCCATAAAATCTGGAGTCTATTTATTAGAATACATAGCCTGTGTAATATCGTAGACACGATGTCGTTCATTTATGGGCATTGAAAAGATTCTTATTATTAGGTGAAACAGCAGCTGAAACTTGTGTGGCATCTAGTTTGTAATAATTATTTATTTATGCAGTTCTAATTGGTCGTTCGTAAAAATTGAATCGTTCAATTTAAATCGTATTTTAGTATGCAATTATAAATGTTGTAGTCAATTTACGAACAGCTAAAATATTTGAAATCGTCGAGAAACTTGGCTTTAACATTTGAACTACGTAGTTACTCAAACTTCGTACAGTATTAGTTATTAAAAGGGATGCCAACAGTCTTAACCAATATTCGTAACAATATTCGGTAACCGTAAAAGAGGAAACAAAACATTGGTGTAGCGTTAAAATTTAATACGAATTCTGCAATCTGCAAGGTAAAAAGGACAGATAAAATGTCTATTGCATACAGAAAATATTCAAAAATATTCGAACACTTTCTAAAACGGAATAGCTTTTTCAAAATTGGACCAAGCAACTTGAATCTTTTTTAGATGATATAAGAACTAATCGACTAGACAATGGCTAAATCGTTATCAGAAATTGCAACCGTTGGGATGATAGAAAGATTTTAAAATCACGTTCTGTCAACTTTTTCATCCGAACCCGCAATGCAAATTTGACAAACGCTGAATATTTTTGTGACCGATCGTACTCTTTTTTCCACATTTGCAAAATCTGCATTAGAAACATAAAAATCCGCATTATCTACTTATTTATTATTATATTATTATTTATTATTATCTACTTATGGATAAAATTCCGGAACTTTTTCGAACCGTGATTATAAATTTTCATTTCAAACGTCAATAAATCCGCGATTCCATGTCTTCGAACGAATTAATTTCTCAATTGTCTTTCAGGACGACTGAAAATCAGAACGCGCCGCGTCGCGCCGGTTCGAAATTTCAACAAAAATGGCTGTGCCGTCTGATGGGCTCACGGGTGATCGAAGCGCGCGCAGACAAAAGGACCAAGGGGGATGAAGAGAAACGATGGTATTGGCCGCGCGTAGGTCCACAATCCAGTGGGGGGTAAACGTTACGAAACCCAGCGAACCGCTTATTAATGATGCAAAGCAATCAGCGCAATTAATTACCGCGGCGCTAAGCCGAGGCTTAGCGAAAAACACAAATTAATTTCCTAAGCTCATAAAAATTCATGCGGCTCGTTCGGTGTCGAACAACAGGCCAGGAACCGTCGAGTTCCGCTATCGACTGCACTAGATTCTCCTGTGGTTGTACGCGCTCGACCCATACACCTGACCAATTGCATTCGATTACGAATTTTCACCCGTTCTATCGTCAAAGATATATCCATAGATCGTTCATATTTATGTAACTTTCTATTTACATTGACGAATTTCTACGAACCGGTTTACTGCTAATTTTCCAAGGGAATATTTTATTTCACAGATTAAAATCTAGAGGGCATTTTGTCTCCCGTTTACCCAGTTTTTATTCTGCACGTTACAAACGAGCGCTCTTTTTTTGTTATTTAAAATCGACGCTCGAGCTTTTAATTGCAGCCATTTTGACAGAAAGCAACCTTTTAAAAATCCGGCTCGTCCCCGATAATTTCATTCGCCGCCTACGCATTCTGGAATTTTGTATTCGAAATGGTCGCACGCTCTTTTCGAAAAATGGCTTTGGGAATGCTCTGTGCATCTCTCCTACATTTTTTATCATATTCCGAAGGAAAACTTATTAATATTCATCGAACACGTGCTTTATGCGATCCCATAATAGTCGTAGAAACTTCTTACACATTTTCGCAATAAACAGTTTTTTAAGCTTTATGCTTATGTGCAAAATAGAATCGTGTATCTTGTAGGAACAATTTAAACAAAATCCGGTCCTTTCGAGTTCAATATTTTTTGCAGTACAGTTGTCAGTGTTCGATGTCACAGAAATGCGAAACAATTTATAATTCAGATATGCAAACAGTTTTCTACTGCTGCAGAACTGTCATTTGAAGGAGTTCGGTTATGTTAGAGGACTTAACAGACCGTGAATGTTTATGCTGTTTTCAGTTTACAAAGACGAATTTCAAATGATCGATATTTCGTAGCCACTTATTTACTACATAAAAAATATTAGACATATACAACAATTTTATGAAATTGTATCATAATACTAGCTCCGCGTATCGTACAATAGATGCGAACGCCAAGCATGCTGTTTATTAGATTCCTGTGTAAATTTCGACGGGAACTTCATTCATGTAAACGGTAATCGATGAGTTACTCGAACCAAATACACTATGAATTGCCAAGAGTTTGATACCATTTGGCAATTTTCAGTAAAATTAAACCAATCGACAAACGTTCATTTCAAACGCAAAATTGACATGTTCATAGTTGAGTGACAATTGGTACTGATTTTTAAGCAGAATCATTAAGAAACTTCATATTATTTGTATTGATTTTTAAAAATATATTGCAACAAGTTTAAATTGCTACTTATATTAATAATATTAATCCTTCCATTAATATTAATCCGTCATAGACAGTATGTATTTCACCTAACACATTTTTTTGTAATTTTCTATTTCTCACTCTGTTCAGTTGAAATTAGCTAATATTATATCTATTATACTATATTATGTTATATTACTACATTATATTACACTATATTACACTGTGTTATTTGGACCTTAATCTCACATATATCTTTTTCTTAATCTATTTAATTTATTATTTAGTATGATTCTTCTTTGGCTTCGAGGGTGTCCCAAAATTATGTTACTTCCGAGAAATGAGAAACTCGTAAGCTCATTTGAAGTAACTTTTTCCTTAACGAAAATGCAATCCGTGGCTTCGTTTATGAGTTATTAACGAAAAACAGTGACCAATGAGAGGCGAGCTCAGCTGGCGCGACGAGGTCGAACCAATGAGCGGAACTGGACTTCGACTGCTCGTTGACTCGGCTGTATCGCGTCAGCTGATCTCGCCTCTCATTGGTCAGTGTTTTTCGTTAATAACTTGTAAACGAAGTCGCGGATTGCATTTTCGTTAAGGAAAAAGTTACTTCAAATGACCTTAGGAACCCCTCATTTCCTGTTTGTACAATCATTTTGGGACATCCTATAGACGGAGCATTGCCATATACGAAGGTTTATGCAATTTTATATTTTCTCAGCAAACTATACTTTAAACGAAAGTAAAGTGAAGTTTAATTTTCAAGACATTTGCCTTCATTTTTAAGACAGTATAAGGCTCAGTATAAAACATTTTTATTTTTTGCTAAAATATCTTCAGAAAATGTATCTGCAGTCTAGACATACATACGTGTTAGTTTCATTCTTACGCGATCGAACAAAAAATATGAATGTCATATAGACAAAATATGGAGAAAAATTATCGTCATATCATATAGATATATAAATCATATAGAGAAAAAGTTAAAGTAATAATACTTACAGAACATAATAATAATTAATTAGTACATAGACGAATGTTTATTAACGTATTTAAATTAAATACGTTTTCTATTTTTCCAATTTTTTTTCGTTTTCATTGTACAACTTACAAGTTGCAAGACTAACAAAAACAATAATAATTTTTCTAACAATCGGTACTTGATAAATTGTGAATTTTGCAAAATTTTCTCAATGCACAAGCATTTACTGCATTTTTATTCTCATTTCCATCATATATAAACATCAGATCATCAGACTAATTTTTCCGAGCACTTGTTCAACTGAGAAATGTTTGGAATTGTTTCCAAAAGCTTTTCAACAGACAAGCACCTTATTTGCGTACTTACTTTCATTTTCATCGTGAACAACGTTCCGAGTTACGAGACTGATGTAAACAACAAATTCCGAATATTTAAAAAATTGACTAGTATTTGTGACTTTTTTGTAAAAACTTTTCACCGGACTATTTACCCTTTTATTTCATTTACATCCGCTTTTGATTTCGTTTAATCCTATTTGCTTCATGCGTTCAGCTTTTGATTTCGTTTAATCCTATTGTTTCATTTATTCGGCTTTTCATTTCGTTTAATCCGTTTACACGTTTGATTTCAGTTCCAGACGTTTCTAGCCGTGGCGCGTTGTTTTCGATTTATTTCCGAAACCGATAAAGACGAAAAACTCATCGTGCCGGGGGAAGATCGAATTCGCATTAGTTTGGCAACAAGTCTCGCACGGCGGAAACGAACTTTCGTAACCAGCGCGGAACAATTACACCGTTGAGCAAACTCATATCGTGTCACTGGCCAATAGTCTCCCGCCTCTGCAAAATTAATACGACCGTTCGCGAGGATTTTCGGCCGCGGTATATGTGTATATATATGACGTCGCAATTAAATTTCTCGCGATCGATGTCCTGTCCTCGCGTTTAATGGCAGCCTTCTCGTCGTCGAAAATACGTATGTCCCTCCCGAACATTTTCTCTAATTACCGTCGATTTGTTTACGGATCGCTAATTTTCAATTTCAACTTGCATTTTTACCGTCGAATGTTTTCGACGTTATTGCACACACGCGAAGCGATTTATCGAATCTCGATAATACCGAAACGAAATTTCCCGATGAAACATTTTACATTTAGCTGCGTTTTTATGTTTTGCTCTTAGCTCCGTCGAAACTGTAATGAAGAGCATAACCTTCTGTTTTTATTCGAATTCATCGGAAATACCTTTAGTTAATCTATTTTTAATTTGTTTTCATGGATGACAATTCGCAATTTCTGAGCGATCTTAGTTTATCAATAGTTTAGGTATTTATTTTTATCATTATATTTCGTTTTTATTGCATTTGCGAGATGTTATTGCATTTATGAAATATTTGAACTATTACTTTTTGAGAAACATTTTTACTGACTGTTCCTTTATTAAATTATATTAAGTATATATCGTAATTTACCTCGATTTCTTCAATCTTCCGTCAGGTAAGTGCATTTTTATTTAATATTGCGAATACTTTCAGCATTTAAATTTAAATATTTATGAAGTTTACCTGATGAATGATTGCTTATTTACAAACAATAATTTAATTATAATTTTGTTTATTTGTAAAATGGCAGTTCAATCCAGGAGAAAACGCAGGCTTCCCATAAAAGTTTTTCATAAAACCGCGAGGCATATAAAGTGTTAATATAGTATTGGTGATAGAAACTATATCATTTTAAACAATTTACGTAATTGGTATAATTCTAACGTGACAAATAATCATTTATGTTATTGGAATGTTTCTTTATTAAATCACGTGATATTTTATAATATTGCTTTGTTAAATCATGTGATATATATATTCTGTAATATTACTCTATTAAATCATGTGATATTATATAATATTGCTTTATTAAATCACGTAATATATAACAATATTATAATATAAATTACTTTACAAAAAAGTAACTCAGAAATAACTGTAGCTACCACCTGCACAATTAATAAAAAATTATGTTTTTAAATAGATTGAAATTAGCTAAAATTATTTAGAAAAATACGATGACTTACGATTAGTAGAAAGATTTCTTATTCGATGCAAAAAAGTATCAATAGAATTCGTATGGCGTTTAATCTTTTCCTAAATACATATAACAGGAAACTCTGCGTATTCTTATTTCACGAGAACCAATCAAACTTGTTCATCGTTTCATATTAACTAAAGTAATACTCTTCGCTTTATTTTAATATTTTCGATGCGAAAATATCGAAGGATATGTGCAATGAAACGAAATTTGTTTTAGAAACGCAATTACAAAATTCTTTTAATTAAAATATTTTTCCGTTACGCAAACAGATTCGTTTAATTCCGCGAATAAATATTCGAGTATTAATAATATTGTTAACAAAATATTTTATAATTTGTGATCCAATTACATTTCAAGCTAAGAACATGAAAAATTTTTAATTTTATTTGTGACATCTCATTTGTTTTGTGACAGATATTGTAACAATTGTGTTTGATTCACAGCTATATTGAAATAATTGTATTATTGTTCTAAGAGGATAGAAAGCAGTAGGAAAATTGTAACGATGACAAACGGACAATAAGTACTATGGATATTTATGCTCTTTTGTTAGCAGATTATGTCTCTTCGTTAGCAATTGAAATCAATTGGAATCTTATTTTCAATCGAGAATTTTGCTCAATCAGAAATGAAACGAAGCCACGTGAGAAACTGTAATTATTATTGATTTATTCCGTCATAAAGAAAATAGAGAAATTTCATACATAAACAAATTTTCCATTTTATTAACCGTCGAACTGCGGTACCGGGTCATTTTTACCCCGTGTACTAATTTTAATTACTTACTAATTGATTTAATTATAATTAGCAATTACTCAATTTAAAGAAATTAAAATAAATAAATTGCTGTTACAAAAAAGCTCATAAATAAAGCTGAGAATTATTAGAATCATCGTCAATTGTACAGTTGTTAAAATAATCCGTCGTCCTCGTAAGATAAAATCTGATTTGAAAATGTTCAAAAGTTTATGCTTTCTCTCCACGTAGAATAAAAATCTGTGAATAAGATACAGATTTTCATTTAACGAAACAAGGCACCCTTCAAATAACCTTCAGAACGATTAACGAAGAAAAAGTAAAATAGTTGCATTACCTTCTTGTAATCGAGTAACTTTTGTATGTAACATTTTTCCCGAAAATGTGTCGTTTTCGACATACATCCCCCTCCAAATGTATTAGGACACTCGCAGAAAATTAGATAAATATGAAAATCCAATATGAAATTGTTACAATATTTTTCATTCATTCCAAAGTTAATTACATTAAATTGTAACAAGTACATATATGTATTTTACGTTGTAATAAAAATAACATTAATTTTATAAAAGGAAATTAAATTTTTCTATTATTTTTGATACTCTTCGGTTCCATCCATTTTCAAGAGTATGAAATCCACCCTGAAGCCGATTTCACTGAACAAAATACAATAAATGGGTAAACATGGGTAATTGCACAAGTGACAAATTTACTAAAATGAACGGAATATTATAGTTTATACTAAATAAGCAGATGTCCTAATACTTTCGGAGGGTGGTGTACATAGATTTAAAGTTTTCAAACAAACACACTATACAACGAAACAGTAGATGTACTTGAAAATAACATCGAAACACCGAAGTGGATACATAAATTCTCGAAGTGGACGCATAAAATCTGCGGTCCACAGGTCGCGATCAGTAAAAATCACGACCCAAGGATTCTAATTCATACTTAACCTATCAGAATTGTTCTTCGATCAGCAGCGAGCGGCGCTGCGCTGCGGCAGTGGCGGGAACGATAGCAAACAAGATTAGAAAATCGCGAGCAGAATGGGCGGAGGGCGAAGAATCGAGACCGGTTGGTCGGCTAAGTACATTTGCCGGTGGCCGAAACTGAAATCCACTCAAGATCTTGGATTAGACTCGGGCCGAAGTAAAGCCCGGCACCAGACAACTTGTACAACTCGTCCTGAGTCGGCCTGATCCAATTTATTAGCGTGTTCGGGGCGCACAGAAGAAAAGGTCCCGTGTTTCTCCCGCTGACTTTTGCGCTCTCTTACTTTCTCTCTCCCTCTCTCTCGCTCTCTCTTTTCCTCTCTCTCTCTCTTTCGTCCGTGTTGGCCACTACACTTCGTCCTTTCCGCGACGAGAGACGTCGACAGCGAGCTTTGTCTCTTCGCAGGAAAACAATAGGGGGATTAATTTCTGGCCGGTAAGAAAGGAGACAACGGTGCCCTCACACGTGCCTCGTTGACATGGTACGTGCGCCTTTAGAACACTTTGTACTGCTGCCTGCCCTGGCAGGATCGCTCTTGATTTGCTTCCGCTTGGGACGCACGCTTCGTAAAAGCTGCGGGGTGAGTTAAGGACTCCGTCCGAGACACACCGAGGAGAGCTCCAATTTCCGAAACGTGTCCGATTTTTCTTTGTAGTTTTTAACAATTTCTTTTTGGTAACTTGATTTAAGTCATCCGTGCGCAACCGCGTATCCGGGTAAAAATTTTTATTTTACCTTTAATCATTTTCAGAAACTTGACAGAATAATTTTTAATTTTTAATTTTTAATAAATATTTATAATTTGTAATGTTTAATAAATATTTATAATTTGTAATGTTTAATAAATATTTATAATTTATAATGTTTAATAAATATTTATAATTTATAATTTTTAATTTAGTAAGGATTTAGGAATGAATAATAATAATAGCGAACGTATGTTATTATACATGCAACAATCCTGTATTTGCTAAATAAATCACGTGGTTTAAAGCATTAATAAATAAAATTTAGTTGCCGGAGCTAATAATATAAGCAATTAAAGCAATAAATAAATAAATATATAAAACTGAATTACTATTAAAGCAGTATTAGTGCACTCTAAAGTTGATTAACGTTCGCGAAATAAAATTTATGTAAAATATTTTAAGTAACTAAATGTCAAATATAGTGGGAATTATGTTTGTAGACGAAAGGTTGACTAAATAGATCTTCTTCATTATTTCGTTTGCATCGAAATTATTAAAAAGAATTAAGCAATTGTTGTTGACATATCTTGCTTTGATTTGATAAAGCATTTGGTCCGCGTTTGGATTGCCAGAGAGCATGCAATTGACTCCTCATACTATAACAACGTGTCAAAGAGTCGTTCTGTTATGAATATTTATACATTAAAACGAAGGATAGCATGGAATAAATATAGTTTCCTTATTGTCTAGAAGTTAATTAATTAACAATGAATCACAGATAAACGTAGCTCTCAAAGAAATCACAGATAAACGTAGCTCTCAAAGAAATCAAAGGTTTAAACATTGATTTCAAAAAGTTCATGACGAAAATCGAATTTCGAGAACGAAATGGATGGCGGATATTATTTTGCAATTTATAATGACGAACTAGAAACTATTAGGAAATAAATTCTTATACAAGAAAGACAATTTACACTTATTGTATGCCAACTTATACTTCACCGTTTAAGTATTAATAATCGACAAGTAGAATTTTAAGAAATACATAACAGTCAGAAATTTGGTAGATTATAATCAAAATTTTCGTAACGAGTTTTACATAATATTATAATGCTAGAGATATTATAATGCTAGAAGAGAACAAAGAGATCGTTAAGTGGCTTCTGGTACTTGTAACACACGCGCAATATTTTCATTTTGCATAAAGTCCTTAAAGGTCTTTGATAAGGGGTCGCAGTAATAAGGGACTAATCGAATTATAACCCGGGAATAAAATAGAGAGCTTATGTTTACGTCTATTTATCACGAGCCTAAAGAGCACTCATACATTATTCTTAACTTGATAAGATTATTAAAACAAGAAAGAAATTTAAACTTCTTATAAATGTTGCAGAAGATTTTTCTTTTGCATAAAGATTCGTAATGTATATATAAATATCAGAGATCAAAAATAAAGTTATTTGTACAATTTTTCTGTAAAATATCGATAACAATAACGTTATCTATTATTCCAGTAGAAGCTATTAATTACGAGATCTAGAAGAAATTATTTGAAAATAAAACGACAAACATGTTCAACCACAGGATTGAAAGATTTCAATTTTTGGTTTCAATTAACAATTACGATTATGTAACGAAAATTTTGTTCGTTACCAATAATCATTATTGTCGACGAAAATACTATTTTATATAATATAATAAAATATAATATTTTTAGTTATCGATAGATTTCATGCATTTGTAGCAAAAATAAATAAACAAAAAATAAACTAAACAGTGAAATGTATAACAGTGGACACATTAGTAGAATCTTAACATACTGTTATATAATTTTCAATTTATATAAATTATTAAAATGGGAAATACATTTTTATGTAAGCCCTGTTTGCTTCAATTCAAGAACATTTTTATTTTGCCTGAAAAACCACAGACTAGTTATCAGTGACGGAATCTTTATTTCGACATCCAATATTAGTTATAAACCAAGAACATTTATTTTAATTGTCCATAAAAGTTATCAATACGAGAAATTATATTTTCTAATACGGTATCGAATTGTTTCTCATTCGACCAAAACGATTTCTAGAAATCAAGATCAACACGACAATATTACGTTAATGTTGCGGAATTGATATTACGATCACATGACAGATTTGATTTGCTTCGGTATGTGATTTTACCCCCAGAAGCATTGACATGCTTTCATAAAACAGCCTTTATAATATGTAATCATAATGCAATTTTTCTCATTCGTTGCTTCTTTGTCAATTACATTCAGCAAACGTTCTAATAATTCCTGCGTTGGACAGTGTTACGAGTACAATAAATTTTCCCTAATTGTAGCTTTTAATAAATTTTCCCCAGCTTGTAAACGAAAATGGACAATTTAGGAAGAGGAGATGCGATTATACGAGCCTCGCGATTCGCTATTATAGTCGCCAATCGTATCAAATCTTCCAAAATTTTCCATTTTTGTTTGCAAGCTGGGGGACAATTGAAGAGAATTTACTGTATATGGACGTTCGAGACAAAATTCATATCTTCTAAACTGATTCATTTTCGACTTAAGACCCCTAAATATTTTTTTACTGGTGATACAAAGATGCATCGATTTATGAAAAAGAATACACAATCTTACTAATAAAAAATTAAGACGATCTTAATATTTTGTATTAAATAAAAAGTTGTTCACTGATTTTTTTGATTGCAATTTATTGTCATATGATTACTCAACAACTTTTGATTGAAAAACTTTTTCATCAGTTTATCGGAAATGCGTGTAAAATCGAAACGATCGTTTAGAATAGATGAATTTTTGGAGCAAAGGAAAAGAATCAACATTTGTTTGAAATTTTTGTTTAGATATATTCTTTAAATCAATTATCTGCTATACGATGCCTACATCTGGATTAAAACACGAGTCAGTGTTTATATCTGATGATTCAAGACACGATTCTTCTATTATTAAATATTGTTTTATGTCTTTTAAATCATGTTTCTTAACTTTCCTGTATGACTCTATAATAAATCGATTTAACAAATTCCTATTTCTACTTATTCTTGAATTACGAAACTACGAGTGGAGACTTAAAGACTACGCAGAAGCCCTTGACATTGCGCATCTTAAAAATGATTTCGTCTATTTTCACCATTTCGAGCGATTTGAAATGTACAAAAAATCACAGAGTTACATCTTGGTACGTTTTTTAAAAGTCAAGCCAAAGTTGATAAACATTTAATACACAAAATTGTAACAAATTGTTAATATTATAAAAGAATTGTTCTACAGCTTGGAAGATCTTACAATACTAAACATAATTCATAAAAATCAGACTAATCGAACAAACATTCGAATGGCATGTGTTTGAAAAATGCACTGTAAATTGGAATAAACAAGCATCATTTTCGACAACGAACCGAAAAATTCGTTAAAATTGCGAACGATATTAAAATCTACGTTCCTTTATTAGTATTTTCAGATACAATAAGCTATGAATTTTATACTTCAGTCCTTTGGCATTTGTCCATTGCTGGTGATACTGCGCGTCGCAGAAAACTAGCTTAGGACAGTTTCGCGCGAAAAACGGTGTTCCAGGTTTACCTCTATGGTAACGTGACTCGAGGACAGATCTTGTAGAAGGCTGCGTGGAAAAACTAGGCACAGAACGAAATCTAATGACACCCCAACCGTTACTAATGACACTAACAAGGTAGTTAGATGTTAGAGCGAACGTCGGTGGGTTCGGAGCTGGACCGTGGGCCGAGTGAACCCACTTACCGACTTATCACGTAGTTACCTAATCTGTTTATCCCAACGGGGGGTGAAAGGAGGACGATGCTGCGACCGGGGGAAGCTGCAAGGGTACATGGACGTCCCCGAGGACGGCCCTCCTCCTCCTCCCCCCGCTTCTTTTGCGCGAGATCATCTAGCGGGCGTCACTTTGACGCACATGTGCGCGCCCACATGTGTGTCCCGCATTCTGCAGACACGTAAACGGATGATTCTCATAATATCATTAATTAACCCTTTCGCTACCGGTGCCGACCATATTTGTTCTCTTCGGAAGGGTGTTCCTACGTTCGCGCACGCTAAATATATAATGCGATACTCGAGCATTTTTGCGACGATACCACAGCCACTCCAAAAGAAAGGTCGAAGAACTTTTTCGAAGACCATTGTATTTCTATGTATTTTTTGAGGCACTGAATCCGAATTTTGGACATAACCTCAGGAAACGTTATTTTCGGGCAGGGGGGAGGTTGCCTAATTCGCACTGGTTTACTAAATCGTACTTGCTATATTTCACTTAAACTACTGTGTGTTAGTTAATGTTTCAAACAAAAGTAGTGCGGTTTTTTTACACGGAATATGATTCCGAAATAAAGGATATAGGTTTATCGTGAAAAAAGCAAGATGACCTTGAAGTAACCTTGAAAACGAACTAAAAAATAATAGTAAAAGTAATGCCATTTGACTCTCCGCTTGAAATACTAAAGGACATGCGTCAGTTTTTTTTTTTTTAACATGTGTCTACAAGCTTTTTTTACAATCTCGACGACGCGCTTTATGTGAAAATAGATCAAATTCAGAATAATATAAACTTTTTTATTATCTTTGTTTCATCAAATTCGTCTGATGAAAACTCCATTTTGTCTAGTGAAGAAGAATTTAGTTCTACGAATGATATAATTCATAATACATTTATTTTTAATTTAATTAAATTTAATACAATTTTATATCAGTTTACCTTACTTTATTATTTCTCGAATCAATATTAATATATATTTTTGTTAAACAAATGTTATTTTAAGCAATTGATAATAAAGATGGCACATATGAAGCAAGAAGTATCAATACTCATTTGTTACGATAAAAATAGAGGAACGCAATAAATATAAAAAGAGAGTTTTATTCGATTTCTAGTGGTTTTTTGGAATTGTATTTTTTGGTTTAGCATTATAATAAGAAGATCCAAAGATCTCATATTTGAAAATAATATCATGTCAAATATTGAGGCACTTTGAGGATAGCTCTTGAAATCTCAACGATATGTAATTAGTAAATCTTAAACTTCATTTAATGCACTATACAATATTATTTATAAAAATAACTATACGTTTACCATTTAGAAGATATTTGTAACTGAATCGAATTCATATTAGGCATATCTACTCTAAAGAAAGTATGATTGTGAAATGTGAATTTTTTGGCAAAAATTATAGTGATTCGATCTAGATGTTTTATCAAATGTACGTTGATCTTTGATTGTGTTAGTGGCGTGACTCAAAAATCATGATTTTGATCCTGATTTTACATTTATGTTTTCAGGACACAAAGCTTTGCAGAAGACTGCAGACATTCGACGAATGAAGTTGATATTTTTATAGGTCAAAGTAAGATACTACTTTACATTATATCAAATTTTAGGTTATGTTCTTACCGTAAACCGTGGAACAATTTTAGGTCGTCATCGTTTAGGCAATTTGAAATTGATTTATCGACACTGATACTGAAAATATTTAAGTATGAAGATTTATAAAATGTTGTCTGTTGATAGACAGGTTAAATTTAAGCGGGGATTCTCGTATAACGGGTAAAAATGGTAAAAAGGGTAAAAACATTTTGTTTGCATAAATCAACAGTACAATGTGTCAAAAATATTCCTTGTAAACTTTGCAGTCGTAATATTTTACTCTATGGCAATGGAACAGCGGACTAAATTTTTACATCGAATTTTAAACTGTAAGTACTGAAAACTTTAAACGCGTTTTTCTCGATACCGTGTTTTTCAAATTGGAGAGCGGGATAACTAAAAAACTAATTCACTTATTGACTCGAAATAACACTTACTTATATCGTTACAACTTTGTCCAGGGATTGAACTTAAAATTAGATCATTTTTTTCATTTATAATATTTTTAAACAACGCTGTTAAACTGAAATTGTATATAAAAAAGAAAAACAAAATTTGCTTACAAACGCTGAAATTCGTTTAGTTTGTCAAATTTTTCTATTTGAAATAGGTTCAAACCCAGCTTAAATTATCTAAATTTATTTATTATATTAATATCTGTCATAGATGCTACACTGCCCGTCAAAACTGGATCACCACTCAATAAGGAGTAACAAAAATTCAGTTAAAAAAATGTTTTCGTGCAGTTTAAAGGTTACTCTTTACGCTCCCCGCCCCCCCCCAAATTTTAGAACAATTTAAATCCTAGATCTGTACAAAAAAATTAAAAGAAAAACATTTAATTATTGAACTGCGGATCGCCACTCCAATTCTCGTTTTCATTACTTAATTTCTAAATATCTAACTAAGGGAAAAATGTCTTACATTGACTAGAAAGTTTTTTACTCTAAATATAGAATAATAATACAATTAATTTGCATCGGTATGCGCGTGTTCTTTCGTATCACAAACTTGCATGTATACCATAAATGCACCAAGATCCATAGCCTATCAATTATAAAGGGAATGGGAAGTGCACATTAAAAATATGATTTCAATTCTGCGTCAGAGAAATCAATATTTTATTTAAACTCTAGTTTGAGCCTAGATGGAAGGGGCCATTTACACGTCCCTGAGGATAGCGCTCTCTCTTTTCTCCCCCACTCGTTCCCCATTCGATTATCTACCTACCACATGTATCTTATTGAGGTTCATAATATGCAATAAAGTGAACATACACATCGTGATTCGTTGAACTATGTTTAAAATGGATACAAAAATTGGAAGTCTCGTTGTTTGCATAATTTCCTAAAACCATATGAACAGGGCAATTTTTGTACGACAAGTAAACATCCAAAACCCAGACAATGATTGAAAAAACGTATATCCATTTCTTTTCTTTATTTTTAGATGCGTCAGTAGACTCTTCAATTTTTAAAGGTGTTTTTTCATACTTCCATGAAAATTTATTTATTATCTGGAAAATTTTAGAAATTGAAGATTAATATTATTCTTGGAAATTAGTGAATATAAATGTAAATAACCAAAATTATATAATAAACGAATTTTTGTATAATTTTATAATTAGCCTAAAGATGGAGTGTTGTTAAAAATATTAAATTCCAAATACGTATTTCTTTAATATTTTTTGTACGGTAAATATTTATACATAGAATTTCAAGTTGCATTATTCAACTTTGTCTTCTGTTGCAGTGATTTTTCTAAATTTTGATACCATGATCATGATGCTGAAAAATCTTACTTCGTCACCCATAGTTTAAAAGAAATTCAATCGTGAGCGCCAAAGATCTTTTGTGTTTTAATCAAACCATTCTGTAAAACTATAAATTTTTAATTTGCTTCTTCATTATTAATGCAAATATTGCCTGCGCCAAATATACGATTAAACCACAGATCGTCTGCGACAAAAGATAAGTCGACGAGACTTCATACATATTGTTTTATAACAACGACAAGATTCGGATTATTCAAATTTTCTTCAGTTCGAGTTTTATTTGTTTAGTTCATTTTTCTAAAAGTATGCATTCGCATAAACTTACGCAGTGCAATGATCACCAAAAAAATTCGGTGACTGCGAAAAAAGGTGTGAAAAATAATTCCGACTGGGGTTTCCAGCGTTAAAATATTGCCTCGATACATTTAACGGGAATAAGGCGTTGGGTCGACTTTGATGTCACTGTTTGAAACAATAAAGAATTCACGCGGAACGGTGGCTAACATCGGGCGACAGAAAACGAGATTCGACTTGGAAAGCGATCGGTGAATAGTCAGGCACACCGCCGTCAAAGTTCTGAAGAGCGACTCGGCACCGCCGCCGTCGGGACGCGGTTTAACCGGAAGTTGGTTCGAAGTGCAAATTAAGTTTAGCGGCCGTCCAGTTTGTAGCGTCCACTTTGCGTAACTCGGTCTAGTCGGTAATGTAACTTCATCGATGTGTTCCGCCAGAGCAAGTGCCGGCACAATCAATCTCCCTTTTCTCTCTTCCTCCCCCATTTTCTCCCCGGCCACCACCCCGCACACCTTTGTACCCACTTTTATTGCATTCGATCGTGATCTCTTTTCGTTTTCGTTTTCGTTCTCGTGTTTCCAACTTTTGATCGTTGTTCGCGGGAACAAAAAGGGAACGTTTAAATCGATTTCACGGCGGAGCGGAGAAAAAAGAAACGGCCGTTGCAATTTCGTTTCGCCAGTAAAATAATTGCCAATACCCAAGGAACCGATGGAATAAATTCTACCATTGATTATTATCGACGGTATTCTTGTATTATCTACCGTGATACATTACGAATATGCTGACCGAGTGTTTTTAAACGACTGGAATATTTTTTATGTTATTTGGAGAAATATAATTTCTACGTGTCGGAAGACTTAACAAATATTTATACACAAGTGAAAAGAGTTTATTTTTATGTTATTTGAAGAAATATAATTTGTACGTGTCGGAAGACTTAAGAAATATATTATACACAAGTGAAAAGAGTTTATTTTTATGTCATTTGGAGGAATATAATTTGTACGTGTCGGAAGACTTAACAAATATATTATACACAAGTGAAAAGAGTTTATTTTTATAGTATGTTATTTGGAGAAATATAATTTGTATGTGTCGGAAGACTTAAGAAATATATTATACACAAGTGAAAAGAGTTTATTTTTATGTCATTTGGGGAAATATAATTCGTACGTGTCGGAAGACTTAACAAATATATTATACACAAGCGAAAAGAGTTTATTTTTATAGTATGTTATTTGGAGAAATATAATTTGTATGTGTCGGAAGACTTAAGAAATATATTATACACAAGTGAAAAGAGTTTATTTTTATGTCATTTGGAGAAATATAATTCGTACGTGTCGGAAGACTTAACAAATATATTATACACAAGTGAAAAGAGTGTACTTGCAACATTAATTTCTTGCTAAATGAATAAAACGGAATGTGGTCATTTTAATCGATGCAATAAATTTTACCATTGATTAGTTTAAAAAATACAATATACGTGTACATAAAGACAACAAATATTGTTAATGTTTATTTATCATAGAGTCGTTCGGAAAGTTGTTTCATTCTTTCGCGAGAAAATGGAAGACGATTTTTTCATGTTTAAAATAAAAAGAAAAACGTTTTGACATTTTTTTCTGCTTGCTTTGAAATCTTATGCTCGTAGATGTCCTGTGTTTTATTGGCAAAATACTGAATCCTGTGCATTTTTAACACCCTTAGAAAACGAAACTTTTTTTTAGAAACGAAGCAACTTTCCGATACGCATGAAGACTGATTTTGTAACTCAAAAATACGTTTACATAGTGATTTCATATAAGTTCCCAAAAATAATGGAATTGTTTATATATGAACTGAAAAAATGTTCATATGCGGCTATCTTTCGTTATGAATTGAATTGAAAATTTGTTGGTAATTGTTAATGGTTTGCCTTCATAGAAAGATACAATTTTTATAAATAATTTTCAACGTTTTGTTCAACTAAATATATTCATAAGTTGTCATAAGTTAATTTTTAGAGTGAAATACTAATGCTTACACTTTCATTCTCTTCCTCGAAGCATTGTTCATTTTTTAAATTAGAAAGTACATCGACAGTTTTTCACAAAAATTTTAATTAAAGCATCAAAACGAGTACACTTATTATAAGACAAAAAGATTGTATGTTTAAAATGATTAATGTAAATGACAAACGTTTGTTGCACAAAGAAATTATTACGGTAACATTTGAAAATAAATCAGAATAAATAGTATAGCAAAGCAAGTTAGACGAGAAGCTAACGGTAAAAATCATTTCTTACAACAAACGTATAATATTGCTAATTAAATACGGATTAATAGCTGTTAGTTTAAAAACTTGTCCATGCGATTACGTATCCGATAAGGCTTAATTGTTCAATGGTAAGCTGTTTTATGACTCGAGACTCAACATTCGCAAGTGCCTGGAGATAAACAACAAATGTGTTTAAACAGTTCGTTCGATTTGTTCACACACAGTTCTTTCACTCAGAAAAAAATAAGATTGGAAGCTTACCTTTTGCATATAACAGGTGTTTGAAATGCCTTCCCCCTTTTTGAACACCGATATCCAGAGAAGTCTCCGCGCAAAACACTAGCACACAGACAAAAGCACAGGAAAACTAACGGAAGTACAAGTACTCGGGTGTTCAAAACAGAAGTAATCGTACAAACAAATACAGTATAAAATTTTCAAATTTCAATTCGAATAGAAAATCCCAATGTGCAAAATGGGCTCGGAACAATTGTCGGTAGAAGTTAAATGCAAAAATGTTCGTAAGAAAGCAATTATTGTCTTTAAACATTTAAAAGACTACTTTTAGTTGAATTTAACCGAGGACGATTGTAATGTTATAGTTTCGATCCAGATTAAGAGAAATTGTTCGAACGTATACATCATGCATAGAACAGTTTCGACTGCTAAATTAAGCCTTATCAGATATTTCTGTAAGATAATTGTCCTCATTAATCCAATATATCATATGTATAGTCCTCACGCGACAAGAAGGCTTCTTTGTGTTCATGTATTCCCCCTCTTGCTAGCTGCATCACTGTCACAACTATCGGTCGCTATTCGCCAACGACGTTCTTCGTCACAGTTTTCAGCCAATAGCGACCGAGAGCTGCGGCAGTGGGGCAGCCAGTAAGAGGTGGAATACGTAAACACAGAGGTGCCTTCTTGTCGCGTGAGGACTATGCATTTGTCAATTTTAAATTTAAATATCTCGAAAACAACACATTTTTCGAAAAAATGTTAAATACTGTTAAAAATTTTTAATATTTCAAGGCAGGGAAGTACAACTGTTTTATTTATTTATTTTTTTGTTGGTCGCTTGGAAGATTACTTGAAAGGTAACTCTGCTCATTCTGCAGAACAAGCATTATATCTCCAACAAAAAAAAAGATAATTCTAAACAATAAACCATTACCGTTCCCAAGATATAATGATAAAAACAAATCTCAAAGTAAAGAAGCTTCATAAATAAACAAATTTTCCACTTCAAGATAAAATCTTAAAACATGTTTCAACAAAGTTTGTCAACAACTGTAACACCAAACTGCATGTAATTTAGTACCTTATTTTACAACCGAAGTTACAATTTCGATGAATTTGAAATTATTCAGTACTTCCAGAGATGCAAAATAAAGATTGTCTGCCTTAATAACACATTCAAAATTACAGAAATTACAGAATCTACATAGAAATTTATTTCGTTTTCCAAATTCTTTAAATAGTTTTACCGTTTTATACTTGATCATCTAATTTTTGTCAAATACTCTATATAACGGGTGAACATTTTAACACGAATAGTAAAGACTTAGCCCAAACCTAACCCAGAGGTCGACAGAGATCCATATGGAGTATCCGTGCAAGTAACGAATTAATACACGAGTTCAAATTATAGTTTCTAAATAGAAAGTTCGATTGAAAAATGATTTTAAATATGCTGTTACAGACATGTTCCCCTGTCATTTTTCACTTGACTGTACCGAAGCAATTCTGAAAATAGCATGAAGTGGAAGTTCGACAGTTTGTCATGATATAGGTCGTTTTAAAAGTCTACTCTGCATCGCATCGGCCAGAATTGGGGTTTGGGGAAGTATAGCGAGGGTGAGAATAGATGAAAAAATGTAAGATTATAGGCAGAATGAAATTTTTCTTGGTGAAGTAAATCGGGACGAAACGGCACTCCAGGGAGATTCGTAATCGTGTCGCCGGAAGCTACTGGGGGAATCCTGATAGCCAAACGTGTTTGCGGACTCTATTATTATGTTCCTTGATGCGTAACAGGCCTATTCATTTTATATTATGTATCAGCGCTAAGCTTCCGTATTTATGTAAGAATTATTTCTTTGTCATAAATTGTGCAAATTGAGGGAGAATCTAAGAATTCCACGAAGCAATAATTCTATGTTTTTATATACTTATTTTTATATTTATAATTTTTTATAATATATATTATAACAAAATAATGTATATTAAATATCGTAATATACGTTATTAAAAAATAATATATATTAAATATAATAATATATATTATGCAAAAATAATATATATTATAATATGTATGTTTTTTCTATACAATTTTTTGGATTCAATTATTAGGATAGTTAGTGCTCAAAGTTATTAACGCTATTATAATGTAAATTTTCGTGTGTGTTAGTTTTATTTTTATGAACTTTTTATAATCCTTTAGTTTAGATTTTTCTGACATCCTATTATATTTTAAATATTATTGGGACAGCACTTTTTGGTGTAATCTCTTTTATACAATATTCGTTTTACTAATGGTGCCACCAATGAAATTTGTTGTTTTAGCATGGTTGACGAAAAATCAATTTTGATAATTTTTGTTATATATATAACTTGATATTATTCGTTATTATTTGTTATATATATATATATATGTAAAAATTAATTTTGATAATTTTAAAAATATAAATATTTATATTATAATATAATTATTTTTTAAATATAAATATTTATATTTATATATATATATATATATATATATATATATATATATATATATATATATATATATATATATTCGATTAAAAGGTATTATTACAAAATTTTTTATTAAAAGTAAGAATTATAAAATGGCGTACTTTGTCTTCATTTTTCTAACTAATACCAGGAGGTGAGATGATATATTTTCTAATCGTTAGTTTTTCAAAAGTAATTGGTCACCTGGGAAACCTCTCTTGTCAGTTAAATATTTCTATGGTTGCAAAGAAGAATACCGCATGTCACATATTTTGACATAAGCTTATCGAATTTGGTTTTATAATATTCTCCTGATAAATATTTAAATCATATATTCTACAGATCAATTATTGTATAAACTTAAATTTTATGAAATTGTAACATGCTGCGATTTTGCTTATAGCCACAGATTTATTCGCAACAATTCGAATAATACCCAACTCTGGTTTTTGTTGTCCCACCCTGTATATAGTAAATAATAACAGTAAAAATCAAAATATACTGCTCAAGGAAATTATATCATAGACAAATTTTGAATAAAAATTGGCCAACTTCGACCGATGATAACACTGCGAAAAATTATCGTACGACGATGACTATTCTTTTAAATGATAGCGTGGCACCTCTACTTTAATATGCCGTTCCTCAATTTTAAATGAAACGCACCCTCACCACTGTAACCCTTTAAATGTGAAGCCATGTTTGTCACATTGAAAGTTGTCAAAATCGAAGAACAGTATCTTAAAGTGGAGGTTTCAGGATTTAACACTAAATTACAGAACACTAAATACAGCTCTTTTTTTTAGTTTATAAACGTAACAATAATTCATTTATTCTGATTTTTAACGATTGATATTACAATATTTGCTGCAAGTAAAACATATATTAAATAAATAACTCGTAAATGTATTTTTACTACCTGAATTATTGTAAATTGAAAAATTAACAGGGTTGGGGAAAAATAGACATTAAAATAGATATTATTGTTATTATTATTATTATTATTAATTAAAATAGATATTAAATAGACTATAAATATTTTTATGTTCTCATGAAATACAGAATTTGGCCAATAAATTTTTTTTTAAATAATAGTTACACATTGGCATATGTAGCATTTCAAATATTTTTAACTACGTAACATCCATATGTGCCAAAAAATAGTTTATTTGCCAAATTCTGTATTACATGAAAAGATAGAAATATTTATGGATTATTTACTATTTCCGAAATCGTTTTTCCCAAGCTCTGAAAATTAGTGATCCGTCATTTTGACAGGTTCCGTAAACTTACCGTTAATATTCTAAAAATCATCATCCTACGATGATGTTTCGCGGAGTTATCAGCGGTCAGAGTTGGTCAATTTTTATCAAAAATTTTTCCATGCTATAATTTTGTCGATGCGGTGAAAAAAATATCCGAAAATAGAAAAGTGTTTTCGGCGGGAGTTTTCGTTGCAGCGAATCTGTCTACTTACAGGGGTGAGTGGCGGTGAAGGGGTACTCAAGGGTTGGTGGTAATCGCGGCGTTGGAAGACCTGGGGGGCAGTGGTAGCAGAACATTCCGCCAGCCCTGGCCACCGTGCCGCCCCCCGGCCCCCCACCACCACCGACTCCAGGCACCTGAGGCTGACTCGTCTGTTGCTGTTGTTGTTGCTGCTGTTGCTGTTGCTGGTGGTGCGGGTGGTGGTGGTTATTGTTCGGTTGATGGGCGTGAACAGATCCAATCTGCAACCACAAGTTTCTGACATTGTGAATCATGCTCGTTTCTGGGAAAGTTCATTAAAGACTATTGCAACGCCGCGCACAACCGTTCCCATGGCGATTTCTGACAATAAGTGAGTCAGAGACAGATGACAGAATTTAATAATTGATTATAATTGTTCGCGCAATAGAACTTTTATTAGAATGAGTGGCGCGTACTTCGTTTTGCGTATCTATTTCTCATCGCTTGAGCTTATTAGGTGGCGGACGGCGACTGGCTCCAATTGAATGTCCAATCGGATAGTTCAAGATTTTAATTAAAAATTCGTATGCTGGCCGGGGTGCTGTAGTTATTTCGATGTACAAGTTAGTTCTAGGGAAGCATAACAATTCATTTTCGAATATGTGCTGGAGTAATGTTTGAAATTTCATTTATGTGAGTTCACGCGGAGTACAGTCATTTCTTCCTAATTCGCGCTCAGATTGCGCACAAAATTCGACAATTTGGGAAGGGAGATACGATTATTCGAGCCTTGCGGCTCGTTTTTATAGTTACCAATTGTCAACAACTATAAAAACGAGACACAAGGTACGAATAATCGTATCTCCTCTTCCGAAATTGTCCATTTTTATGCGCAATCTGAGCACGAATTGGGGAGAAATTACTATACATTGGAAATGATATTCAAAAATTGTGATCAGTGTACAGTGTACAAATGATTGGCTGAGTATATTAACTGTCACTATCTTTTTGTTATGTTAGTCTAGGAGCACATTGCAACATTCAAAATGTTTCTTTTTATAAGCTCTAGGCCATATCCGGCCCATAAGCAGAATATATGTATACTAATGTAAGGCTATCATTCTCACAGTAGAAACAGACAGGTGTGGTCAGACGTTGTGCTTCGATACAATTCAATATTTACTTATTTAGATTTATGAAATCTACGTCTACGTCTCTGAAACTTTTGTATCAAGAACAGTTTATTAACTAATTTAATTTAGTGTTATTATTAGTTTTATTTAGTAATGATAAGCATTTTTATTGAGAAAATCGAAGAACTAATTCCAAAAATAGTGCAAAAAAATTCGCGTAATTGATTGTAGTTTAGAATCCAACCCCAATCCCAAATTTAATTAATTCTTAGTCAATGTAAATTTTGTTAATAATTAGTTAATGTTGATGCGAAAGATCACGTTTTAAGAAGAAAAGCGTGTTGACAGTATCTTTTAAAAGCTTATTATGAACAGTGATTTTTTGGTTTATTATTATTCTTACTAATGGTTAATTAAATTTTCATTTAAATTCCAACTTGTTAACTACTAATTTAAATAATTTGCAGTTTATGCTATGTGTGTGTGACGGAAAATTGATACGTAAGGATTTGAATGGATGTGACCATATTCGAAAAACACCGTATGATAAGTGACCCGAAAGTGAACCAAGTTGATACTCTACTTATTTGAGCGGCATGCGAAAGCAAAAAAAAGAAATTGGCGTTATAAAATCGCAAATCTAATGTACAATCATTTCTTTAATGTATAATCATTTCTTTCGTAACGTACACAAGATATTATTCGACTTAATGATTTCACTTCATATATGTCTAAAAAATAGACATTCTCAAATATTTTTGATTATGAAACTAAAAAATTATATTATCACATAGAAATAAAAATATTTAAATTATTATTCTTAAAACTTTTTATTTGTGATGTATTCTTCTTTAATAATATTATAAAGGGTGTCTCATCATCTCTGTTACAAGCCGAAATCTCTGTTATTTTTTATGCTACATAAAATATCAAAAGAAGAAATTGTTTGATTGAAACAGATACCTATCATGGTTGAAACTATTTTATCCTCAAGATGATTTCTTCAAAGTTTCAAGAGTTATGTAACTACATATTAATATTATATTAATATTATAATATAGCTGAAGTCACAAGGCGAAACCAATGACGTCTCATTGTTAATACGAAGAAATAAGAAATGTTTCGAATTCTCACCTTGAATTGTATGAAGGATAAGGTGAATTCTAAGACGAGATTATGAAGTCGATATGCATCAAACCGATCTTACAGTGTCAAATTACTGTACATTAAGTAACTACTGTAATTGTATCGTTGCTAATGAGCCTCAGGTTGTTGCAACTTTAATAATAAAAAAAGAAAATAAATTGTGTGGAAAATATTATTGCAAATTAATGTAAATATTAATCAAACAAGGTATGCGTGTGTGTGTGTGCATCAGCTTGTTTTAGAAAATATTGGGGAGTACTAGAGCTGTAAATATCAATAAAATAAAGGGATGTATGTGTGAGATTATTTTATTGAGAATTGAAAACTCGGTACAAATGCTAAATGGTGAGTGTGAAAGAACGTTTCGAGGAAACGTAGCTTGAAATGGGAGAAGACGAAGATGGTTGAACGTGAATGAATGATCGATTGTATGTCACGTGTTGAGAGACGTTATATATTTTCGACCAATTAAATATTTACTATAGTTAGTGTCATTCGAATTACGTTATTATAAATCCAACGGGTCACGACACACATACATATTTACGACAACCAGTGCATTAAAAAGAAAAAAAAACAGTCAAAGAAGTCCAGACCCCCAAAACCCTCCCAGTCGCGTACTCGAGACTCGCCAAGACCCGCACACCTCGAGTCTCCTCGTGCTGGCGAGCATCCGAAGACCCAAGTCGTAGGATCCAGGTCTCTGAAACGATTTCTCGTAGCGTCCAAATCACCCCCGAAATTCCATTTACTCCCAGCGAAAGGAGGCTGCAACGTGCATACGTAAAGCGAAACCCGAGCCGGTAATCCGTCGTCGTGGAAGGTCAGGCAGCCGAAACGAAAATTGGCTGAATTTCGTTAAGTTTGGCAGCAATTACTTTTGATACCCGACACGCGGCCGTAATTGCGTTGGGCCAAGCAGAAGCAGTAGAGGGGTAATAATTCGCTAATATCAATTTCAAATTTCAATTAGTATCATCTCGACGTCTGCTCCGCCCCCTCGAGCTTCTCTCGCGCCCCTCGTCCCGCGTCCCTCGGTCACCCGCGCCACCTCGTTCTCTTTCTCTCTCTCTCTCTCTCTCTCTGACTCTCCCGTGGAACAGCCATCCCCGTCGCCGCTCTCCCTTGGTTCCCGTGGACCCCAGAAGAGCACGGCATGATCTAAAATTCAATTTGTCCCTTGTAGCGGAGCCGCAAAGGGTGAAGGAGAAAAGGAGACGGGCGGAAGACCAAGAAGAGAGAGGAAGAGAGAGAGAGAGAGAGCGCGCGCGAGAGAGAGGAGTAGGAGAAGGTGGTGGATGAGGATGGGGTGCGTCAGAGGGGATAGAACGCCAAGCAACGCGGGCGGCGGGGGTGGGCATAGTTAGAATACACCGAGTTTAAAGCCACTCGCGTGCACGCCGTTACGTAACCAGAGATACGGCCCTGTAGGCACGCGCATGCGCGACACGCCGACCCATTATAAATTGATAACTACGCCGTTTATTAAGTTCCACGACCGATGGCTGCTTAGGCAAAGAGCCCTCCACGCTCCTCGCCGATACACGCATTATTTATTTACGGGAGTTTACAATCCCTCTAATGGAGATCGGCGTAATCGGCCGCCCATACGGCTGCTACTCTCGCTCGCCCGTCCCCGTTTCACCCGTTTCACCCGCTCCGTAATCGTGAACGGCTACCCTTCGCGATGCCACCCCTGTCGTGCTCTCTCTCTCTCTCTCTCTTAATCGTGTTTCACCCGCTTTCGAAAATCCGCGCGTACCAACCAGCCCGCTCGCGGAAATCGGAAGTAGACCGGGCTCACCGCCGGCTCTCGATTATCACGGGGTAGCGGCTGCGAGCTGATTTCGAAAGGGATGCATCGGAACATCGGATTCGTGCACGCGGCTCTTGTCTCCCCGACGTTTATTTATAAAGGTCGTGTCGACGTCGACGCCATTAGCGACCACCTTTGCTTTCGTTACATCCTAGTCCACTGTTGTGTGGACATCGTTGCCAACTCCATGGATTTTCAACGTTATCTCCACGGAGCTACGGTATTTCAGCTGAAATCTAAAGGATTTTGTTCTGTGTGTATGTCAAATAATAATGAACTATTTATTATTTGCACGGAATATGTAATAATCTTTAGTTTCACTTTTGAAACGTCCGCTCTTTTCTACGGTTTACTACGCGCTCCGCGCTTGTTAATCTCCTCTGATCATTCCTGCGTTCCTTTGTCTATTTCAAAAAATATCACATCGGCCAAGGTATCCGTTAATGCCAGGAGTGGCCAAAGCGCCACTATTCCTAGTCTGATATTCTGTCTGATATTATCTACAGTCCAAAAATTATGGTACTTCCGCGAAAATTAGAGATTACTGAGGTCATTCGAAGCAACCTTTTCCTTTACAAAAATTTTCTCCGAGGCATCGTTAACGAATTATTAACGAAAAACACTGACCAATGAGAGGCGAGCTCGGATGACGCGAGGCGGCACAGCCAACGAGCGTACGAAGCCCAGTGACGCTCATTGGCTCGGCCACCTAGTGCCAGCGCGAGTTCGCCCCTCATTCGTCATCATTTTTCGTTAATAACTCGTAAACGATGCCTCGGAGAAAATTTTTGTAAAGGAAAAAGTTACTTCAAATCACCTCAGGAACTCCTCATTTCCCAGAAATACCATAATTTTGAGACACCCTGTATATTTATTTTAAATTTAAACTTATTTTTGGCTTTAAAATACTACTTTTCTTGCGATTACTTAACACATACGATGTTGCTAGACCGCCGCTTATAATTTTAAAAAACAGGTCGCTCGTAGTGATCAAAAGTTAATGTCGACAGATGCCAACATATGCATGTACAAGAATTGAGGTATTACTTTGTAACGAAGAACTGCTATTTATTAACAATAAATATAGGTGCATAACGCTGTTAAAAACGGGGCGTACGCCACGATGCGCGCGGATTTTCGGCTACGGAGGAAGCGGTTGGACGTCGCACGAGGCGGTCCACTTGCCTTCGAAATGTCTTTCAATTGTTCCAACGTATTCGATGCGTTCGTGAATCTATTCCTATACTCTACTGTTCCAAAACTCGTCGACAGATTTCTAATCCTTCATGCTCTTTTTTCATTTCAATTCTGCATACAGCAAAGAAGTATGCAATACAGAATAGTTCAGTAAGAGATTGCAATTTCGTATCTGTGTTATTTATTCAGATATGGAGGAGCTCTACTAACAAAAATATTTCAGTATAATATGGCTAGGAAAAAGGAACTGGAGACATTATATTTTTATATTATATAGTTTTTATATATTAGTTTGAAACAGTTCGATATTTTCAATAAAAACGTATTCACCTGTGTGTACGTGGAAAAATTAGTTTTGGAGATATTTGTATGAGAATGTGTGTTTTGTACGAAAATTTGGACCGTGAAATTCATATTCGCGTATATTAGGAAACTTTTTAATACCATATTTAGAATAATAACGCAGAGATTCGGTCGTCGAAGCAAAAGAATTCAGGACTATTGGAATAAAAAGATAAACATTCGAACTATTATATAAAATGGCCAACAAATAGTCCAGACTTAAGACCAGCTTAATTATTATTAATATACTGGATATCTAAGAAGGATCAAATGGATGAAAAGTGTTCGTATAAAAAATTGTGTCTGAAAATACTTCATTGAAAAGATATAAAAACGTTCAAAATTTATAATAAAAATACGATAGAAACAGAAGATCAAGTTTGGGAACGTACTCCAAATGCATTTACCATTGACTTAGTAGAAGTTTTGTTCCTACCTTTCTGGTCACCCTGTACATTTACGTAGTTCAACACATTTTTACAGAAAACGTCGAGATGCTTCAATTAATGTATAAAAGAGTGTACCATTCTACTCTAAAACAGTGAAGGTGACCTTGAAATCTCCTTCACTTCTCCAGCGTCAAAAAGAATGATTATCGTTATACTATTGACCACGCTGTACCGAAGTACTTCCTTTAGTAATGTATTTTCATATCTGCAAAAATAATGGAGATATTGTAGTGTCAGTTGTTATCGGACCACCCGGTATATACAGTGATGTGAACAATTATAGACTCGAAATAACTTTTACACTTTTAGTGATATTTAAACGAGAAAACTTAACGATATCTCATATTAGTATATTCCTCTTCTCTATTACTTCTAATATGGAAATATCAAATATATTCTTTTTCTTGGCTTTCGTTTAAATATCTGTCAAAATATAAAAGTCACTTTGAGAGTCTATAATTATGCCAATGTATAGTTTCGTCCACAATTTATTGGGTTCGCCGGAAAGTACGTGCTGATTTTGTCAAGAACATTCAAAGGCTGTTTTTGTGCTTTTATTTTGTTTACTTTCGAGTGAAAAAATTTCATGTATCCTATATTCGATAAATATAAAGCGATAATTATGCCCGAAATCAATGCAAAATGCACAGCAATTGGTCACCGCGCAATAACCACCCGCGCTATCCTGTATCGTTAAGAAGACACATCGGTAACATCGACGATTTAATCGGCGATCGATAGTCGCATTTCTACCTCGAGGATTGAGTGCAAGGTACACAAAGTACGTAAATCTAATGCTAACAGTGTAGATCAAATCGGCCCCGGCAGTCGTGCGTCGCGTCATTGCTCGAACGTCCGCAGTGGGAGACTGAGCCATCGCGAACCAGTGACACCAATAAAAGGATTAGTCGATTTGTCGCAGGTAAAGCAGGTCGAATCACCGGCGGTGCGCGGGGTGGTTCCCTTCATACTCGATCTCCCCGCAGGCTCCGGCACTCGCGGAGAGCTAGAGACGCGTAATGACGGAACATACGCGCCGACATAAGGGACGAAATGTAGCGAGGCTAATCCACGATGAGTCCCCGAGGGTGTCCCCTGTGCCTCCGTGTCCCCTCCAGCCCTCGAGATGGGGGAGGAGGGGGCTGGCGACGCGGCAGGTCTTCGAACCCCCTAACTAGACGGGCATACGTGACCCCATATCCCCCGAAAATAAACCGGCATGCGGTCCAGGGGTATATTTGCGGTGTTCAACCAGCCGGCCGAAACATTATGCCAGCGTTTTATTGTGCGACCGTCCGACTGCACCCCGCCAATAAGCGCGGAAGGGATTGTGGCTACGAGCGAAGTGTGTTTACACATCGGCACACGCGCTGGATTTGTTACACGCTCGTTATACTCGCTGCTCTTGTTAGCCGTGCGATCGCGTAATCGGCTGCTGGCGGCTCGCGGGGATTCTTTGGCGCGAGGAAATGAAATCGGAGGAATCTTCGACTCCTCGGATATCGTGAATTTGTGCGTCGAATTTAGCGGGCCTGTGACAATATCGAAGGAATTCGCGGCGGTAAAGATTTTAACGAGTTTCCTTGACCCTTTACAGTCGAAGTTATCTTAACTGGAAAGCCAAAAGGTGTTTTCCGGTCTACAAGGTGATCCATTTAAATGAGGCCACCTGAATATCTCATTATGGGCGCACGAAAAAATGTTTTGTATGCTATTTGAATGGTTTGAAGAAGTCATTGTATTGCAAACAAATATATTTTTCTATGATAATTTTTTCGGAGTTTACGAAATTATCGATGTTTTTCTGCGTATAATTGTATAATTGTTTATAATTGCATCGTGTAGCTGATGTAGAAATACGTTCAGATATGTACATTGCATGACCTTGAAGTGACCTTTGTGTTTAAAAATTAAATGGAAACGAAAAATTGTTGTCCATCGAGACTTTAGAGACGAAGACGTCGTTCGGAAATTTGTAAGTATAAATAAACATGTTTACTATCACGAAACCTCATTTTGAAATTTGTAATAAATTTTTAACACTATGCCGTTCGGTAGCACCACGCTGGTGCCATGCAAAAACTATTTGTTGTATGCCGGTGGTATCACTTTGGTGCCATTTTAAAAAACTGAAATAACATTTGAACTATATTTCTTGGGTCTTAAAAGGCAACAAACTAACTATAGCATTGTACTTATTTAACTAAAAATTAAGCACGAAAATTCTTGGATGACTTATCTTAATTTTAGTAATTTATATTACCGCCATCTTCGAAATTCTTTTTTAAATCTAAAATTTCCAAGCTATTATGCCGGCGTCGAACAAAAGAATCATATCTAAGATCTGCGGACGGCATAGTGTTAATAAAAGATGCTTATCTTTTCTGCTCCCATATGATTCGATGCAATTTGCACATATGAAAATGAGCCTATTGGCAAGTGTAATACTCGCACTTTTAATAGCTTTTTAGGTATAAATAAATCTGATGCTGTCACAATTATCTTGAAAAATAGTATAACAATTTATATAATAACAACGCCTCAGACTCGCTACTCAAGTGCAAAGGGTTATTTTATAGTAGAACTACCGATGATTGTCGTACAGTCAGGAAGAAATATATGTGGTTAACCTTTAAAACGTGATAACTTTTTTAAAACGGGACTAAATGACTTGAATTTTTTTTAATAATAGAGGAACTAGTCTACTAAACAATTACTAAAATGCTTTTTCTTAAATTTTACTATGACTTGAAACGACAATAAAAATAAAAAACTCACGTTTTTTAACTTTTTTATCCGTGCCTGTAAGAAAAATTCAAAAAATGCATTTTGTAGATCTTGATAACTTATATGCATGTTGAATATTTCGTCGAAATTGGTTGACGTTGTTATGAATAAATTGATAAATAAAGTAATAAATGATCCTAGGCATAGTTATCAGTAGGGCTGGGGAAAGCAGTAAATATGAAATAGTAAATGGAATGCAAATATTATATATTTTCTCATCTGTATAGTTACACATGGAAATAGTATTGTGAAATAAGTATTTCATTAAAATGTAGGAAAATAATATTTCATCAAATAGTAATATTTCATAGAATAGTATTTAGAATAATGGTATTGCAACTAAGCAAGCTTTTAGCTTTTTATAGTACCATGTACTATGATACAACATAAGAAATGTGTGTAAACATATACATCTGTGTTCAGAAATATTTGCAGGAAATATAGTATTTACTCGAATAGAAGATAGCGAGTGACAGTTTCGAAATATGTTTAGTTTAAAAATTTGTGTGTTATTTTCAGTTCATTATTTTTTATATTTGAATCTGAGTGTAAGTAGTAAATGGTATTTTCTAATGATTTAAACATTTAACGAAATAGTATTTCCAAATAGTATTTCATTTAAGCATTATTTCATAATGCTATAATGCTATTTTATATTGAATTATCTTAAATTTTCTTCAGCCCTGCGTGACAGTTATATCTTTGTCAGAAAGGTCCGCCTATAGAGTGTTAATGAAAAAAATACAAATAATCATGAACACGTCACAATGCCTAAGCATTTTCTTTAATTTATATTCCATCGACCTTTGAATGTCAAAGCTTGGGTTTATTTTGTCCCACAATATCAAAGTGGTCATTTAATTTCTGATGATTCGAGTGAATTAAATGAACAGAAATAAGAATAATGTGTTTGCAAGAAATACCTTCAAATTTATGCTCATAAAACATGAGTAATAAAACTGTGATTCGTTCGAAGCATCGTCGCGATTAAAGGATTCTATGGGATACGAGTGATTCTCGTTTATAATGCATTTTTAGTATCTGTAGACTTGACTGTACCTGTCAATAAATTCCCACTTTTCTATCATTATAATTCGACGGAAAATACGATAAATTTACGATTCTACAAAATTACGATGAATACACGATAAAAATATGAAAAACAGCACTGGCATTACGGTTCTATTAATGAAATGAAACTTTGAAACCAAATAGCTAAAAATGCTATTTTGCCAGAAACTTCTTGAGCGACAGGTGGATCTTTCTGACAAAAATATAACTGAATATGCCCAGGATCATTTATTATTTTATTCATCAATTTTCGTCGACATGTGCTTTAAGATACTGTTTTTAAACACGTTGGTATTTCATGAGGCACATGTGTAAATATAAATCCATTGTCAGAAAAAGATAAGCCAATACAACCTGTGAATCATTTTAAAACGAATCAAATCGTTGCAAGGAAGAAATTTTCACCACACTCGTGCGTTTCGAATTTGAAACACGTTTGTAATATATTTGTAATAAATGAGATGATTTACGTTTTCTCTGTGACTTCGCCGTTTCGCACTTTTGACTGCTGTGAACCGGATTATCGAATTTGCATCTTATTTATTTGCGTTTCATTAACGCTGTTCCGCTCCGGCAAAGTCCAAGGGTACTAGTTTCTTGGTCAAATAAATGTTGCACCGTACTTGAGGAGAGGATGTTAAGCTACAGTAACTCAATAACACTGACCCTGCGCAATTGGAACTACGGTGTAACAAGATATTCCGACGTGTACCCAAATAGTTGAATACCGGCATTACCGGATGTCCATAATCCGGGTTACCGAACCATTGGATGTGTATATTACTTACACCGCAGCATGGGGCTAACATCGCCAGTAATTTTCGTAAACTTCATAATGAACTGGTCGGTATTCGTATGCGTTAATGTTAATGTCCGCGTCAGCATCGACAAGCGCCGATGGAACAATTTCCATATTCGCACGCGACCGACGAAAATAAACTGACGGTTGGAAAAATGTTAATAAAACGAACGCTGACGAAATACGTTTGCTAATTTCGTGCAAATATACCGCGAGAAAATTATAATTTTCTTAAGAATAAATGGCGAACAATCGATTTAAAAGTCTACAAGTTGCTATGTTTTTGGTTCCTTTTCTTTATATTTATTTATATTTATTTATTTCATCATTCATATTTATTGAATAAAACGCATTACTCTGTTTTATTCGGAAACAAACAATTATGAAAATAAAGAATTGTGAAATAGATTATGATTCGCGCCTCGAGTTGATTCGGAGCCCATTGTGGAGCGACGCTGCTGCGTCGTGTGCCCTTCTAACCTAAAATGTGGGTTCTAGCCACCGTTTTGCCAGCGCTACGTATCGTTTTTGTGCGTTATCGTTTGTTCTACAGGGTGTCCCAAAATAATTGTACAAGCGAGAAATGAGAGATTCTTGAGATCATTTGAAGTAAGTTTTTCCTTAGCGAAAATGCAATCCGTGGCTTCGTTTTCGAGTTATTAACGATAAACAGTGACCAATGAAAGGCGTGATTGGCTGGTGCGAAGCGGCCGAGCCAACGAGCGGTCGAGAAGCTTGGTTCCGCTCAGCTGCCCCGCGCCAGCTGATCTCGCCTCTCATTGGTCACTGTTTTTCGTTATTAACTCGTAAACGAAGCCACGAATTGCATTTTCGCTAAGGAAGAAGTTACATCAAATGACCTCAAGAGCCCCTCATTTCTCGCTTGTACAATAATTTTGGGACACCCTGTATAGTCTCAGTTATAAACTGTATTCGTCTGCTGTTCTATATTCCACGTTTGTAGTTCCTTTGTTCCGTATTAAATACATTTATTATAACCTCATACTGCGCCATTAAATTATTTAACGCGAAAGTTTCCCATAAGGATGTAAAGTAATTTATAATGTATCTTTTAATAAAACTGTTCTCAATTTAGTAAAATATGCAGGATAGAAATATGCGGAAGGCTCATATTTGTAGACGGTCACAGTCTTTGCTAATACCATGAAAATATTCCTTCGAGGGGTCGTCTAATGTCGTAAAGACACAGAGTGTCTTACATTAATTGCCATTTGATGTAACTACAACATTTAAATATACATTACAAATAACTTCATATCATCAAAAGATTATTAATATTCGCTATACATTTGTGGGTATATAAAAAAGTTTCACTTCAAATCGTTCCTTTTTTTTGTTTATTTCTGAATAAAAATATGCAATATATCTTGTTCGATAAATATAAAGTTAATTATGACCGAGAAAAGACCACAACAATTGATCATTCCAGAGTAACGGACTCCTCTGCCCCAGTGGCTTGATGACAAAAAATATGAATCCCTAGTTTAATTTTGGGTCAGATATACCGAATGCTACGTACAAGGGTTAATAATCGCTCGATCACAAAGCACAACGGTTACACCAATTACGTGCTACAAACGACGATAGAATGGGAGCCACTGGGCTAAACAATGCGTCTAAGTTACCCTATTCTATTAGCACGCTCTATTAAAATCGCGTGATCACTAATTCAGTAAATCCTTCAATAAACAGCATCGAGCCAAGTTCCGCAGGATGGTGGAAGGAGGAGTGGCAGCGATGGAATCACATTGTAGACATAGTAATACTTGTTCCAGGACATCGCAGCCCCTTCGCGTCAGAGTCGAAACCGAAGGGTGGCAGCGTCGAGTGCAAAAGGGGGAGGCTAGCGGAGGGAACAAGCGTGGCGGCAAGCTAATTATAGAATTATCGCTTTTAATTGCGATTCGTGCTATTTGCGCAATGGTGCGGCGGTGCAGCGCGATTGTCGTCGCGTGCCGAATTATTGGATGTTGACGTCACCCGATGCGGCACCGCTTTGCACGTAATTGCCGGCACCAATTATGCAATTAGCGCCGCTCTCTAATGAGCGCAGTGTTATACACGCGGAATCTAAACACCCGGTTATTCGACGACCGTACCATGCACGGAGCGTCGCAAACTTTCATAACGATCGTTCACTCGTTGCACCAGTGATCCGGCAAACAATTATTTGTTCGGCCGAAATTCAACTCATCAACTTTCGTGTTTCAACAAAAATAACTAATAATAAATTAATAATAAAATTAATAATACATTTATTATATATATTACATATTACATATTATATATTATATATATATTTATTTGTTTATTTTGCTTACGTATTAATTACTCAGTGATCATATAGAGCGATATTAATTATATATATAATATTAATATATATAATATATTATATATATGTATATATATATATATATATAACATATTACATATTATATATTATATCTTATATATATTTATTTATTGATTTATTTATTTTGCTTACGTATTGATTCCTCAATGATCACATACAGCAATATTAAGGCAGAAATATGAAAGTAAATTATAAATATAAAATTATAAATAAAGACTTATTATATTGTAGATTACAATTAACGTTTATATTGACATGGGTAACTATAACAGAAAAATATAACAAGTCATATAAATTTACGATTTCAAAGAAGAAGACGACGTTATCTATGTTGTCATCGTCTGACTTCTGTTCTTTCTTTGGAGGGGGGAGGGGGAACCCTGTGAACATCAGCTACCAGTAATTTTGAAGGTAAAATTTTGAAAATACGTATTTTCATAGCATTTCTTACGACAAATTCAAATATGCAGATGCGTTAATTTTGAAAATATAATTTTTAAGTGAGGAAACAATTTTTTACAAGTAGACCATTAAAATAAGGTTGATCTTCGACAATTTCTTTTTAACTTGATACATCGATGAATCTTTACGTCATTTTCCATACATGTTTTCTGGCATTACAATGTACACAACTTTTGTTTTTGTTATATTTTATCGACGTTTATACTGAAATATTGTGCCTTGTTCTCCATGAGCCTCCTATCCTAGAACGAAAAAAGAAACGAAGTTGCAACACTACAGCGCCACCTCCAATTTTCACACACTTCGAGGTTTTCCGCGTCGTATTTATGCTGGAAAAGAATCTGTTAATTATTTCATATAATGCCGCACGGCATTCATTTAATTCGATTTAGTAATTTTTGCCGTAAACGTATAAAATTCGCAGAGTAATTATATCGGAGTTCTCTGTGCTGGAAACGTTGTCTGTAGAATGCGTACAAATTACTCGAATATTTCAGCATTTTGATAGACGGTGAATACGGGAAGCGATAAATTAATATGACGATTGAACAGGCAAAATTATCAATTAAATTTAATAGAATTGATGTTAACTTTAATGTTGATATTAGCGGTAATTAATATTAATTCGTATTAGTATAAATATATTGATACCTTTATTACCGTTTCAATTTGCAATTCTACTACGTTTCTGATTTCTATTAAAATTCTGATACTATTTGGATTATGGAACCGCTTTATGGTAATCTATCGCATCAGCACGATTCGAATCGGGCACGATTTGGTTTAATATTTAAAAGAAATATTACACTCGTCATTACAAATTAATCTTCTGAAATGATAATATACTTGTTGTGAAACCGATCAGTCACTTAAAACTCACATTTGTAGAAACAATAATTACATCATAAAACAATAAACAATAATTTAATATACACAAAACAATAATTAAATATACGTAAAACAATAATTACAATAACTATAACAATAGTTACAACAATAAATTACACAATACGCAAAACAATAATTACACCATTAAAAAAAAAGTAAATCGCAGAAACAATAATTACACCATACACAAAACTGAAAATCGTAAACAGTAAGAACAAATTCCATGGACAGATAAGATAGAAGTTCAATGCAACTTTCGAAACTTACTTGAACTGAGAATTAATGTTATATTACCTTTTTATTGCCTTCACATTTTTATTCGTTCTACATACTTATCTTTTCACTATTACTACAACTATTATTAGGTTATGTTACTACCTCAAAATTCCCATGTTAATCGTTATTCTATAATATCGTTAACGTGAACCATAATTTAAATATTAATCAATGTCTATCTTGAACGAAAAAATATGTATGTATAACGGCTCCAACACATTGTAAAATTATCATTCCAAATATATAAATGTTAGTTGCATTAAATTTTCTGAAAATTGACTCTAATCGTATTAAAGATAAGGAATTCTGAAAATCTTATAACCTTAAGACGTCAGCTATTTTGTTTGAAATCGCTATCTTAAAAGCCTTTCGCTCAAAAAATAGATAATAATATGGAATATAAGTATATCACGCAAAAATTAATTAATTTTTAATTGTAGACAAGCAGTGATATCTTAGATAAACAGATCGACAATTAAAATGTTAGAAATTCAAACATTTTCTGTGTCACTAGTGAATGATAATGCAGGAATTAGATGATATTTTTTTGTAATATTATATAGGGTGTTTATTTGCACACTGAAATATCTTCGTTATTTTTGCTAATGTAAAAAAATATGCCAAGACAACTTTGTTTAGTTCAAAGCTAAGAATATCGATAATAAAAGACGATAATATTATTGTATTTCTGTAATTAAGACAAGTTAATAATAGTTAATAATAGTTTATTTTCTTGTTACGAAAAGCATAATTTGTGTATTATTTTCACCTTTTTTTGCAACGTGTTCCTTAAGTTCTTTTTTAACAAAATCAGGACAAAATCGCATCAAATCACCATCAAACCACTATCAGAAATTAAAAAAATTAGTCTCCAGATCTTATCAGTTTTGAAAAGTTAAAGTTTTGATTCGATCCTGAAAATTACCGACCAAATTTTATTTAAAAAATTCAATATCTTTAATTGAATAACTTATATAAACATAAGTTATAAATATTATAAGTAAAATTATTCTAAGGGTACAGTAACTAGGGTGGCGCACAGTAATTGTTACGCTTACGCTATCCGCCCTTACACGAATCTCCTCGAAATCATTCAACCAATGGACCTCTAATCAAAAAATATAATTCTCTTCCAAAATACACTCGTCTCGTCGCGAAGTCAAAAACCGGCTGCTCGTGCGCAGTAAACGTGAGAGTGAACGGGGTCGAAAATAATTGTTGAAAATCAAGCAGACCATAAAATTAATTACACATAACGATTCGTTCGCATTCAATTATCCAATGACGCAACTGGCCTTTTGTTTGGAGACAAGCAGTTAATAACAACCGTAATCGGAATTTATGGTACCCTGATTGGAGCACCGTTGGCGAGCAATCACCACCGGAGCCTCCTCGATTATTCTTATTCTTATTATTATTATTACTACTGTTATTATTACTACTACTATTATTATTATTACTATTATTATTATTATTATTACTACTACTATTATTATTACTATTATTATTATTATTACTACTACTATTATTATTACTATTATTATTATTATTACTATTATTACTATTATTATTATTATTATTACTCATATCGCGCTTCGACCGGACCGAATCGAGATTCATGGAAGAAGCTGCTGCCCGCATTCTGTCGGGGCTCTAATTACTTAAAATTCGTGGAGCGTCAATCGAGGGCCGGTCGCGGGTTGCTGGAAAACTTCACTGAGACGCGATTAACGAAGATTTCATTAGGGACAATATTGCGGTGGCATCGGCGCTCGTTGACCGGCGCGGCGGGTCCTGGTTTCTTTATTGGCCGGTCTCGGGGAATAAATTGGAGGGAATTAATTAAGCGGCACAAATTGGATGCAGCGCGTTAGCCCTTATTCTTGGATGATACAGCTTAATAAGCGTCTCCTTTTGTGCGCCGAGCGGCCAGCAGCCCTTCGCTCGCGCCCAGGCCGCGGATGGAATGCGGGACGAGGAAGCGCAAGGTCGAAGGGCAAGGAAAGGAAGTTTCTGCGTGCTCGGTTAATTGTATTTATCGCGCCATGAGCCAGCGGCCGCGTCTATTTGTGTCGGCACTTTACCGACCCTTAATTCGCGTCTTCGCTTCTGCGTAAGCGAAATATTTTAAGGAATTGCGTGAGAAAATGATGGTTTCGTAACGGAATTCCACGATCGATTACGCCCCACGGAACCGATCCATTTGCAAATGGAACCTGACCGTTTAAATGCTACCGAGTAAAGTGGAAGTACCCTTTATGGAACACCGCTGAATCGTGACCCTCCCTTGAAACGCTAGTACAAATAATAAAATACAAAATAAATAGAGTTCTTTAGAAATAATTATAAATTATTAACGTATTATAATTATTATAATTATTCGTTGTTATAATTATACATATCTTGAAATTTCCGAATAAACTAATTCTTACATTTATATATATATATATATATATATATATATATATATATATATATATATATATATATAAAATAATTTATATACTTACATCTTTATATATTTTTTATTTAATTCAAGAATAAAATGATTATATACGATTGATATTTATACAAGATAATACAGGAGACTTATTATTAATTAATTAATTATTAATACAGAAACATTCAGTGTTTAACAGTTCTAGCATTTTCCAATGATTGCTTAAATATCGACGTTAATGTAATGTGTAATGTCTTTTTTAAACAATAATACGTATCACAAAATATAAATAAATTCAAACTTGTGTTGTTATATACTGTATCAATGCTAAAATACTTATATCTTGACATTATAACCATAACTATAACTTAAATAATACCTTAAACGCTATAACCTTATCCGAACTTGTGCGATTATATTGCTACAATGGTATAAAACTGTAACAAATAATGAAGCTGCGATTCGAAATGGAACCGAGAGTAGTCGACTTCCGACTCGAGATTGTAGTTTCCGCCGAAAAGTATTTGCACGCGAGAAAAAGACCAGCAGATTAATGACTAGCCGGCGGATCTTTGTGCAAAATAAAAACTGTTCGCATCGATTCCAAGGAACTGTAACCTTATAGAAATCTCTTTCTTCCCTTAAGTCATTCTAAAAAGCTGAAAATATCACGTCGATGACCTTATACTCTTTCGGTCCATTTATTCTTCTAAATTGCACTTACTCATTTTCGTCACAAATGCATAAAATCCGCAGTTTAATCATGACAGACGCCAAGAAAGGCATACTTATATGAAACGGTCTTTGATTATAGATCGATAATTAATTAGAAATAAATAATTACACAAACTTAAGTAAAAAAAAATGTATTCACCGGCGAGAGGAGGACCAGAAAGGTCCACAACGTTCCAGGAAATTGTCACAATATAAACTGAACGTGGTCGCTAATGAAGCTCTGACGTCGATGCGAACTTAAGTATAATGAATAAATAACAACAAATTCAAGTGTCCGTCGAGAATAATTAACTGTTTGTAAAATAAATGAATAACTCGATTGGCAATTGCCCGAGCAGACAATTATTGCCAATAACGTTTGAAAAGCATACGCGAAACGAGAAAAATCTTAGACGAGCCAGCTGATACCAGACCGAATGAAATTCCCGGGATTCCTGTGTTAAAATCGCTCGGCGTACAAAGGGTTAAATAAACGGCGGGTTCAGCGGTAAATTACATCGTAATAAAATTTGAAAGCTGGGCTAGGCCGCGGCCGGTTTGCTCGTTTTCAGCGAACTCGTCCGCAGAGAAAAGCGTCGCGTCGTCGCGGGGCGGACCAATGGCGTGCCGCGGCCAGTGTTTCGATTGGCACGGGTCAAGAGGGAAGCGTGCTGCAGAACGTAATATCGTGTCGCGTACAATACAATTGTAGATCGGCTTCTTCAATAATATTACGGCATAGACGGTTAACGGGTTAAGAGCGCGCGCATTGTCGTCTCGTTGAAAAGAAATCGAGGACGAAGCGAACCGTCGGCAAATATGCCCGTCGTAAGGCCATTTCGTTGCGGCGATCAAGACGCCCAATTAAATCGAACGTCGTCTACAGGGCGTCGAAAAATCGCCGGCAGTTGGGGAGAACTGCCGTGAATGGGACGCTTTCGTTTTGGACAAAGTAACGAAAAAACACTGAACGACCTGTTTAAGTCTAGTTTGAAACATTCTGTTATTCTGATGGATAATTCAAGGGAAAAAAGAGAAAAGAGAAAAACATTCGCAAGATCGGTTCTTTTAGTTTCTTTCTTTCTTTAGTTTCTCTTTCGAATTTCGCCTACGTTTATTTGCTTCACTTTGAATTTTTTTAAACAGTGCACTTTGTTCCACTCACCAATTAGTTGTACAGTGTAACGAAGTAAAGTAATCTTGTTATTAATCTTATAACAAATTTTTTTTGTATTCATTGTAACTACACATAATATTATATGTATACTATTTTTCTATTAATTTTATGAATTTTTCGTACTCAAGGTCACGCGAAGGTCATAATATTACAGATTATTGGATTCGTCTTGATCTCGGCTATCATACAACGATAATAAAAATAGATCATTCAATTTAAAAAATAACTTCGATGACCTTTTGAAATCTCGAAAAATATAACCTCGAACAAATTTTGTTGTCTATCATAATATTTTTTCCCCTGAATCAACCAATGTCTTCCTGTGATATTTTTTTCTATTATAAAGCACAAGCGAGATATTTTAAATGCTCGAGTTAGATGAGACACCCTGTATACGCTTCAATGCACTATCAAATGTGTAAAACAGCACTGCATACAAATCGACAGTAACAAACAAGCAAGATTCATGAGCGCAAACCGTAATAATCATGGACAAACCGTGAACGAATTAGCAAAGAACTTTGTATTTCTAACATTTATTTCAACAAAACGCTTAATTGAGCTTTTAGATACAGCAATCTCTGTTTGCTGCAAGATAATACTTTCTGATGAATATGTTAACTTTCTCGTTGGTATTAAAATAAAGATTTTCTTTCTGAAAGAAATGGACAAAACATTCTATTTAAGAATGTTCGCGTTCGTTTCTTTAGATTACTTTGATCTTGCCGCGTCTTCGTGGAAAAACCTCGACTTATACTTACATTGGGTCTTTGTTTCTGAAGTCAATTGAGAACATCGAGCAGCATATTTGAATTTCCATGTATAGATGTAGAAACAGTTCTTAATTTCTAATAATCAATTCATCTTTGTTTTCCTGTTCAATGAATATTCGAGAGTTCACTAGGAAGAAATACAGTAAATTAAAAAAAAATGGACAATTTGGGAAGAGGATATACGATTTTTCGAGCCTTGCGGTTCATTTTTATAGTTATCGATTGTCGAAAACTATAAAAACGAGCCGCAAGGCTGGAATAATTGTGCTTTATCTTCCCAAATTGTCCATTTTTGTTTCCAAGCTGAGCGTCAATTAAAGATAATTTAGTGTACATACTTTGGACTCTACGTGTATGTCTATCTACGTCTATCGATATAAATAGAGTATATACTTCGAATGTTTGTTGTCAGTTGTCGTTAATCCTCCACTGTCACACTGGTTCATCAGAAAGTCAAAATGTCATACATCTTTCCTTCGAAAAAGCGAGATTAACAACTAATTCAATATACAGTGAATTCTCCCCAATTGTCGTTCAGCTTGGAGATGAAAATGGACAACTTAGGAAGAGATACCATTTTTCGAGTTTCGCGGCTCGTTTTTATAGTTGTTGATAATCGGCAACTATAAAAGACGAACCTAACTTGAATAATCGTATCCCCTCTTCCCAAGTTGTTCATTTTCATCTCCAATCTGAGCGTCAATTAGGGAGAAATTACTGTACTTGAAAATGAGATATCGAGTTTTAATAAAGTAAACCGACGTTCTCGAATGTCCAAATCATACTCTAAAATTTTTCGGTCTCAATAGTATTGTAAATTGTATAGCATACAATAGCGAGCATATAAATTGTAGGAAAACTTGAAAAACAGTATAACTTTTTTAAAACTGGACTAGATGACTTGATTCTTTTTCAGATGATAGAGGAACTAGTCTACTAGGAAATGACTATAATACCTTTGTTAGATTTTGTTATTACTTAGAAGGACAGAACGAAAATTTAAAAATTTCATTTTATAGAACTCGGTAACTTGTATGCATGCTGAAGATTTCATCGAAATCGGTTGACCTTGACAGGAGCTCTACGTAATTAAAGATCGTGAAAATCGCTGTTTTTCATGAATATCCACCTAAACTAGGTAAATTTTACATCTTTCAGCGGTTGTAATTTGATCATGCGTCGCATATGTTACGTAATTTAATCAAATAATTTGCAACGTGATGTAATCTCTTTATCTTGAAGCAAATTTCTCGATCAGAAAGACCCGTGCATATTTATATGCAATTGTCATTGCCTTTTCCTCCTTATTTAATAATTTACCAAGCAGCATTGCGTAATAAATGAAACTAACCTAAAAACACTATTCATTTCCATGTCTTACACAGTAGCCTATTCAGTAAAAATTGTGAACAAAAGAAGCTTGATCTATGGAAATTTCGTTAAAATTTTCGGCGCAACGTCGTAATTCGTTAAAGAAAAAAAACAGTATCAAGATGCTATCGCAAAAGAAAACACCTGGAAATGAATTGGCTTTAAAGAAAATTATAGACAGAGATATCAAATCCTGAGTCTGCAATCCAAGATTTATGCCAGTCAGTAACACATAGTTATAAATTTAAAAAGTAAACAAAAATTCCAATAAAAATTGTCTGCATCAATTGCAAAAAAAAACAGAAACTAAATAACAAATTCATTCATTCTCCGATCATTCGAACAGATTCCAAATAACACGTCAAACTTTTCAAATTCATCGACTATTTGAAATTTCAGCTACTCAACTGTGACGTAAATGCATGAAATCCGCGGTCCAGTGCACTACGGGTAGCAGATAAAATTTTTGCCAGAACTATGGAAACGGTCGATGCATAACGTTACGATTACGGTAACTTGAACACCTTTCAAAGAGATCGGCACCAGCCGAATTTGTTAATCGAAACGCGTCCTCGTCTGCCATAAGAACGCGAACAGTTTCCACGAATGTTCCGGCACAAAGTTCGCCCCCCTAACTAAACACCAACGGCTCGTTAAACACCTGCGCGCGGTAGGTACGCGGGTCCGCACGGTGTATGAACTTCTCGGATTGTTTTATTCGTTAACACCCTGTAGAGCACCGTACGGCCCGGTCTGCGGACCGCATCGAGTACGGTGTAATGTACTTTGGTTAAGCGCATCGGAGCATGCTCGTCGCCGAGTTAACGCATTTAATGGAGGTTAATTTTGCATATGGTATTGCTCCCCCGTGCCCTAACCTCTTTACTCGCGTACGCTCAACCATCCCCCGCATCGTAAGCTCACGACCAAACTACCCGAAATTACGGCCGCGGTACGGGGATCATTATTAAACCGGTCGCTCGATCTTTCCGCGTGATCGAATTATGCGGTTAAGTATTCAGCTACGTCGGCCTCGCGGCTATATACCTTTCGAGCGGGGGAGTTGCGACGATGATTTCCGACCTACCGACCGGGGCCAGGGGGGGAAAGAGGGGATCGTCATTACTAAATTGTCCGCCGACTTTTTTTCCTTTTCACTTCTCCTTGGAAGTTTGTTTTTGTTAACGAGTTAATGGTCTTTTTATTGGCAGCACTTTAAACGATTAGCTGTTTGTCACCGTTTCGTATTTAGAGACCGTTATCCTTCTGTATCGGGAGTTGTTGCGTCGAAAGATTTATCCACTCGATTTTACGATTTACAGTAATTTTTTCCCAGAAATGTTCGGTGGTCGGAATTGAAACCGGCAGATTTGAGAATACTAGGTCGCGATTCTTCGTGTCACGTGGCTCGTTTTTATTGAAATTCGGCGCAGTCGACGAAAAAGGCAACGGCCAGCATGCCGGTGTGCACTAATGCGATTGCATAGTGATGCTAGAATAAAAAACGATGACTTAACTTTTTTATTTCTAACTTTTTTGTCACGATTCGAAGGCAATTCGGAGGCCACATGCCACGATCCGAAGGCAATCGATTGTCAATAACTGTAAAAACGAAACGCAAGGCTCGAATAATCGTATCTCCTCTTTCCAAATTGTCCATTTTTGTGTGCAATCTGAGCGCAAATTAGGGAGAAATTACTGTAACCTGTAGCTCCGCGGTTTTTCTTACCTGACTCACACCCAAACAGACCAATTTGTGTTGTGGATACGTTGGGAATTCGCGTCGCATCACACGCTTGACATAGCATTAAATTACATAGGCGTAAGACTAGCACAGGGAAATTCACACGGAAGAAATTATTGTATTTGAGGAGATGTTTTAGTGTAGAATCTTCAAACAATCGATTCTTTTCAATCTGATTTCTTGGGTGCGTATGCTTTCAAAAATATTTCTACCAAAGTATACTGTTGGATTCGAGAAAATGATGAAATTGTACGTTCCGGGACAAAAGGATAGCATACATCCCCTGCAAAAGTATTGGGACACCTGCTAAGAGTATCTTTTTGATGCACGACTGCTCAAGAGGCTCTGTACTACCACCAGTTTTGACTATATCTCATTTCTTGCAAGAAGTTGCACAGTTTCTTTATAAAAAAAAGTACCAAAAAAAACACAAGAAAATTCGTTCCACACTAGAATATTTTTTTAACACTTTAACGGTCGCTGCTACACATGTGTTTCATGCGCACTGTATTCAGGAAAAGTCGCTACGCAAGGAGTGGGGGCAGGCGGCGCATGCGCGGGAGTCCCTCACAGCGGCGTAGCGCGTCCACAGGGCGGCACCTGTTGTATTGTATTTTATCTGCAGCTCTGCGTCGCGTCGCGTCACTATCGTAGTTCAAAATTACAGTGTTCACCCAGTAGTCGCGCCGCGCCGCTGTGCGGGACTCCTTGCGCGTACGCCACCGCCTCACTCTTTGCGTAGCGACTTTTCCTGAATACACTGATCACGCGCAGTTCGGTACCAGTATCGGTGGTACAAACTATTAGGGAGACCGGAAAGTAATGTCGTTTCTGTGCATATCAGTATTCCTTTTTCTTGCATACTAATTTTTGCATACTAAAAATTTGCATACTAAATGAAAAAAGGTTGTTGATAATGAGGGTGATTACATCATTGTGTGTGTGTGTGTGATTGAAAATAAAAACTAGTTAAAAATTTACCTGTTTGAATTTAATGTAAACACAAACGACATAACTTTCCGGTCCCCCTAATATTTTCAATTCAATTATGAACGTGTACGAAATAGCAATTTACCTTGATTTCTTCAATCGTACGTGCATTTTTATTTAATGTTACGAATACTTCCAATATTTACATTTTAATATTTGTGAAGTTTACCTGACAATTGATTGCTGATTTTCAAATTATAATTTAATTTTAATTTCGGTTATTTGTAAAATAGCAGTTTAATCCAGGATAAAACGCTGGCTCCCCATGAAGGTTGTTTATAAAACCGCGCAGCCTGTAAAATGTTAGTGCGTGGATACTCGCGAAGAGAGAGCTGACCAAGAAAATGATTAGTGACAAAGCACAGCTTATAGCAGAAATTAAACGTGTTTGGAATCACCACCCCCATATGCAGAAGATAGTTCAGGCGTGCGTAAACAGCATCCCAAAGGTGGCTTGACAAATTATTAAATTCGGCCTTTCTGCCGTACTGTTCCAACTCACTGAGATAAATAAATAACAGCTTTTTTATGTTCAAACTGTATTTTTCTATTATTTACTACAGAAACATGGAATTTCATTTTCACATTGAATTTTAGACATGCAAGTATTATTTTTATAAGCTCCTCTAGGCTCCTCCTAAAATGAAATTTATGAAAAAATTGCCATGCGTCAAACAAACTGGCCAGGGGCTGTAGTTCATAATATCGTGAACCGCTTCTTTTTCCGTCACCATGTATGCACCCGAACAGAATATAAATTATGTGACGCAGGCGGCGCAAGTTCGATTGAATTTCGTTGGAAAGGTCAATCGTCAGATGCAGAGATATTTATTACGAAACAATCAAGATGTCTGCGCCCCCTTTACGAACCGATTCCGAGATCACTGGCCGCGGCGCGGCAATGGCAATGCATCGAAGGGGAAAAGACGGCCATTTAAGGGCTATAAATGCACGCCGAATGGAACGGTGTCCGGAAGCGGAATCTCTTCTGGCCCATCGACTGGAACGAAATCGCGTGGGATATTTCTTTCTCCGGCGGAGGGTGCTCTACGTGCCATTAATTGAGGGGGAATGAATGGGGTACATGATAAATAGCTCGTAAAGAAGTGTCGAGAAACCAAAAGTCGCAGGATCGCCGAGCCACGTGTACCGCTGCACTCGCGCGCACTCGTGTCGGTTTGTTTCGCTCGCATAATCGCCACCACCGCCGAAATCACCAAACAGAAAACCTATTCAGCGGATGATATCGACATCAATACAGTGGTGTGCATAATTGTAGGCTCAAGGTAACTTTTATATCGTTATTGATACCTAAACGAAAACTCAACAAAATATTATGTTTGTATATTTCTATTTTCTATTGTTTCTAACATACAAGGGGTCCCAAAATTATTGTACAAGCGAGAAATGGAGAGTTCCTGAGGTGATTTGAAGCAACTTTTTCCTTAACGAAAATGCAATCCGCGGCTTCGTTTACGAGTTATTAACAAAAAACAGTAACCAATGAGAGGCGAGATCAGCTGGCACGAAGCGGCCGAGCCAACGAGCGATCGTAGCCTCTCATTGGTCAGTGTTTTTCGTTAATAACTCGTAAACGAAGTTGCGGATTGCATTTGCGCTAAGGAAAAAGTCCCGCTTGTGCAATAATTTTGGGACACCCTGTAGAAAAATACAAATATAACGTTGTGTTAAGTTCTGTTTAAATAAATAGGGTGTTTCCAGTTCAAGGAGACAACCTATGGTACTGTGAAGAATTATAAACTCAAAGTAACTTTCTACGTTTTTACTGATATTTAAACAAAAACTAAGAAACAGAATTGTATATTTAGTTTTCGTTCAAATATCACAGAAAATATGAAAGTCACTTTGGGTCTATAATTTTTTACATCACTGTAGCAATGTACGTATATCGAAATTAAATAGGAATTACTAAATTGTGGATCTATATAGAATATAAAAATTATCTGCACTTATTAAAAAAAAAAAAATAGATTTGTACATACACACACACACACACACAAATATTGCATCGTTCGATGAAATTAGTTAATCACGTTCCTCCAGCTGAAAACATGGAATTCTAACCACAAAGATTCAAGTTTTTGATTACAAAGGCTACTGACTGTAAATAGCGTTACAAAAAAATTTTATGAAAAAGAAATCAGAAAAATAGTCTTTTATTATAAAAAATTCAAATACATGTACGTTTTGAACATGTTCCGTGTGTAAAAGAAGTATGTGCGTATGTAAATAAAATATGAGAAAAATGTAAATTAATTTTTGTATCTTGTTTGGAAAAGCAATTTCTAGCTGCATCGTGAGGTTTTTAGTTATTTTGTGTGTGAGACATTTTTTATGCGGTCTCTATCCACCGCATAAAAAATTCTTTTTTAATTTAATACGAAAGCTATTTTTTACAGCTCCTCCTCCAATTTTTGAAGAAGTCTTTTTTGAGTTTTCTTTTTTTTATGCGGTCGCTATTCACCGCACAAAAATACTGCCGTCTGTAGGTAAAATCTCTTGCCAGCTAATTTGCCACTTTTCAAGATATTTAAAAATATTTGGAACATTTTTTACCTTTCAAGCAAAGCTGGAATATTCCACATATATACATCATAGAATTTCAAATGTAATTTCATTTATTTATTTCCACTTATATAAAATTGCTTCTAGTAATATAAACGTTAATTTTTTCAATCATCAGGAATGTTAATTAATGCAATTTGACTAATCAGAGCAGAATAGATTCGAGTGTATCTACGTCTGGTACAACAAACAGGACCCACTAAAAAATTTCTTCTCTTTTTCGATAAACATACAGTCGGTGTACATTATATTCGTACACTTTTTAAAACGGAATATATATTATGATTAGGTCAAGCAACCTAAATTGTTTGGGCATGTTAGATGGATTAGGTTACTAGACAATTGATAAAAAATTATTTGGGAAGATTGCGATTGCTTGGTATAACAAAAGATTTAAAACACGACGTTTTCCCAACCTTTTTATCTGAGCCTACAACGAAAACTTAAAAACTGCCTTTTGTGTAGATCTCAGTTCTGTTTTTAATTGAAATTCATGAAAAACTGCGGTTTTCTTGGTCTTTAATTGCTTGATTATGTCAACATCAACCAATTTCGATGATTTACAAAACGCATTTTTTAAATTTTCGTTGTAGACTCGGATAAAAAAGTCGCAAAAAGCAGCATTTTCTAATCCTTTTATTATGTCAACCAATTGCAATTTTTGAATGAACCAATTGCAAACAAATTTAGATCGCTTGGCCTGATTATGAAGAAATTATTCCGTTTTAAAAGGTGTACGAAAACTTTGTACTACGACTGTAGTAAATCAAAATTCGAACATCGATGTTCCTGAATTCTTTTAATCTCTCCTCTAGTTCAAATAATAGTTTTTTGTATCTTTTTTCATAAATTAATAGAAATGTATAAAAATCTGCTGATAAAGGCAGTCGCTGGCGACTCCGCTGTTATTGCGAATGCTCTCGGAAATAAACTGCTACAGATAGAAACGTAAACTAATTCCATTCCACGGAATTCTTTCGGCTACCGATTCGGCAATCAACGGGTCAAAGAAGGAGACATCAAAGTTTGACAGCCAACAGGTTTATCTCCGCGACAATGGTCAAAGCGCCTGCAATAATCGAGGTGGCGGCCCTTGAAGCGGTGCGCGACAGCCGGAGTAAATCAAATGTAAATGGATAAGCGGGAAATAAAGCGAAAACCACCGAGGACCGGCCGGACAGAAAGGAGCTAAAAGACCACCGGATAGGATCGACCGATCCTCGTCATCGTTATCGCGTGGGGGAGCCGCGATACTGAAACGAAAAAGAGACGAGCATAACAGAGAAAAAAGGTGGAACCAGCGGGAAGAGGAGCGAGAGGAGAATATAAATAACAGCCGAGTGCGAGAACGGAGGGGATGACAAGCGTTAGAAGCCAGAAACGATAGAGTGAGGTAGAGAGAGAGAGAGAGAGAGAGAGAGAGAGAGAGAGAGGGAGAGGGAGAGTGAGAACGGGAGAGAGACAGACAAACAGACAGAGAGAGATAGAGAGAGAGGGTTAAAGAAAGTGGAGGGTGAGTGAGAGAAAGAAAAAGACACAGGCAGAAAGAAGCAGAGAAAGGAGTGGGAAACTTAGAAAAAAGGAAGAGAGTAACAAAGAAAATTGAGAAAAAGAGAGAGAGAAAAAGAGAAAAAGAGTGAAAGAGAGAAAGAGAGAAAAAAGGAAAAGAGAAAAAGAAAAAAGAGAAAAAGATAGAAATAAAGGACGAGAGCAGAGTAAGAAAAAGGAATGAAAATGTGAGAAACAGGGAGAGATACAGACAAAGAAAGAGAAAGTGAAAAATAGAGAGAGATAGTGAGTGAGAAGTAGAGAAAGGGAGGAAGTGTAGAAAATCGAGGAAAAGAGAGAGGGAAAGAGCAAAACAAAGGAAAATAAGAAAAAGAGGATGAGAAAAAGAAAGAAGGGAAGAAGAAAAAAAGGAAGAAAAAAGAAACAGTAAGAGCGCAATAAGAAAGAAAAGACAGAGAAAGAGGGAAAGAAAGAGTGAGATCAAAGAAGGGGAAAAATGTGAAATCGGATAAAGTAAGACAAATATAGATAAAGAGAGAGAAAGAGAGAGGGGAGGAGAGAGAAACAGAGGGAAATAGGAAAACAGAGAGAATCAGAAAAAGAGAGTGAAATATAGAAGGAGAGAGTAGAGGACAAAAAGAAAGGGCGTGGACTGAGTGAATTAAAAATAGAAAAAACGGAGAAAGATAGAAGAAAAGAATGGAGCAAAATAAGAGAGAGAAGTAGAAAAGGCGAGAGAAAATCAGAAAACAGAGAGAGTCGAAGAAAGAGGGAGAGGGAAAGAAATAGAAAAATAAAGTGTAACAAAAAAAGAGAGAAAAGGAGAAAGAAAGAGCAATGAACTGAAAAAGAGAGAAATAGGAAAAAAGAGAGAGGGAGAGAGAGAGAGAGAGAGAGAGAGAGAGAGAGCGGGATGTAGAACGAAGGGGTGAGAACCGAAGAGGGTGCAGGAAGTAGTATAGATGCTCCGTGGAGTGTACACATTGGGAAGGGCGTGTGCAATGCGGTGGAATCGAGTGGAGACAAAAGTCAAATGGAGTTCGCTGCCGGTGTGAAGAGACAAGAGGAAGATGAGTGGTGTTGAATCAAGTGTTTATTACCCCCTGGTCTTATTCACCCCTCGACTGGTGCCCCTCACTCTTCCCTTTTTTTCGGTTTCGTTTTCTATTAGACACAGGACCCTATGGACTGCTTCGTGTATGTTATTTATTTTTTATTAATAGACTGACGACCTTTATGCTTTTTTGACAAAAATTGGTAGCTGTACGTTGAAAGAGTGGAGGGATGGAATGGGGTGAAGAGCGTTGATATACCTTTGAAAAATTTTTTTTTGGAAAATTATTCTTAAAGAAATATTAGTTGTTACACGTTGAAAGTTAAAACAGTAGAAGAATGCAAGAAGTTGAAGATAATTGGTATATTTTGATGGATCAATTATGAACCGAAGATGGTTTTTATGCATTTCTGACAAAAATAAGTAGCTGCAAAAAGAATGAAAAGAGTTGTAAACTATTGATATGTTTTGTTCGACCTATTTTTACAAAATAGTAGCCAATACTAATTATACAAATTACTAGCTATAATTTGAAATAGTAAGAAGATGAAAAGAGTTGAAGATTGTTAACATCTTTGATCAACCTATTACTTAATGTTAAATGATTAGAAAGAGACGACGATTTCGAACTGGTTACAGCTTCTGGCAATCGATGTAGAACACTTTTTATTTGCATAACGACCGGTAGTTGACTTATTTACTCTTTATGGAATATGGAACTCATTTTAATGTAAATAAATCGCAGGATTACAACGTTATTTGTTACAATATCAAAATTTGTTGCATCCAAATTTTTGGGATAACAATGTATGAATACTCCAGATAATTTCGAAATCTTTCAAAATATAATTTTCAAAAGTCACTATCCATTAATAAAAAACAAAATGAATTCTCAATTTTAATTCGAACATTAACTAAGTTCAAAATTGAATCAAGTACACTAATAAAATAAATGTACCAACGAAATAAGTCAAGAACACTATCCAAGATGAATCTCAAATATTCAGAGAATCGTGTACAGCTGTAATAACCACCCTCGGAAATTTGGATAAAATCGAACAAAAACAAATATTTCACAGAGAAATACTTAAAACTTACCTGCTTACACCCGCGTGCAATGATCATATCCGTTAACTTATTTAAAGATGTTAGCAAAAACGAACTTAAAAATACAAACAATTTTACATAAATGTATATACAACTTCACGAATTTCAATCATAAAAATTAAATCAAGCTCGAATGAAAAAGAAAAATATTTGAAACTGATCTACCATGCACTTGCATAAAATAAATATATCAGTTAACTGAAAAATCCTGGACACAAATCTTCTTCAGACATCCGGGTAAACTTCAGTAAAAAAAAGAATCAAAAGAATAAAGGGGAAACACTCGCGCAAAAAGAGAACAGAACAAGAAAAAAAACAACCGTCGAACTTGCTGGGCGAAAAGTCGGCGAGAAGAATGGGTGGACAGCGCGAGATATGAGCCGGGCCTGATAAGAATCGTCCGCAACGGCTCTTCATCGATGGAGCAATATAGATTAACGGGAGCCTAAACGAGAACGAGAGCCCGGGACGAAGAAGCATTGGCTGTGATTGAATTAATCTGTCAATTTGCCAATTACACGGATGAGTTTGTTTGGTGGCTGCGGTACGCGTACGTCTCTCCATGCGTCTCCGCTGCGTTCATCGATCGCAAGTGGATCGTCGAGCCGCGCGTGTGTCTGCGTGAAATTCGGCGTCGGTGTGCGTGCACGCAACCCTTGCACGGACAGAACGAACGGAGGCTGTGTGCGGGCCGGGCATACGTAACCGCGTGGCTCGGGGCACAGATTCAACGAGCTCAATTGGTGCACCGAACGAGGAGGAGGATCGTATTGATTCTCCGGTTACATAGTCGCGAAGTAGAGACAGCTACGAACCGGCTGCTGCCTCGAGCAACCAGCGACCACGTCTCTGTTCTGTCACCGCGAAAGGGACGGACACCAGAAAACAATGAAAAGTTGGATGTCTTCTCTATCGGCGCACACCGGTACCGATCGCGATTCTAGCTGGACAAAAGTCGAAGGCGATCCTGAAAGCTCAATTAGTAGTTTTACTGCTGCCCATGTCCATTATGTTGAAAAGAAAATTTGACATAGTAATATTATATTCTGAATGCATACTTGTCTTCAAGTATAATAATAAATAGTCGGCCGATTTTATGCATTTATGTCGAAAGCGAGTAAGTGAAACACAAGGCAGTAAATACAGAAGATAAATTTAACCTTTTAGGTACGGCTGAATTCTGCGCGAGGCTATTTCTCTGGACGGCAGAGTCTGATATGTACTGTACAGAGTCTGATACTGTATATTCCGTCTGTATATTGTTAACACTGTTGTAAATCGATGTGAAGACAAAAGAAATGTAAAACAATGCATAGGAAGATGATTATTTAATTCAAACGGAGAGCGAGTGAGCTACTCTAGAGCGAGCCACTACAGTGTGTCCCAAAAATGTCTCGCAATTCGAAAGTGGCAGGTTCCTCAGGCCATTTGAAGTAACTTTTACGTTTACAAAAAATTTCTCCGAGGCACCGTTAACGAGTTATTAACGAAAAACAGTGACCAATGAGAGGCGAGCTCAGCTGGCGCGAGGCGATCGAGCCACTGAGCGGAACTGCGCTTCGTGCGTTGGTTGGCTGGGCCGCCTCGCGTCAGCCATACTCGATTCTTATTGGTCACTGTTTTTCGTTAATAACTCGTTAACGGTGCCTTGGAGAAAATTTTTGTAAAGGAAGAAGTTGCTTCAAATGATCCGAGGAACCCGCCATTTCCGGATTGCGAGACATTTTTGTGATACCCTGTAGACTGTTGTAAATCAATGTGAAGACAAAAGAAGTGTGAAACAATGCGTATGAAGACGAGTGAGCTACTAGAGCAAGCCACTATAGTGGCGCGTCGTCCAGAGAGATGACATCCGCGAAAGTCACTATAGTGGCGTGTCGTTCTGAAAGATGACATTCGCGAAAGCCACACTAGTGGCGTGTCGTTCTAAAAGATGATACAAAGGTTAAGAATGTTGTTCGATTATTGTTGACTATGATAATGAATGTTTATTTAACTCATGTTTGCTGCAATCAAGGTGCTGCAAGCGACCATGTTTTTATTCTGTTACCGCCAAAGAAACATCAAAGTACACCGACAAATGAAAACCCTTTTCTACCGGCGCACACTGGTTCTGATGGCGATTCTAGCTGGTCAAAAGTCGAAAGCAATCGTAAAAGTCCAATTACAGTAAATTCTCCCTAATTGACCCTCGACTGGTATACAGAAATGGACAATTAGGCAAGAGAAATAAGACAAATTATTATACATGAAATTATACACGATTATTCGAGCTATGCGGCTCGTTTTTTATAGTTACCAATTGTCAACAACTATAAAAATGAGTTTATAATAGTGGTTTCTTAGTTTTTAGTTCTTTTACTCGTTCCTGAGTCCATTATGTTATCACTAGAACTACTAAACCAATCAAAATGACTTGTTTTTAATTGCTACTTTCATATTTACTGCGTACTAATTATAATAGCATATAAGCTTTATTATAATTAGACTGCGGATTTGTGGAGACGCAAGTGAAGTTTAAAAATACTACAGCTTCACTCTCGCTGTATTAACGTCATGAAAAGGAGAAATACATTTTTATGTAATTCCTGTTTGACGTAAGAGACGATGAAAATGTTTATTTTGCATAAAGATCCGCAGTCTAATTATAATACTTTAACACACACTAAATGTACGATGCCAGAACGAATATAAACTTATAAATCAATAATAACAAAAATAAGATTCACGTGCTCGAACTATAGTTATGTCATGAATGACAGATTGATGGAATGTCGAATGGCTTTATATCGTGTAGCAAAAAATTAGAGAAACGTTTTTATGAGAAATTTTTTGATAAACTTCTTTACTGAATAATATAACGGAAATCGCGCGAAGTTTGTGTAAATTCAGCTTCGACGAATGTGTCATTAGTAACTAGAAATAGTAAAAATTGTTTATTATATTTAATATATATTTGGTTAGATACTTGATGGTATTTTTATGTGCTTCTAGGAAGCTAATAATATTGTATCCTCAATTTATACTTACCTATAATTACTAGACTGCGGATTTTATGCATAAAAAAGAAATGAGTAGTTCAAATGCAGAATAGCACAAACATTTAAGAGATTTGATAATATTATTATATAATTGTCAACTCATTAAAATTATTAAGGAATTAACCGAAGGTGTATGTAGTTACTGCATCTCACAATTAATGCAGTCAATTTTGATTTTGCATAAAAATCCGCAGTCTAATAATTATCATTACAAGTAATTTCTTCCTTTAAACACTCAGATCAACTCTCAATGTGTATGCACCATTCCATCATTCCAGAATTTCTCCGAGTTTTCAGCGAAAAACTTTCCAAGATAATGTTTTTCACATAACCTTGTCCAAAGAGTTAAAGTCCATACCGCTGAGGGAATTTTGCAAAATCTTGAATAAGTGGAAGTCAAAAGGTGCAATGACCGGTGAATTTGGGGTAGGTCGGGCAGGTAGGGTAGGCCATCCCAGCGAAACTCCAACAACTTTTTTCGGGTAGTCAAAGAGACACGAGGCCTGGCATTGATGCGTTGGAACACGATACACTTCCGATTCGCTAATACTGGATGTCTTTCTTGAATCGCCATTTACAATTCAAACAATTGTGAGTAATATTTGCCTGAAGTTATCGTCTGATTGTGTGACAGAAGCTCATAATACAGGATTTCTTTCGAATCCCGCCAGACGTAGAGCATTACTTTTTTCGGATGCAGAGCAGCTTTTGGGGTGGATAATGATGGTTCATTTCGCTCACACTCAGACTTTTTCTGCTGAATATTATTGTAAATGATCTATTTTTCATTAGCCGTGACTACGGTCGTTGACAAATATATGCAGACACTATTTAAAACGGTAATAACTTATGTAAAACTGGACTAAATGACTCGAATTTTTTGTTAAATGACGGAAGGACTAGCCTATTATATAATGATTATAATACTTTTATTTTAATTTTGTTATTATTTGAAATGACAAAAAAGAAATAAAGAACTCATGTTTTTTAACTTTTTTATCTGAGTCTATAACGAAAATTTAAACAATGCGTTTTGTAGATTTCGGTAATTTATGCATTCTGAAAATTCTTTCGAAATCATTTAACGAAGAGTCAAGTTGCAAGTGTCGAAATGTTCTTAAAAAACTGCAGCTTTTTGGCAGGTATTGGCCGAAAGTCGAAAATGTAAAAAATATGTGCTCTTTAACTGTTTACAAGATTTTTTCTTTTTTCTTTTTCGTTATTCCAAGTAATAGCATAATTAAAAAAAGCATTTTAGTCACTGTTTAGTAGTATAGTTCTTCTATCGTCAAAAAAAATATACAAGTCGTTTAGATCAGTTTTGAAAAAATTATATAGTAAATTCTCTTCAATTGTCCCTCAGCTTACAAAAATGGACAATTTGGAAAGAGGAAATACGACTATTCGAGTTTTACGATTCGTTTTTATAGTCGCCGATTGTCAAAAACTATGAAAACGAGCCGCGAGGCTCGAATAATCGTATCTTCTCTTCCCAAATTCTCCATTTTTGTTTATAAAGTAAGAGACAATTGTTTTAAAAGGATCCACATATATTTTTTTCCCCGACATTAATCATTAATAACAATATGTTTAAGTTGTGATTCTGCAACGAATCACGGATGAAGATGCCAACCAGAAAATTGTTTGCAAAGTGTTTTGCAAATTGTTGCAGATTGTCATGTTATGCGGAATCCATACATCGTAACGATTATTTTATTATTTTTGATATTTTTAATGTCTTTGCTTATACGGATTTTGTATCCTTTCATAGCTGCCCATTTACACGTTTGCGAGATGAAAATAGCACTCAAAGTCTGGAACGTAAATGGGGATAAAGAAAATGCTAAATGTAAAACTTCATCGTCTTTTTATTAGGAGTGAAGTGACTTAATAGCATGGTTTCCACATCTCCACCAGTTGCCAAAATTTTTCAATGGAGTTTTCTACAATTACTTAAAAAATTATATATTCTTGAATGACAATCGCAATTATTCATGGAATAACGTTCTTAGATATAATTATTCTACTTTTATTATTTCAAAAATTTACTGGTATTATATTATATTACACATATTATTAAAAGAAAATCATTTTTCATTGCACTTAGAAAATATATTCTTTATAATTAACAATTTACTTGCTGGCAATATTTATTTCTTACTGGATATAGTTTGACACTTAAATATGAATATGTCACGATGAGATTAATTTCTATCTCTGAAGCTACAACTCTGTTAATCGTCTATATACGATAAATTAATATTTTTTTATCAAATATAAAATAAAATGATTGTAGAAGTATTTTCTTGAATAAGCAAAAATTATGAAGTTACATGATAAAGATCAGCTGTCTCCTGAAGTACCCAAATACTGGAAATAATAATAAGTAATTAGAGCCAAAATTATCCATTATTCAAAATAACAATCAAGTCTATTATTGTATTGTACGACAATATTCTTTAAATTACTAATGCAAAAATTCTTGAACACTCATGTAGAATTCTAAATACAGATTTGAAAGTAGCAGCTGAAGTACCGGCTTAATATTATTTAAAATTTGTGTCATATAAATCAAAGTTACAAGATCTTTATTTTTTTATATCATGCAATTTTTAATTTTATAGTTCTGTTTTTATAGTTATATTTTATAGTTATTTACAGTTGCGAAACATCGATTTTCAGAACCTATTATTTCAGATATAGTTACAATGATTAGAATTTTTATATCCCCAATGATTTGTTTAACAAAATGTTTTTTCGTTAAACTGCTAAAATTATCGATACCGTCACCTAAACTGAAAACAACCCCGCATATTTTCAAAGTTCCACCGATAACATTCTATTCAATAATGACATATTCTGTTCTTCATAACTATACAAACACAAAAATTGTTATATCATTTCAGTAACATTTAATCATCTTTTACTCACGATTTGCTTTATATTACTATCATAAAATCTCTCTCAGGAAACATGTATTATCCAGGATGAGTCTCGTAACATGACGATCTCAAGTAACTCATAAAATATTTGTTGTATGAAAAAATGTTTCTCTCTCTCATATAGAAGTTGCATGGCTTCTAGGAAGACATATAGCATTCGAATCAGTTTTATGTTGTTCTGCTTTTTTTATCAAGATATAAAGGCCACCTTCAATTTTTTTTTAATGGAATAGTTAATATTTCGGAATAGTTAATGGAATATTTAATAATATTTAATGGAATAGTAATATTTATTTAATATATTTAATGGAATAGTTAATAATAATATATAAAAATATTATTTTTTTTTAATTTTAATAGTTAATACGGATAAAGCATTGAATTCTACATAAAAACGCATTATACCAAATCGGGTCTAAGATACATTGTTACTAAGAGATATTAGCAAAAAAAATAAGTTTTATTTTATATATATATATATATATATATATATATATATATATATATATATAACTTATTTTTTTTGCTAATATCTGTTAGTAACAATGTATCTTAGACCCGATTATATATATATATATATTAATTAACGTGGCTGTTAACACAACGTAGCCAGACAATTTTGTTTACGAGCGGCCGATCAGTATTGAAAAACACAGTATGCAACAAAGTATTAGTCGTGCATGTTCTGTAATAACATGCACGACTAATACTTTGTTGCATACTGTGTTTTTCAATACTGATCGGCCGCTCGTAAACAAAATTGTCTGGCTACGTTGTGTTAACAGCCACGTTAATTAATGGTCTTTCCTAATAAATGTAATTTATTATCTAACATCTCAGTAACTATGTATCTTAGATCCCATTTGGTGTAATACATTTTTTACGTAGAATTTTCAACGCTCTATCTAAATTCGAGAAGAAATATTAACTATTTCATTCAAAAAATCGAAGGTGACGTTCACATCTTGACAAAAAAGCAAAATAACATGAAACCGATCACAATACTATATGCCCCCCAGAAAACCATGCAACATCTATCCGAAACATTTTTTCGTATAACAAAAATTTTACGTGATATTTGAGGTCGTCATGTTGCGAGACTCGCCCCATACGTACCAACACGTAAAATCCGGTGAAGTTAATTGAATTCAAACAGAGCGTAGTTATAGAATTGCCATATGAACTCGAAGCTCGTGTACGTTCGTTCGTTCGTTCGTTCGTTCGTTCGTTCGTTCGTTCGAACCGAAGAACCGATCTCGCAGATAAAACATCCGGATGGGAAATGTCTCGGTCGACAAACACACTCGAATCCTCCGCAAATCGTACGACTCAGCCGATTACAGCAAAGAGAATACCAAATTACGGTATCGTATTTGCCGAGCACACCATTGTACCCGGAGCTGTATCTAATTTGAAGTTCGTTCCAAGACGAGAGAAGTTGGACTTGCGTCTCTGCAAGTAGATAGGCTTTCCCGGCGATATAATATCGCGGCACCGTCAAGGCGTGGGTGGAGGATCCGGTGCCAGGGGAAAGGGTAGAAGTGGCGGGATCGAGTGGCGGCGGTGATAGAGCCGGAGGGTGCGAGGGAACTGCCAGAGAGGGAGAGAGGGAGAGAGAGAGAGAGAGAGAGAGAGAGAGAGAGAGAGAGAGAAAGCGGAAGCGGGTGGAAGAGGGCGAGAGGGAAAGAGAAATGGAGGGAGTAGGAGAGAAAGAGAGAGAGAAACGGTGAGAGAAATAGAGAGAAATGGAGAGCGGAAAAGAGAGAGAGAGAAAGAGAGAGAAATTGAGAGAAATGGAAAAAGAAACGGAGAGAGAAATAGAGAGAAATGGAGAGAGAAGTAGAGAGAAATGGAGAGAGTGCGAGAGAAATAGAGAGAAAGAGGGAGAGAAATGGAGAGAGAGTGTGAAAGTGTGTGTGAGAGAGAGAGAGAGAGAGAAAGAGAGAGAGATGGAGAATGCGCAGTCGAAGGTTTCGCTTCCCGGTTTCACCCCGAGGGCACCATTTCCAACGGAACCAAGCGTGAGTCGGTAGGGACGGGATCTGGATCCGCTATATTCCAATTGCTTCCCTGTTTGATATGCGCCAATTTCATCCAATATGTCGCGCCCCCTTGTCCAACGCTTCCCAATCTTTCGGCGAGCCTAACCACCTCCCTTCCCCTACCAGCCCTTTCTGCTCTAGTAAATTTCTAGAATGGATTAATCATCGTAATCTTTCAATTCTTCTTTGTATTAGGCACCGGAAAAAGTTCCCGCGGTTTCCTCATTAATACGACTCTACTAGTCGATTTTCGTCTCGATGTCGACGAATAGATCGCGAAGATGGTTTCATTCGAAAGATTGGTAGTGGACATTAATTAACGCTACGTTTACGGAACCCGTCAAAATAACGTGTCACTAATTTTTTAATTTACGATTATTCAGATTCTAAAGATACATTTATGAGTTGTTTACTCAATATATGCGTTACTTGCGCAGCAAATGTTACAATAATACTTGTTCTAAATCAGAACAAACGTCTTATTGTGTATAAACTAATGTTTAAAGTATTGTTTACAAACTAATATAAAACAGCTGTTTTCAGTGCTCCGTAAATCTAGTTTTAGAATTGCCAAAAAATTAACACAGTATTACGAAACAGTTTTGTACGACAAAGTGTAATTTTTTATTTTTTTTTCTATTGTTTCTGCAGTATTTTTCTTTTGTAACTCGTTAACGAAGTCGCAGAGAACAGTTTTGCTAAAGAAAAATGTTACTTCAGATCACTTCAGGAGTCATTCCTTTCAGGGGCTCACGATACTTTTTGGACAACCTGTACATGTTTGAATAAAGAAGTTCGTAAAATGATCTCTTATGGAAATATTTGAAAAATTTCAGTAACTATTGAATACGTAATCAGGAACCAGTCATTTTAACCAGTAATCTTTCCCATGTGCCTTACATACATTTTAGTCTTTTTAGTAATTGTTCGATGTATTGGGTTGGCAACTAAGTAATTGCCGATTTCAGTTATAGATGTCTCTCACTCCCATTTTTATGATATCCGTAAATGTTATATTATAAAATTATTATTATTATTATTATGTTATTTTTTATTATCCGTGAATGTTAGCAACTGGACAAATTGAATGCAGCGGTCAAGGAAAAGCGACCAGAATTGGTCAATCGTATGGTGTCATTTTCCAGCAGGACAATGCTAGGCCGCACACGTCTTTGTCCACTCGGCAAAAATTGATGGATATTGGTTGGGAATTAATGTTACACCCACCATATAGCCCTGATCTCGATTACCACTTATTTCGATCCCTGGATAACTCCCTTCGTAGTAAAACTTTTAATGATGATGACGCTGTAAAATCTCACTTAACTCAGTTTTTGGCCGAAAAGGATCAGACTTTCTACGAGCGTGGAATTTTCAAGTTGTCAGAGAGATGGCAAAAGGTCATCGAACAAAATGGAAAATACATTACAGATTAAACTTCATTCCAAGTAGAGAAAAATTTTTTATTTCATTGAACAAATCGGCAATTACTTAGTTGCCAACCCAATAGAATGACACTGAATGAATATGATATCCCGCCTGTTTCGTGCAATTGCCTTGATGAGAAGAAATTTTTCAAAATTAAAGAAAATATTTCGAATGTTAATTTATAATACATACATACGTTTATAAATAAGAAGAAATTAAAAGAAAATAGAGAAACATTTGCAGACACTTTCAATATCATACCGCTGTAGTTAATACACGCATACGATCTAATCGAAATCGTTTCGATTCGATGAAATAGTTTAGATTAACGAAGATGAATATTTTCGTTTAAAAATTCGTATCTGAAATGATAGCTTTATTTGTACCAGACCAATACTTTCACGTAATAATAACTGTAGGTTTTCGAAGAATTTACTTGGAAACTATTTGTTATTTAAAAGAATGTTTCAAACGAAAGTTACTTGATATCAATAGGAGTGTGCAATACAATAATTAATTGTTTGCTATTTCGCTTCATTATCAAGATTTATGCGATAAATAGTTTACAAGTATAGTCACGTGATACAGTTAATTGACACACCCCGTATATCGCGTTATAACTGTAAATATGAAATAGTTTGCAAAATTTTGAATAGTATAATTTATTAAGCTGAACAATGATTTCTGAAGTTACTATGGCACGCATAATTAATCTTTAAACATTCGTATTGCTTTTACCATAATTCTTCGGAGGCTGGTTTCGCAATTCGAAACACAATTGAAATCGTTCTACTTTGCTCATATTTTTATGAAAGCGAATTCTATTTCTTCTCCTCGGCCCCTCTTTCGGTATCACTCCCGAATCCGATAAACCATTTCACATGAAATCCAGGCGAGAAATTCGCTGGTCACGTGCGGACAAGTGACCGCAGTCGTCGCGTTTTCACGTTAGAACATCATTTATATACTTTATTGGCTCACTGTGCTTTTGCGCCCTGTGAATAATAGATAAGGGGCTTTCCCATGATTGCAAGTGACCACTATTTCTTTAAACATGCATCCAAAACAGCTTGCTGTACCGAGAACAGATTTTGCTGTTTATGTAGCCACCTAAATATTTAACGATTTATTCACGAATGGAGCCGTTACTGATTATCATATAATTTTCTCGACACGCATTTTATTCGCATCTTTTTTAACTCTTATTCTTTGATTTTTTTATTCTTTAATTTTTTATTCGTCCCATTTTGTAGGTTTAAAACATTGTTGTCTGTAGGATGATACTTGTAAAATTTACTTTCTTCAGGTTCAATGAAATATAATTTATTATTTAACTTGATGTTGCATATAAAATCATTTTACAATTATAATGTAATCTAAGTAATTTATCCATCTATGTATCTAGTAGTTTAACCATAGGTTATGTAACTATTACAGTTAACCATAGGTTATTAACGAAATTATTTCTTTTACTACAAGAAATTAATGTTGCTTAAAAACATGCATTAATTTTGTACAACTTCATTTAATTGTCAATGCAATTTTAAATATATTCAATATTATTTATTTACTGTAGGTAACGAAAAAAAGATTGTAAGAAAATGTAATGAATAGGTTTGCTAATTTTTGTGCCAATTTACATTCCATACAAAATGAAATGTGTAAAAATAGAATTATGATATTATTAGAATTGTATTTTAAAATTTATTTTTTCTTTATACCATGTGTGGATAAAAACTATGTTATTTAAAAAATACAAAGAGTTTTTAGATGAGAAATGATACTTTTCAAATTATGTTCGTGCTCCTATTTTTTATTTAATACCAGTGTATTTTAAATGAAACGTTTCCTTATTAAACAATGAAAAATAACGGAAATATAGTCTGATTTTATATCCAGATATTGAAAGCTAAAACGATAAAATTTTCTGCAGTAACGACATATTTTATTTTTAATAACTAAACGAGAATGTTAAGATTAATCATATTTTTTCTTCTAATACATCAGCAACTGTTTTAACTAACACACCCGCTAATTCAAGTGCATGCAATAAAACTAATTTTTCGGATTTCATTAATTGGAGAAACACGCTTTGTTACAGTTTTCCTGGCACTTGCGAGAGAAATTGCCAGAAACTAACGATGACCTATTTCGAAGAGACTATACTCGATTAAGTTGTGCGAGCTCAACGGAAGTTACGCGGTGGGGATAGCTTGTAAACGTGGCATAATGAGCTACGGAGGGGAATAAGCCAAATTTGCACCACCATATCCTCAGCCTACCCTAACTCTACAGACGATGTATCCCGAGTGGACCTAATTGATAATGAATGTTATTTCTCAAAATTATGCAGATTAACAAATTATTTTTATAAATTGTCATGATCGAAGTTTGGGTATTTCTAATCCGTATGTTAAAGATTTCAATATTTAATGAATTACGAAGATTTAATCGTTCATATAAAAGTAAGCCAATATCGTTATATCTGACGCTATTCCACTAACACGTTTTCGTTTCTTCAAATAGTTGAAGTTGTATATTATAAATCAAACACTAATTATGAAACATCGATGTTTAAAGAATATAGGCAATGTTTAAATATGTGAGAACCATGTTTCATAAAACTCTATAATTTAACAACTTTTCTTACCAATATGTGAAATTTCAAGAAAAAAATTTCATTTTGCAAGAGTGTTAAAAAAAGCATTTGATTTTATTTTGCCAGTAGAAAACAAGATTTCCATGAGCATAAGATTTTTAAGCTACCAGGAAAATGTCAAAAAGCTGTATACAATTGAATTATACATCATTGAATAATATTTACTCTAAACAGTAAAAAATCCTCTTGCATTTTCTTGTGAAAGAACGAGACTATTTTTCGAACATCCTAATATTTGTTATAATTGTAGTAATTAAATGTATACATATACATACATTATACTCGTAATTATACTGCAGATATTTATGGTTTTGTGACATATAAAATATGAAATATTCTGACAATATAAAATATTTATTACAATAGAAAAAAGCGTATATATCAACAAGGTTTAAAAGCATTTTTAAATTTTTTGTTTTACAATGAGTAATCTTTTATGTGGCAGCAATAAAGAAACTTTTGTACTCGAATTTTTGTAAAATGACATATAAAAATGAGAATTTGCATAACGATCAGCAGTCTACTTATAATCTACGGTTAACTGTAATACTTATATGTATAGAATGTATTCTCATAATTTATGGGTGTTACCAAAACATCAGATGGATTGCAAACAATATCAGCAGGCCAGTACTTCGCAATTAGTGAAACGATTAACATCAATTGTATTTCTACTTAAGCAACAAATTATATGTTATTAAACCCTTATACAATATTATATAAAGTATCATGTTTTGAAGACTTAAGTATTATTAACATTTAAGTATTTATACAATTCGAACTATTTTTAAACACAAACCACACAGTTGTCCAAACACCATTCGATTATTATCTGCACCTATATCTAATAAATGTTGATTCTTTACTTATTTTTACAAGGCGTTCGATTGCATCTTTTGTAATCCTTTCTTCCACTCCGAGGGTATATATAATGTTATTACGAACTCTTATCAAAGTTTCTCGATAAATCACTTGGTTGCTATAAATCAAAGTTTCGAACGTTCTTTAGTATTAGAAGTTGGAAGAAGATTACTTCGGTAAGAGTTTATAACATCGTACTACGTACACTACCAAAGTAATATCTTAATCTGTTAGTTATACATTTTAAAAGCAGCTTTCTACTACACCATACCCCTTAACATAATTCTCGACATCAAAGTTCAAGCGAAAATTAATTTACTAATCATTTACGAAATCCCATAATTTCCCGTGTTAGAATATCATCTTTTGACATTCTATTTTGCAAAACTAATCTACAAAATATCCATTGTACAAATGGACGGAAGAGATAAGAAGAAATTATTTATTATTCGTCTTTCTTTAAAACCCAAATAAAAGATACCATTCTATTTACAAATAAGAGATAATAAGTACATTATTTGTGGAATTATTTCACACTATTTCTGCCGAAGGTATCGAAAGACACCTTTTAATAATTTCTATTCAACGCTAATTTTATCAAATGTGTTAAAAGGCACCTTGTAATAATTTTTAATAAAAATTATTTCCTATGTCCTATGCGATCACTTTCGCTAGAATCATTACAAAATTAATCTGGTAAATTATATAACACAAAATATCGGTAAAAATAGTGTCACACAATTTATTAATTAAACAAAAAGTCAGTTTCGTATAACTATTATGTATCAAAATGTAACAATTTTAGTTTACGTTGTATTTTCTAAATGATACACAATAAATTTTCTTTTCTCACGCTTACTATTCACCAACGAAAGATTAATTTAATAATTTGCAATTTATTATTTCTTATTTAAAATAAAATCTGCCCCAACTCCGTCGATAGCAAATCGAACAATCCTGTATTAATCGGATCCCGGAGTCCCCGATTCCCTCTGAAAATGACCAAGAACAATGACTGCCAACAAGGCGTCGAAGGCAAGATATAAACTGCCCCCGCCAGGAAAATGGTTGACCGAGGGTAGCAGGGGGTATGGCGGATGATCGTAAAGAAAATGCTCGAGGAAGAGGTGGAAGCAGTCAGTCAGGTAGAGAAGACGCCGGGAACGTGCTGGGAATGTATGTAGGCTCCCTTACTGTTACTCGACCGGGTGGAGCTTCCTCTCCACCCCCTTTGGTATCCTTCCTGCCCCCCACCCTCCGACGCCGCCCACGCGCTCGGTTGCACGGTGCTCCTGTATTATTGCCCGACCGTAAATTTCGCCCGGAAAGCGATTTAGCGAGGAAGCGGCAGGGATAAATCTTGAAAAAGTCGAAAAGCGTAAAACAGGAGCCTCGAGGCCGAAAGTGGGGGCCGCGGGGAGGAGCGGAGGGGAGAGCCTCCAGGGGTACCGATATAAGGAACACTCTCAATCCACCTTTCTCTGCTCCCTTTTGCCTCGGCTCCTTTTTTCCGGGGCCTCTCTTCCCTTAACCTTTTCCAACCCTGTGCACCTTTACGAGCCAGGGGCGTGTCTGTATCCCCTCCCCGCCCCTCCCGCACCATTCCGTCCCATGTGTGCGCATTTCACCGTGTAAACTGCACGATGTGTCCCCCATCGCGGCACCACTCCTACTCCCTGATCTGCCGTCGTTGTGCTCCGCGGATAGAGGAAACGTTTTCGTCGTTTGCTGCGATGCACAGTGCGTCGATCAGGGACAGAAATACAAAAAAAATCAACTTACGCGAAGCCAGCAACGAAATCTATAGACATACTCGTAAATAGTGTTCGATTGTATGTGTGTGTATGTGCGTGTGTGTGTGTGTTGATGCAAGAAACAAACAAGCGTCAATCAATTCGGAAGGGGTAGTTTACCCGGCAATATGATAACAGACATTACAGTAGACGCTTGGTTTCAAAGCAATGTTACTATTCACCGTTACTGTCAGATTTTTATTGAATCGAGTCATAAATAATTTCCGATGCAGCTAGGTAGAATCTATTGTTCGTATCTACCTTTGTATTAGTCGCCGGGACAAACAAGTTTTTGCTTTCACTAAATAGATAAAGGTTCAAAATAAATAAAATAAAGAAACAAAATATATAAATAAATAAAAGCAGAATAAATGTCTGATAAAAGAACGGAAGTTATTTATTACTTGATCTAATATTTTCTTATTCTCGAGGCAGCATGTTGTTGAAGGTAAACGCTTTTCATTTGAATTTGTCCCATTTTTTCACTTTGCAATTTCTTTCAGTTCTATTGGTATTTTCAAGTCGCACGTTTTCTTTTTAACTTTAATTATACTTTTCTAAAATGCCCCTCAAAACTATCCCATCATTCTGGCAGAATATTTTCGTGGATGAATCTTCTAAAACATTGTATAAGAACCGTCATAACGTTGTGAATGTAGTTTTACTTATGAAAAATAGTTTAACACGTTCGCTATCAGCGTCTCTAGCTTACACAGTTATAATTATTATATTTATCGTATCGTAAAAAGAAGCTGTAAATTCTCTAAATATCATGCTCTGTGTTGCAATTTTAAATAATTATATACACAAAATCAATTTGATCTTCTTTACGTGAAATATAAAATCGTGGTCGTCACACATGTATGACGCCGATAGCGAACGTGTTAACAAATGTAAATAAACAAAAATATTTCATAATATCTAACAACAAATATTTATTAATGTTCGAAGAGCAAACTCAGTACACACAGATACGTCAAGCATATTGTAAAAAGCGATCACTGACCCGAACAGTACATTAGTATTAACCATACAAAAAAAAGCAAAGAGAAATTAGAATTTTGAGAAGTTCAATTTGTAAACGAATTATTAACTGACGCAGATCAAAGTCATGAAACGACCAAGCGGTTCTTTCGTAAACGATATACGAGCCGTTTATTTTAAAAGTGGCGTAAGTCACTTTACCGTAATGGAAATTGGTGATTTTTTAATGTTCATACGAAATTATTTATACTGAGAAAAATATCAGTATCCTGAGATAACAAATACAAGTAAATCTTCTCGAAAGTTAGCGTCCATATTTTTAAACGTGTTAAAACGCAAACCCTTAAATATATCGACTTAAAAACAAAGTGACTTATGCCACTTTCAAAATAAACGGCTCATATGTATGAGAAAATGAAATTTCTTACGGGTCAAAATAGACCCGAACGGAACAGCGGGGGTTAAGACATTACTAAATTCTCGTATGAATTTTGTGATCCAGTTTTCGTCGAGACCCGAAACGATAAAATTGTTTAACGAACGCGAAACATCGCGAACACGATTTCTCCCGACACGGGAAATCGCTGGTCGCAGCGAGCAGAATTCGATTTCAACGAGCGTAGAATAGCGATCGAGCGAACGTGTCACGCGTCGGCATCCGTTAAGCGTCCGCGATCGACCGTTCGAACAGAGGAGCGCTCGTAAAGACTTTCGTGCGTGATATATCTGGCCGAGAACGAAATTGACTCTTAATTGCAGCGGCGCCACGCGGGCATGAATAATTGGCGGCGTCAGGGACGAATTCGACGACGGATAATGCAGCAATCCCCGAATCGGAGCGTATCATTTATTCAGCGGCCCGTAGCCACCGGTAGCCGAAGCTGTGGATTTGCAAATCGTATTAACCCGAGCGCGAGAAAAGTCAACCCCTCCACTCCCTTCGCGGGGATCAAAGCGCGGTGATTTTCATTCGCTCTCTAGGACCCCACCGCGATTTTCCTCTCCTCCCTCAACCCTCTCTCAATCGTTGATTTAACCCACTGATTAACTGGCGTCGTTCTTTGTTACGATTTGGTTGCGTGCTGTCGGACTCTTGGCCCTTGTAAAGGCGAGAGTACCTATTATGGAACACCGCTCAATTGTGATTCCTTCTTGAAACAGCGGCATAAACAATACTATAATAAAAAATAGATAAACTACATGAACGTGTGCGCATATTGTAGTCTCATATTTTTCACAACGTGGTGTAAGAGGGTCTGTAAATAATCTTTCATTTTATCATGTCGGACTCTTGGCTCTTGTAAAGGCGAGAGTACCTATTATGGAACACCGCTCAATTGTGATTCTTTCTTGAAACAGCGGCACAAACAATACTATAATAAAAAATAGATAAACTACATGAACGTGTGCGCATATTGTAGTCTCATATTTTTCACAACGTGGTGTAAGAGGGTCTGTAAATAATCTTTCATTTTATCATGTCGGACTCTTGGCCCTTGTAAAGGCGAGAGTACCTATTATGGAACACCGCTCAATTGTGATTCTTTCTTGAAACAGCGGCACAAACAATACTATAATAAAAAATAGATAAACTACATGAACGTGTGCGCATATTGTAGTCTCATATTTTTCACAACATGGTGTAAGAGGGTCTGTAAATAATCTTTCATTTTATTATGGATTTAATCGACAAAACGAACTATATTTATTCTTTTGATTTCCCACGAGCACGTGGTACTGTTCGTTGTAACTGTTTGTATACGAAAACTTAATAAATATACAGGGTGTCCAGGAAGGTTGGAAGCATGTATGTGAACGTGTTACTTTAGTCAAGTAAATTAAAAAAATGCATATATACTCATATCTAAAAATGCTTTAGTCAAAAGATAATTATGATTGTAAGTAGACTGCCAATTTTATGCATTTATAACAAAATTGAATTGATAAAATACGAAATAATGATAACGTTTAGAGAATTTAATAATACTGTTGGACTAGTTGCGAGTTATTAAAATAATTATGGAACGAAATAAAATCTATGCAGCTTCGGTGTCTCGTAATTAGTGCAGACCGTTTTTATTTTGCATAAAAATTCACAGTCTAATTGTAAGAAATTGTAGTGATTGTCGAACTCTCTCAAATATTCCATCTGTATTGGAAGTAATAGTAAATGCATTTTTTAAGTAAGTTCCTAAAATTTGATTTTCCGTTCCTATCATATTTCTGTAAACCAATGCTCACATAATTTTTGAACACATATTTCAATAAAGCATTTTTCAAGGTAACACTTAACAGACCTCGGCAATACATAGCATAAGTTTGGTCTCACGCTTTCTGGACACCCTGCATAAACAGAAATAACATATTTAAACTAAACAAAATTATATTTACTTTTCACACAATAGATTTGCAGACAATGCTTTCTTTCTTCCAATGGACAACAGAATTTTCTTTCTCACACACATACCAAGAATGTAACTCCTTCTTTTGCAACTCCTTATCATTGAAATCCAGTAGTATGTAAAAATTCTAGTCATATTTTTGGACATTGTTGTTTATGAATCCACTCGCATAAATATTGTTACGTAACAATCAATGGTAAAAAACTATTTATTCGAATACGGATGTTTCTAAGCAAGAACCAGCTGTTCCATATCGTGTACTTCAGGGGTGTCAAACTCGCGGCCCGCGGGCCGCATGCAGCCCGAGATGAACGTTTTTGCGGCCCAGTCAATATATATCCGACGCAAAGTAAAAATAAAATAGAAATAGTCTCGGCCAATAAAATTTCTCCCGAAATAGGAAAGATAGTATCAGAGAAGAGATGTCAAGTATCAGGACGTAAACAATAATTTAACTTTATATATGTTTATTACAATGTACTAGTCAAAATAAAAATATTTGTTTCTATGAACATTGATTTTTTTTGCGGCCCACCTAAAGTTAAGCATTGTTTATTTGGCCCAAGTTAGCTTTTGAGTTTGACACCCCTGGTGTACTTCAATGTTTTCATTGTCCCGATTTATGGGACAGTCGGTATCCGTGTTTCACATTCAACGACTAACAACCTAACTTGAAACGGGCATCTCAAACGTCGTTGTACGATAATTTTTATTTTGCATAAAGTTCCAGAATTATCGAATCGTCACGTAAGAATTACATCCCGATATTTCGAATCAATTTTAATGGATTAATATTTCTTGTTCTGCAAAATCCATAGTGTTTCTATCTAGCAAAAATATGAAATCAATCTACTTTATTCTCGAACGTATTAAAATTATTATGTTAATTGAACGATTTTTCAATGTCTGTGATATGTATGCGTTTTAAAGCACGCAAGATGTTTCATTACGCAATATAAATTTAACTCTTGATTCCATCCAACAACATTCATCAGTAGACTGCGGATCTTTATGCAAAATAAAAAACGCCTATTTTAATTGCAGCAAACGGATTTGAAATAAAAATTGAATTCTTTCTTAATCATTTCACTACATTGAAAATAATATCACAGTGATTTCGAAATCCTCCAATATTTTCACTATTTTGAATTTCATCTACTGAATTTTGATATTAAATGTTTGTTATTGTTCATATTAACAGTACATGTTTATATGTGTACTATACAACTATTGTTTGTATTAGTTCTATGGTTTTTTTATTCTATTCGTATTATGTATATGTCATTTATATTATATTACTTGTACATATATTCATAGTATAAATTATTTATATGAGAAGAGTAAAAGTAATAGTTGACATAAGCCATATTTTCCTCATTTTAAGAAGCAAGGAATGTTATTATTTACTGACATGTGTATTGTTTATTGACCAAAATTTATTGTTAAGACAATTTAGAGTTAAGTTATATATAACTCATAGTAACTTTATAATTATAAAGTAAAGTTTATAATTATAAGATATAATTATAAATAAATTTTCTTCACTTGATTTTTAACAGTTTGATTAAAAAATTCACAGTTTAACAAAAATTTAACAATTTGATAAAATATTCCGTGGACAATTTTTGGAAAAACAGCAAAAATCTCAGAGAAACAAGGATGGGACGTGCTACACAAAAATTATATAAAAATTATTATAGAAAAAATTCGATTATTTTTTTCATAAATCGATAGTAATACTCACCGAAATTATGTCTATGAAGTGTTAAAGCGAAATTCAAAGTATTTCGATAGATACAACCCGCTGCAGTTAGTTTCTAATAACTATAACTTATTTGTAGCGAAAACTTTAAATGCGTTTTTCTCGAAACCATGTTTTCAAAGTTTGCGCACGCGATAGAGAAACAGCTATTGGACCGATTATCTTCCCCGACCAGTTTTTAGTTAGCTAATACTTAACCATCGTCGACGAACTAAAAACATTCATAAATATATTAAGTAATTTAAGTGTTCTTGCATAAATAAGTCGACTTTATACCCCAAAAATCGTAATGTTTCTTTAATATCGTCATATTTTTTCGAGTTCTCACCTATTCCGTAATTTTGTTAGTTCATTAATAACAGAATTTCATCCAGAATAAAAAAATATTCGTTTTTGTGATTCAGAGAAAAATTGAATCCGCTAGATTTTACGCAAACTAGCAACTACAGCAACGCTACGAAGGTGAACGATTATAGCAACATTAAGATACCTTATTGTTAATACAAAAACATTTTTATGCTGTGTAAATGTTCAATAACCCCTCCTCCCGCCCTAAAGTGTTGAAGAAATTAAACTTGTAGTTATCAAGAAAAAAATTCTTAAAAATCAGTAATATTTCATTTTCATGACAATATGAAAATTTTTGTTCTATTTTTGTTTCTATTCAATTTTCTGACATCGCGTACACAAACTTCAGTAACAATCTCAGCTCGAAAACTTTATCATTGTTCGAGTTGTTTCAATTTTAGTGACAATTATTGGCACTACCGTCGCCTATGTGCCTATCAGAATTGGATAATATTTGATTCGCAATAAAAATAAGTAATAATAACTAGCGAATAAAATGCTATTTTAATCAATATAATTTGCACATAATTCGAATCAACGTAAGAAATGCCATCAAAATGCATATGTTCAAAATTTTGTCTGAAAAATAACTGGCAATTGATCTTCGCTCGTATGCCCTCCCTTAAGAAAGAATACCGAGAGACGGAAAACGCGCGAACGTATTGCTTTCTAATAATCCTCTATCTGCTCCATCAATATTCATGCGGTCACGTTTTCATTCAATTTTCCTCCGTTCGCCTCGAACGTTCCACAAGTGCCTGTAACACAATGTTACGCCCGTATTGAATTAAATATTGCCAACGGAGACACCAATGAGCCAATGCGAAATTAAATTAAATTTAAGTTACTTAAGCGCAATTTAGACCGAGCTATCTGCTTTGGTTCAAGCGTATTAAACGCATCGGACCTTCTAAGCGCGTCGTTGAATCGTCCTTAATGCCGTATTGATGTGTAGAGCATCGAATACTATGCGATTACCACGCTACGATCGTTCCGCGTAAATTCGCGTTTCAACCGGCTCATACCGGAAGAACGGGAAAGTCAATGGAAAATTCATTTGTTTCGGGCTAACGCAATAATCGAACGATAAAACTACCGTGCATTATTTGGGTCAAGAGTGTTTCCTTTATAACGTAAATGCGATTTTACCAGTCTATTACTAGACCACGGATTCTATGCATTTATGGCAAAATTGGGTGGTTGCAATTCCAAATAGCGTAAATATTAAAAGCAATTTAAAACGCAGATGTATTATTTTTAATCTATCACGACGATGAAAAGAATAATGAACTTGCTACTTGGTTTCAATTCCTTGCAATTGATGCAGACGATATTTATTCTGTAGAAAAATCAACGGCCTACTTATTACATTTATGCAAAAATTTCAGTTGTAACTGATTTTTAATAGAAATTTAAATTAATTCACCTCAAATCTAGAATAGTGCAGCCGGTTACTGCCGGTAGGCTGACCTATTCCTGTGCCTTTGGTTTGTTTACGTGTATAATTAATCTGATATTTATCGAATAAGACATTCCATAGTTTTATTCGAAAATAAACAAAATAAAGGAGTAAATGATGGAATCGTTTTGGTCTGTGGAGTGGACGATCTGTTATTATTTGAGTAGGTTCGAATTATGGTTGTAAAGTTGCTATGAATTAACTTAACTCTAAGTTATCTTAACAATACATTTGGTTAGTAAACAATGACACTCGTTGTTCATCACAATGAGGAAAATGTGATTTATACTACTACGATTTTAGCCTACTCATTAACAATGTATATTTTGTGCTAAACGAATTTGAGACTTACACCAATATTTTAATAATAATATTAATAATAATAATACTAATATATTTTTCGGAGTTTTGAAATTAATAGGTATAGTCCTCACGCGACAATAATGCACCTTTTTGTTTACTACATTCCCCCTCTTACTAACCGCGGCAATGGAGCATCTATTAAGAGGGGGAATGTAGACACAAAAGTGCCTTCTTGTCGCGTGAGGACTATACTTTTTGTTGCGAACAAAATTCTGCCTGAATTCGCATGTTTCGTTCCTCTAAACTTTTACGAAGAAAGAAAATAAAATTAAAAATTTGTAACACCGGGGTTCGGATAGGTGGGGGCACAGAAATAAATCCCGATGCGCAATTTTTAAGATAACAAAACTTATATATATATATGAATAATAAAATAATATAGATGAAATCAAATACATATACATATTATAATTAGATTATTATATATATTGAGATTTAGATTATATAATTAGATCATTGGGAGTAGATGAAATATCAATTCGTAACGAGGAGAATCAACAATATCAACAATATACGTAGCGGCGCACGTGACTTCGGTATTATAATACCGAATATATAATTTCATCTATAGATGAATATATATATATAATAATTATAAATATAATATAATTATAATTTTATATATATATATATATAATAATCAAATATATATATATATATATATATATATTTATTTATTTATTTATTTATTTATTTGATATTGTTGATATTGTTGATTCTCCTCGTTACGAATTGATATTTCATCTACTCCGAATGATGTAATTATATAATCTAAATCTCAATATAATAATCTAATTATAATCAGAATAATCAATTGATATTGTCTACAATATTGTCCACAATAAATGTCATTCATTGGCTAAAAGATTTCTTACAATGAAAATAAAATTTCAATGTTATTAATTTTGATCGATATGAATGATATCTTGTATTTCGGAAATTTGCAAATATCATGAGTGCAAAAAAATATCTGCGGTTTAATAATTGCAATGATTCAGTAGTATTCCCCTGATGTTCTACTGGCTACGTTCACTTATGAAATTATCGCTGATGTTCTTTCTGCAAAAACTGTGTACAACTTTTAACGAAAAGTTTGGAAAATTTCGAATTTCATTACATTCAGTGGGCCGTTGGAAATTCTCGTGAGCGAATCAACGAATTCGGAGTTAAATTAGAGAGCTCGGCTGGACGGCCCCGCAAATGGTTCGATCAACACTGCAGTCGATTTAGTTAAATCCGATACAAATCGAGGCTTTAAATCAGAAAATCTTCGAAAACTCGATTACTTTTTTTAGAAAATTCATTTGCAAACGTTTTGTATACGAATTAATTAAAATGCGTGACAACTTTTTCATCGATTTCGTATATTTGTTGTCCCTTCCGGAACAATATTCAATGTTCTTCTGCATGATTTGTTTACTTAAACAAGAAAATGTTCAAACTGAATCCCAAATATGCTGAAATCAATTTTTAAATACTTTTAAGTATATAAAATGTTAAAAGTGTTTTATGTTCCAAAAAATATGTCCGATTAAAAAATAAATCGTAAAGAAATAATTCTTTTAAAATAAATTTTTAATAAACAATGTTAATCAAAATTGCAAAGTTATAAACAAAATGTAAATCATTTTACTCCCATTCATATACCTCTTGTTTACCGATGTAAATCGTCATCTAATTACACGTTTTTCGACAATTGAATTCAATAAATTGTTGTTACATTAAAAACAACAGAATGTCTGCGAAGTCTAAAAGAAGTGACTTCAAAAATTTGTTTTAAATAATTAATAAACAAAGCTGAAAATTATCATAAACGCCGTCAATTGAATAGTTGTGAAAATGCTTCTCCATTGAAGTGTTAATATTATGACCAATATTAATATTGTATAAACAATATATAATATTGCATAACAACGTTTATAAATAAGATTTAAAGAGATTTTAAGATCATTTAGAAGACAAACATTTTTATAGGAGTTTATTTATTGTTGAATCCTTCCACATTGATACAAATGACTAGTTTTTCTAACAACTTTGAAGAACGATATAAAAAAATCGTTAAATAATTGTCAGCTTAACTGCACATGATTTATTGAAGAATGGTAAATGTCTTCAACGACCGAGTTTACACGAGATTTTGATTTTTCGAATCTTCTTGTTGACTTGATAAAAGTACTTCTCCATGTCTTAGAAAAGTAGATGAAGTATATAAAGGAGATTGTAAAAATATAGTCCTCACGCGACAAGATGGCAGCTCTGTGTTTACATTCCCTCTTTTAGTAGCTGCCACACTACCACAGCTATCGGTCGCTATTGGTTGAAAACGGTGACGAAGATCGACGGCGAACAATAGCGACCGATAGCTGCGGCAGTGGGAGAAGTAGTAAGAGGGGAAATGTAAACACAAAAGTGCATTCTTATCGCGCGAGGACTATAGATGTTATAAAATGTGTATACTGAGTGTTCCGTTTTCATCGTTAAACCATGAAAATTAATATAACAGTTTTATAGATGGAAACAAATTGTTGAAATTTCAATCATCGAAATTTTAATTATCATGACTACTTATTGACAATAAAGAGTTTTTTCAATCATATTTATACATCAACATTTAATTGAAATCTATTCAAGAACTGTTCCATCAATTTTACAATTCGAAACGTCTGTATTATTATCGTTGCTAGGCTATTTTTATTATGACTATGGACTATATTACCATTTTTCGAATGTTTATTATTATTACAGTTTCTTTAACAAAAACTTTACGGACCCAGAAATATTCAAAATGAACGTTCTGAAAGCTTTCAATTAGATTGGCCATTAATCACGGCGACTTTCATCGTTAATAATGACCCATTATGTTTGTCCCTATTTATATCTACCTCGAGCGTTGCTTACATAATTTGCTAGCAGATTCTTATTTAATCGTATTACATTTCTACGACGCTAGTATTAAAGGAGAACACCTTCTCATTAGCCAATTAATAATTAGCTGTACATAACTCTGCACTTCGACGTAATTTCTTGTCGAAACAAATGTTTCATTAACTTTCCTGCAAATTATAACGTCTAGTATCAGCGGCTCTAACGAATATTTATTGTCGTTTTTACCGATGGCTACCATCGATCTAAGCGAGCATTCTTAATACTCCCCAATTCCCCTAATTGACAACTCTCCCATTTTTTATAGTTGCCGATTGTTAACAACTTTAAAAAACGAGCGGTAAGGCTCGAATAATCGTATCTTCTCTTCCCAAATGGTCCATTTCTGTGTACAATTTGAGCGTCAGTTAGGGAGAATTTACTATATCTCGCTAATGCTTCTACATACTAATTTTATGCGAATTTTATGCTTTTAGATAAAACTGGATAGCTGCAATTCGAAACGTTAGAAAGTTAAAAGGAATAGAAAAGTGTCAATATATGATTTTCGTTCTATTAAAATGATTAAAGATAGAGAAGAAATTCCAAAGTGATCGCTGTTGTTTTCAATAGATGCAAACAATTTTTATTTTACATAAAGATTCGCAATCTATTGATAGCATTGAAGGAAATAAGCTAATAGTGAATGCGGTTTAATGTTCACAAATAATCTAATCAAATTATAAATTATTATCTACGTACAGTAATTTTGACTTTTTACAGTACTTGATAACAAATTTTGCAAATTAATACTAGATTTACGAAACGCTAAAAGCAGCTATTTTATAATAGTTTATAAAAGCGATAATAAGACATTTATACTGATTTTTAACGAGTGTTATTGTAATATATATCGCATAAATACAATCTTACAATTTGAATATTTGTAAATTAAAAAATCAGTGACCCGTCATTTTGATGGGTTTTGTAAACCTAAGTTTTCAATACTGACGATGGAATACACGAGAGAAAATTGACTACTTGATTGCGGATATTTGTGCAAAATCAAACTTGTCCGCATCAATTGTAAGAAATATAAATTAAACAGCAAGTTCTTTCTTTCTTCAGTCACTCAAATAGATGTAAAAGGGATGGTTAAAATATACACAATTTCTTTAACATTTGTCAGGGTTATACGCTTTTATGTTCATAAGTAATCTAATTGGGTCATAAATCATTATCTACGTACAGCAATTTTGACTTTTTACGATACTCTTTACAGCACTTCAAAATAACAAATTCTGCAAATTAACATTAGATTTACGGAATGCTAAAAACAACTGCTTTATATTCATTTATAAAAGCGACAATAAGACACTCATTTCTATAACACACATATATTGAATAAATAACTCATAAATCTTTAGAATCTGAATAATCGTAAATTAAAAATTCAGTGACCCGTCATTTTGACGGGTTTTGTAAACCTAAGTTTTCAATACTGACGATGGAATACACGAGAGAAAATTGACTACTAGACCGCGGATTTTAATGCAAAATCAAACTTGTCCGCATCAATTGTAAGAAATATAAATTAAACAACAAGTTCTTTCTTTCTTCAGTCATTCAAATAGATGTAAAAGAAATGGTTAAAATTTACACAATTTTTTTAACATTTGTCAGGGTTATGCGGTTTTATGTTCATAAGTAATCTAATTGGGTCATAAATTATTATCTACGTACAGTAATTTTGACTTTTTACGATACTCTTTACAGCACTTCAAAATAACAAATTCTGCAAATTAACATTAGATTTGCGGAACGCTAAAAACAACTGCTTTATATTCATTTATAAAAGCGACAATAAGACATTCATTCCTATAACACTATATATTGAATAAATAACTCATAAATCTTTACAATCTGAATAATCGTAAATTAAAAATTCAGTGACCCGTCATTTTGGCGGGTTTTGTAAACCTAAGTTTTCAATACTGACGATGGAATACACGAGACAAAATTGACTACTAGACCGCGGATTTTAATGCAAAATCAAACTTGTCCGCATCAATTGTACGCGATATAAATTAAACAGCAAGTTCATTCTCTGTTCAGTGACTTGATTAGATTAAAAATAATACTTCCTTTTATCTTTGCAATATTTTAAAGAAGCGACTGCTCAATTTCACGATAACATTGCGATGTCGTCGTCGACATTTCTGAATAATATTAGCAACAGTCGTATCGCTAGACCAAAGAGTAACGAGGTCGAATGCGAGGGCAGAAGAGCGGATCGGAAGTAGCATCGAAAGGTGAACCGCGCGCGTACGTCGAGATTTCACGATCTCGCGAGTGTCCTCATCCTCTGGTTATGTAGGCATACATACGCGTCTAGAGGAAGTCAGCACACCGTGCACGGCGTAGAATAAACGGTCAGTGACGCGCGGTAATGGCCGACATCCTAATCCTGGCCCCCTACAGCTTAATGCCATACACTCCGCAATGATAATGCTGCATGCGCTTTTTGTCATTACCAGTCGCCATGCTACCCCGTAATGAGCGTCGCCGCGGGCTCCTTCGCTATTAGGATTCTGGGCCTTCCGAAGACCTCGCCTCTTACTGCGACCGGAATCCTTCGGGTTAACTGCGGGAACCGATTCGCGGGCACAAACGTTAAACACCGCTGCAACTTTACGTTCGTGTTTCCGATCAGTTCTACACGGAGACCAAACATAACAGTTATATGTCACAGATTTGATAGGAATAAATCGTCGACAGAAAATTGATTTTTATTTACGTGAAGGTTATTTGTCTTCGTTAAATTTTAAGGAAAATTTTAAAAAATTGCTATGATGAAAAAATATGAGCTTCTTATGTCTTGCGATCATCAATAACCATTATAATTGACGGAAATATTTATTAATATTAATATTTCATTTTAGATATTATCTTGTTTCGTTAGAAACAACCGTTATAAATACACAAAATAACACTTTGCTTTGTTACAAATAATAAATTTATTATATACGTAAATATTAAATATATTATATTATATAATATGTAATAGTTATTGGTAATCAAAATTATTTTATGTAAGCTTCAATGGTCATACTTTGAATTTGTTCTCGTTTCGATTGTAACAGTTATGGTCTCTGCTTTTATGGAACTCGTCATCGTTATAACACTTTGCTTTGTTACAAATAATAAATTTATTATATATGTAAATATTAAATATATTATGTTATATAATATATAATAGTTATTGGTAATCAAAATTATCTTATGTAAGCTTCAATGGTCATACTTCGAATTTGTTCTCGTTTCGATTGTAACAGTTATGGTCTCTGCTTTTATGGAACTCGTCATCGTTATAACACTTTGCTTTGTTACAAATAATAAATTTATTATATACGTAAATATTAAATATATTATGTTATATAATATGTAATAGTTATTGATAATCAAAATTATTTTATGTAAGCTTCAATGATCATACTTCGAATTTTTTCTCGTTTTGATTGTAACAGTTATGGTCTCTGCTTTTATGGAACTCGTCATCGTTAACTGTTCTCTCCTATTTATCCTTATATCACATTGCATTGTGAACTGAAACTTTGCACTTCTTTTGTCAGATTCGCTGTCTAGTGATTACAATGCAACAGTGAACCACGAGTTTTTATGTCAAAAAAGAAAAAAGAGAATTGCGCGTATCACTTGCAAGGAGTAAACATATAGAAGTTTCTCGTTTTCTTTAATCGTCTTAATACAGTAAATTCTCCCTAATTTCTCTTCAACTTGTAAACAAAAATAGACAATTTGGGAAAAGGAGATACAATTATTCGAGTCTCGTGGCTCATTTTTATAGTTGCCTATTGTCAAAAATTATAACAATGCATGGTGCAATGCTGAAATAATCGTATCTCCTCTTTCCAAATTGTCCATTTTTGCTTACAAGCTGAAGGAAAATTAGGGAGAATTTACTGTACTCTAAAAATATCACATAAAGTGGACGCCTTTAAATATTGCAACAATAGAAAAAATCAAGATTCCTTTGCAGTGATAGTTTCAACTCTTGGACCGCCCTAGCAGCAAGAAAAAACTATTCCGTTATTAGAAACGTCCGAACTACGTTTCTACGAACTTTCAGATATTATTTCGAATTTTCAAATTGTCAAACATTGCTGTTGTAAGTCGAACCGATAACACCGCGTAATCCTAGATTTGTTTTAGAGGCAACTCTGACCGCGTCAATCTCGTATGCTCTCCATCGCAAATGATACTTAAAAGTGACCGCGTTGCATCTCAATGCAAGTCCATAAGCCTTATTATTGATCCTCTTATCAGCATGGTCCAAGCTTCATTTCTTATCCAATTTACAGGCCAGTGTCCATACGCAGAGTGATCCACCTAGCGTTATCCAATAAAGATGTACTTCAGACGCTATTCAGTCTCTTTACCCAACGCACAAATTGGAGCATTTAATTTCAAACGATATTCCAGGAAGGGCTGTCCTTCGATTAGGCAATTAATGAGGTATTCCAGTGTGAACTTTCGAAAAAATGAATTTTTTCTGCATATTTTTAAAGGTTATAGTTTCAACAATATTTCTGGGACATCTTACATGCAAACTCCTAAAATTAACAAAGTTGTGGTTGTTTGAAAGACGCGACGATCTTATATCATTATCCATATACTAAACTTTAAAGCCATTTTTCTCGAAACTACGTTTTACAGAACGGTATCCATGACATCTCAAAACCTACTTGATCAACTGATTCAGAATTTTAAGTACAAATTTAGTATATGGACCGTTTATTTTGAAAGTGGTGTGTAAGTCCATTTCTTTTTTACTGAGATATCAAATAATTTGTGATTAATTTAGTGTAACCTTTTTGTTTATAACTAGTTAATAATTAATATCTCTTTAAAAAATGCCAATGCTTTATCCATTTTAAAATTGCAATTTTAACTGTAAAAGGTATAATAGTTTCTTCGCAAAAAATTCCCTAACGAAGTTAGAAATATATGCATTTCACACTAAAATACCAAAAAATATTTCGTTAACTTTTTCGTTGTGTTAGTACGTACCTAACATCTACACTTTGTTACCAAAACATTAGGTACACGATTTGATTGAATATTTTTGGTAGTTACAGCAGTTTTAAGACATAAGTAATTCTTCAGGTAGAATTCGTTTGACAAACTTAACACTATTTTTACCAAAGGAGTCAAAAAACAGCTGTCAAACTTTTAATTGAAACATTATTTTTATCGAAGAGCTCAAAAGATAGCCCTTATAATTATAATTTAAACATTATTTTTACTAATGAAGTCAAAAAACTGCTGTCAAACTTTTAATTGAAACATTATTTTTATCGAAGAGCTCAAAAAGATAGCCCTTATAATTATAATTTAAACACTATTTTTACCAAAGAAGTCAAGAAACTGCTGTTAAACTTTTAATCGAAACATTGTTTTTATCGAAGAGCTCAAAAGATAGCCGTTATAATTATAATTTAAACACTATCTTTACCAAAGTGTTCAAAAGACAGCTTTTCAAATTTCAATTCACTATTTTAATCAAAGAAGTCAAAAAACACCTTTTAAAACTTCCATTTAAAATTATTTCCCCAATTGGCTCTGCTCAAGTTTTTCAAATGATGATTATAAAATTATTGTGGCGAGAAAAAGTATATACAGGAAAGATTGGTGAAAATGGTGCTAAATCGGATCACATATACTAACTCGCAAATTTAGTGAACAAATTTGATGCTAATGAAAAATTGATACACGCTTTCTGTACTTTTCATTTATTTTTGTATTCTGTCGTTCGAAAAAGACGAAGAGCAATGAGTCCAAAATTCGTGCTTCCATTCTTTTTGAATTTAAGCTTTAGCAGTAGGTGCAACGAAGCGCATATGTAGCGTTTGCGAGGAAGGTTTTATTGGCGAAAGAACGGTGCGAAAATGGTTCAAACGATTTAACGAATTGCGGGAATACATATGCTTGCGTATTCAAAGCCACGCGGAAAATGTTCCCACATTATTGAAATGTAATGAACATCATAACAAGAAAGCGATTTTCGATGAGCTCTCGCAAAATCTTGTTACAATACATGTTAAATAGGAAACAGTGAGCATTTACTTTCGTGCAGCAACTCAGGATTTCCTGCTGTTCCTTTCCTTTCTCAAAGACTATAAGTAATCAGTAGATCGCGGATCTTTATGCAGTTATGGCATCTGCAGATTTTTAAAATGCAAGAAAATTTATAAATTGACAAGGTCTTATAGCATTTTTATTTTCGTTCTTACAATAAATAATTTTTTTTATTGACAAAGAAAGTTCTTCTTTCGTTCTGATTTTTGTAAAATAACGTGTGAAAATAAGAATTTGCATAAAGATCCGTAGTCTAGATCGGTCTTGTTACGACTATTTTTGTACGAGTCAAACTCTCTTACAAACAGACACTTTGAAATAGGTTTGAAAGCAACAATTGACTTATCTTTCGCATGTGTAACTGACGATTTTTATATTAAAAAACTGTATGTACTTATAGTTGGTTGCAGCAGAATTTTCTCTCGATGAATCGTCGATATTTAAACGTTAAAATATCGTTGAAATTAATTGCACTCACATTATGGAAACATTAAAGATATTTTATCGTACACCAAAACGTACGATACCAGAACGAAGATAATAACTAAAGAAGATTTGCTAACTAAACAAACAAGCATAGAGTCTTACTACAATGTACCAAGTACTCAGAAGCCCAATTAAGTTGCCAATTGCAACTTAAATCTACTTTGGAAAGCAATCTGAACAACAGCAAGGATATCTCTCAAGTTATTTCATTTTTAAAACACTTCTTATCATATAATAAAATTTTAAAAACGAGGAAATAATAGTTGTCTGCAGTTGATGCAACGTTAAACCTCATATAAAAAGGAAAAACAAAATTTGCGTGCCCGTAGCAATCTTTAATGACACACGTCGGTGCGAAAAAAAATATAAAATATCTTGTGGCACATGCTTTTGTATTTTTAACAACGAAGTCGATTTTTTGGAAGTTGTAGACCATATCTCTCGAAGAAAACATTTTCGAGTATACTTCCAGAAGAAAAATTTAATTATTTCAGCGTCCTAAAACACCTAAATTTTGTCGATTTAACTTGGAAACACCCTGTATAGTAACTGAAGAAACAGATTATATAAGGCGATAATGTGGAAGGCATAGTGTTCAATACAGATAATCTAATCTAGAAACTATCGTGTATATTACATCCACATGTAATTCTATCGCAATCCCACAAGTGGTCGCTAATTGCTGTTAAGTAAATGCGATATTAAATAAATAAATTAGAAAAAAAAGGATGGAAAGTGACGAAAAGTTTCATCAATGATTCTAGAATTTTTTTAGAATTTACGTTCTAACAAAATTGACGAAAACCATCCTTATTTGAACAATTGACTTTTAAGCCCCCTTTCTTCACCCCCTTTAGGTATACCATGCGAGCAAAAATATCATATGCGCCTCTTTTCGAACGGTAAGAGATTACACTAATTTATCAAAAAGGTCGTCCTCAAAAACTATTAGGTCAACTCATAAATAACTTCCGCTTTTTTACCATATATATCATATATTTATCTTTTTGTTTCTTTTATTTTATTTATTTCGAACCCTTATCTATTTAGCGAAAGCAATAACTCGTTTGTCCCGGTGACACATAACGGTAAATACGAACAATAGATTCTACTTAGCTGCATCGGAACTCGTTTACGACTGGACCAAATATTTTTTCGCAAAACTACGATGACTTTGTCTTTCGGAGACCGTTCGCCCTTCCCTTGACAATGAAAGTACAGCGATCGACGTTCCGTGACTGTTCGGAAGATGGAAAAACGTGCGGGTAACGTGTGGCTGTATCCGCGTGATCGTCACAAGAAATGACGTCACGGGTCTTGACCCTCCATTTGTACGTATATAGTGGCGTCCCGAGCATCATCTGCGGGCCCAGAGGAAACGAAGAAAGACGAAGATGAAGAGGGAAGGAGAGGTGGCCCGCAGCTGCCGCCCTGGCTGCCAACGCAATAATATCTAATTAATTTATTAATGAGGTTAAGTTGGCAGGATTGGACGGCAGACAGCGCGAGCCGGCATCGCGGCGGTTCGACCGCGGTTGGGGCCTTTTTCTGGAACGTCTTTTGAATTAAGTTTAATCAGAGCGAACGTGATGGACACGCGTGCTACTGGGTTCGTGGGGCCGCGAGAATCCCTCGTCTTATTTTCTACACCTTGCGCCTTCCTTTTTTTTCACAATTCGTTGCTTAACACTAAACCGACCGAGCGGTAACATCGACTGACTTTATTACCTTCTAAAAGCGAGAAGATCAAATTCATTTGGATTTTATGAAATTTTCTTTATATAAAATTCCCTGAAATAATATGTGATTCATTCAAGGATCTCGTCCGAAAGAATCTCTAAAGTTTGTAGAATTTGTAAAAGAAGGAACCGGACATTCTGATTGTGGCACAGTGGTCGGTTTCCATACAAAAGGTGGAAAAAACTAAAAAAACTAAAACTATATATTTAAGCCTTATTTTTTCATTTTTTATATTACTACTATATATGTTTGGATTTTTGTTGAGATAGAATAATGAAAACAAAATGCAACGTTTTAATTGTTTATAAATAAATTTTTTTAAAATACAAGTTATAATACAAGTAAAAATACAATCCCCTCCATTTGCATGTTGCGAACATTGTTCCTGAGCCAGTTGTTTCATTTTTCAATGGTTTCGATTTCTTGATCGTTCTTTTCCTCATACTCGATACGAACGGGTCGGATGTGAGCAAAAGTTTGCATATAATCCAAAAAAATAATAATTTATAATTATTCCCATTAGTTTCAATAGAGTGCGAACAGTTGAAATATTGATATTTTACTCAACCTATTCAAAACATCTCGCGTAACTCGTTAGCTCTAGGTATCACGGCATGCTTCGTGGCACGTGCCATTTTGGCATTATTATTAGATGATTTCTCCAATAGCAGCTAATAGCAGCCAATTTTGATTTTGTTATTAATGTAAGGCATCGCTCTTCAAAATTCGATCAAAACAAACACTGAACTTCACCGAATTCATAATTAAAAAATCAGATGAAAATTCAACATACTCAATTAGACACAACACAAAAAATGTAAGAAATAAAAAAGTGTCCTGTGACATAATTTAAGTACATACTAAGTACATTAGATTCTGTTAAAATTATTTATTCTCAAAGAACAAAATAATTGTAAACGATGATATTTCAGGATGATTTGGAGATGGGCTATTTTGAAGCCGTGTAGCCGTGTCCAAAATGGATAAATGATAAAAGAAATCATAGTAAATAATGAAGTCACATGTTTAATTGACTACTAGTGAATAAATTATATATTACGGGGGTATTTTTTAAAACTGACTTTTTCCGCTTTTTATATGAAAACCGACCACACTGTGCGTGGTAGGGTCAGTGTCGACACTAGAACTACCACGCTAATCAAAATCATTGATGAACTTTTCAAAAGTCAATATTAACTGTCTGTTTTAAGTTATGATATTAATCTCTGTTCGCGAATGATAATCAATGGACGTTCCGTCCACTGTTTGTAACAATTGATTGTCTATCAGTTTAATTCGTTTTAGTTTTGCTGCGAGCTTTGTATCCGCACGCTCAGCAAGTGCCAACTGATTTTATTTTTCATTGATCTATTGAGCAAGCTTTATGAAATCGAGCATGTCGTATCAATCTAGCATTTCAATTTGTTTCAATCATTTTCCTCAATCAAATTATTTATAACATCGACAAATCATGTAAGCATAATATTGACGACATTTGTAGATTAAAACCATTGCGTGCGTTTAATTTTAATGAATGTATAGATATGATTCATACAGTAACAAATGTATAATAGCGCGCTTGTAAAGGTTATTAAATATTTATTGATTGTTTACGATTGTTTACGAAATGTTTACGATTCTAACTCATCGATCGAAGTCAGCTTGTGATATTAAAAATGTTCAAAACGTGATGAAGTTATTAATTGCACTAGAATATAGAGCAGTAATTTATTTCTCTCTCTCTCTCTCTCTCTCTCTCTCTCTCTCTCTCTCATCCAATGAAGCCATTAATGGACCGATGAAACATCGATAGCTTAGTAATTAGTACAGAGAATACATGTTCTATATTATTTCCATACTTCGTACACATTTAATAACAATACTGATATATTAAATCTCCCATTTTGAAATTGAAATACCAGCTACAATAAATTCTCTCCAATTGTCTTTCAGCTTGCAAACAAAAATGGAGAATTTGAGAAGTGGAGATACTACAATTATTCGAGCCTCACAGCTCGTTTTTATAGTCGTCGATTGTCAACAATTGAGCCGTTTATTTTGAAAGTGGCATAAGTCACTTTACCGTAATGAAAAGTGATGATTTTTTAATTATTTATACTGAGAAAAATATCAGTATCCTGAGATAACAAATACAAGTAAATCTTCTCGAAAGTTAGCATCCATATTTTTAAACGTGTTAAAACGCAAACCCTTAAATATATCGACTTGAAAACAAAGTGATTTATGCCACTTACAAAATTAACGGCTCAATTATAGAAATGAGACTCGGATAATTGTAGTATCTCCATTTCTCAAATTGTCCATTTATGTTCACAAGCTGAGGAACAATTGAAGAAAATTTACTGAACATTGTTCCTTTCTGTAGCCATGTCTCAAAAGGATAGTAAATTACGTTTTAAATAACTTACAATTTTTCGAGGTTCCCCATATTTAATAAAGTAACTTTCGATCATCATGTTCGAAAAACACTGTTCAATTTAAAGACGTGTAAACTGTTTTGCAATCCTGTTCATCGGTTAGATTGAAGGATTCCTTTAACTTCAACACTTCCTGACATTACGATTGTAATAAATGATTGATAGTGTGGAATATTCCGTTTAAACGATCTAATGTACAGATATACATTTATACTGGCTGGTTGCTTGGAGCTGCGTGCCAATTAAATCCACCAATTACAGTCAACTGTTTCACTTGCATCTGTGTCGTGATATTCTCTTCTCATTGTTATAACTTTTTAATTTATTTCATTACTTTAACACTCGAGCTGTCGTCTATGTAAGGGCAAATAAACTAACCTAAATGCATGTCATCGAATGTTGAAGCATATCTTCTCGTTTCTAACTTTTGGACCTAACACATACGAATTTTACAATTTATGATGAAGTGCTTGTATTGTGCACTATATAACGTTCATACGCTTATCCAAAAATTCTTGGGTGTAATGAACATTCTCACATGGAATAACAATTTTTATTGTGTCAACGAAAACATTAATTGTGTTTCTCTATAATATTTTTATTTTTTATTTTATTTTTTCATTTCTTATTCTTTTTATTTATTTTTCCTTACATTTTTTTTTTTTGATTATTTGTTATATGCACTAAATGAAACAATAATGCAGTATGAACAATGTGTTACATGCTCCGCTATAATATGTATTTCTAATTTAATAAGACCTATATTTATTGAAATATCAAATTTTACTCAAATTTTTCCGATAAATGTATGTATATATTCAGAAGAGTATAAATAAATTGAATTTTAAATGAAATCTATCAGGAGTACAGTATTCCACAAAAGTGTTCGTACATTTTTTTAAACGCAATAATTATTTTAAAACTGAACCAAATGAGTTGAATTTCTTTAACTTCTTTCTAAACGATGACTGAAATGCTTTTTCTTAATTTTGCTATTACTTGGAATGACAAAAAAAAATAAAAATCTCTCGTTTTTAAACTTTCTTTAATTTTTTCTTTTCGTTCTAAGTAATAGCAAAATTAAAAGAAAGAATTTTAGTCATCGTCTAGTAGATTAGTCCCTCCATCATCTAAAAACAATTCAAATCATTTAGTTTAGTTTTAAAGAAGTTATTGCGTTTTCAAAGGCACTGTATGTCGTTCAAATATAATGAGAGCTTTTAAAACTCGTAGAAAATTCAGACAAACAAATTCGTACGATCCACTTCACCTTTGTTGCTAAAGAGATTCATTTACTTATGCAAAAGTGTTGAAAGATTTTGTCTACCCATTTATTACTCAACAAGAATTAAGACTCTTTGATTACAAGTAATGAGCTTACCGAAGAGCCCGTGACAGCCTTTGTTTTCGAATTATGTCACAGCTTCGTTCTGCTAGTCTCTCGTTCTAAAGGGAAGCAAAATCCCTTAATTACTAATAATGTGGTTATCAGTGAAGCCGCAAGCCTCGAATCCGATTTTTTCTCGTCGTAACAGCGAACTCTCAACGTCAAACACTCCACTGAAGTTTGAACAAGTACGAACTTGTCAATCGTGAAAAAGCAATGAAATATTTGAAAAAAACAAACAATACAGTGTTATAGTTCGTTTATAAACAATACACTTGGTAGTTGTATTTCTACAAAATAAAAAATAATTTCGTTCTTTCGTTATAGTTGATTTGTTGTATAATCCTGAATAAAGCAAAATGTAACTCTCTCAATGACCAATTAATATTAATCTTATAATTAGGTTCCTCAGCGTGAAATATTATTTTTCTAGTAATTATATGTATGTAACTATTGCAATTAGGTTCGAAAAAATAATTAATGTGGATCGATATAATGTAGGTCAATTTTTTTGTTTTGCAAAATGTAAACGGTAATTTCATTCCCGAAAGCATAATTGCGAAAATCGTAATACAAACAATTAAAACGAGTATCATTTCCTATTTAATTAATTATAAATAAATAATAACCAAATGTATGTAACCTGAAATCAACAAATGTTAATCTCTCCATATAAATTACTAGTGAATTATCATTGAGAAGGAATCGAACAAAATCGAATGCCTTTGATTACGCTACTTTCAACACATTGTGACTGAGTATAATATTAGATTTAAAAACATTGATATTAGGGAAAGCTTTCCGTATATAAAGTATGATTGGTATACGATAATACACATATGTTTATTCCCAAAATCAATTTAAGTTAGTAGTAGCATGCATATTAAGCGAATTATGCACTGCAGTCAGTTTTTTTCTCTGTGAAAATGGCATTACCAAAATTCGTCAATTTCATTGACGAATGTCATCTATTAAATGCAGGTACTGTTGCATGTTCATTCATTATTGTACTAACAATTACTTTAAGGCACTTAAAAAGTTTTTGACGAATTCCATTCATATCACAAATATGAACCCTACGACTGGGGTCATTGGGTCATTCAGATCGGGTATCAGACTCAGAACGACGTTAACCAACGTCAATGAAATTTTTAATATGTATATAAACGCTACCGAAGCATATAGAATACATTGTTCAAATTTTTGTTACCAGCTTAGATAAAGAAGTTGAAAAATACATCTTCCTCATTCTTTTTTCATATTCCAACCAATTATAATTTTCGCAAATATTTTTGTATTCAATGTCTAGTAAACTAGTCAGTATGAAATAAATCATTTGATTCGATTTTAAAAAAGTTATTGCACTTTAAACAGATTGTACACACTTTTCCACATTATTGTATATAATAAATGATCACTCTGAGAAAAATATTCCTAGCACTCTGAGAAGTCCTCATCTAAAAAGGATTTTGCTCTTAGAATACGATTTCTTTCGTCTCGAACGAGACAATTTTTATTTTTGTACGTCCTCATTTACTTTCATTCATACACAAACGTGTGACAAATTTTATCGTTCAATTCTGATACATTGCTGATAACAAGATTTTAGATTTGAAACAGACGTCGATAGGAAATATGCCAAATAACGACCATCTAGCCGGTTATTGAAATATTTTACCGAGAACAAAAAATATTTTGAAGGAAATGTGCAAAATAGTATCTGGATATCCGGTTATTGACCTAAGGGTTAAATATTTGTTAATCCAAAAAAATTGTACATGTTCTTTACATATGTATAGGCCAATAACATGCCACCAAACCCTTCGAAATGAACGTCTAGACTAGAAGATCCCCTTAAGAGCGGGAACCTTTTGACAGAGTCGACTAAACTCAGTGAACAAGACAAAAGGTTAAACAGAGATCGGGTAGCCGCGTGGCAAACAGGGTTGGAGCAGGAAGGGGAACCCGGACGAGTATCATTTGGCAAAAATCATACCGCGTTAAGTTTCGACGAGCTTTTCCAGTGGCAGCTTTAGGAGCAGACAGCTGCCGCTCGGGTCCCCGGAGGGATTCGCGATGGTGGCTGACGAAAACGAGCCCGGACAGCCGTCCTTATACCCATCATCGTCAGCCTCTTTCCCGCTACTCGTTCGCCTGCTTCCCGTTGCCGTTCGCGAAAATCCCCTCAACGGCCGGTCGGTTATTACGTGACCATAAAGAGCAGCCGCTTTCCCGGCGACGCGACGGTATCGCATTGCACGCGTCGCAACATATACAGACGCCGACTTTGATTCCCGGAACCAAGTGGCGGAAGACAGAGGACAGAGGACAGAGGACAGAGGACAGAGGACAGAGGACAGAGGACAGAGGACAGAGGACAGAGGACAGAGGACAGAGGACAGAGGACAGAGGACAGAGGACAGAGGACAGAGGACAGAGGACAGAGGACAGAGGACAGAGGACAGAGGACAGAGGACAGAGGACAGAGGACAGAGGACAGAGGACAGAGGACAGAGGACAGAGGACAGAGGACAAAGGACAGAAGAGAGAAGACAGAGGACAGAAGAGAGAAGACAGAGGACAGAGGACAGAGGACAGAGGACAGCGGACAGAGGACAGAGGGCAGAGGGCAGAGGGCAGAGGGCAGAGGGCAGAGAACAGAGGACAGAGGACAGTGGACAGAGGACAGAGGACAGAGGACAGAGAACAGAGGACAGAGGACAGAAGAGAGAAGACAGAAGGAGGGACAAATGACTGGAGCAGAGGACGCGAGTCAAAAGGCAGCGGACAGAAGACAGAGCATAAAAGTTAGGAAACAGCAAACAGAAGGCAGAAGATAATAGGCGAAAGACTGAGGACAAAAGACAAAGGGCAGAGGGCAGAGGACAGAGAATACAGGACAGAGAACAGAAGATAAAGGACAGAAGACAGTAGACAGAAGATAGAAGATAGCAAAAGACAGGGGACAGAAAACAGAGAGCAGATGGCAAAGGACAGAAAACAGAGAGCAGATGACAGAGGACAGAAGTCAGGGTCAAAGGGTAGAGAACAGAGAACAGGGGGCAGAGGAAATAGAGCAGAGAACAAAGGACAGAGGACGTGAGACAGGGGTCTGGGGATGGAGGGCAGTGGAAAGAAGACAGAGGACAGAAGACAGAAGGCAGAAGGCAGAAGACAGAAGGCAAAAGGCAGAGGACAGAGAACAAAGTCACGAATCGCCAGAACAGGGATTCGATCGAAACGGGTAACAGTAGGAAGCGTGAATTAAGTGGCAAGAACGGTTCAATTAGTTAATGGTCAACCCGGTGTCTAACGAGGCTGATGCAGGTATCCTGTTAACGATTATCGATTGGGAATCGGTTACCATTATCCAGCCTACAGCTGGGGTTTCGGTACAGTTCTACCTGGAAGATTAGTTATTTACACATTTTATATATCGAACATGAGTAGGTGTGTTCAATATTGTAACCCTCCTGGTTACTGTACCCTTACAATAATTTTACATATATTTAATAACAACATTATTAAATTACAGATATTGAATTTTTTAAATATCATTTGATCTGTAATCTGTGACTAGAAAAGGCTCAGTAACTGACAGAGAGTAATTAACTATAATAATGTTCACGTTTTTAAAGCTACAGTAACTTGCTCACAACCAGTTTTGTATATTTTGAAAAATATTCTCTGTATATGTACTCTGTATATGAAAAGAATTATTTAAAAAATCGTACTTAGATAAAAGACATTAATATTTAATTTGAATGTTTTAAGAAGTGCGATATTGCTAAAAACAATTATTTAATTTGTCAAAACTTCGGACGTCACTTTAATGGGCACAGTAATTGACACACTTACCCTATAGTCGCGAGTCTCGATGATATAACGTTACGATTCTTGTTAAACCTTAACTGGTGTACTATGTTTTACAAAAATAATTTCTACAAGAAATTTACATATTTTATTGAAACTAGTACGTCAATGATTTTTTTGTTACATTTCCTCTTAACTCTTAACTGATATAATGTTATTCACAAAAATTACTGATATAGGTTAGTAATTTGCACATTTTATCGAAACTGTAGTATCGTGTCAATTATTTAACCCTTTGCGCCTGAATTGCTATACCATGTTTCAACATAATTTTGACACAATCGAATTTTCGTATATTTAAAAAACAGTTGAAATTGCAAAGCATTGTGCGTACTAATAGCTTTAATGTCACATTTATAATCTGCAATAAATCGTGCAAAATACTGTAAGTTAAAAAACATGTTTTGAATTTCGTAGCTGCTGTTACAAAATAATAAAAACATGGAAACTATAACTTCTATCACAGAATGAAATGGAAATAAAATGTTGGGTTAGACAGTTGGATTAAACAGTTCTGGGACATATGTTTATATCTCATATATAGATCTAATTTATAATTATCCAAGAAAGTACAAATATGTAACAATCTTGGTATTTATCAACAAGAACATGCAGCAAATTTTATAAAAGTGTTCAAAATAGATGCTTGAGTCCTCAGGCAATAAAATCATAATTCATAAATTAATTGAACGAATAAAAAACCTTGGTTGAACCTAAGAAGCTTCTAAAACATGAATCATTAATTTATCCAGTGACTACTGTCATTAGACAGTGATTCATCTATTTTCTTCAATTCTTATTCACTTTTACTATTGTGCCATTCAATTGAAGGAAACTGTTTTTAAACTTTGCAAGTGTTAAATATAAGGACGAAATTACAAGGACTGGAATTCAACAAAAGTTTGTATCGCTCATCGATGATTTTAATATTTCATCTATTGGCAATGACCTATTGGCATTTTGTGCAAAATGAAAATTATTTGCATCAATTCTAAGGAACAGGAATCGCATAGCATCTCTTTTTTCCCTTAATCAATTTAATAAGCTGGAAATATCATATTGATGATCCTAAATACTTTTTGTACATTTATTTTTTTTAAATTCTACTTACAGTTTCATTCGTATATTAACAGGTTGTTCTAAATAACAAACTCTAATGATTTCTTTGAAATTTTTATTTACAAAAACATTATTGAGATTTTTTAAATAGCTTTAAATTTGTTTTTTTAAGCAAATTGCTATATAATATAATAATAATAACTTTCAGACTCGCATTTAGAATATATATATAAAATCATAAAATAGAATTAAAATAAAATTAAAATAAAATTAAAATAAAATTAAAATAGAATTCATAAAAATCAGCAACCTTTCAACACTTTCATGTAAATCATTACATAGTGTCATTTATCATGTGAATTCATTATTTATAATTACTTTACATACTACTTCAATTATTGTTAAACGAAAGTATCAAAATTCAGTTTAACTCATTAGGCATAGATTTCAAAGTGTAAATGAAATAATAACAATTATTACAGTTACTGAATAAATTAGAACAGCTCCAAATAAAAAGTAATCTTTGATCCATTTTTCTGTAACAAAAGTAATTCTCTAGCACTTAAGAAAATGATCGTAAAAGTCAAAAATAAAACTCTCACGAAGATGAGTAAAATAAACAATCGTAAATTGAATAATTAATTTTCGAGAAATATTTACATCAAAGTGTCTTAATTATAGCAATCAGATGTACAATTAAATAACAACAAAATTAATATACCACACACAAAATCATTTTGTAACGATCACCGCAAGGTTTCGATGTGTTTTCATGAACGAATAAAACGTTCGTGCAACGATTCAATTCACTTTCCCAGCAGAAACGTGTTCTCGATCGTAATTCGTGAAACGCGAAGTTTTAGAAATTTGAAATTCAATTGTATTCCAAGCATAAATCCATTAGTAGAGTGCCTCTCCGTGAGCGAATCGAAAAGAAACAGTCGAAAAATTAATTAAAATTCCGCGAATACCGATCTCGCGAGGAAAAACCGTTCTATTTGCTCGATCAAACAAATACTCTCGCGTGCACCAGGTATAAATGAATCGAAAGGGTAAGTGTGCATTGGTGTTGCCGAATTTAAATACTCTGACACGTTCGTTCGGTGTCCCGAAGCTCGTGAAATTGGGTTTGATGATAGTTATAGTTGATTTCACTGTTTGAGGCCGGTCGGTTCAACGGTAGTTTGGAAACAAGTAATTTGCAATGAGTTTCAAACTATTATTAATTTTTGCGGATCCGGGTTACCAGAAATCTGAGGTCTTTCTGCTCCTACAATTTAAATACAGAGAACAATTGTAATTCAGGTATTTAATTATATTATTTAAAATTAAATATTACTCAAGTTACATGAAATTTATAGAACTGAAAACAAAGAAATGTCTATCTCTAGATGTAAAACGATGATGAATTCCCAATTTTAATTACATCCTTGATGATGAAAAAATGACAGAGCAAGATGCGTTTGCCACATTGTTGCTAAAAATAAAATTAGATTTGAAAACATGGCAAGTCTGAATAATGCGACATCCAAAGTTATAATTTAACATTAGAGAATTAATAGTTACATTGAATTGTTACAAAATAATAATGTTTAACAAATAGCATGAAAAATGGTTCTTCCTAGAAAACATTATTCAGGTTGATTGAAAAAGTTATAATTAGTTCAGAAGAATACCTGTGTGATATAAATATGGAACAACGTCAATTTGCCAACTAGAAAATTTCTTATATTAAAAATAAAATATCAACGTTACTAATATTTGTTAATAATATATGTCCTTTAGCAGTTTCAAGATGCAAACTGCCATAAATGCATACAGACTATCAGTCTAGTGATACCTTTAGAATACCTAACAAAGTAAGTACGAAAATATTGTATTAACTTTTTCAACAATTATATAAAAAAAGATGACACAGTAAATAAAGAAATAATAAAGAAGGAACAACTTTTTAAAACGTAACATTGAATGATGTAATCAGTACTGGATGAAATAGTATTTTAAATGGCAAAAAGTGTAATAGAAATTTTATTTTAAATCACGTGAGAAGTTTTGAAAATAAAATATTTCATTTGTTCAACAAAATTTACTTCTGAAAACAAAATATTTTATTCGTTGTAAAAGATTTTTATGATAACGTTTCAAAGAATATTTTATTCAAAAAACGCTGAAAATGATAAATTCTTGCGTTGACTCATTTTACATTACGTTAAGCAATATTTTTTATACTTTACGTTTTTAAAATAAAAAATATTTTATTTTATGTTTTAGATTGTCAAAATGAAATATTTATTTCATGCTTTAGCTGTTGATTATCGTAATGAAATATTGTATTTACTGAATTTAAAGAACTTCATTTTATTTTTTAATACTCAAATCTAAAAGGTAATTAAATAATTCGTTTGGCGAAACACGTATTATCTGATACGAGCTCAAATTTATTATCCCGTATTATTTGTTACAATATTATTTTTCAACGATATGGTCCAATCCGTCGCAAGATAAACTCGAACAACGAAATTAAATGCACGTGTCTCCTGTCCCGCATTCGTGAATTATTACAAGAAACGTCGGACAAGTAACTTCGTGAAACGCGTTAAAATATATTAAATGAAAATTTGGAATGTAATTGACATTAAAACATCAACTGTCACGGTGTCCACCGATGACCGTCGCTGCAGAATCAAATTACATGAAATATTCAGCTGTCGAACAGTGGCTTTTACACGTTTTTGAATACAATTATTAACACAAAGTAACGCCGCACTGCGTGCATTTACTTGATTAATAATCGTGTAAACGGTGTTTTACCGTGACATTGCTCTCGCGACGAAAACTTTGTCGTTGAACGCGTTGAACCGGATTAACAATTTCTTCCATTACAATTGCACCAAAATGATTGAACACTTGGTTCTTCCGAATATTATCCAATTTTCTCAAGCACCCTATCAGACATAATTGAAAAAATAGCCAAATGCTATAACAGCAGGCTCGAACCGGTGAATTAACTTGGTTTGAACCAGTTACACTTAAAGAAATTCCTTCCTGAAGTAATTTATATGCGGATATGACCGAGCCGAGCCTCGCGTCCAGCAAAAACGAGATCGAATCTAATTTTGTTTGCTTTTGTTTTCCAAAGCCGTCGCAGCGAATGAAACTTCGGCTAAAAAAAAAAAATTGTTCAAGCAATAAACAAATATTGAAAGTCTGTGCTGTGGAACAGTTTTTCAACGAATTTTCAAATACTTTTTCACGATAAATAATTTCAATCGATAGAATTTAGAAAACTATTCTGAGAGAGCAACTTTTGTTCCTCTACAGAGTTCAAGACAAAGATGAAAAATAAAAACTTTGGTACGGTACGAGGTTATCCACTAACCCAATTTCGAACAATCGTTTGTAAGATTGTTTGTGAACTTTTTTCAATACATTTTTTAAGGTGCACGTTAGCTTTAATTATCGACCTTAATGAAAAATATGAAAATTGAAATTAATTGTCAAAAATTAGACAGTCAAATAAAAATATTTATACTCTGGGTCCCAATAGACCCAAGTCCCGACTATTAAATACATCTTTTATATTAAAGTACTAAAGACGTTTAAAATAAAATTGGAACTGTGAAACAGCATTTCCACAGCTTCAAACTAAATTTGCAGCAATAAATTAAGAGAAACAATCTTCGTGTAATATCCAATTAGAATGATGGTCGTGTGGCGTGTCATATTGTCCTAAACATGGAGTCGCAAATTGATGTGCCAGATTAGTCTCTCGAGCAACCACTTTCAAGCAGTCTCCATTTTTAGCATTGCTCAACTGACTGTACACTTCAACACTAACACAATATTAAAACATGATTTGTACAATGTAAAGAAATATTAAAAATCGTTGATATCTTTCTAAACGCGAAGCAATTACGCGCGAAAAAGGTAAAAGAAAATTTAATAAAAATAAAAAATTATTTATTTTAAAGTTATTGTTTTTTATTGTTTCGCACTTCCTTCTATAATCGCTCCTTTTTTACATTCTGCACATAAAATATAACAACGGAACAGGATTCAAATATAAAATTCTTTCGAAATTAAGAACGTTCCAATAAAAATGAAGAACAATAAACATACTTCGTGCGTTTAAAATAAATATTCTCGGTTACAACAAATAGAAGTTAAATGACAATACATTTTCACTCTTAACACGTTGAACAAGTTGAAAATAAACAATCATCATTGTTAAATTTTTCCGCGATATTTACTCTATTTTGCACTCTACCGACTCACTTTCGTAATAAATACATAAAATCCAACAGTGTATAGCGATCGCTGTTACAAGTAACAAGTTTCAATCACCGCGATAACCAATGGTTTCTATCAATCGCATACTTCTCGCTGCAAAGTCGTGAATGTGACTACCGTAGACAATCAAATGTCATACTTCAATGAACTCGCCATGTATCCAGTTCAAGATGAACTGATTTATTAAAGCTAATTCTGACCTACAAACGATACATGACGAATTAAATGATGCACGGAGTGAAAAAAAAACGCAACTTCTTTTACATGTTCGAACTCTACTAAAAAAAAAAAAAAAAATGAAAAGAACACTTTTGGGAAAGATTTTTATTTATCGTAACACGGATTTATAGTGATTAAAAGTCGTAGCTGAAAACATCGGCTTATCCACTGATTTAAACACGGTGAAATAAATTCTTCGATAAATCGTGTTAGTGGAAAAGTTTATGGAAAACTTAAAGCAAACATTTTTTGATACCATCATCGATCCTAATTGTTAAACCTCATGTGTTCTTCAGATGAAAATTCGCCTGTTTTCTGTGTTAGATATCCTTACATTCGTTGTTTCTCTATAGTTGTGTTGAAATGTTATATATTTGTTAAAAATATGAAATTATAAATAAAATATAATGCGCGAAATTCGAGTCAAAAACGAAAATGGGTGAAGATCAGACACAGATCTTGTGCGGAATTACTTTCGAGAAACAATATGCAATTATTGTCTGTAGTAGATATTACAATGTTTGTTGCCTCTATTGTTCCGTTGTAATTTCAGGCAATGATGAAAAATGTGTAATTATTATTAGAATAAAGTGTGTGAAATTAAAATGTGAAACGAAAATGGATAAAGATTAATCGAGAATCCGTTGTCCGACTACTTTCGAGAAAGATATTTATTAATTTTCTGTATCAGGTATTATAAAAGTCATTGTTTTTTCATTATTGTGTTCGAATTTTGTGTATTTGTTGAAAATATTAGATTACGATTAGAACACAATGCCTAACAATAATGTGTGAAACGGAAGTGGACGAAAATTAGTCACAAATCTTGTGTGCGACTATTTTCAAAGAGCAAAATTCACAAATTTTCTGTATCAGATATTCTAACATCTCAAAATAACACGTCGCAATATTTGCGATTATATTAGTTAGAGCATAATTGACGAAATTGAAGTGTAAAATAGAAATGGATGAAGATTAACTGAGTATCTCCTGTGTAAAAACTATCGAGGATCAAAATTGATTTATTTTCTGTGCCAGATAGCATAAAATTTGATTTTCATTGCTATGTTGTAAGTTTGTATATTTGTTAAAAATATTGCATTATGATTAGGATACAGTGTATGAAATTCAAATACAAAATTCAAATGGATGGTGCTTAGCCACAAATCTTTTGCGCAATTACTTTCAAACAGCAAAATTGTTGATTTTTCTGTATCAGATGTAATATTCGTTGATTCTCCATTGTTATGTTCAAATTTTACGTATTTGTTAAAAATATAAGACTACAGTTAGGTTGCAATGAGTGAAATTAAGGTATAAAACGCAAATGAATGGAGTTTAGTCACAAATCTTGTGTGGAACTACCTTTGAAGAACACAATCCTCCCATTTCCATTGTCAGATGTTACAAAATACGTCGTATCTCTATTGTCGTGTCGCAAATTCAAGCACTCGTTAAATTACGAGATATTCACTAGAATATAATGCGTGAAATTAAAGGATAAAACATATATGGATGGATATCAACCCAGAATCCGTTGTGCAACCACTTTCGATGCGCAAAATTCAGTCATTTACACCAACAAATACTGTAATAATCGTCGATTCTCCATTGATGTATTGGAATTTTATACGTTTATTAAAAATATAAGATTACAGTTGGAACACAACGAGTGAAATTAAAATGCAAAACGGAAACGAATGGACGTTAACCAACGACAGTCTTGTGCAGTATCCTTCGAAGAGCGAAATGTCCCCTTTTTCAGTTTCAAATGCCTCAAAATTCACGCTTCTATTTATTGATTCGATTGTTGCAATTTCATCGCAATTTCAAGCGCACTCGCTTAAAACATGAAATTGAAAGCAGAACACAATGTGAATTTACCCAAGGGTCTCTCGCATAACTATTTTCCTAGATGATGAAAAATTTGGTTTTCACACTATTGCCTTATTTTAAGGTAAACAGAAACGAAATTTCTTAACGAAAAATATTTGGCATAAGTGAAACCAAGAATGGGTACATTCAAATTACTCACTTCTACATGAACTCGGAGAAAGCGTATTCTCCACCAACCCCGCTGCACATTTAACCCTTTGCACTCGAGTGTCAACTTTAAAAGCGACGTTAAAAATTGCTACGCTATTTTCGAAAGAATGTTCACGTTATTCGATTTGTCTGTGTTCAATAAATCGTCGAATAATAGAAGTCTTCTATAAGCATACGCGTTCAATTTCATATTGTGTCAAATAAAAGCAATCATACCGAATGGAAATAGTGTAAGTTGAAACAAATGCCTTCATTTTGAAATAGGAACAAAAATTGTATTGATTCGATTAAGGATCGGGCATACTAAAATAACGCACCGGTGCATACCCTCAAAAACTGATAAACCACTTTGTAACAACTGTAACATTGAGCTTACAGTTAAACACCTTCGAATGGAATATCTCTCAATCGTACAATATCAGGAAAAAAATAAAACCGCCCAATACCATCAAAGAATGTTTGGACAACTATAAAAGCATACAGCGAAAGTTATGTTCTATTCGAAGGAAACCAAATTGCTTAGCGAAATTACATAGCAACTTAAGGAACCTAGATTAACCCTTCGCCATACTTTGACAAGTTTGACACGTGATCGAAATTTCTCTCATAATAGTAACCTGTTAAGTATAAATGCTATTCCCATCGTTTTTTAGTCTGAATAAGATACCGATTTCTTGTCAACAGTATATAAATATTTAAATAAATGTAGACGCACAATAAATATAAATTGTCTTCTATCTTCTTAGAAATTACTACGATCGAAAAGTTTCTAATTATTACAAGAAAATATTATGAAGGAAATGGTACGTCAAGAGATTGAGATGATAATGTTAAAGCCATAATATTCGATACAAACAATCTAATATAGAAACTTGTACATATTACATCCACACGTAACCCTACAATTGTAATCCCATAACTGATCGTTAATTGCTCGTAAACAGCTGCGACATCGAATAAACAAATTATACAAAAAGAAGAAACAAAATTGCTAAAAAAGATCGCCACCTATAGCAGCTGATTACAAATAGCGCCACGGCGGCGCAAACGGAATGCGAATTGTAAACAATTGAATCGATAAAAAGCGAAAAACCGATCCCGGTACACTCGGTGACGAAAGGGCGAAACGTATCCGCGGCGAACCGTGAATCCTCCTCCAGCGGGGCAACGCATGAGTGCAGAGAAACCTGCGACGATCACGTACCTTGACCAAGGGTGGACTGTGCGTGGGTGGATGATAGTGTCCCGAAGAAGGGCTCGCGGGCGGCCCCGCGCCCCCGGGTGAGATGGCACCGCCTCCGGGGGTGAGAATCCTGGACTCGTGGTTGAACAACACTTTCCCGATTTCCTCTGCGGCCTCGCGGATCAGCGTTGATCGCCGGAACCGTATCTCCGAGCAGATCGATCTGTACTCGAACGATCGCCGTAGAAGGTCCTCCAGCTGGACCTCGCACGATTATCACGCAGCTCCGCGAAGTCTCTGAGCACTGACACCTGGCTCGCGAGCCGAGCACGAAACGATCCTTCACTCGTCACCCAGCCTGGTCCAGCCGACCGGACAAGAGAGCAACTTCCGATCAACACTTTCCCCGCGGGTCTACTGTCTCCTCGACGCACTGAATTCGCCACGGGGTTGCTGGTCGGTCACTCACTGCTCGTAAACGTTGATAGATTCGTGTCTGACGGAGTGTCCTGTCTCTATCAGAGTTAATCCTCTTTGACGCTCGCCTTCGGGACCCTTCGAATCGCTGCGACGTACCGAGTTGCACGTCGACGATGTCTCAGAGGAAGAAGAAGAAGATCGGCCGATCGACAGCTTCCGTAGAATTTGATCGTGGCTCGAGTGGGATACCGAGGGATCTAGCTGATATCTCTCCGTCGAGATCTTCCGCGATGGATGTTCTCCGAAGCGATGGGACGCGAGCGTAGGAACCTGATTACCGAGATCGTTCGCAGCTGTCGGTGACGGTCGCGAGGCTCGCGAGCACTGATCTCCAATGGCGTCGCTTCGAAAATAACCGGGAACCGCGGGGACGGCGGGATCGTCGAGGCCGAAATCCCGGAGGTGTCGCGTCCGAGCCGTCCAAGAAGGTCCCAGCTGGATTGTGTCGCGTTCGGTGTCGCGTTCGACGGCCGAGGAAAGCGTGCTCGATAGGCGTAACCACGCAGGCGTCGAGCTGTTCGCGAGGCGTGGTCTCCGATCCGGCTTCTCTCTCGGACCGTCCCGGCCGATCTTCTCTCCTCCGCGGAGCTCGCGGGGGTGGTGGAGCCGCCACGTGGTTTTATTGGCCAAATAACGCGTACGACAAACATCCCTGCTTCTGTGCAGACTGTCTCCCTGTGTTGTAACTCACCCTCGGCCGAGCTACGCGTGGCCCTTTGGACGAGGGAGAGGAGAGGCGATAGTCGTCATGGTGTAAATCGTGTTTACCCCTCGTCCATAGTGATTCTCTCGTGTGTATCAGCTACCGACGCTCCACCTCGAGTTACATCTCCTCTCCGCTCTCGGCTCACCGCTTCGTTCTCCGCTCGTTTTCCTTTTTATTGTTTCCCTCTGGCCACCCCCTCCGCGACTCCCGCCCCCCATCGACGACCTCCCGACGTTGTCTCCGACGCGACGCGCTTGTCCTCGCGACGCGACACGACGCGACGCGACGCTCCCGTTCCTTCGGGCTATTTCTTGGACGCTGCTCCCGCTCCTATCGTCCCGCCGCTGCTCGTGTTTCAACCCGCCAGGAACAGACGCGGACACGGTAGTTGAGCGCAACACCACTCCGTCCACCCTCGGAACTAGGAGGGAACCATGTCGCGATGTAAATAAAATTTGTTTCTCCGCGGCCTCCGAGCCGGATACTTCCTTCCCGCTTTCTTTCTCGGCGATGGCGACGCGGCGCGGAGTGTGACGTTTCAACGACCCAGCAGGATCTCATTCCGAAATTGAATGTTTCGTAGATATTATCCGTGTTAGCCCTAATTCGAAAGCAATATCTCGGCGACGCGGGATAAGTACGGTTCTTAACCCGTCGCGGTCGAAGCTGTTTTAATGCGAAATCCGAAACATGTTTTCTATGTACTCGTGTTTCCATTTTACATGATTTATGGTATTGCGATCTATGCGCATGAAGTTGAGCTTATTGGCAAGCAAAATATTTGCAATTTTATCAGTTCTTTTTAGATATAAACGAATCTGATATCGTTATAATTATTTTGAGAAATGGTATAGCAATCTTCCGCGGCGCGTCAAAGTCGACACTCGAGTGCAAAGGGTTAACATTATATGAGCCGTTTATTTTGAAAGTGGCATAAGTCACTTTGTTTTTAAGTCGGTCACTTTGTTTTTAAATCGATATATTTCAGGGTTTGCGTTTTAACACGTTTCAAAATATGGATGCTAACTTTCGAGAAGATTTATTTGTATTTGTTATCTCAGGATACTGATATTTTTCTCAGTATAAATAATTTCGTATAAACATTAAAAAATCACCACTTCTCATTACGGTAAAGTGACTTATGCCACTTTCAAAATAAACGGCTCATATTGCATTCGGATGTCCCAAGGTGTCCCAGGTTTCTCGGCTAAACGGTATCAGCGTATTCTATCAGTGAAGTTAAGAAAAAAATGTCATATAAACGTAGGGTGAAAACTGCTTGATTACATTATAAGAAAAATACGAAATAACAACGGACTGATTTTCGTTCGATGCAAAAATATATTAGTGGCATTTCTCTTATCTGCACTTACTTATCCAAGGTATGTTTACTAAGCCGTTTAATTCTTCATAGATGTCGATGCTATATCTTCGAAAACAGACGACACTTAGAAATGGGGCTAACATATGTAAATAAATATTTCTGATCAGTCCGTTGTTGTTTCGTCTTCCTCTTATAATTTTGTAATAAAGCATTTTTCAGCCTATGTTTATATGACATTTTCTTCTTGTTTTCGCTCGTAGAGTATGCTGATACCGTTTGGCCGACAAAATTTGAGACACCCTGTATATGCGAGAACTCTTGCATTTGTAATTCGATTGTTATTGTATTTATCCCATTCTTATTATCGTATTTATTCCATTCTTTTTTTCTTAATTTATTTATTTTTAAGTCGCATCCACCTCTGTGAGTTCTTAGCGACTACATAGGATGTACATATTGATGTATACAATTACATTGTGCTAATTGTGCTAGTCTAGAGTGTATGAGATTAATGTCGCTATTATTATATTATTTCACTCTTATTATTCCACTCTTTAAGATGTGGTTTTAATATTTTTTATTTAAAAATTTTCTACATGGTATATACGATATAGTAAATTCTCCCTAATTGACGTTCAGATTGCACACAAAAATGAACAATTTGGGAAGAGAAGATGCGATTATTCGAGCCTCGCGGCTCGTTTTTATCGTTCTTGACAATCGCCGACTGCAAAAATGAACCGCGTGGCTCGAATAGTCGTATCTTCTCTACCCAAATTATCCGTCCATCATACAAAATCGAAGCACTTTTAATTATGTATCATTATGAAGACTAAAACTTCACTATACAGGCAAATATGGGCTTCGCACATTACTGAGCATCTAAAATCAAGTCTTAGATACTAGAAAATTAAAAATAGATTTGTATCTATTTGCGAACTTAAAAATTTTACTATTTTTTATACCATCCTAGACTGCGGTCCCTGAAGCGTATTCACCGTTGACATTAACCGATCGTAGATCTGGGCATCTAGCTTCATCTGACCACAACAATGGGCGTTCACTTAGTCTTTAAGAAAATATAAAAAATAAACAAGAGAAAAGGAAATCAAATTTTTCTAATTAAGAATGATTATAAATCAATATTCTAAGTAATTATAATCGAATGCGTTATGGAAAATCACACAAGTAGTTAGAATTAAAACAATGCTATTATTTGCTACAATTTAAATTATTAGGTCTACCGGAAAGTTCAAGTTTCAATCCATATGCACATGTTGATTTGAGACATATATAACTATCTCTCTTTATCATTGCATTTACACACATGTACTCTCCTAAATAAACTGAAACAAAGATGTCTCATGTCATTATTAAGTGAGACGCGATCGTGAAAACATGGCTACCGATGATAATGCCAAACCACATGCTGCTTTGGCGACTCGTCAGAAAATCGCAGAGCTAGGCTGGAAAATTCTGTCGCATCCACCATACTCCCCAGACCTAGCACCCTCCGATTATCACTTGTTTCTCTCTTTGCAAAACTTCTTACAGGAAAAAAAATTCAAAACTGAAGCTGATGTTAACCAAGCACTAGTTGAGTTCTTCGCTTCTAAAAATAAATCATTTTTTAAAAATGGCATTTACAAGTTGCCATCACGCTGGCAAGAAGTCATAAGTAACGATGGAAAGTATATTCTAAAATAAATATTATTAAATGTATGAAAATTGTGTTATATTTCAATTCAAAAACGGACAGAACTTTCCGGTAGACCTAATATTTACTACTATTTAAATCAATTTTTTCAAGAATGAAGAAGTTTTTTAATTGTAAACTATAATTAAACATGCTTCTGTTAAAATTGTTCATGTTTAAGGTATAACAAACAGTATTTAACACTCATCGATAGACTGCGGATTTTTACGCAAAATAAAAATTGTCTGCACCGACTGCAAGCTATAGGAACTCCACAGACATTTATTTCGCGTTTTAATAATTTCAATAAGTTGAACACAGTACAATAGAATTTTTAAATTCATTAAATATTTTTACTGCTTCGTAAATGCAGTCTAACAATATATCCGCAGTCTACTCATTAACAGATAACAATGTGTATCAAACAAATGAGCTAGAATTGTCTAGTAATAAGGTTTCGGGATATATTTAATAGAACCTAATGCTCAATCCATTTCTTCGGAAATCAATATTTACATTTATATAGTTTACTTATCAATTGATGACATATATCATCGAACAATAAGTTCAAAATCGGACAACAATTTCCCACGGGAGAGTATATTTAGCCTCGAAAGCTGGCCAAAATGATCTTATTTATTTCTACGTAAAGTATTTGTGACTAAAATAATACCATTGTTTACTACAATTTGCCAAATATTCTTACATTTTGGTTCCTTACAAATCAATTTTTCAGGAAAAAGAAATTCCATCAATGTAAGTTAAAAAGTTTTTTCATGCTTTTATGGAAATTTTCCATAATTGAGATATAACGAACATTATTTAACACTCACAAACAAATAACAATCTATATTGAACAAATGTGTTGATTTTTTAATAATTAAATTGTGGGATATATTTAATAGAACATAAATCGATTGTGTTTCAGGAATTAATGTTTAGCTTCATATAATTTCTTTATCGGTCGATAAGTAAATCATCATCAATTCTATCATCAAATAATTATATCGAAATCGGACAACACTTTTGCGTGGCGAAGTATTTAGTCGTAAAAACTGGTCAAAATCCTTCTGTGCGGTTTCGTGAGAACAAAAGCAATGGTATTGTTTACTATAGTTTCGTAAATATTTTCATTAAATTTCGTTTGCTTATAAATCAATTTTTTAAGAAAAAAGAAATTTCTTTATTGTAAACTAAAATTAAATATGATTTGTTCGAATTCTGCATATTTCACCCCTTTCCATACCATTTTTTTAAACAATTACAATGATTAGAATTATTTCAATTTGAATAATTTCTCAGTAGAAAAAGAAAATTGGCAATTATGGTGTGTCTGTATTTAATTAAATGCTTAAAAAATTAATGCTTAAAAATGCTGACAATAGAACAGAATTGTATTCCGATTTAAAAGAACGGAATCATATTCATACTGAACAAATTATTATTAGAAATCTCCATCGTGAGTCAGACTCGTGAAGCACGGAATGGACAAGATATAACAACCACTATTTAACACTGGTGCACAAGTAACAATTTATGTTGAAGAAATCATCTGATTTTTTATTGTAATTAGTTTGTAAGATGTATTTAACTCTATCGATTTTTCCGGGAGTCAATGTTTACATTTATATAGTTTACTTATCCGCGAATGTCACGAACCAATTAATTCACAATCGAACAACAATTTCATATAGTGAATTATTGCGAAATATTTATGCACTTTTAAACTTTTAACCGATTACACATTTTTCTAAACTATAAATTACTAAAACGATACTTCTTCAACGTGTTGCACTTGGATCTTTCCAACAATATTATGAAATATTTACGAAAGCGCGTTTTACAGAATATAAATTCAGATTTCAAAATTCATACGTTCGAAGGATATCAAAGAAATTTTGCAAGTATCTTGCAATATACTTTACGTATCGTTAGCATTTGAGTAAAATTTGATATTCCAATAAAAATGTAACATATTGTTTATATTGCAATATTGTTTCATTTAGTGCATACGACAAATAAAAAAATAATAAAAGTAAAGAAAAATATAAAACGTAAGTAACAAAAATAAAAAATACAAAATAGGAAAGAGAACTAAAAATTGAAAAATTCTAAAGAAATGAAATTAGTATTTTCATTGGCATAAATATATCTCGAACAAGAAAAATTTATACAGTAATTTATCTCTAATTCGCGCTCAAATTGTCCATTTTTATGCGAATTAGGGAGAAATATTTATAGCACTTTTTCATTCATGAATACAAAATGACCCACCCTTGAGCAGACTTTAAACCTTTTAATACCTTGAACATTCCAGGAACTTCAAGAAAATGGGACAACAAAATTGGTAATTCGCAGGAACAAAGAAGTTTTAATTTGTAGGGGATAAAAAATAATTGTCCTCGACGCTTAATTAAATTGCTTACCAGCAGTTTTTTCGTATTTGTTAAATTGTTGTGATGATGTTAAGTGTTCAGTCGGATCGTATGTTAAATTCAAAAATTCAAATCAAGCGAGATAGTTTATTGGTTGAAATGCATTGTCTTTTCCACGCTGTTGTCGTCGTAAAATTTCCACGAATTTCTTAATAAGAGAACGTCGCGTCTCGCGAACGTATTGCCAATAAAAATAAAAGAAATTATCGGAGGCAGAGAAGGAAACACATATAGATAAAATCAGATAGAAGAAATCGGACGCCTCGATTTTCCGCAATTTTCCCAGGTTTGATCGACTCCAATTTCATCCCCTATCGAATCGCACTTTGCTGGGAATTCAAGATCCCCCGTATCTCGCTCGCAAAAATGTAGAAGCTTGCACGATGACGGTTTCGAGTCGAATAGTAACATGGAGCACGCACTTATCCGTGTCCATATATTCTCTTTCCACTTGATTCTTCCAACCCTTCGGGGATACCCGGTTTCCCGATACCCGAGAGCGTACATAAGACGACGCAATTGGAAAATAGTACGAGCCGACACTGATTCGAAACGAAGACAGGGAGCTTGCCAATGGAATAAAATTGATGAAACGAACAAAACCGGAATACACGAAGCAGCGGAAGATAATCGAAAAAGGAACATAAAACACAATGACCCACAAAAGATTCTCTTCTTTGTTGTTCGACGTAGCGCCGGCGAAGTTACTACTGACGATCGTTCCGGTCGCAATTACTCGGGAACCAAAAATAACAGACATTTGAAAAGTCTTCGTGGAAAAAATCAGTAACGAGAACGCGTTTTATTATTGCCCTATTTATAAACAGGGGAAACAAATCAAATAAGTGGAAAATGTATTAGATTGTGTAACACGAAGCGATGGATTTCTTGTTTCTTACGAAATTCCAAGGAATTTTTTTTGCCACTTTTTTTTAGTGAGCTTGCAAAAATTTGCTCTAACAAATGGTGCATATTTTTTCACGAACCTAAACATGCTTAAGGGAGGATAAAAAAATGTCCTCATAATATTGAACATGTATTTTTGATCTATTAATGTTTCCTTATACATTTTTTGTATTTTATTTTTGCATTAATAGGTACCTACATATGTATCATTAAGCGATACTTTATAAATAAATATACCTCGAATAAGAAAAAATAATATTTGTATCACTTTTTCTTACGTAGACACAAAATGACCCATCCTCAAACAGACCTTAAACCTTTTAACACGTTGACTGCCGCGTCACCCGTATTCGGGTGACAGCAAAAGTTCTCATCAGGCCACATCACCCGTAATTCGGGTGACGCTGATTTGACTACTTACAAAGGATTTCCGAAAATATTTCGGCAAATATTCTACAGGAGGTAATGAAACTATTGAATTCTTATAAAAATGGTTTATTAAAAAAATTATTCGCAGTGTATAACATTAAAACATTCTCTGCAAAGTTGAGGTTGATCAGGACAGCTTGGACAAAAAGTTGTTTGTTTTTTCAGATATGCTCGTGCCTCTGATCGGTCCATTTCGTATCTTTCATTTGAACTGTAGCTTCCTCAGTATCGTCAACATTTCTTTCTTCTTCCATGACCAATTCTCTCGTAAAATCTCGTCAATAGTATCTTCATAACATTCATTATCACTAAGATTATATTTATCAGTATCCAAATCAGAATCTGACGATGTAATTTTATTTATGCTTCTCCTTCCGGGCAATCCGATCTCTTTTCATTATTGAAAAAAAATAAGGGCAGAGATTTTAAGTTATACCATTCGGTACTCGGCAAAGATTCCAACTGTTCATGCAGGAACAGAAACAGATATGAATTAACAGCGCACGCTTCCTATAGCGGCACGGGTGGCCTGTAGGAGATTTTGTTGTAAATACGCGTGGCAGTCAACGTGTTAATGCCTTAAGCGTCCTAGAATTAATAAAATATTCGTTTAATTTAAAACAAATCAATTTGTCTTTCTCTTTAAACAATCCGATATTCCATATTGCACGACCCAAGAACAATTATAAAGTTGTTCATCGATGTGTTTGTTCTAAAGTAGCGAAGTAATATTATAGAGGTAGAAGTGTGAACAAAAATCGAGAAAATGATCAAAGTAAAAAGAATTACAGCAAGGAGAAAACAGACGCGTGCACCGCCATAATAGAGAGAAACAGAAGGATGATTGAAGGAAAGAAAAAGGACTGCGACTATAACGCGGCAATAAGTGTAAAAATAGTCGAACGCGGAACAAATAAGTGGAAATCCTTCGAAGCAGAGATGAAATACGAGAAAGTTAGGCAAGTAATAGCGGAACGCGGAAAGGGAGGTAATTGAAGGGCAGAAATATGTGGTGAATGTAAGACAAAGAAGAGCAGGGAGGAGCAATTGAAGATCTCGGGAAGTAGCACGGAGGCGAAGAGGGGAGGAAAGAGCATGGGACCGAATAAGGAGAATAATCGTGTTTTGTGGTGACCGGATTACACCTCGCCACGCTTGCGAACTAACGTGCCACGAAGGGAAACACGTGTATCTTATACCGGTCCAAAGTTTCATCAGATGACCGCCCTATTTAACGCGTTGTCTGTTAAATCACAATCGCCAAGAAATCCGCAACTCTAAAAATACAAAAATATTGCGGAGAAACTGCTCACGTCGACACTTTTTTAAACTTTGACATCAATTTACTGCTATTTAGGACCAAAAACAATTAATAAATTGCATGCCACTATATTCGGGAAACTCTCCTCTATCTTTTAACACAAATTAGAACTTGCTACCGTTTGTACTTTTCATGCAATACCTCATTTTTATCGAAAATTTTGGGTTTTTACATAAGTTTGTTTATTTAAAAAACTGAGGCTGATGGAGCAATTCGGTTTTCGGATTCTTGTTCAGGGAGTGAAGCTCTACAAGAATTTCATAGTGGCTGTAGGAACTCAAAAATCGTGTCGGACAGTGTTTCTAGACTGCGGAAATTTATGCATTTATTGCGTGTATAAATTTTTAAAATGCCAGGAAACATACAAATTATATCGGGATATAGTAACATTTTTATTTTCATTTTACAATCTAATAGAGTAATGGAGTAAGCTAAATTTGTTTACCTAAATTCAATTAATTATTTATTTGTTAAAATTAAACATATAAAAGGTGAAAGTTCTTAAAATACCACCAAAATTATTTAAATTCTTTGATACCGAATTCACGAAACTCTTTTTGTATTACTTAACAAAAAGCTTCAGTAAATACTTAATAAATAAAAATCAATATTCAGTAAAATAAAACGTTCTATAGGTAAGATATCACAATGTTACTACAATGTTACTTTTATTGGTAAAACGTATCAAAGAATTTTTGTTCTTAGCTTCAATTTTTTAAGAATAAATATTTCAAGTTCTTAAGACATGTTAATCAAATTGCTAACGTTGTTTTCGGTAGCGAAAACTCATGAAGCAACGGGGCACGGTAATTGGGTCCTATACCTTAATCTCTTAATCGATATCGTGGGAACTCTTCTCGGATTTTAATTTTTATACAATAACGTATAAAAGTGAGAATTTGCATAAAAATCCGCGGTCTATTAGGTACCTGCCATAAACTAGAACTTGCTCTTTCATTGTAGCGGACCAAATATACAGCATTCCATTAAAAAGAATTAAAATAACATTCAAATGTTGTTCCTTGCGTTAACGCATTTTACCTAAAAACAAACATAACAAATTCTTTTGGCTCATTTTTTCATAACGTCAACCATTTACCTGTTATTTCAAACGATACTTACTGACGGACATCCTGTATAATGTATAGATGCTAATATGGGTCATACGAGACCCGGTCATCGGCCACTGTGGCCTGTCATGCGAGGGTTAATCCCCAGGATTCTCTCGCAAGCAATGAAATTCTATTATCCGAACAGTGGTGTCACTCTGCTCAGCCCGATGAACCGTTTGAGTCCCAAGCAGCGCGATCGCGCTGTTTAAATTTTGTGTCAAAAAGTCCCAGGACATCTGAACGCTATGAACAACTGAGGGTGCACCCGCAGCCGTCGAAGTAACACGCTCAACTTTACTCACGCACGTACATCGCATAGCTGCTGTTTTAAATGCAAATAATACGACTAACACATTTTGTATTTCACTGTTATCTTCTGAATAATTTTCGTTGAACAGAACTTGAAATATTTATAAACATTATATTTTATTATATCACGTTATATATTATGTTATATATTATGTCATATTATGATATATTATGTTATTATATTATGTTATTACATATATATACAGGGTGTCCCAGATTTTAATCTTCAAACTTTGTCAGTATATTCTATGGCACAAAGTAAGAAAAAAATGTTATGTAAACATAGGTCATATAGAGCTTTATTAAGAAGTTATAACAAACATTCAGAATAGGAATAGTAATCAACTAAAAAAAAAAAAAAAAATTAAAAAAGTCTTCGATCGATGTCAATTATGTATTGTCAACAACGGTTATTAATACATTTCGAAATGTATTAATAAACACACGGCATGTACTGATCTATTCAAGCCAATGCTTCATTATTCTAATGCAATTACTATTCCTATTCTGAATTTTTGTTATAACTTCTTAATAAAGCTCTATATGACCTATGCTTACATAACATTTTTTTCTTACTTTGTGCCATCGAATACACTAACAAAGTTTGAACATTAAAACCTGGGACACCCTGTATAAACATTATGCTATATTAATATAATAATACGCATATTAACACTATGCCGGACGGTGGCACCACGCTGCAGCCATGCAAAAATTATCTGTTGTATGCCGGTGGTACCACTTTGGTGCCATTTTAAAAGACTGAAATAACATTTAAACTATATTTCTTGGGTATTAAAAGGCAGCAAACTAACCATAGCATTGTGCTTATTTAACTAAGAATTAAGTACGAAAATTCTTGGATGACATATCTTAATTTTAACAATTTATATTACCGCCATCTTCGAAAATTTTTTTTTAAATCTAAGATTTCCAAGCTATTGGGTTGGCAACTAAGTAATTGCCGATTTTAGTTATAGATGTCTCTCACTCCCATTTTTATGATATCCGTAAATGTTATATTATAAAATTATTATTATTATTATTATGTTATTTTTTATTATCCGTGAATGTTAGCAACTGGACAAATTGAATGCAGCGGTCAAGGAAAAGCGACCAGAATTGGTCAATCGTAAAGGTGTCATTTTCCACCAGGACAATGCTAGGTCGCATACGTCTTTGTCCACTCGGCAAAAATTGATGGATATTGGTTGGGAATTGATGTTACACCCACCATATAGCCCTGATTTCGCGCCATCGGATTACCACTTATTTCGATCCCTGAACAACTCCCTTCGTGGTACAACTTTTAATGATGATGACGCTGTAAAATCTCACTTAACTCAGTTTTTGGTCGAAAACGATCAGACTTTCTACGAGCGTAGAATTTTCAAGTTGTCAGAGAGATGGCAAAAGGACATCGAACAAAATGGAAGATACATTACAGATTAAACTTCATTCCAAGCAAAAAAAATTTTTTATTTCATTGAACAAATCGGCAATTACTTAGTTGCCAACCCAATATTATGCCGGCGTCAAACAAAAGAATCATATCTAAGATCTGCGGACGGCATAGTGTTAAGATAAGCGCTGTCGTGCTGTTCGGCATTTATCGACCGTGTTTTTTCAATGACCCCGTGGGACTCAAACGAATAATCAAGGTTCCATTATAAAGCATCGAAGAGAAGAAGAAGAAAGAAAGAAAGAAACTCTGCTGGTCCCATTTTCGCGCAGCGAACAGCGTAAACACGCACCGCGGTGTACGCCGTGCAGCATGCATTGCGGCGTTCCGAGCAGGGCGACGCGGTGCGGCGTGCGTCGCAAAGCTAAAACGCTTCGGCCACGTGTAAAAGCCCTGACTGCATCTTGGAGGATCGCTGTTCATCCCCGTAACCATCTGGTCCACGGTTTCCAGCCGGCGTTCACCTAGAATTCCAGCAGCGCGAGCGTGAGCAAGAGAGGCGGAGGTTGTTTAATAAAATAACCTCGTTACGCCGCAGTCAGGAGACGGCGCGGGTCTGGCGAACGGCGAGCAGGAGGGGGGAGGGGGTTGTTGCGGGCGGCCGGGGGTGCGAGAGATAGTAAAGACTGAGTCTCGAACCGGTGCTGGCGTGCGGAGGGCTAATGTAACAGCGGCGGCTGCTTGCCTTGGCTGCCGGTAGGAAACGAGCAGGCCAGATGAACGGACAGGGTGGCCGCGGGGCGGAGAGGGCTGGTCGAGGGTTGCCCCGCGGATCGGCAACGAGACCGGACTGGGGACGAGGGGGACAAGGGGGGAGGAGAGAGACGGACGGCCACGGGGAGGAGGGGTACTAATACATAAAGTAGCTTAAAGTAGAAAATTGTGGAAGCGTCGTGATGCCTGGTGATTGCGTTACCTCCGGGGCTTTGATTTAAAATGCAACGAGGGGCCAACCAGGCGGCGAGGGTGGGGGTGTCGGAGAAAACGGGCCGAGCCGGGGGGGGGGGGGGTCGAGGGGTGGCTGGAAGGATGGATCCTGCCTGGGAGCCATGTTCCTCCTGCGGGAACGTCAGCCAGCCTTCCGTATTGCGGGGCAAGGGGCCGGAGGGGCGAAAGAGAGTGAAGAAGGGCAGAAGGTGGTGGTAGTGGCAGCGGCGGCGGCGGTGGTGGTAGCTCGTGGTTGTGCTGCCAGTGGCGTTGCTGGAAGCTTCCACGTCGAAGAACGAGGGGGTGGAATTCTTTCCTGAAACGCGCTGGATCGACTTCCAGCTTCGACTGCTTTGTTGCTCCTTCCTTTTATTTTTCCTTCCACCGCCACCCCTATCTACCTCCTACCCGCCGAACCCACTCGGTACCCACTCCCTTACCGCCGAGCCTCCGTCTTCGGCATCGACTCAGGCGCAATAATCCCTTATGTCGGGTCAACCTTTTTAGCATCCACTTCCACGCTGAACACGCTTCGTGTCCCGCGGTTTTCGCGCGATTAAAAAATACCGGCAAGCCTGTTTACCTTTTTTTTTAATGGCGACCCCTTGTTCGTCGATGTATCGCGCTCGTCCACGGGCACGGCGACAAAATGCTCGCGATAAGGCTTTATCGTGGGGGTTGCGCCTGGTTACTTGGGGTGGCACGCAGGCAGACGCGTCGAGGTTTTCAGATGGGACGATAGTGGAATTGCTTTTTTATGGGAGACTTCTTGCACTCGCTGAGGTGCCCGCTATCGTCGCATCAATGTTCAAGGTTTTATGGAATTTAAACGGTTTGGTGGCTCTGCTCGATGCTAGGCGTGTTTCACTTCTATACCTTCGTGAAATCTGTACAATTTGTGTATAGTTATCCAAATTGAGTGCAGAGTTGAAATACTATATTGAATAATAGATTCTACACAATTCAAATGAACACGTTAAATATCGCAAAATGCATGATAGATATTATTACACGGTTCAGACGTACAATGTAAAATGACATTTGGAACGCACTCACGTGTCATACTTAGGTAAACACGAAATACAGTAAATTCTCCCCAATTGCAACTCAACATGTAAATAGAAATGGACAATTTGGGAAGAGGAGGCTCGAATAATCGTGTCTCTTCTTCCCAAATTGTCCATTTTCGTTTAGATGTTGAATGACAATTGGAGAAAATTTACTATACACATCTGTATAAGGAAAAAATTCATTTTTCGATACCTAAAAGTTAACTTTTCCTACTGCTTTAAAATTGTGATATAAGTGCTTTTTTAGCTAATATATTCTTCTTTCTTGTGTTAAATCTCTAATCTCATACGTCGTAAAGAAATATTAACAGTAACTTTGCATTAATAAACATGTTATGTTATGTTACAATTTATAATTAAAGTTTGAAAGTGCGGTCGGGGACGATTGTAACACCGACAGTCGGGGTCGATTGTAAGAGATTTATACCTCTAATTTTCTTCATCATTTATAATTTAAATAACTATCTACATTTATTATGTTAACTAATCAATTTAAAATTGCAATAATTTAATATTATAATTAAACTTTTCGAATGCTTCAAAAATTAGAAAAAGTGCAATAAAGGAATCGTGGATATTAAAGGCTACGAAGATGGCTAGGAACGTTATAGTACAAGCAAAATTAATGAAAAATGGGTCCAATGCTATGGCTGTAATAACTGGATACATAAGGAATGCTATGTTGTGTTACAACCGATCCGGGGTCAAGGTCGGTCGTAATTTTATTAATAACTTGGATATTCCTTGATGCACAACAAATCCACTATAACCGAATAATCTCGGATAAGTATGTGAGTGGTTGCAAACCTCTGAAATGAGAGGTTCCTGAGATCATTTGAAGTAATTTTTTCCTTAGCGAAAATGTAACCCATGGTTTCCGTTTACGAGTTATTAACGAAAAACAGTGACCAATAAGAGGCGACCGCCCGTTGAATCTGCCGCCTCGCGCCTACTCGAGCTCGACTCTCATTGGTCACTGTTTTTCGTTAATAACTCGTAAACGAAGCCGCAAATTGCATTTTCATTAAGGAAAAAGTTACTTCAAATGACCTCAGGAACACCTCATTTCTCGCTTATACAATAATTTTGGGACACCCTGTATACAGAGAGTCTCAGCTAAAGAAGGTTGCCTACAATGCTGTAAATAATTATAAACTCAAAATTACTTCTAAACTTTTACTAATATTTAAAAAAAAAATAAAATAAAATGTATATTTGTATATTCCTATTCTCTATTATTTTTAATAGAATTATACCAAATATGATATTTCGTTAAGTTTTTCTTTAAGTATCACTAAAGATGTGAAAGTTACTTTGAGTCTATAATTATTCGACAATTGAAGATATTTTATGATCTAACATAATTAATACAATAATAAGTTTGTGTAGCGAGTTGAAATATAAACATACATATGATGTTCGTGTAAACTACAGCAAAAAGTAAAATATAAACTGAAAAAGTAAGTTAACCAACTTCTTTTGAAATTTCAATTCATAAATATCCGAATATATAATTTTATCTGTTTGGTGATTATTATCCACAGAAATATATAAAAAAAAACAGAACATTAAAGTACTAAAAAAAATTCAAATATTATTTACAAAAAGTGGGTGCCCCATTGGATAGCTCCATCGGTGTTGTTTACCCATAGCTTCGGCCCTGTCGGACAGAGAGAAGCGAGCAGCGAAGCACGTAACGGCAAAACATCGTGTACATGTTGCCGCAAACATTTTCTTGACCTACTCAAAATGTACATCGTTTTGACACTTCTATCGGGCCGTTTCTTCTTCAGAAATGTTTACAGAATACGATCCTGGGTAGAGTTTTCGTGCTGAACAAAGAACTTTTCGTAAAAATACAAAAATATCGCGGAGAAGCTGCGCATGTCGACACTTTTTAAAACTTTGACATTAATTTATTGCTATTTAGGACCAAAAACAATTAATAAATTGCATGCCACTGTATTCGGGAAACTCTCCTTTATCTTTTAACACCAATTAGAACTTTCTAACGTTCGTACTTTTCATGCAATACCTCATTTTTGTCGAAAATTTTGGGCTTTTACAAAAGTTCGTTTATTTAAAAAACTGAGGGTGATGGAGCAATTCGGTCTTCGGATTCTTGTTCAGGGAGTGAAGCTCTACAAAAATTTCATAGTGGCTATAGGAACTCAAAAATCATGTCGGACAGTGTTATCAACGCAAATAGTACAGATGTCAGAACGATCAGTTTGTTGACGAACGCGACGTCGATTTAATAAATTGCTCTCCCTAAATATGATTAGGGGCAAACACGATATTTTAATCGTGAAAAGCCAAACAGGGTCGGTTCATAACCTGCTGGAGGAAGTCTTGAATGACACAGGACAGACAGCTCGAGACTTAAGGTTCCCTTTGGTACTACGGGGGTGAATTTGAGGGCGACAGATGCTTTAGTGTGGTGTTCCTCTTGTCACCGTATCAAACATCCGAGGTAGTTGACAAGCTGGAGGACAACTTGATATTCTTTGCACAAGTTTATTCTCCATGTTTGTATCTCCCTTTTTTGGATCCGATTCTACAAATCTGATCTGCAAAAGTATTCACAGTTCTACTTTTGTATAACTATATTTGAAATAACTATTTTTAAAATAACTACATTTAAATAATAATAATAGCTTCTATATTTGAAATAACAATATTCTTGTTATAAAATGCGAAACGAAATAAATGTTGGATTTATAATAGTGGAGACTAAGTAACAGCTCCTTTTGTAACAATAAATATTTAATGACCGTACTGTACCATCAACCGGTAACAAATTAATAATCCACATTCAATTATTTTCTTCGACCATGCATTTTTATTTATCTACCAGCAGATCCGTGTAAAAATATATCAACTAAAAATTCAAATATTTGGAAATAGTATTTTCCTCAGCTGTGTTACGTATGCTTCATTTGAAATAATAATTTATTTTTGTATTCAATGAAATAAGTTGAAATACTTAATTGATTTTATAAATGTGTAATAAATATTTAAAATATATATTTTGCAATATAAATCAAAAATACTTGATTAGTTTCCTTTACTACAACATAAATAACAATTTTCAATACATGTACTTATCTGTATGACGTTAAAGAAAGCTTGAAATATTATTTCATACAAACAAGAGAATTCCACTATTTCCAATACTTTCTCAAATATTTTTACCCAGGTATGTCCGTCAGAGTCTCTCACATCTCAAACTAAATTCTTTCGCATTCACTGATTGACATTTAAATCAAATTCGCAATAAAACAATTTCACTCAATAAAAACGTTAAAATATATTGACAAACGATGATATATGGAGCACTTAAGTAATATTGAAAGGAATGAGGGAGAGAATTATTTTTGATGCCCTTATGCATTATCGTGAGAATCGCCTAGTAGATTTCTTTGTATCAATCTCCAATAATAGATCATGACTACGAGGCTAGTAATATTTTGAACACTACGTATAACATTTTACGAGTGTATTACGTTCTTTAAAAATAGAGCAAAGTAATATATATATATATATATATATAATAATATATTATAATATAATATAATATAACATAATATATAATATAATAATATATATAATATATATATAGTAATATATATTAAACATATATATTTTATCATTTATAAAATACAAGTGAAATGAATTACGAAGTTATTATAAATTAACTTCAATCTAAATTATTTTAACAATTCTTCAAACTTTGTAATTCATTTCACTTTTCTTTTACAAATTTTGGCATGTATACAAGTTCTTGTTAGAAAAAGTGCTATATTCAAACATTTGCCTCATTTCGCACGAATATAAAACTTTCACGTGTGTACAACGTTCTTTAAAAATAGAGCGAATTTATAACATACACGTAGGACAGGATTCACTATAATATCTCATACCGCAAAATAGAAGCAACTTGAGGTTAAAAATCTTAATCTCAGTATTTTTAATTAATTTTAACGTTACAAATAATTTTTAATTTATACAAAAAAATTCTGAACCATTAACAATAGAAAAAAATGGTCAAATTGGAAATCTGCCGGTGCATAAATTATTAAATTAATACAAGAGGAGAACAAGAGTCAGTAAACCTGCTGTATTCTAAATGCAGCAACAGAAATAAATAGGTTAGTTAGCTGCGTCGCTTAGGGTGAAAGCCGTGCTCGGAGAACCGAATGGTAAAATAATTAAGGAATCCGATAAATTGGTGAAATCTTTTCGATTCCGTATCCGGAGCCGCGTAAATCCGAAGAACGGAATCAAGCCGTCGTGAATGGACGATCGGTGTCGAATTTGATGAATCCAGTTTGTTAGAGCGCGTCTCGGATGCGCGGCGGATAAGAAAAATGACCGGGCAAATGGAGGATCCTTTACCGGAGGAATTCGTATGTCAATCCATATCTCTTTCTCTTCTGATCCCTTCATCCTCGGGGACTCAGACATAGAGGGAACGCGAGACGGGAAGAGGATCAACGGCGGCGCGGCGTCTTGGCATTCTGAGGGTGCGGGAAATGAGAGCGCGGGAGGGGTGGAATTAAAGAAAGAGCAAGGAGAACGCTCGTTTGAACTTCCTGACACAGATTGACGTACGAGGGGATGCGGTCCCCGTTAAAAAATTGCACGCCTTCGAAATATTCGCCCCACTCTCAACCTTATCCGATTCGGAAATTGTTTAACTCGGACAACTGACACTGAATCTACCGACATTTTGTTTGTTAAAGTTACTGTAAAAGTGTCTATGTTTTGTTAAATCATAATTCCCGATTAAAAACCCTTTTATTAAAACCAGATGCATGTCTGAAGAGTAGAACATGGATTTGTTTATAATTTACTGGCAAATACAGAAAAAATTCCACTTCTTCGTAATAAAGGAAGAAGTATGCAAAATTCAGATTTGAAGAATCGGTTCCTAATATGAGACCTAGTTTGGATTTCTAAGGAAATTTATGTTTTTTCTTTTGCCATTTTTTTCACACATTGAGGATAGAAAATTTCTTTCTTCAGCGCCGCAGTGTTTGTGGGCACATCGGTAACACTTTATACATTGAACACATTGTTCGCTATTAACGTCTGAAGTATAAAGGTCTGTGCAAAACGAACATTCTGCTTTATAACTTGCTTCATACTCACTTTTTTCATCATTTAGAATAATTTGTTCTTCATCATTTCTGGAACTGTCACTTTCTATATATTTCCTTTTAGTGTTTTCTTTTGGAATTGTTTTTTTTTTATTTTTACCATTATAATAACCGAAGGTCTCATATTCGGAAACAATAATGTATAAAATATTGAAGAATTTTGAGGATAGCTCATCAATCTTTAATGATATGTAACTAGTAAATCTTAAACTTCATCGAATGCATTCTAGAACAGTATTTATGAAAATAATTTGTCATTTGCCATTTTTAAGATATTTTGTAATATGATCGAATTCCTCCATGCTGCTAGACTGATTTGGACGCCAACAATCAAATGAAACAACAAAAGATAATACGCGACAAAGAAGCGTCGGTGTGATAATTGAAAATGTTGAGTACAACGACGAATTTTTATTTGGAAAATTATTATTAATACGATTATTATTAAACACGATTATTCAAGCCTCGCGGCTCGTTTTTATAGTCTCAGACTATAACGACTATAAAACGAACCATAAGGCTCGAATAATCGTGTCTCCTCTTCCCAAATTGTCCATTTCTGTTTACATGTTGAATGACAATTGGAGAGAATTTACTGTATTTCCTAAAGAGGACAAAATTTTTTAAATTATTATTATTATTATTATTTAATTGTTCTTCAAGCATTAACCTATAACAATTTCCCAAGATATTCTCGACTGTTACAATATTAGATACAACAAGTTTATAATTGATACTCATATAGCTATACGTAAACATATAGTTATATTATACCTATACTTATATTAGTAGGACTATGTTAGATTTGTGTATAATATACATACTATATTATACATACTTATATTATATACATACTATATACATACTATATATGTATATAGATTTATACTTAATGAATACGGTACAATACAATGCTTTATAGAAAACTGAGTGTTAGTTATAAACTTAGATTATGATGTAAATATAAGAATACACTCTATCATAATCTAAGTTTATAACTAACACTCAGTTTTCTATAAAACATTGTAATGTACCGTATCCATTAAGTATAAAAGTCCGTATTTTAAGTCTATTTACAACAACATAAAATTTCGATTAATCTGTGTTACAACTTTGTCAATTATATTTTTGCGACATCTATATACATATATAGTATAGACCAGAAAAAAACGAGTTTCGATCTATGTTACAACTTTACCAATTGTATTTTTGTAATACCTGTGTATAGACCGAAAAAAACAGGACGATGTTACAAGAGGAAAGCAAGGAAATTAGAGAAAAAGCACGGGGAACGTAAACCGGCAGTTTCTGACACAGATTGACATCTAGAAGTCATAAAAGTCAGGTAAATGTGTGATACGAGGGAGCGCACTTTTCTTTGGATACGAACTTGGGGGAAAAAAGAAATTCCAAGAGGAAGGCACTGCCTCCGTACAGTCAATAAAATAAATAAATTTCATTTATAACAGCCCCCCTCCCCCCCAAGCGAGAACCATGAGGCGAAACAATTTGTCGAGACAAAGTTTATGCTTTATGCTTTCTGCGATTGAGAACGCGATTACAATTAGAGTCAGACTACTTTGGCTGTAACAAGTCGTTACTTCATTATAACATAATTGCACTTTCGAGGACGAATCTGGTTTCGTAGATGCCAGTGGTTACTGATACCAGTGATGTGGTAATGGTACTGATACCATAAAAATGTTAAACCATTATACATTTGAACAGCTATATTGTTTCTTAGAACAGCAAAAGTTGTATTATCATCCATCAACAAGAGTGTTGAGGAGGTTATTTGAAATAAAAGGGTGTAGAATGAGACACACGTAAATGAGCCGTTTATTTTGAAAGTGGCATAAGTCACTTTTTTTTTAATGAAAAGATACCGTTCAATTGTAATTAGTGTTACCATTAACTCGATTTTTTTGAAAAAGTGACTTATGCCACTTTGAACAAGCGCACAGTATGAGAGTACGGAATAACCTGAGAGGCCTGGGCGACAATGCATGTTTTTATACCTGTGTACTCTCAGGTATATGGAAATCCTGCATTTCAGGATGTGGAGACTTTCCAAGACTCAAGAAATTACTTCTTGCTTCAACAAAGAGAAAACAATATTTTCCTTGAATGTAAACTGCTGGAACTTGCTGATTACGTAAATTCATTCTTCAACGACACTCTGAAACAATAAAGTCGATGGTTTAAATAATGCAAACCAAAATGATAACAAGAACTCGAACTGTTGTAACCAAAATGGAAAAAAATCGTAACGCAAATTATTTGTTTGATTAAACTGTTTTTGGTTAAATGTACCAATAATTTTGTTTTGAAATTTATTTTAATTCCTCGTAACAGTTATTAATAAGGAAAACTCTGTTTCGATCATTTATTGCGGTTATCGGCGAGGAAAATTTATTCTGATTTTTATGTGTACCTGGTTTTTTTCAACATGAAGAGCAATCTTTTGTAATAAGAAATCACATCTTTTATTAAGAAACGATAAGAATAATTAGTTGGAAAATTATGCTGAATACAGTAAGAAAAATTTGTTAAATTCTTTACGATTAATAGAATAATTTCTTATTCTACAAAATTCCACTTTGCGACATGATGGATTATTTTCAGTATACTTTTTGTAAATAGTAACATAAAGATCATTTCCACCTTCCGTTCCCCTTATCGAGTTATTAGTATTTGAAGTTGTTAGTGTTATGGTATCTGTTTACTGGGATGTACCATTAAAAAGTCATAATTATTATCAATTATTATAAAAAATATCTTCTGACATACTCGTGATGCATTTCTAATTTTTCGCTAATTTTTTTATACGTTGAGTACAAAAGGTTTCTCGAATTTACTTTTTACGTGTTCTATAAAACGTTAGACGTATGAAACATAAATACGAAACATATATTTAAAAAGTAAAAAATAGTTTGTCAAATTATATTTAAACAATTTTCTTTTCTATAAAAAAGATCAATGAAAATGAATTAAAAATTATTGTTCAACAAATGCAACAAATATTTAATAATCCATACTTAAAAATGACTATTTTTTAAATATTTTCGGTAAAAATTTCATTGCAATATCTCTAATGATTCAAAAGTTATAAAACAGAATGTCACTGAATTTCTCGATCCGGTGAACAATGGCAATCCATCTCCGACGCCGTAAACAATGGCATCCATGGAAATTACGGGAAATAAACTGTGGAGTCACCTTGGCACTTTATTGGGGTCTAGGCCACGTCAAGAGCCATTACACTGTCGTGAATTCACGAAGTCACGAAGTTCGTGAATTCGGTATCAAAGAATTTAAATAATTTTGGTGGTATTTTAAGAACTTTCACCTTTTATATGTTTAATTTTAACAAATAAATAATTAATTGAATTTAGGTAAACAAATTTAGCTTACTCCATTACTCTATTAGATTGTAAAATGAAAATAAAAATGTTACTATATCCCGATATAATTTGTATGTTTCCTGGCATTTTAAAAATTTACACACGCAATAAATGCATAAATTTCCGCAGTCTAGAAACACTGTCCGACACGACTTTTGAGTTCCTACAGCCACTATGAAATTCTTGTAGAGCTTCACTCCCTGAACAAGAATCCGAAAACCGAATTGCTCCATCGCCCTCAGTTTTTTAAATAAACGAACTTTTGTAAAAACCCAAGATTTTCGACAAAAATGAGGTATTGCATGAAAAGTACAAACGTTAGAAAGTTCTAATTGGTGTTAAAAGATAGAGGAGAGTTTCCCGAATATAGTGGCATGCAATTTATTAATTTTTTTTTGGTCCTAAATAGCAATAAATTAATGTCAAAGTTTTAAAAAGTGTCGACATGCGCAGCTTCTCCGCGATATTTTTGAATTTTTACGAAAAGTTCTTTGTTCAGCACGAAAACTCTACCCAGGATCGTATTCTGTAAACATTTCTGAAGAAGAAACGGCCCGATAGAAGTGTCAAAACGATGTACATTTTGAGTAGGTCAAGAAAATGTTTGTCGGCAACATGTACACGATGTTTTGCCGTTACGTGCTTCGCTGCTCGCTTCTCTCTGTCCGACAGGGCCGAAGCTATGGGTAAACAACACCGATGGAGGGGTCCAATGGGACACCCACTTTTCGTAAATAATATTTGAATTTTTTTTAGTACTTCAATGTTCTGTTTTTTTTTTTACATATTTCTGTGGATAATAATCACCAAACTGTGATATATTTTACGAAAAAAATCGCACCAGAGTATTTGGAGTTGGTAACGAAAGTATTCTAACACTAGTACAATTTTGGCTTCTACGCCATATAATTAAGTAAATATTTAAATATATATTTAACAATATGTTTCAAGAAGTTTAACGTTTTGAAAATGATTATTTATTCATGATCGTATTATCGTTATAATTTAAACGATACTGTATACATGATATACTTGTAATTCGAACAAATTCAGAATAAAATGAATATTTTTTGTTCATTATTTTTCTTTTATTATTTCTCCATTTTTAATTTATGATTACAAAATATACCAAAAAAAGTCAATAATTTTCTTTTTTAATATAATGATATAAATATATATAGTGATATGTAATGTATCTATCCATCAGTTTCTGGCAGAAACTCTTTGACGTTATCTTTAATATTTTTCTAAACCTTTTTTTTGTTGTAATTACAATTTGTGTAATGAAGCGACTGCTCCGTGAAGCCGCAAAGCTCGTAGAATCGCTAATGAGATAATTGTTTTTATTATTATTGTTTATTGTTTATTATTATTGATTAGTGTTTTTTCCTCAGATAGTTGTTTTACAATTTCGAGATCCGGGCCTTCTAGACGGAATTTACTGTATCTCGAAATCATAATTAACACGTTGACTGCCACGCGTATTTACAACAAAATCTCCTACAGGCCACCCGTGCCGCTATAGGAAGCGTGCGCTGTTAATTCATATCTGTTTCTGTTCCTGCATGAATAGTCGGAATCTTTGCCGAGTACCGAATGGTATAACTTAAAATCTCTGCCCTTATTTTTTTTCAATAATGAAAAGAGATCGGATTGCCCGGAAGGAGAAGCATAAATAAAATTACATCGTCAGATTTTGATTTGGATACTGATAAATATAATCTTAGTGATAATGAATGTTATGAAGATACTATTGACGAGATTTTACGAGAGAGAATTGGTCATGGAAGAAGAAAGAAATGTTGACGATACTGAGGAAGCTACAGTTCAAATAAAAGATACGAAATGGACCGATCAGAGGCACGAGCATATCTAAAAAAACAAACAACTTTTTGTCCAAGCTGTCCTGATCAACCTCAACTTTGCAGAGAATGTTTTAATGTTATACACTGCGAATAATTTTTTTAATAAACCATTTTTATAAGAATTCAATAGTTTCATTACCTCCTGTAGAATATTTGTCGAAATATTTTCGGAAATCCTTTGTAAGTAGTCAAATCAGCGTCACCCGAATTACGGGTGACGTGGCCTGATGAGAACTTTTACTGTCACCCGAATACGAGTGACGCGGCAGTCAACGTGTTAAGGAGGAAACACTTCACTATTGAATGGCTGATCGGTAATAATAGTTACATACCTTGATAACGGTAAAGGAGACCCTTCAGAAGGGGTTTAATGTGTCTAAGGATTCAGATAGTAGTTATCTCACGTAGCGGCGTGATCCGACCGTTACATTGTAACCGCAATATAACACCGATTAGAACTTTCTAACGTTTTTACTTTTCATGCAATACCTCATTTTTATCGAACATTTTAGGTTTTTACGAAAGCTCGTTTTCTTCGAAAACTGACGGTGATGGTGCAATTCAGTTTTCGGATCCTTGATCGGAGAGTGAAGCTCTACAAGAATTTCATACTAGCTACAGGAAAATGAAAAATCGTGTCGGACAGTGTAATTAATAGGAGAAATTCTCTAATCGATAACTGTTACAGACGATTAATATATCCTTTTTTTATAATTGTTATAAGTCGCCGAAATTTAATTTCCTTCATAACGATTATTGCTAAGGAAAAACAATTTTCCGTATATTACATACATATATTCTGTCGAGTCGCGGAACGAGCCTTATCGAGAAATCGTTTTATTACCCTTAAGATACCTGGACGGACCGCGAAAAGTAGCGCAAATTACACATCCCCCAAACCGTCGGCTATCGTCTACAATTAGGCACAAAGGAAAAACCAGGCTCTGTACCTCTTCAATACTCTTCGAAACTCGCTCGCTGGTTGGTGCGGACCCGGTCCACCGAAACGGATAAATACCGACCGAATTGTAAAATTTCCTGCACCGAGATCTCAGCTCCGGAGTGAAACCAACAAGTCAGAAGTTCGTACGCGGAAAATCGAGTGCTCAACATAATTTTTGTCAACGAGGGAAACAATTGTTCATACATTATAATTCTTATTGATGAGGAAAACAACTTTTCGTATATTATAATCGTTGTTGCAAGGGAAAACAATTTTCCGTATATTATAATTGTTATGTATAGTCAAAACGATAAAACTCGATATTTTTTAGAATGATTCTTTGGCGGTTCGTGGTGAATGAAAACGTGCGATCTTTATTCGGCTTTTAGTATTACTAGAATGAAAACTAAAATGAGTTAAACAACGTTCTAAAACAAGAAATATAAACAGGCAATTTTATTCAACTGTTACAACGGCGGTGGATAGTACTTTTTGCGGTTATGACGCAATGTTTTGGGAGACAGGAAAGAGAGGGGGTAATGTTTCGTCCAGGACCCGCTAGAGGGCTAGGAAGGCAGATAATTTATAATAATTTGCTACCCGCCGCGCTCAGGTAGTGAGTGAGCAGTGGCGAGCGATGCGACGCCACAATTCCAAATGATTTAATTTAAAATTAACTGGGGGAAAGAATAGCAGTTTTAACCCTTAGCACTCCGAACCATTCTGGATGTTGGCTACCAGCTACTCAGCGCCACTTTTCGGCAGAAACGGGCATTTACAGATCCTCGTATTATTTAGTATGGTTTTGGAACTAAGATATTATAATGATATTGGACTTATATGAATTGGCTGAAATCGAGAAATTTGCAAAAAATCAATATTTTATTTTTTATAATTTTGTTATTGTTTGTTTCATAATTTTGTTTTGTTGTTGTAATCGCTATCTATGCGAACTCTTTCTCTCGTCGCCTCGTTGCTTGGACGATATCACTATCACTGCTATCAAAACGATAGACTTACTGTAGAAGAAAACCTTCTACAGTTAGTCTTTCTAACATCATGAGACTCATTCGTGTTTGAACGTTTTGCAATTGTTCTAATAAAAAATATGAATAAATACATAGGTTGAAAATTTCTAATTATTATTACTAACTCACAAGATGATATTTACCAAAAAAACTTTTACCAAACAATTTATTTACCAAGAGAAGAATCACTTTTCCGATTTTCTCACTCGTTAGATCTATCTATACCGCTCGACGCTTCAAACCAGACTGAGTTCAGCTTTGAAAATCTTTTCTTCCAGATTTTATGATTATAAATCTCACTATACAGTGCGTGCTATGTTCGCATACCGACTTTTCTTCTACAAACTTGCCTTATCGCTCTTTTCAAATGGCGCCTTTGAAGTGCTCGGACCGTCGTGAGCACGCCTCTCACGTTCTCGTCAAATCCGCTGACATTTCTTGTATATACTTAGTAATTTTACTATATTTTGATTTGATTTCTTGTGCCATTTCAAGAGAAAACTTCAGGGAAACATGCATGTCTGAAAAAGTTGCGCTGAAATAACTCAATTCCCCGTAATCACTAATAAACTTTAATGTCCCACGAGAAGGGACATCCGTTGTGTTAAAAGTGACAGTTTGTTAACACGTCAAGCGCGGCGTCAATCCTCTTGGACTGACAGTAGACTTTCCGTTTGAGCGGCGTTAGTTCCCTGTGACTGATAGCGATCTTTTCGGTGCATGGGACCAGCAGTATCAAGGTTAAAAAGTAACGCCAGCCTGTCGCGTCAACGTAAAACCCAGCAAAATCGCCTCCGCGCTTAACGTGTTAAAGAACATAGTGAGTTAGAAAATTATTCGAACGCCTTTTAATATGAAATCATTTTTCTACAATCGGAGCAAACAATTTAAATTATTTTGAATCTACGATAATTAAAAATTTCTAAAAAAAAGTTCTTTCGAAAGTTGCAATTACTTGAGGCGGTGAAAAGAAAATATATATATAGAAAAACTCACCTTTTTCTAAATTTTTTCATCCGAGTCCAGTACCAAAATTTAAACAATGAATTTTCTGATGCTGCAAAGATCATCTAAATTGACTGATGTTATCTGTTATAATTCTCTTTAATCTTCTCTCTTTAATTTTTTTATAGTTTACGACTATTACCCTTCACTTAACAATGAACAAGTCTTTGGTAATAATTTTTTCCATCTAAATTTTTCAAATGACAGTTATCGTTGGTGTTGTATTAATATATATTATAAATTAATACAACTAATAATATATATATAATACAACTAATATAAATTGTATAAAATTGTTCAAAACAAAAATCTTTAATAAATTAATGAAATCGATAAGAGGAAATGCATAAAATAGATTGAATAGTGACAGATTAGTGAATTGATTCGTCGCGGACCTTTAATCTAATTTAAAAGATTGAGAAGAAAAGGGGGAAACAATTCATATTCGTTCGTGAACATTTTCGCGAAACGGATTATCACACAATGTACTCGACACTAATCTTGATTATCCCGGTTGAGCTTTCCAAGACATTTCGGAGGTTCGCTGAAGCGAAACGAGCCAAGATTAAACATAATATGTCGTTCCGTGGCTTCATTTCGAAAATGAAACTGCGCCATCCTCCGACGTCGATTGAATTATTTCCGAGATGATGGCAACGGGCCTTAAGAGCCTTTCTACCATTAAACCGTGTCATTTCAGTGTACCCTGTTGCACTGTTCCACTGCTACCGCGATGATAAAAACGCGGACACGATGTTAGCCGAACGTTTCGCATTAAAGTGATATACGATAGCAATGAATAATACAGTTGTGTGCATAATTATAAACTCGAAGTAACTTTTACATTGTTACCGATATCTAAACGAAAACTTAACAAAACATTGTATTTGTATATTTCCATTTTCTATTATTTCTAATATAGAAATATATGAATATGACAGTTTGTTTAGTTTTTGTTTAAATGTACAGGATGACTCAGCTAAAAGGGGCCTAATTATAAACTCGAAACAAATTTACATTTTTACTGATATTTAAAGAAAATTCGAGAGAAAGAACATTGTTTTTTTCCTTTTTTCAACTTCTAAAAGAACACTGTTTAGTTTAAACTGTAATTTAAATTGTAAAAGATTTTTAATAAAAATCTTAATTTTAAAAGATCATTTAATAGAAATTTAAATAGAAAATTAATTACAATAGATTTTTGATAGAACGTTTAATTATAATAGATTTTTATTACAAATTCGAATTGTAACTGATTTTCAATAGAAGATTCTCCAGCTGCAAAAGAGATTATTACGTTCGTTAAAAAAATAACAGAGATACTGAGGTGGGCCTCCTTTAGCTGAGACACCCTGTATACATAACGAACGTAATATTACGTCACAGAAAAAGGAATCAACGCGTTTCGTTGGATATGAATAGATAAGCGAGTTTAATCGACGACAAAAATATTCCAGTTGATTTCGCGTCGGGCAGGTTTAATTCATTGGACTATCGACTTACGCGTAATTCGAACGTGAAACAGGGAAACCCGTTCTCAGGCGGCGGATGTATCCGGTAACGTAACGCGTGCCACCTCGGAAACATTTCGACCTCTCTCGATTCCATTCACCGTCCTTCATCCTCCTCGAAATGCGGCAACACGCTCACGGAATTCTTTGAAAAACTACTCTGCAAAATTGGAGCCGCGGAAGGAGCGAACGAAGCGGCCGAATGAATAATAAATACGGTTATCGTTTAGTTGATATTTTGAGGGGCGGAGGCCGGGTCGAGGGATCCGGAAGGGCGCTGCGGGGTTCAAATGGGAACAGGAATGAGTAACGGCGCAAGAGGGAGATGAAGAGAGATCAAAGCGTCATTTCTTTAGGGGGCACGTAAGGATGTTTCCCTGCATTTTTATGATTCTTCATTGGTATCGAGATGCCTCGATCGCGAGCGGATTATTTTATACGCCCGCTTAATAATAAATGTATTGCGGCGTCGCCACGCTATACCCCAACTAAATATTCAGCTGTTCATTTGCTGAGAAATCTATCCTTTCTTGCGATATGTTTTTCTATGGTACATAGAAAAATGTTAACGGAACCGAAAAAAAACTGGAGACCTAAATCCAAAATACTATAATATATACTATAATGATTCTATAATAATATTACATAATAATACTATGATAATTCAAACAAATATTTTCAAAACATTAATAAAATTCTGGACTAACCGTTTTATCTTTTTACAGAGTTAACATATATCAGATTACGTAGAAGAATAATTTAATAATAAAAGGAAGATGACGTGTTAAGAGCTAATAAAATAGGAATAATATTTATAACGAAATTGATTATACATTGATTTATATTCGTAGATAATATAAATATAATAAAAAGGATAAATTTTATATAAATAAGTAAAAAAGCTATTATAAAATAAGTTATATCACTTATAATTTTTATTCTACAATTGAAAGGATATAATATTTCTAATTTTAATCATGAGCTAAATATTAATTAAAAGATTTATTTCTTGAATAAAATGTTTTGTAAATTCTAAATGTCCACTGCTTTGAAAGATCATAAAAAATTCATGAAAACTAAAATTTAGTATTCATTAATAAATAGTAATTTAACTAATATATATTCATTGAAATGTTCATCACTTTGAAGAATGGTAAAAATAATTCATGAGAATTGCAATTAGGACAAACATTTTAAGATATTCATCAAATTTATATTGAATTTTAAATGCCCGTCTCTTTCAAGAATTGTGAAAATACTTCATGGATTATTAATTCATAAAAATAATTCATAAAAAGTTGCAGTTACAAGAAACACTCCTTAAATTTATATATTGCCTTCATATCCATCTCTTGAAACATATAATACATTTTTCATACATCGTTTGCTAATAAAGATTATTGACAATGACAACTATTTTCTTCAAAATTTAAAAGTCTGTATGGATAATGTATTTATATTCGTTGATTATCTAAAGTATGGCCATTCGGCCTAAAATGAGTAATAAACTTTTTACTTTCCTTATATAATTAATGAATAAATAACTCGGCTTTGAAGAAATAATAATATATTTTCATGTTTGGCCATTTGTGAGATTATAAAACACAACAGAACAATTCAATTTTAGTTTGTAAGAATCCAAATCGTTCGGGATACAAGTAGTTGAAAAAACTCTGAAGTACATTGCTGTTTAAAAACTGTGAATACACGTTTACGCATATACGAGCGCATTGCACTGCTTTATACGTGTCTCCTTCTGTATGATTTACTATCCGTAATTAATCTTCTAAGCAAGTCGAGCTAGAATATTCGAAAATCATTATATTTAAAAAATTGTATAACCAATGATTATATTAAATTGATTATAGTAAATTGATAAAATTAAAAATGATATATGCTAACGTGTGAAGAAAGTTTGAGCATAGACGAGAATCATCGCATTTAAAAAAATTGTACAATTAATGATTATAATAAATTGATAATGTTAAATGTATAGACGAATAAACAATTCGGGATGCTTAGGCAATCGTATTCTCAATTGGAGGCAAACCGAACAATTGATCGTCGCGTCTAATTCGTCGCCCGTGCTATTGCGAAGGTATCAACTCTCCCGGGCGCTAAAGCTTTGACAAAGCGTATAATCAGATTAAGCTTTGCCAGGCATAGGGTACTGGTCTGCGGGCAAAGAGGCCGGATTGCGTAAACAGAGAGAAACGATGTTACGGAATATGGTAAAAGAGGAAAGTACCGGATTAATGATCCGATCAAGTAAATGATAAAGGAAATGGAAACGTGAATTTATTGGTGCAAATGATAATGATATCTACATTTCGTATACAACATTAGGCAAATCAGACTAAATAGTCGTTTATAAATATAAAAACTATTAATTTACAAACCGACGTCGATGTTGATTCGTTCTGTAGAAAGTATTAGAATATGCATTGCTGAGCAAACTAGTTCTTGATTAATCTCTTACGCCACAATAACAAATCGAACTCGTGATTATACTATATCATACATAATCTGCTAGTTGTGAATATTATTTACTTCTAAGACGAAACAAAATTTGATATTTTCAATGTCAATGTCTAGGAATAAAAGTAAATGAGAACATACAAGAAGTAAAAATTGTCTCGTTCTGTCGGAAAGATTATTAAGAATTGCTAGTCAACGCAGTTGTGAAAGAAATCGCAATGCAAAGGGTTAAATTAATGCGCGCGGGATTTAGGCGATCTTCAGCGTCGTAGCGATATATGGCCCGATGTTTACCTACGTAGCAATGCTTGCTACGTATGACATCTTAGCAATGTTAGCCTCTAATAGTTTGAGCTCATGAAGCGGCGTTGATTGAGCGGCCTTGATGCAAAATATCCTAGTCCCGTTCAAATCAGCAGTTTGGTGTAAGCGTGATTGATGATAAGTATGGTGTTCACTTGAGTCGTTCAATGATCGTAAAACAAATTGTTCGGGCGGTCTTCAGTGTCGTGACGATATGACAGGATATGTTCACCTACGTAGCAAGGCTTGCTACGTATGACACCTTGGCAATGTTATGTTAGCGCTGATAGTTTGAGCTCATGAAAGGAGAACGCTATGAAGTGGCGTTGATCGAAAATATCTCCGATGCAAAATATCCTAGCTCCTTCAAAATCAGCAATTTGTATAAACGTTGTTAGTGATGAGTACAGTGTTCTCTTGAATCGTCAAATAATTCTAAAACGAATTATTATTAGATGAAACAGTTCGTTGAAGGAACAACACCTTTGCATGTAGCTCTTTCCAAGTCAGCAATTTGTATGAGCGTTGTTAGTGATGAGTACAGTGTTCTCTTGAATCGTCAAATAATTCTAAAACGAATTATTATTAGACGAAACAGTTCGTTGAAGGAAGAACACCTTTGCATATAGCTCTTTCCAAGTCAGCAATTTGTATGAGCGTTGTTAGTGATGAGTACAGTGTTCTCTTGAATCGTCAAATAATTCTAAAACGAATTATTATTAGACGAAACAGTTCGTTGAAGGAAGAACGCCTTTGCATGTAGCTCTTTCCAAGTCAGCAATTTGTATGAGCGTTGTTAGTGATGACTACAGTGTTCTCTTGAATCGTCAAATAATTCTAAAACGAATTATTATTAGACGAAACAGTTCGTTAAAGGAAGAACACCTTTGCATGTAGCTCTTTCCAAGTCAGCAATTTGTATGAGCGTTGTTAGTGATGAGTACAGTGTTCTCTTGAATCGTCAAATAATTCTAAAACGAATTATTATTAGACGAAACAGTTCGTTGAAGGAACAACACCTTTGCATGTAGCTCTTTCCAAATCAGCAATTTGTATGAGCGTTGTTAGTGATGAGTACAGCGTTCTCTTGAATCGTCAAATAATTCTAAAACGAATTATTATTAGACGAAACAGTTCGTTGAAGGAAGAATACCTTTGCATGTAGCTCTTTCCAAATCAGCAATTTGTATGAGCGTTGTTAGTGATGAGTACAGTGTTCTCTAGAATCGTCAAATAATTCTAAAACGAATTATTATTAGACGAAACAGTTCGTTGAAGGAAGAATACCTTTGCATGTAGCTCTTTCCAAATCAGCAATTTGTATGAGCGTTGTTAGTGATGAGTACAGTGTTCTCTAGAATCGTCAAATAATTCTAAAACGAATTATTATTAGACGAAACAGTTCGTTGAAGGAAGAATACCTTTGCATGTAGCTCTTTCCAAGTCAGCAATTTGTATGAGCGTTGTTAGTGATGAGTACAGTGTGCTCTAGAATCGTCAAATAATTCTAAAACGAATTATTATTAGACGAAACAGTTCGTTGAAGGAAGAACACCTTTGCATGTAGCTCTTTCCAAGTCAGCAATTTGTATGAGCGTTGTTAGTGATAGTACAGTGTTCTCTAGAATCGTCAAATAATTCTAAAACGAATTATTATTAGACGAAAGAGTTCGTTAAAGGAAGAATACCTTTGCATGTAGCTCTTTCCAAGTCAGCAATTTGTATGAGCGGTGTTAGCGATGAGTACAGTGTTTTCTTGAATCGTCCAATAATTCTAAAACGAATTATTATTAGACGAAACACTTCGTTGAGGGAAGAATACCTTTGCATGAAATCCCAGTGATCATCGATTTCTGTATAGCCAAGATTTCGTTGGAAGAGAGACACGCTTGAACAAGACACTAATGCAGTTATGTTTTCAGGTTCGGTTGGCTGACGTGTCCACGAGTATCGAGTAATCGAGGAGACATGATAGCACCACCCCCCATGATAAATCCTGAAGGTGATCATCCTATTGTAGATGAATCGCAGAGGTTGGATCGCATCGGAATTATCACAATTCAGGAGGTGATAATCATTTTGGAGATGCAAGAGTCTTCATCCACGTAAGTGTAACCTGTGGGTTCATCTCACAGATGAGTAGCCTTGATTTTCAACTTGAACGCATTGTGTTACTTTTGCAAGTAATTGTCTCTAATTCGTGTGTTTTGTACTATTAAATTAGCGGATCCCAGAATGTGAATGGCGTGGCGATTGAACGAGACCCCCAAGAAGATTGTGCGGTGTGACGACGACGCCCCCCAACCAAACCCCCAATAAGATGACGTGAAGCATTTCTAGAGTACATGCTCGTCGTGAAGCAGGGTGTGGTGTTTTTTGTCACACACGTTGCAAGTGCCTTTAGATCTGCAGTCTTCCACCTTGTGGTGTTTCAAGCAATTGGAGCATAGATAACGGTCCCCGATAAAAATCCATCGATCTGCTACGGTCAATTTCGAAAATTTCGGGCACTTTATTATACAATGTTTGGCGTCGCAAAAATCACAGGCATTATGGACTGGAGATACTGAGAAGGGTGGTGGCGGTGCGAGTTCAGGCAATGGAGCAAGCAGTATGGTTTGTTCCTCGAATTCTTGCTGCTTTGGGACATTGGGATCCTTTGCATACGATTCTAACGTCTGCATTATTCGTGCCCGTGATTTGATAAAACTTTCCAACTGCTCGTAACGTGGGTAATCCTTGAAAGTCTCCATTGACGTCATCCAACTATTCCATGTCTCAGGGTCCAAGCATCGTGACACATGGTATACCAAGAAGCTATCCCAAAAGTCAGTTACTCCAGTCACCTTCAAGGTCACGGAGGACGACAACACTTTTGTAGTGAGTTCCATCAGGGTGGCTGAGTCCGCCACTGCTGGAGCTGTGATTTTGAAAATCCTATCGTACTCCGCATCGACAAGAATACGCTTGTTGAAATACCATTGGCTGAGTATACTCAATGAGAGCTCTAGAGATTCATCTTCGAGAGGCAAGCCTGCAATGAGTCGGGCTGGTGGCCCCTGGAGACACTGCCTTAGATAGCATAGTTTCTCAATATTGTCCAGATGACCTCGCTTTAAAACGCGTGAGGTGAAAATTTTAATAAATGAAGGCCAATCCATAAAGTCGCCTTTGAACGTGGGGAGTGGAAGTTCCGGCAGATTTCCGCCGGCGTTGATTCCAGAATTCTGAGACGCAGGTCCTCCGATAATCATGAGTTCCAATTTTCTGGCCTCCCGCTTGATCCTCATCATCATCTGAACCTCCTGTTGGAAGACATCACAGGCGAAGTATTCATGATGAATACAGTTTGCTGGCCATGCCGACTCAAGAGAAGCATGTTCTTTTTGAAAGTCTTTATGAATTTTTTCCATCAATTCAAGTTCTAACGACACTTTTGCATAAGTGATGTCATGCGTCATGTCTGCTAACGTTCTTTCGATGTCCTTCAATGAATCGAGTCGTGACATCTGTGTTGCTGCCTTGAGTGCGAGGCCAGGCGGAAGGATTTCTCTTGATTGATTTGAGGAACAACCGGCCTGAAATATGTTAGGTAATTTCCGCTGGATCTGATCTTGTAATAATTCATGGTTGATCGGCCCTCCAAAGTTATACTTGATCTGATTTTCAAAGCCATCCTTGTTCTGCTCTTTAGAGTTATTCTTGGTCAGATCTATAAAGCAATCCTTGACCTGCTCTTTAGAGTTATTCTTGGTCTGCTCTTTAGAGTTATTCTTGGTCTGATCTTTAGAGTTATTCTTGGTCTGATCTTTAGAGTTATCCTTGGTCTGCTTTTCAATGTCATTCTTAGTTGGCTCTTTAGAATTATCCTTGGTCTGCTCTTTAAAGTTATCATTGGTCCGCCTTCCAAAGCTATACTTGATCTGCTTTTCAAAGATATCCTTGGTCTGCTCTTTAGAGTTATTCTTGGTCAGCTCTAGAAAGCAATCCTTGGTCTGCTCTAGAAAGTTATCCTTGGTGCAGACCAAAAAGCAGTCTTTAAAGTTATCCTTGGTTTGCTCTTTAAAGTTATCGTTAGTGCAGACCAAAGAGCAGTCTTTAAAGTTATCCTTGGTTTGCTCTTTAAAGTTATCGTTAGTGCAGACCAAAGAGCAGTCTTTAAAGTTATCCTTGGTTTGCTCTTTAAAGTTATCCTTAGTACAGACCAAAGAGCAGTCTTTAAAGTTACCCTTGGTCAGCTCTTTAGAATTATCCTTGGTCTGCTCTTTAAAGTTATCCTTGATGCAGACCAAAGAGCAGTCTTTAAAGTTATCCTTGGTCAGCTCTTTAGAGTTATCCTTGGTCTGCTTTTCGAAGTCATCCTTATTCGGCTCTTTAGAGTTATCCTCATTCGGCTCTTTAGAGTTATCCTTGGTCTGCTCTTTAAAGTTATCCTTGGTCTGTTCTTTAAAGTTATCCTTGGCCTGTTCTTTAAAATTATCCTTGGTCTGCTCTTTAGAGTTATTCTTGGTCAGATCTATAAAGCTAGCCTTGATCTGTTCTTTAAAGTTATCCTTGGTCTGCTCTTTAGAGTTATTCTTGGTCATATCTATAAAGCTAGCCTTGACCTGTTCTTTATAGTTATCCTTGGTCTGCTCTTTAGAGTTATTCTTGGTCAGATCTATAAAGCTATCCTTGGTCTGTTCTTTAAAGTTATCCTTGGTCTGCTCTTTAGAGTTATCTTTGGTTTGCTTTTCAAAGTCATCTTTGGTCTGCTTTTCAGTGCTATCCTTTGTCCCCTCTTCAACGTTATTCTTAATCTGCTTGTTAATGTTATCCTTCATCGTGACTGCGCTTGTTGAATCAGATGTACGTTGAATTTAGCACGGTTCACTATCCGACTCGATGAACCAAATGCTTGAGAACCGTGATGATAACGTTGAGTTGCTCTGTAAAATATACACGTGGAAAACATTAGAATGCGTATATAACGTGTAAATAAACTCATGGTTAGAGTGACCAGAGTCAAACTAAGGGAGCATTCCCATTCAGAGGAGTCAAAACATCAATTTTCCTACTGCATATTCTTAAAATATAACTCATTGTAAATATTCCTAAAAAGGATAACGTTGTTAGTTAAAAGAAATATGAACCGTCCCAATATGTGAGACGTAATTAGTTATCGTACCGTTATTTCAGTTATTATACCGTGAATTAGTCCTAATATTAAGAGAAAAATCAACTCATTTAGTGTAGTTTTAAGAGAAGTTATTCGGTCTTAAATGTTACTGATTTAGTTTTAATTCTCATTGCATGTATATATCTTTCTGATCGTTCCAAAATTCAATAAAATGTAAAGTATAATGATAATACATCCGTGTTCTTATTGAAATTCTCCTGACCCACGGATATATGAAGAATGACAAAGAAATTCTTTTACTACATACTATAGAGTCGATTTATGATGTTGTTGAGAAGCAATCCAAGTACGTCATTTAAATTATTGTTAGTTATACACAGAGATTTAAAAGGTTCCGAAAATAACCATCTCAAACCGTTATACAATCGGTTCTGATTAAAACTGTTATGCATAAACGAAAATGTTTCATAATCGTCATGAGGTATATTGGTTCTAACTTACATCAATTTCGGTTCGTGTTTCTTGAAAACCAATATTATATCGGTTCTGATATGACCGATATTATTTCGGTTATATTTCAAATTTAAGGCTTTACGTTTTCACAATACAGTAAATTCTCCCTAATTGACACTCAGATTGTACACAAAAATGGACAATGGAGATATGATGCAATATACATTTTACTTTTACAGTCCCTAAACGTTTATACATAAGTTTTAAATTATTTAGAAATGTGTGTGTATTATACGTGTAGTAACTTCTAATATAAGAAATTCATTATTTCATGGTACAGTAAAATATAACGCTATTAATAAGAAAAATGGTGTTTTCGGGAAATTGTTTTCTCAAAATTTTTAAGACCTTCTTCAGCCAGTGTTCCTTTATTTGAAAAATAAGACCTTTTATTACTAATTGTATTTCTTTCATTTAAAAATGTGCAGACATGCGTAAGCTACGACAGTTCTCCTGAGGGCTTCCCGGAGAAACATACTTTGCGGTGGTCAGCTTTACTCGGTCCATGGTAATCTGAAATCATGTTCGAAAAATATTTCTTTAGTTGATAGTCTGAACTTGGCCTTGAATGAATAATTTTCGAAATTTTGATATTTGACGAAACGGCAGGTGTTCAGGTTTTGATGAAAAATAACTAGGTTTTTAGGCGGTAAAAATCCTTTGTTCAAGTACAAGTTTTTTGTATGCAAACAGGCTGCGAAAATTTTCCCAAATCGATATAGTACTTTTCGAGATATCCTGACCACCGATATTGAAAATGTATTTTCAAGAAAAACGCGTTTAAAGAGAGAGTTTCAGCTTATATTGTCATTTAAATGTTTATATTTAACTACTTTAATACATATTAGTCATCTTCTGCTGAAGTACTATCCTCCAAAACGTTTATTTGTTGTTGCAGGCGAAATATTTTACCTTGGTGCGTTATTTCTTGTGTACGGCGGTTGCCTTGTCTCGTCCGTCCGTGAACTACCCTACCGGGCCTTTCCACCGAGGAAAACCCCGTCTAGGGGCCATTTTCAGGTCTTGGGTCCCTTGGGCGCCTTGGACCAGTTCGTAGTGGTTCGTTTTCTAACCCCACGAAATTTGTAGTGGGCATTTGTAGTAGTCAGCTCTCTTTCGCCAACACGGTCATTATTATTCGCCTATACCTTAAACTTCAGGAATTTTTAAAACCAACACTTAAACAAGTAACACTTGAATAATTAAATGACTATAATATGTCCATCAATAAATTACAATAAAATTTTCCATAGAATATTTTCGAAACATTCATACATATTTACACTTTCAGGAACAACCAAAACCCAAAAATCGATTTTTTTTTAGATTTCTGACTGAGCAGAATTCCTTAAGAGATTTATGGAAACGTTCGTTCACATTTTATGTGCTATTCTCTCTAATGAAAAGAACAAAATGGTTCCGCAACGAACCAATGCCGATTCTAACGAACGAAACTATTTGGTAGACCAGGGCTCGGAATTAACCGTGGTCGCCACTTTCGGCTCGGAGCAACTCAGACATTTGTGCCTGTAGCTTTATATATGCGTGTATGTGTGCAGCATTTAGGCGATCACCGGATAACGAGACGCGGGACGGTAGCTAGGAGGCGTAGCCTTCGAGATCCTCATGTTGCGTGCTGGTTAATTCCGAGCCTCGTGATAGACAAAACAGTATATTTGACCGTTGTCGCTGCTTTTCAATGAGGCAAAGTATTTAAAAAATGTGATCAAACCGCGTCTATTTCAAACTTAAATATAGAATATGTAGCTTATAACAAATATATATAAAAATATATAATATTATATATTTATTATATAAATTATTATATAATATTATATTATATTATATTATATTATATATATAAATATATATAATAACTAATATAATTAGAGCCGAAATCCATACCCGAAATTCCGGATCGGTTCTGAAGAACCGAAACCGGTATGATTACTTATATAAACTTATAACTGTTCCAAGAACCGAAACCGATATCATAACTGTTTCCAACCTCTGGTTATACATATGTACGTATATTATGATATGAGATACAGTATAATTATTTATTTGTTAAACCAGTTGGCGATATAAGAAATTTAGTAGTAAAAGTTGCTTCAAATAATCCGAGGAACCCGCCATTTCCGGATTGCGAGACATTTTTAGGACACCCTGTATACTGTGTAAAACTTCAACCCTATATCTCGATCGGGCGGTTAGTTATGAGGTAAAATAAAAAAATCAGTTTTTGTCTTACTTTTCCTAATTAATGATGTTTAGAAATTCTGAGAAAAAATCTGAGACATGTCACACACCCAAATACCTACTCTGCGATACATTTCAGATTATTTAATTGAAAATGTTTGTAAAGATTCAAAAAACTTAAGACAATCAAAAAAATACAGCTTCCACATGAAAGTTCTGAAGTGACAAACTGCATATTTTTCCACTATCGATATATTATACATTGCTATAATTATCGTTCAGGAATTCTTTCAGATTTTTCAATTTGGTGCGCCGTAGTTAAAAGAAATAAAACTTTACTTATATAAACTTATAACTCTTTCAAGAACCGAAACCGATATCATAACTGTTTCCAACCCCTGGTTATACATATGTACGTATATTATTATATGAGATACAGTATAATTATAATTATTTATTTGTTATACCAGTTGGCGATATAAGAAATTTATAAATAGACTTAAAATTACATAGAATATTACATTTATACTTAATATAATATTAAATGAATTCCTTAGCCTAAATGGGTGTTTCGGCCCGAGCCTGTCGGACTGGCATTTCAGATACCTCTTCGAGTACTAATTGACTTATTTTTATTCTTGCTTGCAATTTTCTGTTTGGTGGTAACGTGCGTAAATAAGGAAGTAAGTAACGCTGTTTTGATTATTTTTAATTACTTTATTATTACTTATCTTCAACTCTATAACGGATTACTTTCAAAAATTAAACATTTATCCCAAAGTGGTCGTAATTTCAATCGGGACAAAATTTTGCAATGAATTTTTGTGATCTTCAATTGTTTACAGCCCATACCGAGGTCATCACCGATCTCGATGAAATTTTTAATACACATATAACTTACCGTGATCTACAAAATGCATTTTTTAAAGTTTCGTCATCAGCTCGAATGAAAGAGTTAGATAACGTGACTTTTATTTTTTTTTCAATCGAAGCAATAGTAAAATTTGAAAAAACGTTCTTGTTACGACCTAGTAGACTGGTCCCTCTAACATCTAAAAAAAAATTCAAGTCGTTTAGTCCAGTTCTAAAAAAAATCATTGCGTTTTGAAAAGCATTCGAATATTAACAGGAATGTATGGAATGTATGTATACTTATGAATATTGAGTAAATTGTATTTGTTTTTTTAACAACATTTGCACGCAAAAATATAATTATAAAATCCGTATATTGAGTGTCCAAATGTTAAACCAATTAACGAATTAGCAACTAATGCCTCCGTTGGGCCAATAAATCCGGCCGAAGCTGCGAGGAGCCAAAACCATTCATCTGATATCGCGTTCTGCGATCGCGTTCACCGACGACGTCGCGTCGGCCGAATTTGCACGCACACATTCTTCGTTAGCCATTGTGCGTGTTTAACCGACGTCCGACCGACCAAAAAACAGCTCCGTTGTGACGTTATTCTAAGGGATTGAAAAGTACCCTCATGCTGAAATATATGGTCGATGCGCCATTCGATAGGACATTAAGAAAAAATACAGGGTGTCCCAAAAATGTCTCGCAATCCGAAAGTGGAGGGTTCCTCGGGTCATTTGAAGCAACTTTTTCCTTTACAAAAATTGTCTCCGATGCACCGTTAACGAGTTATCAACAAAAAACAGTGACCAATGAGAGGCAAGCTCAGCTGGCGCGAGGCGACCGAGCCAATGAGCGGAACTGGGCTTCGTGCGCTGGTTGGCTGGGCCGCCTCGTGTAAATCGTACTCGATTCTTATTGGTCACTGTTTTTCATTAATAACTCGTTGACGGTGCCTCGGAGAAAATTTTTGTAAAGGAAGAAGTTGCTTCAAATGATCCGAGGAACCCGCCATTTCCGGATTGCGAGACATTTTTGGGACACCCTGTATACTGTGTAAAATTTCAACCCTATATCTCGATCGGGCGGTTAGTTATGAGGTAAAATTAAAAAATCAGTTTTTGTCTTACCTTTCCTAGATAATGATGTTTAGAAATTCTGAGAAAAAATCTGAGACATGTCAAACACCCAAATACCTACTCTGCGATACGTTTCAGATTATTTAATTGAAAATGTTTGTAAAGATTCAAAAAACTTAAGACAATCAAAAAAATACAGCTTCCACATGAAAGTTCTGAAGTGACAAACTGCATATTTTTCCACTATCGATATATTATACATTGCTATAATTATCGTTCAGGAATTCTTTCAGATTTTTCAATTTGGTGCGCCGTAGTTAAAAGAAATAAATACCGACTTTGACGTTCCTTCCGCGAGAAACTGATCTAATTTTATAATTGTGACATTTTATTTATTCTGTAAATATATTGAGCACCGCTAAACGGCACACATTTCACAGAAACAATTAAAAAATGAAATCAAGTTATAAGTCAGCTTAGCACTGCATCGGCGCGGTACAATTAGCAATACATATTAACTATGCAAGTTGAAGGTTCGATTGTGAACTCGCAGCCAGCACTCCCCCATTCTTTTGTTTGTTTCATTAATTCTTAATTTCTTTTTATGTAAAACTATATATGTATAGAACAGCCAATGATATTTTTGTGAAATCGTTTAAGAAATATTTTTAAAATATTTAACAAATATTTAAAGGTAAACTACACAAAGAAAATAATTATGGAGAAATTGTTAGTTACGTAGTCTATAATTCTGATGATATTCTACATTTTCTGCAGTAAATTTATACGTACTTTCGGTTTAAAAGTCTGATTATTCCGGGTAGATTATTATATATTATTATATATTATATTTCACTTTTTTCTTTTCGCGTCGTCTGTGTTTTAGATATTTTAGGATTATTCGATTTTTCTGTAGGCTGCACAACTAACAATTGACGACAGTATCGTAAATATAAAATATTAACTTCCGGATATTAATAATTTCCGAGATATTCACAGAAAACTTCCTATGTTCTATAACAAAATGCTAACACATCGAAGGACACCTATCCAGACGTTACTCGACATATGTATACAACATACATATTCCTTTGTCTTGACTGTTTAACTTTAACTTTTTTGTCTTGACAGTTAACTTTCAAAGGTACAGTCGCAAATTCACTCAATGTCACGTATGTATATTTGCAGAAAATAAGTCTAACAAATATAAATTTCGTTACTTTATTGTCACAATATATTATTTAAATAATATATTGGACTTTCACAATATAATTTTAATATTATTTTCTCCACTATACATAATACAAACAACTTCGTGGTATTATACAATGTTCTTGTTAAGGACGTGCGAAACCTCGAACAAATGAATCCGAATTTAATTCGATTCGAACAATCGATTAAATCGAATACTCGAATGAAACAGAGGTGTTCGGACGGATCCGAATAATCGAAACAATTGAACACTTCGAACAGCTCCTAATGCTCGAAATCTGAAGTCTGCAGTCTACGTTGGCTTATTTCCGTATAGACAATACACCTATCGTGCATTATAACAGTAGACTTGTATGTAATTTGAAGATTTACAGTACATTGACCCTTTGCCTTACAACTGAGAGACATGGTTAGATAGTCGGGCCAGAAATGATTACCACGTCTGAGAGACGTGGTAAAAAAATCGGACCAGAAATGATTATTACGTCTGAGAGACGTGGTAAAAGAATCGGACCAGAAATGATTATCACGTCTGAGAGACGTGGTCGACAAATCGGACCAGAAATTAGAGCCATGGTGCGACAATCGGGCCAGATATAAACGTAACTAGTTAGGCTCGTATTAGAATAGGGAATACATGTTTTGAGGTATTTTGTTTTTCGTCATTTAATTGTTTTATCAGTAGCTAAAGGAAGTGGCGCAGGAACCAGCATGACGCGTGCTAATCCCTGCCGCGATCTAAGGGTACCGACTTTTATAGCCAATATGCCTTCGATTAAAATATAACTGGAACCTTTTTAAACTTTTGGAACACAACATCATCGAAATCAAAGCCATAAAAATCTGTAAAGTTCGTACGAGACATAAAAAACGTAGCGAAACAACGAGGGAGTGCAAAAGATGTAACGTGCCATTGCATGTACCAAAATGCTTTGAAAGATACCATATGGTTGAAGACTATTAATTTACTGTAAATTATTATAAATTGGAGAATTAGAACTTATAATAACTTATAAAATTATGAAACTAATAAATCTTATAATAAACCTTTCCTGTTCACACACACATGATTCGTTCGAAATTTTTTATCAAATTCATATTCGGACACTTCTAAAATGCAATAACTTTTTTAAAATTAGAATAAACGATTTGAATTTTTTTAGATGACAGAGAGACTAGTGTATGCTAGATAATAACTGGATTGCTTTGTTACAATTTTGCTATTACTTGGAATGACAAAACAAAATAAGACTCTCATCTTTTAATTTCTTTTATCCGAGCCTATAATAAAAATTTAAAAAATACGCTTTGCAGATCTCGGTAACTTATATGCATGCTGAAAATTGTATCGAAATCGGTTAACGCAAAGTCAAGTTACAAGCGTTAAAAGATTGTAAAAGCTGCAAAAATCAGGACGAAACCGATTTTTGCTATCTTTAATTGTTTACACCTCATACCGATCGGTCAACCGATTTCAGTGAAATTTTTAACATGCATATAATTTACCGAAATCTACGAAACACATTTTTTAAATTTACGTTATGGAATCAGACAAAAAAATTAAGAAACAGGAGTTTTTTGTTTTCTTTTATCATTCAAAGCAATAGCAAAATTTAAAAAGAGTTAAATAATCTATCATCTAAAAAAAATTCAAGTCATTTATTAGTCCAGTTCTAAAGAAGTTACTGCGTTTTATAAAAAGTGTCCGAATATTAACGGAAATCGTTGTATTTTCTAACCGTAACAAGACTCGGCGCGTGACCGACCTTGTTGTTGTTTGTGGTACACGTTATTGAAACTTGAATTATAGGACAATGGGTTAATTTAACATTAATCTGAGAATTACCGTTTCATTCGATTATTCGAATTCGTCCAAACAATTCGGTTCCTTTCGAGTGTTCGGTTTTGTCGAGTATTCAGATCGGATCGAAAACCGAGTCCACGATTCGCTTCAAATTTCGATTAATCGAAAATTCGAGCGTTGAGGCACCCTTCGTCCTTACTCAAAATAAGAAGAAACCAAAACAAACGACAAACGAAGGCTGAACGACCGTTTACGTTTTTTACAAGTTACAAGTAAAATCTTGTAACTCAAAAATAAACTATATATAAATTAATTGTTCTTTCTACAAACATTGTTAATATTTACTATAAAAATACTAACACTTACTATGAAAAGTCTTAGTTCTAAAAATTGTTTCATATCAAAAGAATAAGAATTTGCAGCTTCATTTTCGGCCACGTAGATCCAATTTCTACACGAGAGTTGAACTGTATTATCTTGAGATATAGTCAAACATGTATGCAAAATTATAAAACGTTTCGCCTACAAAAACATGACTGCATTTTATAAAAAAAAAAAAAAATTTATATATATAACTAAATAATAATATATAACTAAATAGTAATATAAAACTAATATATAACTAAATAATAATATATAATATATAATAACTAAATAATATTATATATATAATAAAATTTATATATATTAATATTCACAAAATTATCGACTCTGAATAGGAATGCCCCTTAAAGAAAATAGATAAAATAAACTTACGGTGGTACTGGGGTGATTCGTACAAATTCAATTGTATTAATTGAATTCTACGAAAGCTGCGTAGAATCTTGCGACAGGCCGCAAGATGCACGTGCGTCGTTGGAGTCACGTGTTTTTAACAGTTGAGGATATGTTTTCGTGATGGATTTACGAACGATAAACTAAGGATTGACGTTGAAAACTATAATAAAACAAACGAGCAGAAGACATTCCACCGAGAACACTGTACAAGAACAGTTACTGCGCGCGGAACGTTGACGAACAGAAGGGTGTCTAAATCAACACGCTACGTTTGACTGCGACGTTATTCCGACAATCACAAGCGGGGAAGCGGTGTTACGCGCATACCAAAACACGCCGAGAAAGCGCGGGAAATACAAACCGGTGACGGTGCATCATTGACAAGTGGCCAACCACTAAAAAATGCTGCAACCACTCACTGATCTGATGGAATGGCTGCAGTCCTAAATAGAGCATTGTTCAACAATTATAGATAGTCTATTGTAGTTAGGAGCCTATAATCTTGTAGCTTGTAAGCGATGTGGCGTCGTCGAAGGTTTGTTTGAGTTACATATAGTTACCACACATAAAGAAATTAAGTAATTTTATCATAGAATATATGACAATATATTATATATAATATATATAATATAATTATATATAGTATTATATATAATTATATTTTATATTATTACTATATAATATATAACATAATTATATATACTATTATATATAATTATATTTTATATAATATAATATATAATATAATGCAGTTCCAAATAGAGCATTGTTCAACAATTAGACATAGTCTATTGTAGTTAGGAGCCTACAATCTTATAACTTGTAAGCGATGTGGCGTGGTCGAAGGTTTGTTTGAATTACATATAATATAGTTACCACATACAAAGAAATAAAGTAATTTTATCATAGAATATATGACAATATATTATATATAATATATAATAAATTATATTATATATAATATTATATATAATTATATTTTATATTATTACTATATAATATATATAACATAATTATATATAATATTATATAATAAATTATACATTTTACATATTGTATAGTATAATATATAATATAATATCTCATTTATAAAATAATAATTAGATACTTTCACGCACAAAAAGATTGAGGGAAAATATACAATGGTAAATATACTTTGTTATGATTAGACTGCGGGCCTCTATGCAAAATAAAAATTGTCCATCTCAGTTGCAACAAACAGACGTTTAACAGATTCCTTTTCTTTTAATCATTTTAGTAGGTTGAAAATTATCTAACAATTTTTTATTTTTGGTCTTAAAGACGTCCAGTTTATGTCCATTTTAGGTCTGAACGTCTTTCGACCTAAAGTGGACGTCGTTTTGACGTCTGAGATAAGACGTCTTAGAGACGTCCCTAACTGGACGTCGTTACGACGTCCGAAACACATTTTCGAGGCAATTTTTGTCTTCGATATTATTTAAATACATGTGTCAAGTGCTTTTAAATACAACTTTAACATGAACGATAAATATTTCAATGACAATACGCCTATTAATATACACGAAACATTAATCCAAACCTATTAATTTCATGCTCTGTAATGAGTTCTTAGAGTGATCTCACTTTGCTTTTCCAAATTTTGTCTTCGCAGTGACATCGCTCAATTATCTAAAACAGCTAATATTTTGTACTTCGAATCTTCGAAAGGTTATCAACAAACGTATGTAACATGAAAAATTTAATGAACATTTGAACCCCAGGCCACCATGCGCCGTGCGACAGAGACAATATCAGAAAAGTATTTGTCCCGGAAGAAAGAACCCAGTGAACGCGCATGAAACGTGCAACAATTGCGAGGGTGTGGGAACAACATCGAGAGCCGAGCTTGGTCTTCCGTCGCGTTATTCGGGCGATGGAGCGACTAATAACGATAACGACGCCAGGAACGATAATCGAGTTAGGGGTTTCCGCGGTTTCCACAGTTCTCCCAGGGCGCTGATTGCTGGAACGGCGGCGGTTTTGCCGTCGGGATGGCCGATGCGCGCCGACGCCGACGCCGACGCCTGTTACCGACGCCGACTAGGACTGTCGGAGTCCTCGCGACTCGACTCGATTCGACTCGACTCGACTCGACTCGGCTCGGCTCGGCTCGACTCTGCTCGGCGCAGTGGCGCACGTATGGATGCGTAGCGGCGCGGACGAAGGCGTAACGAGTACACAATGCGATGCAAATTGGGCCTCTCCCGGCTACAGTACACGGACCAGTCAATCGGCCGGTTGCCTACGCCGGTGCATCGCGATGGTATTACTAACATCGCTATTCTATTATGACATTACGGTTCCCCGAGCAGCAGCCTGGCTATTACAAGCCCGGTCTCCCTCCAGGCGTTCGATTCGGGATAACTCTATAGCGGTAACTATATAGTCATCGAGACGCCAGAGACAATACCCGATCGGACGCCCGAGGCCACTCGGTTCCAATTTATTTTCATACATTTAACTAGCGGTCCTGCGTACGCGCGATGCCGCCATCCTAAGTATTGTGTACGCTCGATTTCGCTAGCTCGCGCGCACACCCACTGCGGAAATCGGATTTTCTTCGGCAAACAAAAGATGAACTATTTTCTTTTTCTTTCGGTGATTTATTCGGCGCGCTCGATCGGCGACATCGAGGTGCCACTGGGGGAATTGCCACGCCATTTCTCGAAAGAATTATGAGACAGTTGACCCTTCACACTCGGTGGCTCCCTCTCAAAGAGTATAATAAAACTGCTCTGTTGATTGGGATAATTTTTGGAATCAAAAGTTTTGTTTCGTGGAATTTGTGTCGATAAAATGTTAGGCCGGATTCTATTAGGGGGGCCGGAAAGTAATGTCGTTTCTGCGCATGTCAGTATTCCTTTTTTTTTGCATACTAAGTTTTGCGTACTAAAAATTTGCATACTAAATGGAAAAAGGTTGTTGATAATGAGGGTGATTACATCATTGATTGAAAATAAAAACTAGTTAAAAATTTATCTGTTTGAATTTAATGTAAACACAAACGACATAACTTTCCGGTCCCCCTAATATTTATCGCGTTACGCTCCGAATGTAAAATCAAAAAACTCTTGCAATAACAATGTATGTAATTGCGTTAACCCTCTATGGGCCCATGTAACATCCAGGTCACACGCTAATGTGACCAAAATTACCAAATAATTCCAGTTTTTTTACAAGATGACATTTACGTCTTAATTATATATTGTGTCTGGGATTAACCAATAAGAATATTGATGACGGTTGGCAGCACCATCAACCTGAAATATCAAAGTAAATGCCTTGCAAGTTGTCTGCAGATAGAAACCAACGGAACCATCTTGTGCTTCTGTCGGTGTTCACTAAACCAAAAGGAAAGCGTACATAATAGCTCTGGGTCTGTATTTATTTGCATTTCAATAATCATTTTGTTGCATTTGCATATGATACAGTTTTGTGACTTCCAGGTTACAGTCGGCTATTATGGTGGATTTCAGTATATTTAGGATAATGCTTGTGCTTTCTCCTATTTTCAGATTTATATATGATATAACAAAAATATGGATAAAAAATCACACAAAAATAAAAATAGATCCGAAGATTCTTTATTAAATTCTGAGTCCGATTTATCCGACAATGCATAGATATTATTATCGGTTGTTACTTCAAAGTTACAAAGTGAATGTATGAATTAATAATAAAATTGTTTAAACTGGTAATTCTTTTTAATCTGCATATATAGGTTTATAATTGTTGATTTTCCGTTGGATACATTTTTTTATATTTTAGAAAAATATTCGATCCATAGAGGGTTAAGGGTGTTGGAAAGCAATCCAGTATATTACGACATTCGCAGAGCAGAATCTCATATACATGTACAAAATTTGCAAGAGTTCCGAAAATTTATCATTTATACGCCTTAACTCGTTAACCGGATATAACGAAATATTTCGTTAGGCTTGACGACTTCTTTTGTCGTCGACATTTTTAAAAGTAATATTGAAACCTACCGTCATCATATGGTAACACTCCGATTGTGCACAGTTAAATGCCATTGCAGACACATTTTTTAATATATACAGTGGTGTACATAATTATAGACTCAAAGTAGCTTTCATATTGTTACCGATATTTAAACGAAAACTTAACAACATATATTTATATATTTATATTTTCTATTCATTCTAATATAGAAATATACGAATATGATATTTCGTTAAATTTTTGTTTAAATATTACTAAAAATGTAAAAGATACTTTGAGTCTATTACTATGCGCATCACTGTAGTAGGCTAAAGGTGTCAGAATATATTAAAGATAACTTGTATAACAAATAATAAGGTATATAGAGGGTGAAAAACGGGAAAACGTGACACAACCGGCCAGGAATTGATTCTACATGAAAATATAAGTCGAAAAGAGAGAATAACATTTTTTCATTTAAGGTTCCATTTTCAGGAAAAATTAGGTTGACAAAATAACACTATTGAATAGGAATCGAGTGGCGCGTTTGGTCATGACATACCAATTCTACTCTTCGTCATACTAGAAGCCACGCGATTTTGACACATCTTTCAACTTAGTTTTCTCGAAAACGACGTCTTAAATGAAAAAATGTTATTCATATCTTCTGACTTATTTTTGCATATAGAATCATCCCTTCGCCTGTTATACCATGATTTTCTGAACCCCGTGTATATTTAGCAACGAACCAAGAGAATTGATATTAACGAAATTTAAACGAATTTATATTGTTATTATTACGAACCAAACTTTTATTTATTCTGTATCCTTATAGTATGGAGATTATTTAATAAAAAATACAGTCCACATTTAACGAAATAATCAGCTATTTGTCGTGAGACAAAAATAAGTGGACAGCTAGCAATAACTCTCTCGCTAGTCGAGAAATGTAAACAATCTCTACAAATTGGTCATGTTTACACGCGATAATTCCAAACAAATCTATCAGTAGCAACTCAAACATTTTTGGAGTAACATTGCCTGTGAGATATCCGAGGAATATTGAAGAAACAAAGAAATCTCAAATAAAGTTCCAATATTATATCATGTTATATTTTATTCCAAGAGGACAATTGGGAAGAATTTTCTCTAAATACTTATTATGTACTTCGAAAATAAAAACGTATTTGGCGGAAGGTGATACAAAAGAATTTCTTCCAATGCAAATTTGTTTATATTTAAGAAATTCTTTAATATATCTATAGTAGGAGCAAATAGAAAGAGTGGAATCTTCACTCGTTATTCACTCAACATTCATCTTCTTTTATTTGCGGTCAGATCTCAGCTAATGCGATAAACATTATTTATTTAATTACCAATTTGCATATTTTTTGTCTTTATGTTACAAATTTCTCTAATTGCGAAGACAATTGATAAATTTTTTATCCAACTACAGCTGTCATTAAGAGAAACAACTTTTGTTTGAAAACTTTTTTTCACGTCTTGCACAAAGTTCGCAAATTATGGTCTTTGCTCTGTGGGGATAACGTTGACTTTTGACAATCCTCATATTTTTCATTTTGATGTTATAACTTCCATAGATTGTGATGATTAGGCACGTGAAGAAGGCAATAAATATTTATTTATTTCTCTAGACTATTGAGTTGTAAATTTAATATTACATTTATCTTATAATAGAAAATGTATACATTAAGGTGACCAGTCCAGTGAATGAACGTTTAAATTGTATGTTTGTTAAAATGGTCACCCCTAAATACTATTTAATCTTATGAATCTCCAAATATTATGCATAGCATTTTACAATAGTTATAGCATTTTTAAAAAGTGTAACATAAGATTTTGTAAAAGAAAAATAAGTAATATTGCAGTAAACGATATTGTATTTATAAAATGGTTTCGTTGGACGCAACGTAAAATACAAATTATTGAACGTCGTTGAGACAACTGCTAATTAAACAAATGAGAAATGTGAAATAAGTTATAAGCAAAAATAAAATTTAACCTAAAAGAAAAGGTAAATTGATACAATTTGGTAGAGTTCAGTGGTTCATATTTAATGCGATTTTACTTGTAAAAATAATTCCATGAATATGCTTTTAATTTCAAAGTGTTTCTTCTTAGTTGTTATTTATTCTTTGATGTTTGAATATTTCTAATAGAAGAATACAATTTGAATTCGATTTAAAAGACGTAAATGACATCCACGTTTAGTGGATTATGTTCCAAATCTTCATAACGAGCCTAACACGATATTATAGGGCAAGGGGTTAACTTCCGGCTGCATATTTGTAAAATGTAAGAACTGCAACAATTTCCTTGATTTAATAATCGAAAACACAATAAATTCTCCCAAATTGTTTCTCAGTCTGAAAACAAAAATAAACAACTTGAGAAGAAGGGATATGATTATTCAAGCCTCGCAGCTCATTTTTATAGTTGTTAACAATCGGCGACTATAAAAACGAGGCTCGAATAATCATATCTCTTCTTCCCAAGTTATTTATTTTTGTTTTTGTTTCCAAGCTGAGGGCCAATTCGGGAAAATTTACTGTACTTCGATAAACGTATTATAGCTTTACTTATAAGTATTAAATTATAAACTAAATCATCACGTTTAGAGATCCGAGTGTTTTTTTTTCTAGAAAAAGTTGATAATTTCCTTAAAAACATTACCACTGTGTGTGTGTGTAGTAAATGAATGGGAAATGATACTTGGAAAAATAAAAATTACATAGTTAACTAGAAAATCGTACCTCCGCTTCAATGATGAGTTCATTTACTTTAAACAAAAATTAAACTTTTGGTATAGTATTTGACATTGATCGTAGCATTGTAGTTAGTGCAACTTTATGATCCAAATGGAGTTATACCGTTTATAATTTTTAACTGCCTGAGTTTAGAAAACATATTAATTAAACACGGTTGAACAATTGAATCATATAACCTTCACTGAGCAGTGGGATGCACGATGTACGGCAGCCCAACGAAATTTTGGTTATAAAACGAATTATTTTTCGACTCCTCTTTCCGCTTTTTTTACTACGTGTAAGATATAATTTCAAGAAAAACACAGTTGTCCTTTATTTTCGAATGTCTACAGAACATTCAGCAATTTCTGAAATTCAAAATAATAAATAGTTTAAACCCAACAACCGTTTGAATTTCTTGGCGTGAAATTGTTGTACGGTGTGTACAGTAAAGATTAAAAATATTTTCTCAACTATAAGGGAATGTTAGATAAAACATTTTTTTTATTATTAAATCCACATTATTCTTATGAAGATAAGCGATCTTTAATGTTAGGATGTTTGGAAAGTTTTGATAAAACAATAGTCGATTCGTATTTAATTCCGTGATTTACCAACACTTTTGTGCTCAGTAGATCAACTTAAATCAAACAAAAGGCACGCTGCACACGGATTTTGATAATCGTATACTAAAGTAACAAACAAATTCGTGAAGTGTTTCACGCTTGACAGATCGCTGTAAATTATAAAATCCGACTTCTACAAGTCAAGGTGACCGAGAACCAAAAAACAATTGCGTCTTGCTTAAATTTCGCAGCCCTATGTTTGAAATTAAGAAAGTAGAACATACGTCTGTAGATCTCAAAACGAGACAGACAAAATAAATAACAGTTGTGCAACATGCGCGTGAAACTGAAATTAAAAATCATCGTCTTGAAATGTTCACTACTGTATACCACTGCGGACATCAGTTTAACAAAATTAAGATTTGTTCGAATCATCTAGGTTATGCCATTTTCAGTAAATTGCCACACGTGTTGACAAGAAGAAATGCGCAGGACAAAGAAGAAGAAGAAGAAGAAGAAGAAAGTCAGTACTAACTACATCGTAGAAATAGAAACTCGAATTGGAGGCTACCACGACACAGGAGAAGATGAAATACAAGAAACTAGAAAAAAGGAAAGCGAAAACTTTTTATGTCTACAGTCAAGAGTAAACAACAACGAGTCAGAGAAAAAAAAAAGGAACACTTTCAGAACAAAAACTTATCCTGGGAAGAGCATCTTAATGAACCAAGCACATTTCCCGACAGTATTACATTTTCATTTGAAATACAAAAAGTATTGGATTTTTTGTATTCTCGAACCTTTTATTGGGTTTCATTCGTCTAAATGGAGACACCCCATTTTATTCCACTCATTTCTTATTTCTTATGGAAGTCATATATATTTTTATAATTAAAATGTTTAATTTTCAGATTGTGCACAATTTATTTAAGACTATGCTGATATACGGAATTTCTGTGCTTTTTGTTATCCTCTTTGATCTTTTGACAACGTACACACCGAAATTCTTTGTTTCGTCTCATTTTCCATTTCCCTGTTTCGTTCTTAGAAAATATGCTAATGATAATTAATGTGTGCAGAGTGGCTTTAATTATGAATGTCTAAGACAAAACGTTCTTTATATATATATATATATAAATTTTTTTGTCAAAAATTATAAAGAACGTTTATATATATATACAACATACAAAATGGAATTATATATATATATATAATTCCACTTTGTAAACTCTCTTTGTACTTTTTTAACGTGCATTATCAGACAAGCTATCGCCATCTAACAAAAAAACGTTTAAACTAGACTTCTAAGAACAAAATACATGTATGAAAAATTCGATGAAGTTTAGTAATATGAGAACTAACAAGTTAGTCTTGAATGTATAAAAATATTTATTTATAATCGAAAAATAGAGATCATTTAACAGTTGTTGATAGTTCCTATACTACCAACAGTAAGTAGACATTTTTGGAATGATACCGTGGCGCAGCGTTGCCTGTCACGTACAGACACTGCATGCAATGATTTCTTGTCTACGGGTCTGAATTACCGACACTGTAGAAAATATTGTGATACGATAGCGCCAAAATAAGTAAAAAGTAAAAAGAAAGAAAACATAAAGACTGAGATAAGACTAAGACTAAGAATAAGAGTAAACTATACAATAAACTATACAAATAAACTATACAAACTAATTTTTTTATTCATACTCTGATAAAGCCTTTCAAGGCGAATACAATAACCTATAAATGAAGGTTATTCAATGTTATTCCGGATCAGACTTGGGATCAGTTCGGATCCTAAGTAATGTAAAAACGCACTCTAAGTTACAAAATTTTTTATTTCACATACGATTATTAGATAATTATGTGGTTATTCCTTGACTTGTTCGAAAATCCATTTTTAATTAATTATACATATTAAACTGTTAAAAACTTCGAAATTTTTAATTCACGTATTTTTTAATTACAATTTTTACTATTAAAAAATATTAGTCCAAGCGATCTATAGAATATAAGTATGGTTTTAAATATTTTCAGTTTATAAATAATATAAAGTTTCCTTATATCGACATAATTTCTTTTATAATAAGATATACATACAACAATATTTCAAATTTTACTTCTCTTTTCATCGGCTAGGAACCGGATCGATAATGCATAGCATTTTATGCTAATTTGATCCTAATCCTAATCGAAACCTTCCTTAGAATCAAGATGGTCTGCTATTAGTATTCGCGAGTTGATAACGCGAAACAATAGCCAATACATCCGGTCCAGAGAAGTCCGCGAGTTCTGATTATTACCAGCTACACAAAAGTGTTCGTACACCAGAATAAAATTTGTTCAATTCAATTTTATTACTATTTATATATTATATTTATAATAATATATTTTAATATATTTATAACAATATTACGTTTTTTCAAAATGTGTTTAGACATCATAAAAAAATCGGCGTCGCATAAAAAAAATCGGCTCTTTTCAGAGCCATACATATTAACCCAAGAAAGTTCATCCATAAATATTATTGATAAGTGATCAGTGTGTAGCAGCCATTGTGCTGCAACTACGCGCCCGCCTAGAGAAACTTTCAATTTTATAGCGGTACACGGCCGGCGACGGTAATAACAGTTAGAGGATTCGCTTGCAGAGACCAAGGACGAAGTAATAAACTTTCCCTGGCCGTTGCAAGTCGAAACTGATTTTATTGACTTTTTTGACAACCCCACGTGTACAGCAGATGTTGCTGAAAAATAATTACCGGCCGCCTACCGCTAGAGGGCTACCTGGCCGCGCGTTTAGCGCGGCCGAGGAAACCCTTAGGAGTAACCGTCACCTTGGACAAAGGAAGACGATGTTTCCGCCGGACGAATATAAGCGGCAAAAGTTGGCTGCCGCGAGTCAGTTCGAGCAGTTCGGTCAGAACAGTTCGCTCGGGACAGTTCGCTCGGGACAGTGCGGTCACGTCGAGTATCGGTTAAATTATAAGTTCGTATATAAGTCCATATTATTATAATTGAGGACACGAGGTTGGACGTCCGTGGGAGTCATCTTTCCGTGTACGGGACATTCGGAATACACAATCCCCTCAAGTGTTTAGTGATAATGCAGTGAAAGTAAACGTTGAAATGCCTGCCCGGAGACATCCTTCTGTTCGTCGCCGTCGAATGCAGATCAGCTGTGCAGTTCATCACACATTGTGCTAGGTCAATGCACAATCCTCCTGCACATATATCCGTGCATGAAGTGGATTTACAACTAAATGGGTGAGATTCTAATTGATAATATTCTTCATATTTCTCTAACAAACGTATCCCTTACGTCCTTTAACACGATTATTATTTATGAAATTAGCTTTGCGAATCATTCATTGAACTGTGTTCGGACACGGAATTATTTAAATTGAAATATTATTTACATACTTTGTTAATCTTCACTGTACACCTTGCTTAGAAATTTCATATGTTACATACGAGGTGTCATGTACGCTAGAAAATTAAAACGGCCGTCATGGTTAAATTACTTGTTATTTCGGATTCGAAAAATTAGTAAATATTCTTCAGACATTCTGAAATAAGAATAAATAGCGTTTTTCTTATGTAACGCGTGTTTGTGTTCGGGGTACAACGGAAGGACACAGAGTGAAATTGCACTGGACTTTATTCGGAGATGTATATAAATGACGCGCGTGCGAAATGTTTAGACGAGAAGAGGTTCGCAGTTTCTTGCCTCTGTTATTTATTATTTGCCTTTTTGGGAGACTCGCTGTCTTCTTTTCCCCCGTTTAGTTTGGCGGGGATCCATCGTCGATCCCTCGCTGTAGGGGCGCGCTGGCCGTTCGGCCGGGTAGTGGTATGCGGCCGGCGACTTTCTCCGCGACTAGACCTGAAGTACATATGGCAGTGATAAAAAATAAAGAGACTATTGGAAATGGGTAGATAAATAAAAGTAAAACGCAGTGAATTAAACTTATCCCTTTTAGTTTATTATTTGATGTACGAGGAAGGACCGTCTTTACTCTCCTGATTGCTCCAGGAGACTGAAGACTATTCACAAAGACGAAACCAAAAACGTCACCTAAAGACAAAGAGCACTCTGTTCTATATACATATGAAATCATTGATTATCTAATGGTACTCTGGCGAGACTCTCGGCGTCGATTCGTTTTTGTAACTTATATGCTAGAAGGAAAAACTTCTGTGTATTCAAAAGAGAGAAAATAATCCAATACGCCTCCTCAAAAATGAATCGACTCTGCTTTCAATGAATGTGTATTAACTGTGTAAAATCTAAATTTAACATTAATTATCAGTAATATATTTATAGTTCATCTTATCAACTAAATTTTCGACTGACCTTCCTCGCACTGACTCTACTTCTGGGGCAAATACAAATGGTCCAACATTTGTTGCAATGAATTGGGAAAAACCCAGAAAACCCAATCAGACCATATCAAGTACATACAGTATTAATAAGACAAAGTAATTATTATTATTATTTTTTTTTTCTTTTTTTTTTTATTAAACCCTTTTTTTGTAGAAATATATATATATCAATGGAGTCACTCCAGGCCCAATCCGACTCTGAACTCCAGGAATTTCTGGCCTGACAGTGGCTTTGTCAGTATATCTGCAATTTGATTTTCTGTGGGAATGAAATTCAATATTATTACTTTTTCTTCAATTTGTTCTCGTGAAAAATGATACTTAACATCTATATGTTTCGATCGCTTATGACTTGTAGGATTATTCGCAATGCACATACAACCAGTATTATCCTCGTAAATCACAATTGGATCCGATATAATTATATTAATACTTGTTGCTAATGACTTTAACCAAAGTGCTTCTTTTACACCCTCATACAGAGCCATATATTCGGCTGCTGCTGTGGAACTAGCTACCGATGATTGTTTCTTTGTGTTCCAACAGATCGTACATTTTTCATACAACTTAAATACATAACCTGTAGTACTTCTTCGATTTGTACCACTAACACCTCCCCAATCGGAGTCAACGTATCCACTCAAAAAGTCTTTATAATCATTTTTAACTGTTGAAATTTTAGCCTCGAACAAAAATTAATCTATAGTTTACTTAGTAAGATATCTTCAGTTAAGATATCGTTTTACATTTCGCCGACTCCGTCAGCGGGCAGCGACGGTGACGTAATCTATATATATTAGATGCCGCGAGACATCATCGCCGGTACCTTTTGATGTACTTCGTGCCCTAACCGTCACGTATACAATGTAAGACGCGACAAATAAAACGTCTCTGATTGGTGGACACGACGAACCCAAAAAGAGTATAAAAGAAGCGTTTCTTCTTACCGGACTCTCAGTAGAGTTTGATCGCTCGATCGGATTCGCCCATATACCTTCTCTCAATAAAGGAATAAAATAAAGTCCTCTTAAGCAAAGTATTAGAATCATATTCATTTTCATTCCATAATCCCAACATTAACATATGTCAATTTAATATCAGATGACCCTTTCAGATACCGAAGTATCATTTTCAAATTGTCCCAAAGTTCTTTGTTATTTTTGTTTGCATAACGACTCAAAATATTTACCGCTGCACTTAAATCCGGTCTAGTGCATAACATGATATACATTAAACATCCTATTAAACTTCTACAAGGTGCATCACATTTTTCATCAGAATTTAAAAGTTCATAGTTTAATTTAATTGGAAGTGGTGCACTGATTTGCTTACAATCACTCATATTAAACTTATCAAGTACAGTCTTTATGTATGCGCTTTGATCTAATGTCAATTTTCCATTATTTCTAGTAACTCTAATTGCTAAGAATAATCTAATTTCATCTAAATCTGTCATTCGAAATTTGTTCATCAAATAATCTTTAAAACTACGCATTATTTGAATATCTGCAGTTGCAACTACAAGATCATCGACATATAAAACTACATAAAAATTTTTCCAAATACTTCCTCTATCTAAAATATAAATACAACGATCGCCTGCAGAATTTTTAAATCCTAAGTCTAATAAAGTCTTTTCAAATGTCTCAAACCAACGTCTAGCCGCCTGTTTCAAACCGTATAGGGTTTTGTTTAATTTGCAAACCTGATTACCATTACTATTTACATCCTCTGGGACCCTCATGTAAATTTCTTCTTTTAGTGTACCATTTAGGAATGCCGTTTTGACATCCATATGGTAAATTAATAAATCATGTTGATTTGCAAAAGCTACAATAAATCGAAAACTTGAAATTCTAGCAACAGGCGCAAATGTTTCATCGTAATCAACCATATACTGTTGACTGAAACCTCGAGCAACTAGACGTGCTTTATATTTTTGTGGATTTCCAAATTCATTGGTTTTAGTCGTGAATACCCATTTACAGTCAACAATATTTTTATCTTTTGGCATTGGTACTAGTGTCCACGTGTTATTTGTAATTAAAGAATTTAGTTCGTCTTGAATCGCTTGCTCCCATTGAGCTCTGTCATCACGAGTTTTTATTTCTTCAAACGAAGTGGGTATTTTATAAACAACTGACTGAGCGCACATGAGTTCGTAATACGATGTAGGATTGCGTTGTTTTATTCTCTCACTTCTTCTAATTTTCGTATCCTTTTTAACTGTATTTTCTCGACTTGGACCATTTCCATCTGCTTTATCTACAGATTTACTACCGCTAATACCATCTGATTTATTTATTTTTTTTAAAACCTCAGTTAATTCATCATCATCAGATTGCAAATCATTTAAACTATTTGGTTTATCATTACCAAATTTCTTTAACCTATCTGATTTACCATTATCAGATTTCAAATCATTTAAACTATTTGGTTTATCATTACCAAATTTCTTTAACCTATCTGATTTACCATTATCAGATTTCAAATCATTTAAACCATCTGGTTTATCATTACCAGATTTCCTCATCTTAAATTCAGCTGATTCTAATACTGTATCTTTGTTTATAGAGGTTCCTTTTTCATTACCCTCTTTCAAAACTGGTCGAGATTTTAAATAATTTATTTCGTCAACTATGACATCTCTTACTGTCATAAATTTTTCATTTTCAACATCCCAAACTTTATATCCGTTGGGTTCAAATCCAACTAAAATCGGTTTCGAGGATTTTTCATCAAATTTACGCTTTCTTGTCTTATTATGTACGTACACTGTCGATCCGAACATTTTTAAATATTTTAATTTAGGTTTTTTACTATGCCACATCTCAAATGGAGTCTTATCAATTTTCAAAGCCTTTGTTGGAGTCAAATTAATTAAATACGTAGCAGTTAATACAGCTTCTCCCCAAAATTCTTTTTCTAAACCTGCACAGTTTACCATCGCACGCGCCCTTTCTGTTATTGTTCTATTCATTCGCTCTGCAACGCCATTTAACTGAGGAGTGTATGGTACAGTCAAGTGATAACTGATACCTCTCTTAACGCAATATTCTTTCATCTCTTTTGATAAATATTCTCTACCGTTATCACAATATAAATTTACGACTTTTAAATTAAAATGAGCTTCACTCTTTGCGACATAGTCTCTGAAAACACCGAAAACTTCAGATTTATGTGTAATTAAATAAGTTACTGTTTAATGCGTAAATTCATCTATAAATGATACATAATAATTTTTATTGTTAATTGTCGTGGGAGTGATTGGACCGCATACGTCTGTGTGAACTATGAACAAGGGCTTTGTTACATGAATTTTGTTCTTTGATTTTTCAAATGGTAACCGTGCTTGTTTACCGTTTATACAAGCCTCACATAAATCGTCGCTTGGTATTACTTTTTCGAGATGACTCGTATCTTTAACCATATGTTTATTTTTCAACTCTAAGAATTTTGTTTTACTCATATGACCTAATCGCTTATGCCACAAATCATAATTATTTCGATTACTATTATATACTTGAGAGTTACTAACATTGACACCTTTTGCTAATTCAAATTTAATTACAGTGAAATTATTTGTGGATTTACCCTTCATTAGAATTTTACCATCTTTACTTATCTGTACTCCTTTTGCGTCGAAGGTGATAGTCATTCCTGCCTTCTGCATTTTTGTCACTGAGAGTAAATTGCATGGTATATCTGGACAGTACAGGACATCTTTGAGTACAATTGGAAAACCCGTATCGCTCGTCAAGTGGATGGTCCCGCTCTTGGTTGCGGTGTTGTAAACTCCATTCTTAGCTACCATAATTTTTATTGGTGGATATAAGTCAATTACACTTGTGAATACATTGTCTCGATTAATCACATGATCAGAGGCTCCAGAATCCAAAAGAAACATTAATTTATCACTTTCATAGTTCTGATATTCTCCAGTCATAAAGGCGAAACCTGATCTGTTGACATCGCGTTGCGTTGTCAAGAGGGTAGCTTGCGCTAGTGCCTCCTTTACCTGTGCAAAGGCAATATCGGCGTCTTGTGTCCAGTTTACCTGCGGATTTCCACGTGTAGGTGCACCTTTCAACAGGTCGGCCAACGGAGCCTGCAATCTTGCTGCACCTTGAATGAATCGGCGGTAGACGTTGACCATTCCTAAGAATCGTCTCAACTCGCGTACGTTTGTGGGCTTGGGGAAACTACGGATTGCCTCTACTTTGTCTGGGTTCAGTGTCGTCTCTTTGCAATTTACCGTGTATCCCAAAAAATCTATCGTATCTTTGCCGAATGTGCATTTAGCCGGATTAATTACAACTCCGTATTCTTGTAGGCGTGTAAAAATTTGTTTAATATGTTCTAAGTGTTCGGTTTCGTTCCTGGATGCTATTAATATGTCGTCTAGGTATGCATAACAGAATTCTAAATCGCGTAAAACTTCGTTGATAAATTTCTGAAATGTTTGAGCCGAATTTCGTAGTCCGAACGGCATCCTAACGTATTCAAAAAGACCGAATGGAGTTGTAATTGCCGTTTTCTCTATGTCTGCGGGTTCAATTGGAATTTGGTGGTATGCTTTAACTAGGTCTAATTTTGAAAAAATTGTTTTTCCGTGCAAGGCTTGGGAAAAATCTTCAATATGAGGCAACGGGTAACGGTCCGGGATTGTGCGCGTATTTAGTGCGCGATAGTCGCCGCAGGGTCGCCATCCATTGTCCTTTTTCTGGGCTAAGTGAAGAGGTGAGGCCCATGGACTTTTGGATGGCCGAATCACTCCTTCTGATAAAATGTGTTGAAATTTCTGTCTGGCGCTTTTTAACCTGTCGGGGGCGAGTCTCCTCGGTTTCGCGAAAATCAGTGGTCCGTCCGTAGTCTGTATGTGGTGTGTAATGCTATGTTTTGCTATTTTATTTGTCTGTGGCGGGCGAGTTATTTCCACGAAGGCGGTTAGGAGTTTGATGTAGGGTGAATCGCCGACAACCGTTTTAATTGATTCTATATCGGCGGTCCCTAATGTTCTGCGTGCCGTAACGTTTGTATTATTATCTGTGAGCCGCTTATTCTTAATATCTACTAGCAAGCCGAAGTTCTTTAAGAAGTCAGCACCGATTATAGGTTTCGAAATGTCCGCGATTACAAATTTCCATGTTAGGACGCGACGCAACCCGAAGTTTAGGTGCAGGACGATGTCACCATACGTCGAGATGGTTGACTCGTTTGCTGCGTACAGGGTGTAGTTACTTTTCGTCGGTCGTCCTTTTATTAGGGATCGCGGGTATACGCAAATGTCGGCGCCGGATCGATAAGGTACTGTACTGAGGTGGTAGGATCGGCGACGGAAGGAGAATATCGAACCCGGTTACAATCAGACTAATTTTATTCACAACTGACGTTGGTACAAACTCGCGACGCCCGCGTACTGCTCCCAACCGAGGTTCTTACCGAACTCACTCATTCGCTCACCGATGCATCCCATCCAGATCGTTCTTTCTTATTCTCACGGTTCGCTTTCACTCTAAACTGACTAAACGCATTCATTCTACGCGACACTCAAACCAATCGTTCAAATATCCGCTCGACGCTATCGCACAGCATGCAGTCCGGTCCATTCGTCCAAACATTCTTTCGTCTTAAAACTAAACACATGGAGGTGACGTGGCGCCGGCTTGTCGCCGCCACAGTACCTTTGTGTCCCTATCGGTCATGAAGAGACGGCTTGTTTTCGGATCGACGCTCCTCGCCTCGTCTAGGGCCGATCGGTATCGTTTCCCTGCTGGCTGACGTGTATGCAGGGTGTCGTGCATCGTATGGAGCGGTCTCCGTATTTTCGATGATACCAGCAGACGCCTGCTCTGCTACTTGTTGTGTTAGGCGAGCCATTTGCTCGCATAGGGCGTCGAATTTGTTATCGGATGATGCCACAGCCGAGCATTGTCTCAACGGGTTGAGCTCTTTGACTTTATCTGCCAGTTCCGCCATCTTGTCCAGCGGCGAGTCCATTTGCGTGGCGAGGATGGAACGCATCGATGTCGGGAGTTGTTTAAACTTAGGACGGATGATTCACTGTGACTGACTTGTCCCTCGTTGCAACCACGTCGGGTTGTCACCGATTGTAACGCGTGTTTGTGTTCGGGGTACAACGGAAGGACACAGAGTGAAATTGCACTGGACTTTATTCGGAGATGTATATAAATGACGCGCGTGCGGATGGTTACAGGATGAAGCACCGTGGAATAGTTAAACGTGAAGAGGCTCGGCGAAAATGTTTAGACGAGAAGAGGTTCGCAGTATCTTGCCTCTGTTATTTATTATTTGCCTTTTTGGGAGACTCGCTGTCTTCTTTTCCCCCGTTTAGTTTGGCGGAGGAGGCAGCCATCGTCGAACTCTCGCTGCAGGGGCGCGCTGGCCGTTCGGCCGTTTCTCCGCGACTAGGCCTGCAGTACATATGGCAGTGATAAAAAATAAAGAGACAAATGAATTTCCGGTTCTTGCGAACGTCAAGGACGTTTTCTCTCTGTCGAACCCTTGACATCTGCAAGCGGACAGTTTTATGGTTATTACGGTCGCCGACCGTGTGCCTCTACACTTAAAATTATCACTGTAATGTAGTTAAATAAAATTCGGAAGTTCACGCACCGTGACTTGTTCATTGTTTCGAACGCAGCACGGAGCCCCCCCCCCCCATCTTCTATCGCGCTCCACGATCGAAGCACGTTTCACTCGATCGATCGACCACGTTGTAATTCGCGCCTTCACCTCTCATTGGTCAATGTTTTTCGTGAATAACTCGTAAACAAAGCCGCGGATTGCATTTCCGCGAAGGAAAAAGTTACTTCAAATGACCTCAGCTACCCCTCATTTTCGGCTGTTAAAATAATTTTGGAACACCCTGTATGATACAAATATCGTGTCACAAAAGTCTTCGTATAGTTGCGAAATAAGATGCGTAAATGACAAACTGAAACATCTGAATACTGAATATTAACCGTAAAATGCCTTAGTAGTCTGTTAGCAACGAGTTCATTTATTAGCAATAAGTTAGAATATAAGTTTAATTGTGTTTTTTCACGTTTTCCCGGTGAGATCGAACAGTGAACTGTTAGATCTACGGAGGTCGTAAGTCTCCGATTCAATCGTGTATGACACCGAGTCTGCGCGATTCCGTATGACTCTTTCGAGTGATACGGGTGGTAGGTTGATGAAAAATGGTTTTAACACTGGCTGATATCAAGAACATTATATTTTAACATAACATAACAATTTCTAACGCTAGGGTGACTAACTGTACTTGGCTTAGAATGAATTGAGTTGATGGTGAGACTATTGACTATCTTTACGCATTGGTGTCTGGTTAGTATCTGTCCGTTCGTTGTCTGTTGGCTCATGAAGCAGGAATCAGTTTGTGAAACGATTTTGACGACATGGCAACATTGCGGCGAGGAATGAAATGTGGCAACCATGTTTAGTCGTCTTTTCATTCAAAATATTTTGAATGGAAGTATAAAACTATGTAATTTGTCGATCTGTATTATCGACTGTAAGTAACTATAGTCACCGGCAAGCTCGTTTGTGGTCCATCTTTTTGGTTGGAGAACTGTGGCGCTAGTAGTGAAGAATGTCAGAAGCTCGAGGTTGTGTTTCCGACACAATTCAGATCCACCAACCGTGTGTCTTAATTAACTAAGTAATCAACTGAAAATACACTCCACTGCCTTTGTACATGCCTTATCTCGGCGACTTCGGTTGTGAATTTTCGATTCGAGCTCTATATCTCTCGATATTTACGAAAAACTGCACTGTCCGACAGAATCAAACTTTTTTTCTGGGTTCCTATAGCAACTATGAAATTCTTGTAGAGCTTCACTCCCTGAGCAAGAATCCGAAAACCAAATTGCTCCATCACCCTCAGTTTTTTAAATAAACGAACTTTTGTAAAAGCCCAAAATTTTCGACAAAAATTAGGTATTGCATGAAAAGTACAAACGCTAGAAAGTTCTAATCAGTCTCGAAAGATAGAGGAAAGTTTTCCGAATATAGTGGCATGCAATTTATTAATTGTTTTTGGTCCTAAATAGCAATAAATTAATGTCAAATAAATTAATGCCATTTTTTTTAGTACTTCAATGTGCTGTCTTCTTCGAATGAGTCTCCGAATGAGACGAGTGAGTCTCCGAATGATTGAGACTGTTTGAAACGCACGAGTGAGACTCCGGATCGAGAATATATGTTTGTGAATGTGACTATAATAATAATAATAACGCGCCTCGACTGCTCGCGTTTTTTATACATTTTTCCCCACTTGAGATTCCTGAAGGAATCTCCACTTCCATGCCAGGATGCACTGATTGGTTTTCTCGAAAATTATGATTTCTCAATCAGCGTCCTTCAACGTTTTGTCACCACCCTCTCGTACCGTCCTGCACGGGCCTTGTCTTGAAGAGGGGTGCGACACGTAATTGCGTGGTCGGGGAGGTCCTCTGGGCCTTGAGATGTCATCCCCGCGGCGGTTGGGACTAACTTTCCCAAGACGTGTTCAAAAATCTCAAGTGTTATTGCGGGATTTTTTCCGGGCCTTTCGGATTTACGATGTGTCGCGATCATTAGAAAAGACGGAGACACTGCCCAGATGTTCGACAGCTGCAAAAAAAGGTCTCCGTCTCCTCAGATGACCCACGCTTGTCCGTGCCATAAACCTTCACGCGAGAGAGGTCTGCGGGAGGTCCTACGTGACGGAACATGCTCCCTCCGTTGAGCGACAAATCGCTCAATGCACTATTGTTCGATTAAAACTATCTTAAATTTACTTAAGAATAGCGACTGTCTCTAGTGGGTGTCCTTGACTGGTAACGGCGCTAACTGTTTCACATTGCGCCTGTAAACACCGGTAGATGTTCGAACGGAAACGGCCCGGATGACGTTGTCCTCTCCTGGATGAATCTTCTCGATGCGACCCAGGTGCCACTGGAACGGTGGAAGATTGTCGTCTTTCAGAACGACGATGGTGCCTTCTCGGATGTCATGGGAGCCCTGGCTTCACCTTTGTCGTACGTTAAGGTGGTCCAAAAGTCTTGCTTGACCTTTTGGATGTGCTGCCACCTCGACAGCCGGTTCGTGGGCGTTGAAGTAAGACCGGCTTCCGGCAAGCTCGTCAACGGATTGCCAATCAAGAAGTGACCAGGTGTTAAGGCTAACGGATCGTGAGGATCTGAGGATAGGGGAGTTAAAGGGCGAGAATTCAAAATCGCTTCGACCTCAGTTATGAATGTATTGAATTGCTCGAATGTGAACATTTCATCCCCAACGACTCGCTTGACATGGTGTTTAAACGATTTTACCGCGGCTTCCCATATCCCGCCGAAGTGTGGTGAAAGGGCAGGCATGAAGTGCCATGTAATTCCCTTGCCCGCGAGGAAATTTTCTAACCTATCGTCCTTTTTCAAGATTTCTTGGAGTTCCCGTAATTCATTGTTAGCTCCCACGAAATTAGAGCCGTTATCGGAATAAATGTTGCGACATATGCCTCGACGCGCGATGGGACGTTTTAATGCCGCGATAAACGCTTCGGTCGTCATATCGCTCGCAACCTCCAGATGAACGGCCTTGGTAGCCAGACATATGAATACGGCAACGTAAATTTTTAATTTGGTGCGATTGCGGAAGCGCCGTTCCTTGATATAAAAGGGTCCGCAATTCGCCGGTTCCGTCAGCGTGCAACGACGGTGATGTAAACTGTATATAGTAGATACCGCGATACATCATCACCGGTACCATTAGATATACATCGTGCCCTGACTGTTTGGGGGTCCCAGCGTCACGTATACAATGTGAAACGCGAAGATTTAAATTTTTATTAATATTAATCAGTAAAATTAAATTATTTGTATTTCATAACAATTTTATTACTTTGTTGTAATATAATTTAACTTGACTGGATAAATTTAATGTAATACTAATTTAAAATTGGACTTTTAAAATTAGAATATTTAAATTTTCAGTAGTTTTAATCAATAAAATTAAATATTTTGTATTATGATAATTAGACCGCATTTCCAATATTTTCACGTGGCCCGCGGGTGGTCTGGTCTGCCGATAGGGCCCACGGTGGACAGTCGCATGAATTGGGGAAAACCGTAATTCGTTTTTTATGGCCATAAATCCGGTCGACGGGCTAACGATGCATACTGCCAATGTCGTACTAAGAGAAAGAAACAGTTGTGCGTTTGTCGTAAATTATGTTGAGTGCGAGCGGCGATTGTGTCGCGCCTTCGACTGACGATATACACACGACCAGGCACTCGAGGCCCCAATAGTGTTTGGTTTCCTGGATCGCAAAAAAATATATATATATATATTGCCGGGTAAGTGGCCGAGGACTGTCGCGTGGTTTTCCACAGATCAGTTTGTTTTTCCTTTAGAGAATCGCGGGCCTCGGGACAGACCAGATTACTGCAGCCCCCAAAGAGTCAGGGTACGATGTATATCTAATGGTACCGGTGATGATGTATCGCGGTATCTACTATATACAGTTTACATCACCGTCGTTGCCCGCTGACGGAACCGGCGAAATGTAAACCGATATTTTCGAATCTCAGTCCTAAGTAAACTATAGATGAATTTTTGTCCGAGGCTAAAATTTCAACACTAACCAATTCAATTTCATGTAGGATAAATGAATAAATATATTTAAAAGTATGAAATAATAATGTCCGTAAAAAAGAAAAGAAAAAAAAAGATTCCAATAAAAAATGTATCAACTAACAATGCCAAAGTTAGGATTTTCTTCCAACATAAACTCATCAATTCAGTATTAATAATTATTATGATACATAACAGAAATATTAAATTAACTCTTTTACTTTCGAGATAATTAAAAACACTAAATTTATTTTAATTAACCCTGATACAAAAAGTACGAAAAAATCACTTTTACTTATACTAATATTACTTTCTTCTTCTACAACACACGCACACACATTTTAAAATCATGAAATTTATTCGTAAATAAATACTATAACTTATAATCATGTAATTGCTTTTTTCAAATATATTAAATTAAAAAATCAATAATATTTATAATTTGTGCAAATAATAAAATTTTCCTCATACAGAATCCTTTCAATGTAAATGAAACACTTATTGTTAAACTAAAATTTTAATGAAAACATTGTCCCATACTTTTACAACGTTACGACTTATTCCATTTATAATGAAAGTGACGGGCAATTTGTACGGTTCGCATAAATTTATTCAACCCAGATAATTATTAAAATTTACCATCGAGATAACTGCAGCCCCTAAAAATTCTTAAAATTAACGAACAACAGCAGTTCAACCGCAGTTCAATCATTATTTAATTTAAATTTCTTATTCAAACTTTCATGTAATATTAAAAATTAATCTCTACTTTTCACTCGTATGAAAACTATTTAAATTTTTAGATGAATTCATAAATGGTTTGTATGAAAAATATTTTGCAGCCAATTTTTTAGCCGCAATTAAAATAATATATATATTCTCACTCCAACAAAGCAAATTAATTAATAATTAACAGTTCAATATAATTCAATCAAATAAACCTAAGTAAAATAAATTATATTATTACAATTGTAGTACTAATTAACTATATAACTGTAAACTTTTATTAATATATGTTTTGAACAAAAGTAAAGTAGTGGCCGTATTAAGTGTATGTTTGGATTTTTCCCGTTCTGCTGCCCAAGCGATCCTTCTTGGTCAACGGTCTAATTTTCTCTGGGTCTCGGCCCGGCTCGTCCCTGCAAGGCCAGCCTCCACCGCATGGCCAGTCCTTATCTCCCAACCTAAACATCCTGGGTTCTTTGAACCCGAATCGGACAAAGCCCCTCTGTGCGTTCCGTTACACTCGGCCAGACTGACCACTTCGTCGTCCTCGACGATACACATGATAATATAGGTATCTCAACTTGGTAACCCATGAATCTATCCTGTAACCCATCAATAAATACAAAAAATTAGTACAGACCACAATTCGTTAACCATACGGTACTTGATCGATTGAGACTACAGACAGCGACGCAGGGTGATCAGGCCCGTCCGACAGTCAGACTCCCATTGATACAAATACCCAGTCAAACAGCACAACCACAACTCATTTGACATGCATAAGCAAAATAGTGACTAAACAAAACTACGGTCGCTAGCCTTGCCAGAGACTGAGACAAAGCTAAGTGAGCGACTGGTCACTTCAACCCCATCAGTCCTGACTCCGACTACCTGTCCCGGCCTCCGCTCGGATATCTTTACCGAGTAGAGTCGACAACTCCCTACTCTAGGATGATCCGAACTCGACCTCATGTCAACGCCTCCGCTCGAATGTCTTTACCAGATAGGGTCGACGACTCCCTACCCTAAGACAATCCGAACTCGACCTCATGTCATAGCCTCCGCTCGAATATCTTTACCAGATAGGGTCGACGACTCCCTATCCTAGGATAATCCGAACTCGACCTGGGTCCCGGCCTCGCATGCACCCGTCACTCACAAGTAATTCTGACCCGAAATTACTGCTCAGGGTAACATACTCCGACCAAGTGCTACTGCACAGAATCCTGCACTAGGAGCCGCCCATTGCCAACTCACCGTCGTCTATTGGGTGGCATCAAACGTAACCCAAGGTTTCATACTGTCAACAGCGACCACAGTACGACTGTTACGCGACTTCCTCATGTCCCGAAGATCGAGAACCTCATATCGGTCGTTAGGTAGGACTGCAGTCACCTTGAACGGCCCTTTCGCTACAGGCAGTAGCTTTCGGCTTTCCCCTGTCGCTCCATGTTTGGCAGCGACCATCACAACATCTCCTACTGCATACTTCGGAGGTGCATAGCGTTTTGCGTCAAAACGTTTTTTCTGCCTCTCTTGATCCGCATCCGTGGCAGCTTTTGCGGCTCCACGCATTTCCTGCAGATCCAACTGATCCAGCGTATCCTGGATTTCCGCTAATAGTTTGGCCCCTGCCAAACTACGTGGCTTAAATCCAAACAGCAGCTGCGTCGGAGACTTGCGGGTAGTCCTGTTGGTGGTACAATTAATAGCGCTTTGTACCTGCTTCACCTTATCGTCCCACTTATCCTCTGCTTCCCCAGCACAAGTAGCTGCAAGAGAACTCAGCAGAGTACGGTTCAGCCTCTCGCACTGTCCATTTGCCCGTGGTGTAGCCACCGCATTCAATACATGTTTCATGCCATGTTCAACGCAAAAAGCTTCGAATGATTTTGCGGTGAAAGCCGACCCCCCTGTCGGTAATGACTCGAGACGGTACCCCAAAAATTGCGATTACTTGGCTCAGCACGCGTAAGACATTCTTGGATGAAGTGTCACGAACAGGCTCAAGTATACAGAATTTAGTGAATCCATCAATGACCGTTAAAACCTGGGTATTCCTTTTTTGACTACGAACAAAAGGCCCAACGTGGTCAAGATGCACGGTGTGGAATGGCACAGCTATTTTTTCTATTGGATGTAATAATCCTGGCTTTTTCCCACCGGGATTCTTATAATATAAACAATTTAGGCACGCTTTAACATACTTTGTGACGAACCTTCTCATCCCCTTGAACCAATAATGTTCCCGCACTTTTTCTAACGTTCCATCGACCGCGAAATGCCCTTGTTCATCGTGACAATATCTTACTACCTGAAATCGAGACATACTAGGTACAACCCATTTATTACCCCTTTCAGTTTTTCGAAACAGGACTCCTTTTTTAAGTATATACTTGTCGAAGTACTGCTTAGTCTCCGGCTGTATATCCTTCGA